>NC_052954.1:29275674-29909841 GCF_013358895.1 Oreochromis aureus | reverse complement strand
TTTGAATTGTGAATCACACAAAGTTACTAGGTCTTCCAAAAACTGGTCATGTACTGTGAGGGTTTGCTGCTTGTTTTAATATAATTTCAGCTCTTATCTGTGGTTCTCTCTTTTTTTTTTAAATAAAATAAACAGAATAACAGATAATTGATAGTTGCAGCCCTCGTCATCTTAACATCTTGCCATCATGAAAGACCACCAAAATGTCATTGTACTTTTATGCTGTCTCTTTTTTCTTTTATCAGGTCTTAGATTTGAGCTTTCTTTCATACTCTGAAATGCTCTTTTACACTTGACTTTCTCACCAGCATATACACGCCATAACATGTAAAGAAACCTTTGTGGTCTCAACAAATAGCTTCTCAACTAATGTGTGCATTCAGAGCTGAACACAAAATAGCCATACAGCCATTTAAGTGTATGTATTTTTTTCAGAAAATCACTTAATAGAGTAAAGGCTGAAGTAAAATTCAATAAGAGCATTGTGTATATATTGAAAATGTGCACACAGAAATGCACGCAGAGGCTCCTTTTAAAGACGTAATCCACAGTGACTGAAGTGTGACATCTGAGCTGAAGCTCTACAGATGACAGTGCAAGGCTCTGTCTCTCATTTAAGTGCTGTTTATTCATCAGGTTTTTTCTTCCCCCTTCAATAATAAAGAAAAGATAGGGAGGTAATTTCAGTCCTGCCTGCCTTTAAGTGTAAAAAAATAATTGAGACGAGATCCCAGAAAGTCAGAAATAGATTTGTGAACGCAGATAGTGCTCCCCAGAAACATCAGTGAGTGTGACATCTGTGCCGCTCGCCGATGTTAATGATGACTTATAAAATGGATACTTCTTGTCCTAGGCTCTGATTGGCTGAGCTGAAGCCATTTTTAAATACCCAATAAACGAACACCTGTGACCGCATAAATGTTAATTTAAATGTTAATGTGCCAAAAGAAGATCAGCCTTCACACCCTGACGGGAGCTAAACTGCTCGATGGAAGGATTCACTTATTAGAAGAGGACAGGGAGCGAGGTCCGTTTATTGAGCATTTCTGTGTTACAGCCTGTTTTGTTAAAGAAATAACAACCAGCTTGGTGTGAGGCTTCACATCTCCAGCTCAGCCTCTTGGGCTTTCATCACTTCAAGCCTCGTCACATTAAAGGGGAAAAGCGAGAGTATGCCTGCATTAGCATTGGGGTTAGTATAGAGAAGTGTCTTTACAGCTCCTGTCTGTTGTAGCCTTGCTGAAATGAATGTGATCTGGTTGTCAGGAGCTCAGACAATCATTACGAGTCCACAAAGTCAGTCTTTTTTCTAGCATCTATTGCAGTGTTGTAAAGTGTCGGCTGTTGACATCACTGATTAGACGTTTCTGCTCGCTGGACCCTTGGCTGTGGGGGAGAACTGCACACCACCTCCTCCTCAATTACATCAAAACACAGAGCTGAGGAGGAGGAGAGCAAGAGGGAGATGTAGGAGGAAGAAGAAAGGGATCGAGTTGAGAGGAGACTGGAGGAGCAGAAAATTAAAGAATAAACCACGAGAGGCCAGAGTGATTTCAGAAGAGAAGTCTCTGCCTTTTAAAAATCCTGTTAGCTGATTTAACATCAGAGTAAAGAAAGCTGTCAAGCAGTTTATTGCTCTTTTATTGCTTGTATAAAATAGTCTTAACACCAGTGTAATAAAAAGACTGCAGTGTTATATATGACAAAGCTGGAATCTAAAATTTGATTGGGCACAGTGTTCTTATGGCGTAATGCACCTTTACTTTGAAGATCATGCTAAATGAAAGGAGTGGTGGGATTTTAAATTTTGCCAGTGTATACATACACACAAGACTATTTCATGTGTTGTCTAATAAAACAAGGGTGACAGACAGAGCTGAAGAAATGTGGTATGGCGAGAAATGACTGAATGCATGAAAAATGAGAGAAATATGTTTCCCCTGACATGAAACGCGTACATGAAGCAGGCAGCGGCACATACAGTCAGAGGTCTAAGAGTGAAATTGCAAAGTGCAAAGTCAGAGTGTGGAGGCTGAGCCGGTGGATCAAAGTGTGTATTTACCTTCAACTCCAGTGACCTGACTCAAATCCCATCGCATGCCAAGGTTTCTACTGTCAGGGAAGTTTTCATTTTAAATCAAAGGTTAAACTCATATGACTCCATACAGTCAGTCTTCCTCTTCCCCTTCCTCATCCAAGGATTTAGGAGTCTAACTTCATCTGAGGCTGTTTTACTTGCTCAAAGTTATTTCAGCAAGGACTACGAATGTCAAACGTGGCCCTTCACCCCCAACTGGTCACTGCAGACAGCCACTCCTCCCTGACCCTGGTTCTGCTGGAGATTTCTTCCTATTAAAAGGGAGTTTTTCCTTCCCACTGTCGCCAAGTGTTTGCTGATATAAAGTGCAATATCAAGTATAAAGTGCCTTGAGGTAAATGCTGTTGTGATTTAATGCTATGCAAATACAACTAAATTGTAAACTGTATGCAGATGCAGACAATCAATGATTTGCACTCTTTTGTAAATCTTCAGTATTTCCATTCAATACGGCATCTCTTAATTGTAGACTTTTTCTTAAGCAAGGAAATAATTCTACAATGACTTCATCCACTTTTGGTCTTCCTGGCCATTCAGTGTTGGTGAACTGGCTAGTGCATTAATTATTTTAAAGAACACAACTTGCTGCTTTTCAAAGTTTAAAAGCAGTGTAATCTGACTATCTTTGTGATATTGACTGATGTTGGAATAGAACAAACAAAGGAGTCATTCTTGGGCTTTTAAAAACTGTAAAGGTCATTCAAAACAAAACCAGAACAATTAATCGATATGCACGGCGCATTGCTTTAGTATTACCTGATGTATGTCCAAATGTCTAAGCTGTATTTGGAGGTTGAGTTTATATCTTAAAAAGCACCGAAGAGTCAACATGCCCTGAAATACCACATACAAAGGAAAAAAAGGGCACTCCTGTGGTCGACAGATTATCCACAGAAAGAAAAAAAAAGACGTCATAGCACTGGCTGCACTGACAAATGATTTCTAAAAACCACAGTACAAAAATAGCCACAGAGCAGCATTGTTGCAGAAAATACACATAACGAAAAGAGAGGAATGTAAATGTCAGCATATAATGTCAAAGCGAGCCATTGAAAACAATGCAAACTCCATCTACCAATGAGGGTTGTATGATATTAACAAAACAAGGAAAACAGAATCAGACTTTGGTGAGATTATTTTGTCACATGTCAAAACAAGTTAGTGGTATTATCACCATTTGTTGTAAACCTTCATTAACAGATTTTCAGAACAGAAGAAATACACAAAAAGTTGTACTAGTTTTAGTCAAGCGTGTTTTAGTCAAAATATTATATGACGATCGCATTTTTCATGTTTATAAAACAACTGTTTTGATCTGCCTCACCTTTTGTTGTCTTTATCAGACAAAAATCAAGTTCACATGAGCTTTAGAAAAAAAAGTCTTATTTTCTTATTGTCTATAAAGCCCATGAAGATATCAGAACCTAAAATGAAATCATTCAACCCACAGATGTTACACTGATACAGTTTTGTGACACCCAATCTTCCATCATTACATTCAGAAGCCCATATTGGCCTTTCTCTCAGTTTACTGTAAATGTGTTTGTTGGACGATGTTTTCCAATATTTTTGTATAGAAAAAAGCTGCTTGGGTGTAATGTAGAAATGGTATCCAAGCACTCTCTGCAGCAGATGTAAGTGTAGCATTACAGCTGGGCAGTTATTGCTGGAAGCAGTGTCTTTTTTGTGAGCAAGGAGTAATTTTGATTCAACTAACATGCAGTATGTATTTAGTAGTACTGGTTATTCTAATTCAGTCCCACCACCCTGCTTCCATAAATGTACAAATTTGTACTGCCCTCGAACAGATGAGCATTCAAAATCGGCACACAGGTACATCTTACGACCCTGAATAGTCTTTTATATCACAAATTATGATGGCATCATGTCGCCTAGCAACTACCTATGAACAGGCTAAAAGGGCCAATTTGTATAGCATTTATGCACTTATAACACCTTACAAAACGACTGTATCATTTCAATTTCACAACAATGACATCTCATTTATATCCACAAACTTGAATTATGCATGATACTGCAGCATGGACCTGTAGTGTAGATTAATTTGCACGGAAAACAGCCCCCAACATTTCCTCTTGACTGATTTACTGAAATATTTTTTTAAATTGCAATGAAAAACAATTAAAAAATATTAATAAAAAAATAAGTTATTAATAAAAATGTACACATTCATCTGAAGATGCTAATTTTTGTAGTCAAGGTGTGCCAGGATTGTAATAACATGAAATACAAACTATTTTAATAATAAGATGTTAGTGGATCTGTGGGGGGAGGGGGGTACTTGATATCCTCACACCCCCATCACAGAGACTGTGCTATGGTTATTATTAAGAAATTGGTGAATAAATAAAATTGCTCATTAAAGAGAGAGTAGAAAACTGGTGAGATTTGTCATATTTAATAGCAATTACATAGATTTTTAATAGTATTATTATTAAGGTACTGTAAGCTCTGGTTTTCCCTTCCAATGACGGCACTTTTACACAAGTCTAGACAGCAGCGTTCATTTTCTGGAAGGGGGAGAAAAAAAAAGATTTATCTGGTGCTTTGTAATAGCTTCTAACACGATTCGACCAATCAAAACTGAGAACCGCAACTAACCACTATATCAGAGAGAGTTAATGGCACGAGGAAGATGGAAGAACGGGGTACTACGAGGCATGAAGAGGAGAACACATTACACTAAGTGAAGAGGAGAAGGAGGAGGAGGAGGAAAAACAGCAGCACAGGCAGGGGAGCTGAAGAAAGAAGAAAATACTGAAAATGGACAGAGGAAACAGAAAAGGAGAAGAGGGAGGGAAAGCAGACGGGGTTTGAGATGTTCTGCTGTCTCCACCAGCAGATGCTGACGGTCCAAACGCACACACAGCAAAACTCTCCCAGTCCACTGCCAGATAAATAGCTTTACACACACACACACACACACACACACACACTACAGATATACACACAGACACACACACTCGAAACTAAATAAATAGCTTTATACTCAGCAACAGCCAAAGTGGGTCAGACATCAAAGTAGCCACTAGAAAAGCTGCTGGAGCTGTCGACACACACAGACACACACATACGATGTGCACGCACACACTTGCTTACTCCAAATTGCTGCTTGAACTGTCTACACACACAACGCACAAACACATTTGGAGACACACACTTGTGCTTACTCCAAATTGCCACACTCTTCTCTTTCCATTCACTCCTCTTCTTCTCTCTCCCGCTTCTCCTCACTCACTCGCTCACACACACACATACACACCCAACCTCTCGCATCTTTTAAATTGCAGTGAGTGGGTGCCATGGCTGACCAAATAGCAGCAATCAGGAAGTCTGAGTGCTGAGGGACAAAGGCTGTCGGCCACTTTAGGTAGATACACAAACTCTGTCACACACCTTCAGTGACAAGGACAGTGTCAGTTTACTGAGAAAAGGGCAACAGGAGGTCAAATGATGGGAAGTACAGTGTCTACCTGAAGTCTGTGGAAATTCAACCTCTAAGAATCTTAAATATTAAAATACTGCATATCTTTGACCAAACTTAAATGATGGTTATGTTAAAAAAAGACTCTCATAGCAAACCACTGCAGCTCTGTAGAAGTTTTCAGCCACTTTCAGCTCAGTTTAAATTTTAAGGCACAGTATGGTTCAGCCTCAGTGCTCTCAGAAACCTCGTTTTCCAGCAGCAGCAGCAAGCAGCCCTTTTCAACAAACACGCTGCGATAAACCACTGTTCACTACCTGTGCATC
Source organism: Oreochromis aureus (assembly GCF_013358895.1). NCBI lineage: Eukaryota > Metazoa > Chordata > Actinopteri > Cichliformes > Cichlidae > Oreochromis > Oreochromis aureus. Next base: position 29,903,972 of record NC_052954.1, on the reverse strand, counting down.
ACCAAACAGACACAGTAAAGATCACACTGAAGATGAGTACATAGGACCTATAGAGTCAGATGTTTTCATCCTGAGTTTGTAGAGAGCAAACTTATATCCAAGTGTGCAAAAAAAACCCAAACAAACAAACAAAAAAAACCTCCAATAGGGAGTTAAAGTTACTCTGTTTGCCCCCCAAAACAAATAACAATATCCCAAAATGTTCAGGTTAACAAGCTGGTTCAAACAAGATTACTTCAGCTGGAAATGGAACAGTTTTTGGGGGTTTTTTTGCTGTGGAAACATTTCCATTATTAACTCAACTAAAGATTACAAAAAGTGATTAACTTTAATCTTTCCAAATACATATCTGCAAATGGATATGTTGAATTTAAACTGTTTGTAGGCAAGGGACAAGATTTCAGTACTGGGAGCTTTTAGTCCCAGCTCCAGTGACCAATAATGTTTGAGCAAGCTTTGGTTGCATGCAGGTAAATGGTCTATATAGAAAGAAACAGTCGTGACATTTTTCAAAATGCATCAGGTAACCACTGGCCAGAATCTGAGAATGATTTGGCTTTTTAAAAAGTCAGAATTTTCAAAAAATGATCTCCCCAAAAGTGACCATGACTCATGAGGAGCAGCCAAAGAGTTCTGTTATTCGTGATCTGAAAGGACTCACAGTCAAAAAGCTGAGAGCTCAACAGGTATTAATGAGGCACTTAGGGAGGTGTTATAGGTCAAGATTTTGCACTGTGCATTCAAGAAAGAATTAATCAACAGATTTTTTTTCTTTAGGATACTCAAGTTCAGTTCTCAAGGCCTCTAAGGCTTTTCCAGATCTATTTGTACCACAGCTTTCACCTTTGCCTGGCAGGTGTGTTTCTTTCCAGAATACAGGCATTAATTTCCAGAGGCAGGGAGGCTGTCATTGTATGATGGAAGAAGACAAGTAAGGAAAGTAAAGGTTTAGAACCAGATCAGTGCAACTAATTTCAAAGTGGCCTGAATGACTGTTCTGCACTGAGTAGGAGAATGGCCAACCCTGTACAAGCTAGTCTTCCTGGGGATTTGTGCTTCAGCAGGAAATCTACACTATAGCTACATCATAACTGCAGACCCGACGTGCAGAAATGTAAGTACACATCGGGCTGACGCAGTCCCCCAAGTATTGTGATTCGTCTGTTCAGTACTGTCGATTCCTCCTGTGCATTTACTGCAGTTTTTCATTTATCAGTGATAGAACAACAACAACAACAACAACAACAACAACAACAACACACACACACACACACACACACACACACAATAGAGACAAAGATGAAAACCAGGAAGAGGAGAAGAGAGACACAAAAGTAAGACAGAAGACTAGTAATCACTCAAGCAATTAGTTAATATATATTACAGTCATGCGGTGACTAGTTAACTACTTAAATAGATATTTTAGTGGAAAATAATTTTACTTCCCAGCTAAGAAAGATCATTATTCTCTAAGAAACAACCTTGACACAGCGCATCATGATAGAGAAATACCAAACTGTATAACAAGCCTTCAAAATATTGTTTTTTAAGTGCACTCACAGATCGAGCAGCATGTTAATGACATTAGTTGTACTAATTTTGAATGTCACACCTACCAGCAGGGAGGACTGTCTAATGTCACTGTGAGCAAAAGCCAAAGCTATTTATGTGTTTCAAATGAGGCAATCTGAATGATTGCCTGCAGAGTTTGCAAGTTACCTTCTTGGTGACTCCAGGAATTATCACACACTCTGGATTTCCTTACATACATTATGATTTTTCTTACTGATTACTGTTGTAATTACAATCCATTAAAAGCAAGGACCAGCTGTGTAAATGATAGCCACTGTCCATAACAGACTGTGTGACTGAGCATTGGCCCTTCTTGTGAATCTATTTTTTCCCCTCGGACCAAACAAGCGAACAAAGTTTTTTCACCTAAGACTTTTTTCAGGGATTAGTGTGTGGTCGACTATTAGAGGTCATCTGCATTACTGTAAAATGTCAGAAAATTGTGAAGAGTTGCAGTAATATAAAGCAACAGGTGTCCTGTTTTGTCCAAAGAGTTCACAGCCACAGTTTGTCAGTTAAAAAAGGGAGCAAATAATCACAAATAAGTATCTGCACAAAATGTTTTGCATGTTTTTTTTGAAACATTACTTGAAAGACTAATTAATAACCCATCAAAGCAATTAATTAACTTTCCGTTAATCAACTAATTGACTTTAAGCTCTACTGTTCTCTGTGAAGTTTTAGAAAGAAAACAACAGCACATTTATTTCCATTCTTAGTGTTATTCTTTTTAATTTCCTTTTATCTGCTTACGGATACCAGTAGGTGGTGATTTGCAGACATGATTTGCAGACAAAACACTGCCGGTCTTTGTTTTCCTTTGCAGTGCACTAAAACAGAAAGAGTACCACATCTGAACAGCATCTCACACAGTCAAAACACTTTGAGCTGCAGATGTGAAAGCCGGTTTGAGTCGGTAAATAAGAGCAGCAGAGAGCCGCCTGCTTTTTCTCATAATATCAAATTCTGACTGTGACAGTGGTATAAGCGCTGAATGAAGCAGGTAGCCTGCACAAAGAAGAGAGGAAAACTGACAGTCGCAGTATGTGCCTATTTTTGCAAGGTCGAGTGCTGTTGATATATAAAAAAGTAATAATTCCACAGCTTAATAACAATCTTATAAGTCATTTGAAGGAATAAACTGTGTAAATCATGTCTTATTTTATTATCATATTTTCATCCTTATAGAACAATAACAATAAGTCGTTGTCCAACTGAATAAAGTTGTGTCAAGGAATCTTATTAAAGACTTTACTGAAAAAATTTAGACCTTTCCACTCTCTACACACAGACGTCCGAGGCATCTTACAGGAATGGTGGCTATTTTACAGTAGGCAGTGCTTCCCTACGTGCTGATCTCTAATATGCTGAGCAGGTAAAGTATACAGAATAAGTTACCATGGCAATGGACCCCAGTAAGAAGTGAATCATCTTTGTAGTGCAGAAAACCTAAAGTTAACCCCAAAGTTACCTGGATAACTCCAAATCCTTTCTGTAGTACAGGTCTCTGGTTTTCCACTCAATTCTTTTTGTGGAGTATTGGTTTGAGTTATTCAGTTTTTGATTTTGTGCATTTCAGTTTTATCTTGTAAATACCTCAGTTACAGTTCCTGTTTTGGTTTGCTGTTTGGGTTTTTTTTTTTTTTTTTGAATGTGTTTATGGCTCAGATTGTATGTTATCATACTTTTTGATAGCTGTTTTGACTTTCAGCCTCTAAAGTTGACCTTTATTTTATTATGCGTGTGAATTGTCTCGTCTGTGTATTTTGCTGGATTCTGACTGTATTTCCTGTTTTGAAAGCTGCTGTCTCCTGTACCCTGTGCTTTGAGCATTACATCCTCCCCAGTCTCATTCCTTAGCTGTGTCTCCTTTGCCCAGTCAGTGTGTCTGTGTGTATAAGTAGCCCTGCATTTTTACTATCAGATTGTTTGTTTAGTCAGCATTATCTGTCAGTACTACTATGTGGAATTCATTCATTGCTCCTGCTGTTTTTGGTCTCCTTTGGATTGGACTTTGGATTTTGTTATACTCGAAAACTGGGCATCAGCACTAAATGCTTATGTGTTTTTTTCATGTTTCAAATAAACTCTGGCTCCTTATTTCCACACTTTGGGGCCCCTTTAAGTCTAAAGTCCACACAGCCTTCAAACTGTGACACCTCAATAAGAATTGCCAGCTCTTTCTTCTCCATGACAACATGACCCCAGTACTATGTTCTCTGAGGTCTGAGCTTTGAGATGACACAGTAACACGGGAAAACTGCATTTGAATCTCATACAATGCTGTAGCGTGTTTGGGGTTAAATAAAAAGCTAAACCCTTTAATGAGCTGTTAAGAGTCACCACTTTTTATACTGTATACTTTGTTAACTAAAGGCTGCTTAATGTTTTATTTCAGGTTAAATATTTACTCTGGGACCAGTTACAATTTGATAACCCCAGAACGTTGACTCGTCCCTTCATTCTGCTCTTTTATAGTCATTTCAGAGGCAAATATCTTACCTTGTTGTACACTTTATAAATCTGGAACGTGGGCATGTAATGGTGTTATATTGATTGAAATAGCCCAAAGTAAATACTGCAGTAAAAACTCCACTCGACTTCAACCAGATATTAAAACCTTAGCTTGGTTATTGTCCTTCCATAAAATTTTGTAGTGGTCAGGTATTTAAATTATGGACATACATTTAATCTAAAAGTGTTGTATTTGAAAAGTACAACAAACTACAAGTGAAATGCACCTCATAATACCTTATATGTTTAACACAGTTGCTGTAGAAGTTATGAAGGCCCTGAGAGGTTTTGTATCTCTGTCAGTATTTCAGCTTAATTATAGAGAGAGATCGCTTTTTTAAAGTACTGTTTACATGTTAATGTATCAATAATAATGACCCAGCTATCTAATTATAATATAGTTAGAACACTTTGCGCTCTTAGAGAAGCCATCACATTTGAACAAGTACTCTAGCTTTCATTTTATTAATGAATAGAGCATAGAGTACCAATGATGTGCCATACCACTTATTTCCTTAAAGTAAAACTCAGGCTTGTACTATAAATATTGATGCACATTCTTGTGTACAAAAACATTCATCTTTTCATACACATTTTATTACACCAGCCATCTTGTGAGACTTGCTGCTCTTTTTCCTTAATTGCAGATTGTGCTATATTAAGAAGAGAAGAATCAACGGTTTACATTGGCTTGATTTTTTTTATATTTATAGAATTTTAATTAAAAATGTTTATCCATCCAGTGATATTAAATGCCATGGTAAATATATAGTTAAGTTAATAAATTCTCAGCTGCCAGTCCAAAAAACAAAAAAAATTATACTGGCTCAGAATATATAAATAAAATGGATTTGTACACTCACATTATTGTATAAACAAATGATTTTAGCCCCATAATCTTTAAAAAAAATAGATGAATGTAGTAGAAGGTAGTCGATGTAAGATGATTCAAATCTTACGCCAAGTTAATGTTTATGTGCCTATTTATTATTGCATTTGTTTATTTAACAATTCACGGCATGACTCGTGACACTCGCATGACATGCATTTATGTCAGTGGCTTATTTGATTTAAATAAAGGCACACTACTGTTTTTTCTTCAAAACAAACAAACAAACACACACACACACACACACACACACACACACACACACACACACACACACACACACACACACACACACACACACACACACACACACACACACACACACACACACACAAGCTGAAGTCTCACTGTACCTGGATATTGAATGCCACTGCCGAAAGATCTCAGTGACAAGTCTGTCACATGCTGACGAACCTTTCTTCTTCTCTTCAGACCTGCTTCAGTGGTTCATGCAGTTATCAGAGAGTTTGCATACATCTATGGCAGGAGGAAAGAAAAGCAGTTCCTACCAAACAGGTGCTCTACAGTATTCATATTCCCCTCTGTCCCCCTTTATTGATAAAAATATAAATCATTGAGTTTGAAATGCCCATAAACTGTAGGAATCAATTCCTGAAACAGAAACATCTAGATCAGAAGAACTGATATTTCAACACAGTGTGTCACTTCATGTAATAATTCACTCTTTAATAGTCCTAGACACAAATGTTGTCCTTTGTCCTCTTTTCATCTGACCGGTCTCAAAATCACATACACCCATGTAAACAGAATGATTTTTTTCCAGGTTTGAAAGTGGAAAATACTGCATTCAGAGGCTGGGAGGGTCAGATGTAGCATAAGTCTGAGTCCCACATAGAACCAATCATTTTTACACTCTCTTTGGTTAATCTTTCACACTTCAGACATATTTTCATTTGTGCTTTGGTTAGTTTAGGTGCTGAAAACTTCTTGGGTCACTTCTCTGCCGCTTTTGGAAAGTTTGTTTTCTTGACTGCATGGTGAGACTTAGGAGAACTTACATGGTACAGCATCCATGCACGCTACAAACTTGTTTTTTTAGGAATGATATCTTTTTACCTTAAGCCTGGCTTGTGTATTTCCTTTCTGAATCACACACCATCTACAGTGCTGATACCTAAGAATCGGTATGACATGTTTATTGGCTAGCATTGTGAAACAGCTGGAGGCGTAAGCTATTTGGTAGCTATCAATCTAAAATTAATAAATTACATTTATGTAGTTCACTTGATGTTGGACTATTACTTCAGAAAATTAGGAAATAAAAGCACCATTAGCATGCTTGATATGCCAGGGAGCTACTTTCACGAAAACACTTTATGATTTCATTATAGCTTTCAGTATTACTGTGGTGCAATTTAGAAATGTTAATGTATATAAGATTACCTGCGTAGCTCAAATTCACCCTATATCGTAAAACTGACTTTCTGATTCTCAGTTAGGTTGTTCTCCCAGATACAACATGGATGATTGATACAGCAACTACCAATCATGTTTTTATTGACCTTGTCCCCAAAAGTTGATTCTGTTCATCTGGATGTAACGTTTTCAGTGCGAGAAACGTTTCGTCACTCATCCAAGTGACTTCTTCAGTCTCAACTGACTGCAGGTTTCCCCAATCTTATAAACAGTACATTACCATAATGACTGAAACTAGCACCACTGAATGCATGCATCAAGAAGTTTATTGACCTTGCTTTGTGCGTTAGATTGCAGACATGTTGGAACAGGAAGAGGCCATCCACAAACTGTTGCCATAAAGTTGGAAGCATGAAATTGTCCAAAATGTCTCTGTATACTGAAGCATTAAGTTCCTTTCACTGTAACTTAGGGGCTGAGCTCAACTCCTAAAAATAAAATAACCCCACACCATAATCATGCCTCAAACAAACTTTACACTCGACACAGTGCAATCAGACAAATACAGTTCTCCTGGCAACCGCCAAACCCAGCGTTGTCCATCAGATTACCAGACGGATAAGTGTGATTTGTCACTTCAGAGAACACGTCTCCACTGCTCTAGAGCCTAGTGGCAGTGTGCTGTACACCACTGCATTAAACTGACGCTTGGATGCAGCTGTTCAACCATAGAAACCCACTGCATGAAGCTCTCGATGCACTGTTCTTGAGCTAATCTGAAGGGCCTGTGAAGTTTGGAGGTCTGTAGTGAGTGACTTGAACTCTGTGTACTATTTGCCTCAGCATCTGCTGACCCCCCTCTGTGATTTTACTTGGCTGAGTTGCTGTCATTCCCAGTTACTTCCACTCTGGTTTAATACCACTAACAGTTGACTGTGGAGTATTTAGTAGCGAGGAAATTTCACAAATGAAGCTCACGCATAAGTAGAGTATGGAAGATCTGTAATCGCCTGTTTTCCAAGAATCTTAAAGACTTTAAAGACTGCTGTGAACTGTAAAAAAAAAAAAAAAAAAAAAAAAAAAAAAAAAAAAAGGGTTCCTCAGTGTATATTTCTGAAATCAGTTAATGTTAATGCAACTTTCAGTAATTTTCACCCTAACATCCTCAAGTAAGGATCTGCCGTTACTCCACTGCGGTTGTATTTTCATTGAATTTTTACCAAAGTCCAACTTGTGCTGATTCTCTGTGTGTGTGTGTGTGTGTGTGTGTGTGTGTGTGTGTGTGTGTGTGTGTGTGTGTGTGTGTGTGTGTGTGTGTGTGTGTGTGTGTGTTAGTGTGTCTGCAGTATATTTCTGAATTTAGCTCTCACAAGCACAGGCATCCCATAACACAAACAGAGGATGATTTATTGTAGCAGACAGCCAGTGTTTTCATTGTCAGGAGGTTGGTAATGGGAGCCAATTGAAGAGTGAAGGAAACATTGTGTTGCTTTGAGTGTAGGAACTATAGTGAGGAGCGCTTTGGGAATGTACTGTTCTTTTCTGTCACCCTTCTCAAACCGCTCGGCTTCCTCTGCAGAGCTCGGCACACCTCCACAGGATCTGGACTCATACCTCCCATACAACTGGCTCACAGCCTCACATGCTCAATGTTAACTGTGTTATGCAAAATGAAGGACATGAATTAGATTTTTTTTTTCTTTAATCTGATTGTCAGTAGGATGTCGGTCCTTTACCCACCTACCAGTCCACCCATGCAAAGTACAAAATAATACAACTCTATATTATTTTCAGCAAAAACACATAATAATCCAATAATTTTTGCCCCAAGAGATGTTAAAATTCTGCTTTTCTGACTGAAGACTTGGTGAGAGTTGGTAAACCTTTCAAGAAATGTACTTTGAAGTTTTTCAAGTATTGAGAATGTTTATTTTTATTCATGAATATGTATATGTATGCATAAAAATAGTTAAAGAACTGTTTTCTGTGATTTTTCTATATCCAGCACCTACTTTTTATCAAACATTGCTTTCCTCTTACCTTGACCGCCTTGGGAAGAATTCCTTCAGCCATAAGCAGAGACTCCCACAATTTACCTTCTGCTGGGCTGCAGGGCAAAGAAGTGGCACTCAAGCATGAACACACTGTACGACAACTCAATGAATAAAATGAATAAAACAGATGCAGTGATGACTCAGGTGAGGTGGCTGTTCTGCCTAAGAAGTTGTAAAAATTTTTGGACTGCAAGAAGACTAATTGAAACAGCTTAACATTTAGATTTTTTTTATACAACCTATAAATCTGGCAATACGGACTAATTTTATTTGTATACAAAATAAATGTGCTGAACACCTTTAAAAACAACAACACATTAAAATGGAAACTTTTTTCTTGTATTCCTTTTTTAAAGGAATCCTTTGAGTATTTGACTCAAATACTGAATGTTAGCACAACGATTTGTGTATTCATCCACCTATTCAGCAGTCTAATGAGTCACATCACAGTAAAAACATGACAGCAACATCCTTGAGACTAAAAAAAGCCCATAGCTGCTAGAGGTTCTGGATCATCACTCTGTATGCTCTCTCGCTGCCATGTCATTGCAAATCGCTTTTAGTGTCTACACAACTTTTGCTTTGGCTTGTAAAAATGAGTTTCAATTAAAAACAAAAGAACACACAAGTATTTCTAATTTACATGACATTAATATTTAAAAAATAAAATCATAATGCATCTCAGGTTACCTGTGCACCTATAATATACCTTGCCCTTTAAAAAGTGCCTTTTCATAAAACTAAACTGCATTGTCAATAAAGAGTGTTTACTACTGTTAGCTCCTTCTAAGTTAGCCAAACATATTACATATATTAAATGGACAGGTTTTCATCGACTGAAATGTACAAGATGCTTCTGTGTGGTTTTAAGTTTTAATCCAGCCTCGTTATCTTTTCCTAAACCTAAGAAGTTTGGGAATCTGAACCTAACCTAGAACCTTAAAAGTCATAAATAATCAGAATAAGTCAAAAAGAAATTTTGAAGGCTGTTGATGAAAGACTCCTTATCAAAGTCATTTGAGTCATTTCAAGTCACTTTGGCCTATTATCGCAAATTTGAAATATGTCTCAAGGGGGCTTTACAATCTAGAGTTTATGATATTCAGTACAACTCTTATATATCTATCATAGAAGACTCTCCCAAACTAATTTTAACATCTCTTTTTCTCTGTTACAAAACCATTATTTCAACAGCATACCCATCTCCATGAGTAACTACATGTGAGTCACTCTCACCTCTGCACACTATCTCATCCAAACCTCACCATTAGGCCTGTAGGATTAGCATTTGCTGCACAGCTGTTGTTTTGTTGTATCGCACATTATAGACTGAATGATATTCGTGTTATTGTGTCCACCCCCCTGCAGCAGTGCTCCCCTGCTGTTCTTTGCTATTGAGGTAGTAAATGCACAATCTCACTTTGCTTTACATTGTGTGCACAACCTTATATTACCCCAGCATATGCTCACTGTGCCCTTTTAAGGCATCAGGAATTGTGTATAATGCTCTGTAACTTACCTGAGAAGTTTATGGTTCTCTATCATATCGAGACTATCTCTCCACTCAGTTACATATTCCATATGTACGGGGTAACTCTACTTTAAAACACTCTGGCTAGCCCAGCCACGCCCCACAGCTTATCTATAAAACAGCTGTGCAGACGTGAAACTGGTGATCGTTTGATCTTCACTTGTGTATGTGTGTGTGATTGACTGTCTGGTACCTATGTGTGGTACTGCATGACGGTGTGTGTGTGGCAGTGGTGTCCGCTTGTGGGAGTCTGTCTCCACAGCCTCCATGGACACTGCCTATCCCCTAGCCCCTATCTCACTTATAAGGCAATAAGAAGCTGCAATGCTCAAGTGGCTATTGTAGGCTGAGTTCCCCTGGCGTATTGCCTCGCTGGCTTACGCACCAGTCGGACCTTGCTGCGGCGAGTGAGAGTTCTCCAGCTTATATAGCCGGGTTCCTATCTGGCGTATTACCCGCGGTTTGCGGGTTTACGCGGCCAGCAGGAACCTACTCAATCGCTCGGGAGTTAACCCCCGCACTCCTGTATTGCTCTTTTTTGCCTACTGTTCTAAGTGCTTGTGGCTGGGTGTCGTTAGCGGTGCCACATAGGAGGACCTGGCAAACCGGTGCCAAGGTTAGCTGTGGAGTTTAAGGGAAGAGGAAGGAGTGGGAACCTGGCAACTCGGTGCCGAGGTTAACTGCGAAATTTAGCTGAGAAGGAATGGGAGGCTCAGAACCTAGCATTCTGGTGCTGAGGCTGGCTGCAGGGTTTAACAGAGGAGGGATGAGCGACTGAGAACCTGGCAACCTGGTGCCGAGGTTGGCGGAGTATAGCTGAGGGTTTGCTGAGGCGAGTTGCGAAAGAGGGAATGGAGACCATAGAACTGGCAACCCTCGCAGAGTGCCCCGCCGAGTGGGAAGAGCAACTGAGGAGAGAGCGTGCGAAGTGGTGATGAGATGTGGCTGTTGCTGGCTGGGTGAGGCTGTGAGGAGCGAGGAGGCAACGTTAGGTGTTGGCTTCATTTACGCCCAGAGGGGAATTAACACTGTTCGGCGAATGAGAGCGGTACCGCTGGGACGTTAAGAAGTAGTGGAATAATGTAGCCTTGTTGTCGGATCGGTGAAAGCGAATGCCTCTCTCTTTCAAAACTCTTTGAAGACGGGCGACGGTCCAGTCTGAGATCTTCAACGGTAAAGAGTCTTCGGCAGACCTCACCGGGGTGTGGGAACGGCGGCGTGTCCTCTGAGTTGGACACGGAGATGGGTCGGATTTCCAGGATGCTCAGCGGGGCTGGAGACGCGTCTCAGAGCTCTGCTGTGAACTTTTGCTGGGGGTGGGTAGTCCTCTAGTAGCGGTTCGGAGGTTGCAGTTTCGCGGGGATGAGGAGCAACCAGAGCCGCTGTATTCCTGAATCGAGTGGAGAGAGGAGTTCGGTGGAACGGACACAGTGCACCTGACAGCCGAGTGGCGAGAACTGCCGCTGGAGCGCTCCCCAGATGGGCCGGTGGTAATCGGGCTCTCCGCGGCTGTCCCGCTAGAAAGTTCAGGATGCAGGTCCAGGACTGCCTGGGGAAAATCAGGTAGAGAAAGAGTGAGGTCTTGGTCCAATGGGCTGAGTGACAGGGAATCCATGGTGATGAGCCAAAAGAGGTGAGTAGGATTTAAGCTCTTAGAAAGTTCGCCAGACGTTTGACGACGAGGGATGTTCGCATGGAAATGAGGGGGCATTTATAGTCTGAGGTCGGAAGGGCCGTGAAGGAGCAGTGGTCCCGCTCCTGAAATTCAGATGATATCTCCACTAGAGGATGGGCATGATAAATGTGTGTTATGCCTTGGCTCTCAACATGTTTTTTTACCCAACCATCCTGACCTTTACCTCAGTGGATGACCCCCAGCAGGCCCTCGTGCTCCAATAAGAACTGGTCATGCTTCTGGTAAAGGGAGCCATATGGGAGGTAGACACTAGGGACCGTCAAGCGGGAGTTTTTTTCCCCCACTTCCTGGTCCCCAAAAGCTGGATGGGGGTTTCTGCCTCATTCTGGACAGGATGCAAGATGCTGACGGTCCCCAGGGTGTGTTAGGCCATCAATATAGGGGATTGGTTTGCCATCATCGATCTAAAGGATGTCTACTTCCAGATCTCTATCTGGCAGGGACACTGGTGGTTCCTCAGATTCAGGATCAAGGGGCGGATCTTCAAGTTCCGAGTCCTCCCCTTTGGCATCTCCCTGGCACTCTAGACATTCACCTGGTGTATAGATGCGGCCCTAGCTCCAATGAGGCTGCGGGCCTCAGAGTCTTGAACTAACCGGACGACTGGCTGGTCTGCGCCTTGTCAGCAACAGCAACAGTGCCGCAGCCACTTTGCCCTCCTGGTCTCCCATGTTCTCCCATGACTCACTGCCAGCAAGTCTCCTCACACCCCTCCCTGGTAGGATGGGGAGCGGTCACTGGACCGGCCAAATGAGCATCTTGCCACAACAATATGTTAGAGCTGCAGTCCGCGGTCCTGGCACTTCAGCACTTTTTGCCTTGGTTGCGTGGGTTCGACGTCATTGTCCAGATGGACAGCACGGTTGCCTATATCAACCAGCAGGGGAGGTTGGGCTTTCCTCCCATCTGCAAACTGGCCGCCAAGCTGTGGGAGTGGGCTCACCCCCCAATTCCTCTCCCTCAGGGCAGTGCACGTGCCAGGTCCCCTAAACATGGCGGCTGACATCATATCCAGGGGCAGCCCGAGGCCACGGGAATGAAGGCTCCACCCGCAGGTTGTCGAACAACTCTGGGGCATTTCGGGGGGCAGAGGTCAACTTCTTTGCCTCCAGGGAATCAACACACTGCCCTCTATTCTTCTATGGTGGCTGTGATTAAGGCTGTTTGCCTTGGTCGCTCAGCAATGCCACTTTGATATCACTGTCACAGTCTGGCACACTGGCAGAGAAGCTGACTGTGTGGGAGTGAGAAGGTGGACCCAATTGCAGACATGCGAAGAGACAAAAGTTGGCATGACAATCGCAGTTCCTGAGGGGAACCCAGTGTCTAACAGCTTGCAGGCCAGGGTGGCGCTGTACGTCACACGTACCCAGCCGTTTTGGACGATGGACCAACTGTTCGTTTCATGGTCCTCAGCTACCACCTTTACGTGGTTTTACTGCTTGAACGCGGCAGTCAGCCCTTCTTTTGGGGAGCGGATGTTGGGTGATCAGCGGTAGCTGTTTCCTGGTCAGCCTAGCGACTTGTGGGCTGACCATCAGCGGCCGCTCAGTTGCGGTCCTTGCATCTTGTGGGACTCGCTGGGGCCAGTCTTGCGTCTGGCAGACTGATGTCTCCGCCTCCCGGCTCAGCCTTTGCATCTGGCGAGGCCTTGATCGGGGTGGCATATATATATGTATATTTGTAAATAGTTCGTTGGTACACTTGGGATTTCGGTTGTACTGTCTCCTCGCGGGGTGTCTTAAAGAGTTACCCCATACATATGGAATATGTAATGGAGTGGAGGGATAGTCTCGATATAATAGAGAACATACAGTCACACTGTAACCTTGGTTCTCTGAATGAGAGACTGTTCTGATTAAACTATAACCGGGTTCACGTCTGCACAGCTGTTTTATACATAAGCTGTGGGGCGTGGCCAGGCTAGTCAGAGTGTCTTAAAGAAGTATCCACATGCCACGACCAAGGGGGGGCTATACCCCGTACATATGGAATATGTAACGGAGTGGAGAGATAGTCTCTCACTCAGAGAACCAAGGTAATGATGTAACTGTATGTTGTCATCAGTGATATTTAAATCAGAACAGAGTGAATAAAAAAAAAACAGATAAAATAACTTCTAAGCAAAAATATTATTTCTCTTAAGTATTTCCTCATATTGCTATCAGTTACACTTTGTGTTCCTCATTGTTTCCAGTTTCTCATGTTATTTAGCTCTTAAAATGTCCGCAACACAAATTCGTGTAATTGTATAGTGAATTTAAGACTCAAGGCGAAAAATTAACTCTTAACAAATCTGATGACTTCTCTTCCTCATCCCCATCTGTTTTGCCTCCTCTCTCATTCTGTAACTCCTCCTCTTCTAGTCTATTTTCTCTGCCTTCGCATTCTGTTGTTTTGTAACTGCTTGAACCCTGACCGACATTGTCACAGTGTTGTCATGACGACAGTACAGAGAAGTTTAAGTATTGCTAATTGTTGCGCAGATATATTTTTAAAGCTGTTGCATATCTGCTGGCTCTGTGGCAGGCCCTCCATGTCTTTAACCCAGACCAATGTATTTCTGCTCAGAAATGACAAAGGGTTCGAGTATAAGCCAGAAGAAATCAATCTCTAATGAACTATGAAATTCTTTTATTCCTTCTTTAGTGTTTAGTAAGACGGTTTAATCAACTTGACCTTAAGTGTTTGGTTAATATGCAAACTGCTTATATGTAATGTAAAAGATAATTACCAAAGGTTCTGACAGATTTTGTGCTGCATGATATTAAAGTGTACACACACACACACACACACACACACACACACACACACACACACACACACACTCACACTCAGTAGTGGTGTAATGAATCTAATGAATGAGTGGATTTATTGGTGTGTTGAAATTGTGTTTGTGTTCAAAAGCAAATTCTTTTTTCCGTCTGATTATTGTTTTTTCTGTCTCATGCTTTTCTCCCCCTGTCATGTGTCTTTCTGTTTGCCAGCATGAGTTCATTCATAGCCCCTTTTTTAGTTTATTTCCTGTTATATTTTGAAGGTTAGTTCCTAATGTGGCTTTTTGAGTCATTTATTCCTTTTTCCTGCCCTCATTATTGCCTTGATTGAGTTCACCTGTGGCCTATTACCCCTCTCTGGAGTGTGTATTTAGTCTGCTTTTTCTTCCTTTGTCAGAGTCGTTTAAGCTCCCTCAGCTTTCTTCTGTTTTGTTCCACATTTTCGCTTAGTGGCCTTGCCTTCTTGAATTTAGCCTTATTTGCTATTTAGACATTCCACTGTCTAATGTAATAGACGTGAAAATTGTTCTTTTGTTTTGGTTTCCCTTGGACTGGGTTTTCAATAGGAATGAAAATACTGCAGTGATACCAGAAAACCAGTGACTGGTTTTAAGACTGCCACTACTTTCTAAAATAGATAATTTTTCTTAATCATTAACCATTTGCCTGAGTGAGTTGTAGTACCAAAACACTGTGAATAATCATATACATTTTTGAAAGTGGGACAGTTTAAAGTTGTTGTGCTGCAAACAGAATCCTGCTACTAAAAGATTTTTTAGGTATGAGTCTTGAGTCATGTTTTCAGCCATTGTGTCCATTTAAAAAAAAAAAAAAAAACTGCCCTGAACTGTCAGAGAAACGGGGGTTCGAGCCAGGGTCCAATGTCCCCATTTTTGTTTTCTTAATGAATAAATGAAAACACAGGCAAAAGAGGTGGATTATGTTCCAGCCACAGGGGAGAAAGGAAAGGATCATTTCATCATTGATGCAAGCCTTTTCTTTAATTCAAGAGTATGTTTTGTGTTGCTGTAAAGAATAGGTGTACATATAGATTGAAAATAGCTTTGGCAATGTGTGATGTAATGTTATACCACCACATCTCCATAATTAGCCATATGGAGATGTGGTGGTTAATGCTCACCGGTCTGGTGAAAGCTGTTTGGTGTTAAATCGTTAACCTACAGGTAACAAATGAATTAACACCTTCAGGTAACGAGTAAACATTTGAACCTTAAGTAGTTTCTGTGCCAGCTTGTTGGGTTTTTGGAAGCAAAAATTACTATTTTTGGTAGGAGAGTGAAGAAAGGTATCAGCAAACACAAGCTGCATCCATAACTGTACAGATGCAATGCACTGCATTTTACTGCAATGCAACTAACTAATTAGTGTGGATGTGAGTAAAATATTTGAATTTCGACATCAAAACTGAAGCACAGGCCGCTTCGATGGTGTGTATTATTAGTCAGATCATTTCATTACAATACTCCAGGCATCTCTCACCATGACATGCTGAGAGATGACATCTAGAACGATAAATGAAATTCATTCTAGATGTCTCTTGGGAAAACATCTTTCCACAAGTACAAGTAAATGGTAAATTAAACATTTTCCCGATATCTTCTGTGGAAAAAAAAACAGCCTTTCCACAGACTAAACAGATAGCACACTGATCTTGTGAAAAATAGGGGGGGGGCTCAAATGCAGGACTCCTTAACAAAAGACTGAACAAAAGGAGGCAGCTTTATTTTGCTGAAAATAACTTACTACAAATACAAAAGCAAAACTAGAAACAACAAAACACTAGAAAACAAACCAGGAACTGAGAACTAGGAATTAACTCGGAACACAGAGGGAAGAAACACATCACCGTGAGGGTACGACGCAACAACAAACAGAGAGAAACACAGGACTAAAGTATACAAGCAGGACAACGAGAGGATGGGGAACAGGTGGTAACACAGCTGGGACAAATCACACCTAACGAAACAAGGGAAGCAAAAGCAGACACACTACACACAGGACAGGGACTATCAAGGAAACTATCAGGAAACACATGACAGGCACAGAGGCACAGACTTGACACTGAACAGAGCGAACACGGAGCACAGGGACAGGAGTGACAATCTGCGACATGGGACACGACTGACAAGGGAACAAGAAAATAAACATGACGACAGAACTAAACCTAAACTAAATATGAGGGGCACAGGAACAAAACCCAAGAACTAGAAATCACAAAACAAAGAAGAAGTAGAGAGCTAAACATACAGAACCATTAACCAAAAAGACTAGTAGTTATAAACCATGATGAAATCAAAGATTCATAATAACACAAAACACAAAACACTGAACTGTGACATTTTTTGCCCGATGAACCAAAATTGCTGTGATGCATGCAAGGTTGCAGACCTGTTAGACTTGAAGTCAGCACCGCCTAAACCAAGACTAAGACCAAGATAAGAGGGTATCGAGACCAAGACAAAACCAAGACAAAAAAAGTCTTTGAACTGCAGCCAGATGCTGCTTCGTTTACGGGTGTCAGGCATATTTATGCGTTTTTGCGATGCACTCGCACAGCCCTCCTCACCGCTGTCTACTGTCTCACTCACTTACTGAGAGGACAGACGCATGCTCCACTTGACTGTCGCGTCTCTCACCCTCTCTGTTTTTCACATAATGATATTATCCTATATTCTCGCATGTGATTGGCCACAATATGGAGGGATTGGAGCATAGCTGAGCCACTGTGTGAGAGCTGAGCAGTGAAAGGAAATTAAGTGAGGAGCCGGCTCTCGCTCAATGGGAGTCAACTCTTCTGATTCACTACAAAGCACTCTCTAAGCACGGGTCTTAGAGCTGATGCTTTTGCGCATGACACATTATTGAACGTTATGTTGTGTGTCATGGATACTGTTGTCTCCAAATCTTCCGACGACTATGTCGATCTGAGACAGCAAGACCGAGACAGCGAGACCAAGACAAGACCGAGGGATCCGAGACCAAGACAAGACCAAGACCACGTAAAAGTGGTCTCAAGACCAAGACCGGTCTCGAGACATCCAACTCTAAGACCTGTTTCCCCATCTTCAAGGTAACCATTTGATGGTGTTTGAGACGATCGGTTTTGTGGATTAATTAGGAAAGCATCACTCAGATATATAGAAAAAAATCTGCTATTACTTGAAGAAATTAAGTTTAATAAAAACACTGAATGATTTCTTCATACGCAGAGGTAAAAACCACATAACGTTGAGATGAAACTGACCTTTGTGAGGATCCCAAAGGAAGACCAAGAGTTTTCTCTGTTGCCAAAAATAAGCTCATTAGAGGGACCTGTCTCAGGAGGTAACAATTAATAGCACCTCAGATTAGAATCCACATCAGTGCTTTGTAGAATTCAAGTAGCAGCAGCATCTCAATATCAACTGCTGGAGGAAAATGTTTGAATCCAGAGATTGCCATGTCTGTGACTTGGACCAGTGTAGAGCCTACGTGCAACCTTGAAGACCGTCGTGTAGATGTTTACTTTCACCAGGGAACAATGTCGAAAACATGGTTGCTTGTGCTTTAGATTACTTCCTGCTGTCCTAGGTCCTAATAGACCAACAAATTCAAAATCTTCCCAGTTTCCATGCATCATAAAACATTGAATATGAAAGGCAATCCTATTTGTGTATTAATCGCATGGAAAAAAAAAAATTAAAGATGCAAAACCGTGTGCCACAATCAGGGGTTTATGTTTTGGGGGTTTTTTGAGCACAACACTGGAATGACTGCAAATGTCCGTAAGTTGCGGTACTTCAGCAGCTAGCTAACCCTACAAAAGAGGAGCGAGCATAAAGGGAGTAACATTTTTTTAAGTGGCAGGCAGTTTCAAATGCAATGTTTCTACCAACTCAACAAATTTCAGCAAACACACAAACTGTCTGTGTTTACAGTTTGTCGCACAGTGTGTGGCTAGCTAAACGTCCAGCTGCTGTGTTATACAGACAGAAAGAAGAAAGAGAGCTAATTTTACTCAGAGATGAAAAAAGATAAGAAAGACACGACAGGAGAGGAAGAAGAGAGGTTATATTTAAAGGTAAGGACTGCTCAGCGGTATTTAATAAACTGCAAATTTAAAGCTTACATGAGTGCTCATGTTTTTAAATCAGATATTGAGCCTTTTACATGTGACATAATGTTTTTTCATAATGTGAAACATGCCGCAAGACAAGTTTAGTTAGACTGTGTTATGTAAGGTTGTATGAAAATACTTGGATTTTAGTGCAAAACAAACAGGTGACATTGCTGCATTCCCATCTACTAATACAAACATTATACGTTTTCCACTTTTACTTGAGAAAAGATGTTAAATTGCTAATTCAACTTTCGCTGGAGTATTTTTTAATGCTAGTATCTGTACTTTTACTTAAGTACAGAATGTCTGTACTTTTGTCACCTTTGTTAACTTTAAAGTAAATTTAAAAGGATATGGGGAGCTGTGGGGGTTTGTGCGGGGCTTTGCTCTTACACTGTTGGAGATTTATCCAGAATTCAGGGTTAGCATCTGATCTGCACTTAGTCAAGACTTTTTTCTTCTTTTTGTTGAATGAACAATGGCCCCAAACACACATCAAGGGTCTGTAGGAGAGGTTTGACAAAGAATCACGCTGATGAAGTGCTGCATCAGATCATGTGGCCTCTGCAATCACCTCTATATAAACCCAACTGAGATAGCTGGGCTGAGTTGGACTGTCAAGTATACGAAATGCAGCCAAGAAGTGCTCAGCATGTGGGAACTCCTTCAAGACTTTTGGAAAAGCTCCGGATGTCAACCTCCTGAAGCTGGCTGAGAGACTGAAGAGTGTGTAAAGCTGTTATCAAAGCAGATAGTTTTTTTTAAGCATCTAACATCAAATTTGTCTTTTCTAAAATGCTACAGACTCTTATTATAATGATGACAGTGTATGTATGTCTGTACCCTGACATCCCCTACACATATTATCTGGATTATCAACATTTCTATACCTTTAGGGAATTATAACACTCAAATCCTTACAAATTGTGTATATTATGAGTATTAGTTTATTTCAAAATGAACAGTGACATTATTTTTATATTATGGATATGTTGCTGACGTTACATATGTGTATTTTACGTGTACACTGTGGTTCATACAAACTTTTTATTCAATCATTTTTGTTATTGAGGGTCACTGGAATGTGTTCTGCCCTGCATCTGTAAATAAATGTTCATTAAACAGTGATGATAATAACGATTACTTGATCTTATACAATGAATAAATGGATTTAAACACATTCTATATGTTAGTAGATTCTCATTTTAAAAAAAATGAGAATTTTTGGAAACCCTTAAAACTGTTTTGAGCCTTTTGAGCTTTGCATATTGCTGCTATATATATGCATATGGGGTGGAAAACAAACATAATATCTATATGCAGTTGACACTATTGCTGCATACTGTATACAGCTGTAAGGAGTGTGGCAGAGGAGACTGATTCATACAGTCAGTTATGTTTCACTGCAGTCATGGCTGACTAACTGCAATCTGCACGTGTCATTAGCAGTTTAAATCAGATGTCATTTCTATGGATGTATGCTTTTCATCTACACTGAAAAATACAAGTTGCCAGCGTGAGCATGATGTCATAGAAAATGTCAAATTTTAACTTGTCATTTTTTACAACATCATTCGGGTGGGAAAACAAAATTCCTGCAAAGAAACGGACTGGGGTGTAGATTCCTGCAGTGGTAGTTGCCAGCATATTACAGAGTATAATGCTGCCACTTGACAAGTTTTGTTTTAAGCTACACGACTCACACAAATCTCACTTTTCTTGACAAGATAAACAAAATGTCCTGCTGCAAAAGCTGAAAGCTAAAAGCAACAAGTTCACTTTGGAAGCCTGTCAAAAACTATTCTGAAAAATGAAAAGTAAATAAAGCAGAAAAGGCAAGTCAAGGAAAGATGACTTTTTTTTCTAACTTTGGCTTCTTTAGTGATATGAAGGTCGGCATACACTAAAATATAAATATCTCAAGGGTAAATATAGCCTAACGCTGGTGGACTGACAGTAAATGAGCTTTGATTTTTTCACTTATCAGAACTTGAGCTGGAGCACACATCTCTTCCTGTCAGCTACACTGTAAAACCACAGAAAATGATAAGTTTGTTATACTGTGAAGTGGAGAAAGTGAATGATAGCAGGCGTTATCCGTTCTTTGCATGTGCTCAAATTTGCAGAGTGAATATCTAACAGAAAAATGAACCAGACCCAGAATGGCAGCAAATCAGATTTCTGCCTTGCATGCACCAAACCAGTGCTCTTTCCATGGCAACCGTATCAGTGGCTGTTTGGCAGCCGCCTGCAGTGTACCAACCAAATGACAAATCAACAGCGTTGATTCCATCACACTTCCACTGAGATGCCTTTCATTCCTGCCTTTGTGCGTGTGTGTGTTTTATGTGTGTCTGTCCACCAAGATATGCCTACTGTGAATCAAGACAGAGCCAAGCAACTAAAACCAGAATGCTAAGTGGGCCTGTGGGATGGGGGAAAAAAATTAGAGTGTGGGTTTTATTTCAGCTTTGACAGGAAGGACACAGTCAGGATCACACAGACTAAAAGCATCTGGGTCCCTCCAGCATGACTGGAACAAAGATACATCAATACTGTACTTGTAGTGGTGAAAGAAGAATGCTCATAATTTATTTAAATATAACAAACAAAGCAACAGTGCAATAATTACTTTTGATTATTGGTTTGATTGTTTTGATAAGCACTGGCTGAGTAAAAAATGCAAACATTCATTGGTTCATTCCAGCTTTTTGAAATTCTGGGATTTTGAGAGTTTGTAATTGTGCAGTAATAAAAGTTCTGTGTTCAATACAAGCAGTGGAAATTGATTAATGTAAGGGGATAGGAATCTTTCCTATAGACAGGGTGAGGAGTTTAGTCAGTCGGGTGGAGCTCAGAGTATAGCGGATTCTGCTACTCTTTGAAAGGAGCCATTTAACTAAGATGTTTTTTGGAACTGAGGTGTTTCGTGTCCTACTGGCTGGAGGACTAGTGTTAGAGAGGTTTTGTCTCTAAGTTAGCTTGGGAATGCCTCAGTGTCCCTCACAATAGATATAGGCAGTACCCCAGGAGAGGGAGGTGTACTTGTCACTACTTGGATTGCTAATCTTGTAACCCAATTTCCCCTTCAAGGTTTCCTCCTCAAGGAGCACTAGACCACTTTCAGTACAGCTGTCAGTTTTGCCAGTGCATCACTGGATCTTTTCTTCTAAGTCACACCAAAGATCCTTGAACTTGAATTTCATTTTGGGGAAGAGGATAATGCTGAACTGAGCCAAATCTGAGCCGTAAGGTGGTACATAAGACCAAAAGACAGTTAGTCCATTTCTATGAAAGGTTTTCTCTCAAATGACTGAAGGTGTTAATTGTGACAAATTGATTAGACATTAAAACACTGCGGTCATTTCTAATGATTACCAAAAGTATGTATGTTTATTATTTGTTATTCATTTACAATAGCAGTTAGCAGTTCAAATATGTTACCACACCACTGGCCACTAATCGAGGAAGCCCTGACAGAATGTGAACTGTGAACTGATAACAACCATGCTAACCAGCGCTACTCTGCAGTACTTCAGTCACTTTAATTTTAAAACTGTGTAATTTTAAAACTATGTATATACTGTATATTCTGTGTATTTATTATGTCACTCTTATTGCCTGTTTATGCCCTGTCCTTATCTTCAACGTCATGCTGCTCTGTTGCATCTTAGTTGCCCCTTGGGGATAAATAAAGTCTTTCTGATTCTGATTCTGATTAAAAACATCAATGTAGCCCAATGTAGTTATCTTTTACTATCTATGCAAATTTTTAATCCGGGTTACACCCTCCCCCCACTAAATGTCTGGTGTCCTCAACAGACTGCCAAGGAACTACAAGAACTTGGGAAGTAGGATAACCCTTTTTACTTACTATGGCTCTTAGTCTTTGCTTATAGTGATGACAACCCCTCTATGTATAATAGTGATAGGCTGATCTTTAGCTTTTCCTGGCTCATCATAGGTTAAACGAACTACTGGTTTAATCTGTCTCTTAGGCCTTAGTTTAGGAGTGTCACCCAACAGATTGCGGTGCGTATTTGGTTTCTGAGTTTTGGCAGACCGGGCTGTTCTGAGATCCAGATCAGGTTCTGAGGCAGAATTTTCATCATCTTCTTCATTTTGGTCAGACCTCTCCTGAATATGCACCCTTTGGTTAGTCTCAGTCTCACTGTCCTGAATAGAGTCTCCATCCTCCATTGGCAGTTCCTCCTTTTCACTGCGCTGATCAGAATCAGTTTCATCACTGACATCATCCTGATCATTTGCACAATCCTCTTGTGGCACTGCTTGAGATCTAAGAGCCTGTCTTAATCCTTCTCTTACTCTTTTTTGAGAGTAACAGTATCCCCGAGGCTCATAGTATTCACTCTCTGAGGACGAATCAGAATTCTGTGACAGCTGAGGGTCAGACACAACTGTGGCCTGCTTTGGTTTCTTGCCCTTTGGTTTTTGTCTGCCACAACAGTTATTGTCTTCTCCAGGGATTGGCAATTTCACATGTTGGCCAATAGGAAGGATGTGATCTCTGTGGACTGTTTTCAGATGACCACTCCCATTCTCTTTCTTTAGTTGGTAAACAGGAAGGTTGGGCATTTTTCCAACAACTTGGTAAGGTATTGGACTCCATCTTGTTTGCAACTTGTGCTTCCCTTTGAGACCCCAGTTCTTCAGTAGGACTCTGTCTCCTATTTCTAGAGACTGGAAACAAACTCTCTTGTCATAGCCCTTTTTGTTCTTCTGATGGACTTTGTCTGCCGTCTCAGATGCTAGCTTGTAGGCTTGACGGAGATCTTCTTTAAGCTTTGACACATAGCGTGAGTGACTTTCCTCATCTTTGTCAATTGTGGTCCCAAAGCACAAGCCCACTGGCAGTCTGGCTTCACGACCAAACATTAAGAAGAATGCTGAAAAACCAGTTGGATCACATTTTGTACTGTTATAAGCATGGACCAAATAAGGGACATGCTGGCTCCACTGACGTTTTTTCTCTGTGCTTAGAGTACCCAACATTGAAAGCAGCGTTCGATTGAACCGCTCTGGCTGAGGGTCTCCTTGCGGATGATACGGAGTAGTGCACGACTTCCGTATCCCCATGTTCTTCAACAAGTCTTTGATCAGACGACTCTCAAAGTCTCGCCCCTGGTCTGAATGGATACGAGTCTGTAGACCATAGTGGATGAAAAACTTATCAACTAAGGTTTTGGCCACTGTTTGAGATGTCTGATTCTTGCTCGGGAATGCCTGGGCATAGCGTGTGAAGTGATCGGTGACCACTAAAAAATTTCTCATGCCTTTGGAATCCGTCTCCATTGAGAGAAAGTCAATGCACACCAGATCCATAGGTCCACTGCTGGAGATCTGGTGAAGCGGTGCAGCTCTCTGGGCAGGAGTCTTGCGTGTTATGCATTCACCACAACTTTTAATATGTTGCTCAGTGTCTTGCAACATTCTTGGCCAGTAGAACCTTCGACGGAGTAAATCCAGAGTTCTCTCTATGCCGAGGTGTCCTGAGTAATTGTGCACTGATCTCAACACGACGCCATGATACACCTTTGGCAGGACTAGCTGACGGACCTCCTCCCCTGAGTGCCGTTTGGTGATGCGGTAGAGCAGACCGTCACTCAACAGAGTCAGCTTATCTTTCTCTCTTTTTAGGAGCGACAGCTCTGGACTGTTGCCTGTCCATAAATTCTGTTGGACAGCTTTGACCGCTGGACCAATGACTGGATCCTCTTTCTGTGCCTTAGCGAGATCAGCTTTTGAGACGTGTTCCAGTGACTGTAACTCCATTGTAAGAAATGCATAGATGTCAGGGATGCATTCTGGGGAAGCCCCGGTTTGGTCGACACATCTGGTGGGACACTCTGGGCTTTCTGACACTCGTACTCTTTTGCAGATGGATTCAACAGCTGCCTCAGGTATAGTCTCCCATTCGGTGTCAGTGTCAAAGTTTCTGGAGAGAATGTCTGCATCTATGTTATGCTCGCCTGGTCTGTAATGGACATCGAAGTCATATGTGGACAAGGCAGCTAACCATCTGTGTCCCACGGCATTGAGCTTTGCCGTAGACAGAACACAAGTCAAGGGGTTATTATCTGTACGCACTGTAAAGCGCGCCCCATACAGATAGTCATGAAAGCGATCCACCACAGCCCACTTTAATGACAGGAACTCCAGCTGATGTATGGGGTACCTCTTCTCAGCCTGACTTAACTTCCTGCTGGCAAATGCAACCGGCCGTAGGTCCCCTTCTTGTAGCTGGTATAGGACAGTCCCCAGTCCTTTGAAGCTTGCGTCCACGTGGAGCTCATAGGGCTTGGTAGGATCAGCGAAGGCTAATACCGGTGCATGGGTTAGACAGTGGATGATCTGCTGAAAGGCTTTGCTGCAGGAGTCATTCCACCGATCTCCAAAAGGTTCTGACTCTTTCAAGTAGGACTTGTTGAGGTCTAGACTCTTTTTCTTGCTCTTTTGTGTCGGAGCATAGCCTTTGGTCAGTTCAGTGAGAGGTCTCACAATGGCAGCATAGTTAGCAATGAATCGCCTATAGTATCCGCAGAAACCTAAGAACGATCTCAGAGACTTTAGGTCGTGGGGCTGAGGCCAGGTGGTAACAGCCTCAATCTTCTGCGAATCAGGAGAGACACCTTGGGCAGACACAATATGCCCGAGGTACTTCACCTGTGGCTGACAAAACTGGCATTTGTCCAGCGAGATCTTTAGTCCTGCTTCTCCAAGACGATCTAGGACTTTAATGAGCCGCTCTTCGTGTTCCCGAAGACAATCAGGTCGTCCAAGTAAACCAGGACTTGGAGGAGGTTCATGTCTCCGACTGTTTTTTCCATTAGACGCTGGAAAGTCGCAGGCGCTCCTGTTATTCCCTGCGGCATTCTCTCAAACTGGAAGAAGCCTAGGGGGCAGATGAATGCCGTCTTCTCTTTATCTTCCTCCGCCATTGGAATCTGGTAGTATCCACTACGCAGATCCAGCACTGTGAACCATTTGCTCCCAGACAAAGAATACAGTGCTTCGTCAATGCAGGGAGTCGTGTACTGGTCTGACATGGTCCGGGTGTTAAGGAGCCTGTAGTCTATGCACATCCGTATGGTTCCATTTTTCTTCCTAACTATTACAATCGGCGAGGCATAGGGGCTACGGGACTCTTTAATGATGCCGGCACAGAGTAACTCTTGCAGATGTTTTCTTACATCCTCTATGTCTGCAGGTGCCAGTCGACGTGATCTTTGCCGAAAAGGTCTTGTGTCAGCCAGGCAGATGGTGTGCTCCACCTCTTTTGTGAGGCCAACGTCCCATTCATGGGCTGAGAAGACGTGGGAGCGTTCCGCTAGTTTCTGTCTAAGCCGGTCCTTCCACTCTTCAGGCACAGGAGAGTCACCAAAGTCGATCTGGCTGCTGTCAAATGCTGTCGTCTCCGGTTTTTTACTTGGCATGGAGATGACACTTTCGGTGCGATAAAGGTGACTAGAGCTGGGCGATATATCGAGTTTTTTTAAAAATATAGATATATTTTTATACGAGATATAAGATGTGACAATATCCTTTATATCGATATAGTCTATGTTACGTTATAATTATAGTTGCGGAGCCGCAAGTTTGCCTCTCTTTCGTCCACTTTTGTCTTTACGCAACGTTACTCGACCTCGCCTCTCCTTCACTGAAAACAACTCCCCCTCCTCCCCCATCGCTTCACCTGCAGGCAGCGACAAGATGGACACGGCAAATCTCCGTTAATGAGATACTGCGGATCGCCCCGTGCGTGGGGCTGGACGGTGTCAATGTGTTAACGAGCTAGCCACGCTAACGAGCTAGCCACGCTAACGAGCTAGCCACGCTAACGCCATGCACGGCCTGAAATCCTTTCATTTTCTCAAAAGTTGACTGCGCGCCTTTTGTATGAATTCTGGTTGTGCTTGATGACCGCGAACCGATTTTATGTGATACACAGCGCTCAGCAATCTGTCAAAAAATGTTTTAGTTCAACTTTGGTAAGCTACGGAGCTGCACCGCTTGATGGATTGTCGGAGCATTATGGCTACCGAGGAGCCTCACGGAGTAATACGTACTGTGCTTCAACGTAATATTAGCGTACTGTATATAAGGACCATAAATGGCACCTGTTAAGAGACATGGTTACGAAGCGGATTTCAAACTCCAGGCTGTCAGTCACGCAGTAGAAGTTGGGAACAGAGCAGCTGTGAAATCTGTGTATGTTATTATGCTCAGCGTCTTTTAGTTTACATTTTGACTGCACAATTGTGAGCTCTTTGTTATGCACAAAACAACATAGTTTTCTTTTATTTATAGAGCATCATTATTTAATAAATGCTCATAATTTATTTTTGAGTAGTTTTTTTCATGTACATCTATGCTGGTAGGGTCTCCCATGGCAAATTGGTCCTGGGTGAGGGACCAGACAGAGCGATTCAGAAGACCCTTATGAAGAGAATATCGAGGGAACAGTTTACCCTGCCCGGGATAGGGTTACGGGGCCCGCCCTGGAGCCAGGCCCGGGAGGGTGCCCGAGGGCGGCGTCTGGTGGCCGGGCCTTAGTCCATGGGGCCCGGCCGGGCACAGCCCGAAGAGGAGACATGGGCCCATCCTCCCGCAGGCCCACCACCCGCAGGGAGGCGCCATAGGGTCGGGTGCATTATGTGCTGGGCAGCGGCCAGGAGCGGAGGCCCTGGCGGACTGATCCCGGCTGCCAAGACTGGCAATAGGGACATGGAATGTCACCTCTCTGGTGGGGAAGGAGCCTGAGTTAGTGCGTGAGGTTGAGAGGTACCGCTAGATATTGTCGGGCTCACCTCACGCATGGCTTGGGCTCTGGAACCAGTCTCCTGGAGAGGGGCTGGACTCTGTCTCAGTCTGGAGTTGCCCCTGGTGAGAGGCGGCGGGCTGGGGTGGGTATTCTAATATCCCTCGGTTTGCTGCCGGCACGTTGGGTTTTTTCCGGTGGATGAGAGGGTTTGTTCCCTGCGCCTTAGGGTCGGGAACGGGTCCTGACTGTCATCTGCGCTTATGCGCCGAGTGGCAGTTCAGAGTACCCAGCCTTCTTAGAGTCCCTGGGGGTGCTGGAAGGTGCCCAATCTGGAGACTCTGTTGTCCTGCTGGGAGACTTCAATGCTCACGTGGGTAACAACAGCGAGACCTGAGGGGCGTGATTGGGAGGAACGGCCTCCCTGATCTGAATCCGAGCGGTGTTTTGTTATTGGACTTCTGTGTAAATCACAGTTTGGCCATAACGAACACCTTGTTCGAACTATAAGAGTGTCCATAAGTGCACGTGGCACCAGGGCGCTCTAGGCCGCAGGTCGATGATCGATTTTGTAATCGTATTACCAGACCTGCGACCATATGTTCTGGACACTTGGGTAAAGAGAGGGGCTGAGCTGTCAACTGATCACCACCTGGTGGTGAGTTGGATCAGGTGGCGGGGAGGACGCTGGACAGACCCGGTGCACCTAAGCGCGTAGTGAGGGTGTGCTGGGAGCGTCTAGCAGAGGCCCCAGTCCGCGAGATCTTCAACGCACACCTCCGGCAGAGCTTCAACAGCATTCCGAGGGAGACTGGGGACATTGAGTCCGAATGGACCATGTCCAGCGTCTCCATCGCCGGCTGCTGCATTGAGCTGCGGCCACAAGGTGGTTGGTGCCTGCCGTGGTGGTAATCCCCAACCAAATGGTGGACACCAGAGGTGAAGGGAGCCACCCGGCTGAAGAAGGAGTCCTATCGGGCTTGGTTAGCCTGTGGGACTCCGGAGGCAGCCGACAGGTATCGACAGGCCAAGCGGAATGCGGCTCGGGCAGTGGCTGAAGAAAAAACTCGGGTGTGGGAGGAGTTCGAGAGGCCATGGAAAAAGACTTTCGGACTGCCTCGAAGAGATTTTGGCAAACCGTCCGGCGTCTCAGGAGGGGAAAGCGGTGCTCTACCTGCACTGTGTATAGTGCTGGCGGAGCGCTGCTGACGTCGACTGAGAAAATTGTCAGGCGGTGGAAGGAATACTGAGGACCTCCTTAATCCCACTGACACGTCTTCCGAGGAGGAAGCAGAGTCTGGGGATGAGGGAATGACCCGCCAATTTCGGGGCGAGGTCACTGAGGCAGTTAAACAACTCCTTGGTGGCAGAGCCCTGGTGTTGATGAGGTCCGCCCCAAGTTCCTGAAGGCTCTGGACGTTGTAGGGCTGTCCTGGTAGACACGCCTCTACAGTGTTGCGTGGAGATCAGGGGCAGTACCCTGACTGACTGACAGACCAGGGTGGTGGTCCCCATCTTTAAGAAGGGAGACCGGAGGTGTGTTCCAACTACAGGGGATCACACTCCTCAGCCTCCCTGGGAAAGTCTATGCCAGGGTGCTGGAAAGGAGAGTTCGTCCGCTAGTCGAACCTCGAATACAGGAGGAACAATGCGGTTTTCGTCCTGGTCGCGGAACACTGGACCAGCTCTTTATCCTCTCAAGGATACTTGAGGGTGCATGGGAGTTTGCCCAACCAGTCTACATGTGTTTTGTGGACTTGGAGAAGGCATTCGACCGTGTCCCTCGGGTGTCCTGTGGGAGGTGTTGTTGCGGGAGTATGGGGTGTCTGGCCCATTGCTACGGGCCATTCGATCCCTATACAACCGTTGCAAGAGTTTGGTTCGCATTGCCGGCAATAAGTCGGACTCGTTCCCGATGGGTGATGGGCTCCGCCCAGGGCTGCCCTTTGTCACCAGTTCTGTTCATAATTTTATGGACAGGATTTCTAGGCGCAGCCAAGTGGCGGAGGGCTTTCGCCGGTGGCCTCAGAATCTCATCTCTGCTTTTTGCGGATGATGTGGTTCTGTTGGCTTCATCAGGTGAAGGCCTCCAGCTCGCACTGGAGCGGTTCGCAGCCGAGTGTGAAGCAGTGGGAATGAGGATCAGCACCTCCAAATCTGAGGCCATGGTTCTCAGCCGGAAAGGGTGGAGTGCCCACTCCGGGTCGGGATGAGTTCCTGCCCCAAGTGGAGGAGTTCAAGTATCTCGGGGTCTTGTTCACGAGTGATGGGAGAAGGGGCCGGAGATCGACAGACGGATTGGTGCTGCGGCTGCAGTGATGCGGACGCTGCACCGGTCCGTCGTGGTGAAGAGGGAGCTGAGTGTAAAAGCGAAGCTCTCAATTTACCGGTCAATCCACGTCCCTACCCTCACCTATGGCCACGAGCTGTGGGTAGTGACCGAAAGAACGAGATCGCGGATACAAGCGGCAGAAATGAGCTTCCTCCAAGGGTGGCTGGCCTCTCCCTTAGAGATAGGGTGAGAAGTTCGGCCATCCGGGAGGGGCTCAGAGTAGAGCCGCTGCTCCTCCACATTGAAGGGAGCCAGTTGAGGTGGTTCGGGCATCTGACAAGGATGCCTCCTGGGCGCCTCTTGGGTGAGGTGTTCCGGGCATGTCCCACCGGGAGGAGGCCCCGGGGCAGACCCAGGACACGCTGGAGAGATTATATCTCGGCTGGCCTGGGAACGCCTTGGTGTTCCCCGGATAAGCTGGAGGAGGTGGCTGGGGAGAGGGAGGTCTGGGCTTCTCTGCTTAGGCTGCTGCCCCCGTGACCCGGCCTCGGATAAAGCGGATGAAGATGGATGGATGGATCTATGCTGTATGTTAATAAAAGTGCCTGTGTGACATCTGGGACACAGCTTTGACTAAGAACTCTCTTTTTGTTCTTACTTTATGGCTTTAAAAAAATATAGAGATATATATCTTATATCACCATCCAGCTAAAAAATACAGAGATATGAATTCTGGGTCATATCGCCCAGCTCTAAAGGTGACCCATGACGGTTCCAACAGGGATAATGGTTTCCCTGGCGGACTGGTTCTGCACCAGGATCCTGAAGCTTTTAACTTGTACCGCATTGGCGGGTACAACCATGGGTTGTAGCAGGACATCACCCGGCAGAAGAGCTAAGGGAGAAGACTCAAACATCAAGATCTCTTTGCCAACCGTCTGTTGAAAATGAACTTTGCAGGTTATTTGCAAGTCTTCTCCAGGGGTAAGGACAAGGGACTTGAACCTCGCCAGGTCACACAGCCAACCTGGTCATCTCGAGAGCTTAGCATGAGGGAGTCTGTGAATGTGGATAGCGACTCCCTGTGAATTTGGATGCCCAGACTTTTAGTTATGTCACGCCCCTCTTTTCTGCATTCCTGCACCAAATTGCGGACGTGGCTTGTGTTAGTGCCAATGATGACAGGAATCTGCTCTTCTTTTGGGCTTGGACAGATCAAGGCAAGGACTGGTACAGTGTGTTTGGTGCCAGTCACTTCCGCCGGATACTCAACATCTATCACAACATAGCCAAGGTAGGGGTAACTGACATTGGACTCACTTAAACCCCAAATGTTGAGACCAGTGACCGGATGCACTGGGATGGAAGGCAGATGGGCTTTGTACCAGGACTCGAATATTATGGTGTCAAATGTCAAATAAGGCATCACAGGGCTGTCCATTCACTTTAAGTGGCACAATACTTGGGGGCCCAATCAGTCCTTCTGGAATTCCAGCTGGGGTGGGAGAAGTCAGAAGACCCTGCTTGACATGGCAGTCAGTGTCCGTGGCATTACTTGTTGAAGTACCTGCACTTTCTTTCAGTGTCTTGACAGTTTGGATGAGCTTTCGTATAACTTTGCTCTGATTTTCAGGATTTTGACACTTTGCAGCAAAATGTCCATTTTCCCCACAACGGTAACAGAACTGCTCACCCAAAGGCATTCTGTTCTGATAAGGGGTCTTTGTCTTTGAGGTAGCCTCTACTGCTGCCACGGTAGCCAGTTTTACCGAGGAGTCTGGAGCAGTATCTCTTTGGGCTACTTTCTGCTGCAGTCTTTTCACTTGTTTTTTCAAAGCAGTCAGTTCTTTGGTGTCACCGTGCTCACTTGACTGCACTGAGGACGAATCTTTATCTATGACATCAGGAGACTTAGTCATGCAGGTGGCTAACTTGGCCTTAAGCTCTTTAATCTCAGCTTTGAGACTTTGTATTTCTGTATTGCCAGTTCCTGAAGCTTTTGTCTGTACATGCTGGACTGAGGTATTTAGTTTTCTCCTTGATGCCTCATACTCTTCCTCTGTGCGAATCTCACTTAAGAGTTGGAGGAAAGTTGGAGGATTGGACTTTCTTTCTCTCAGGCGCAGATTAATTAGCATGAGATCGGAAGCAACAGCCCCTCTCAGAAGTTGTTCTAGGTGAGCCTTGTCTTTGCTAGAAGCTGGAAATCCTCCTCTCTGAACAACTTTACTGAGGGCCCTCTCCAGACACCTCAGAAAATCAGACAGTTTTTCACTTGGTTGTTGCTGCACTAAGCGGAAAGCAAAATAGAGATCATCCCCAGACTCAGCACTGCCAAATGCGCTTTCCAACGCCTCCAAGTATTCAACAGGGCCTGCCTCGGGGTCTGACTCCCGTACCGATTTGGCAATCTCCAACGCTGGCCCCTTTAAACTTTCCATCAACGTGCGCCTTTTCTCCTTGTCTGTGCAGTCACTTTCCTCTACCATGAGCCATGCCTACTCAAGCCAATGGTCAAAGGGGTCTTCACTAGGGGGAACTGGCAAGTTCCCTGAAACCAGCCTCAAACGCCGATAACCACCTTCAGCTTGTGGTTTACGTGCCTTCTCCAAAAAATCACCACCCGCTTGCAAGTCAGACTCAGTGGAGTTTACGGAAAGATCAGAGCTGGGCTACTATGTCTTCAAAAGTCCTACCCTCAGTGTCTAGGAGACTCTTCAACTTCACAGCAAAATCGTCAGGAGCTGCACATTCATTAAGAGTCACTATCGGCCATTTCTCACCACTGTGCTGGTCCAGCACTTCCTTGGGCACATTATCTTTAGGTATACTTTGTTTGCACTCGCAGAGAACCATTAGGCAGCTCAAGGGGGTGTGGAACAAGCGCCCTCTAACCTGGACTCGCCCTAGACACTTAATAGTCTCCAAGGTTTCTTCTATCTGGGCTATTTCCACTTCTTCTGGAACCAGAACCAAGAGTGCTTTAGCTTCCTCCAAACCTTCACCCTGACACCACCTCTTCAGCTCTGCAGCAAACCCGGTGTGGTCTGTCATACTCATTATAGCCAAAAATACTAAGAAATGTGAACTAGCTACTGTAGGTTAACTTTTAACTTTTTTTTTCTTTCTTAGCGTGTTGCCCCTTTAATTCTTCTATGAGACCCAAAAACATCCCAGCGGTGCCTCCATTTTATGTAGCCCTCATTTACTCAATATCATTAAATAAATGGGCTTTGGGTTCTTTTTCTAGTGTACTCTCGTACGATATCCTTAAATTAACTTCCCTTTTGTTTCTCAGTAGCACCACACGCGAAAATGAACACTAGTGTCTACAGTGCAGTAAATCATGTCATACACATTGTAAAGTAGAGCATTGCAATCCTCTTTTAATTTACCAAACAATGAAAACAAAATGATAAAATGGCAGGTTTCAGTATTCAGGGAAACCAAAAAACACACACAGCAATTTACCAGCTGTACACAGAATCTCCTCATATACAGTGTAAACCACCAGTGATAAAACAATTATAGTCCCAAACTAAACCTAAAGCCGGCAGAAATACACTCTACGTTGCAGGCCTGTATTGCTCCAGTATAAATCCAAAACGATCTCCAAACCGGAAGTTCTTCACTCAATGAGCAAAAAGAAATAAATAAACGCAGTACCTTGTGAAACTTGCAATTCCCACCAGATTAATCCAGGCAAAAGGTTGTCTTCAGCTCCTTCAGAAACACTCCGCTCTGAATGCAGTAGATGATGAGATGAGGTCCGTGATCTCCACGTGCTCCACAAGCTACCTGTTTTAGCTTCCCACGTTGCCAGAGGTACTCGGAGTGACGCGGGCACTCAGAGTGACTATCTGGGGTCTGTCTGTCGCTATCCAGTTCGGTAACGATCCTCTGCAGCTTTTTACGTCCCACAACTTAAGCGAAACGGCAGTCTACAGTAGTCCTTATTAGCGAATGGCTGGGTTAGCCTCACTTTAACTTAATGCGTGCACGGCCGCAGTAAACAAAACACACAGTCCAGCAGCTTCACGCTGAAACTTTACATGTCATGTCACTAGCTTACCGACACTGTGACTTATCTTTCTGAAAAGTCAAAACACACTTACTAGCACACAAAAACAAGCTAACTCCTCCGGATGCTCCGTGTAACTCACGCGCCACCACCCTCTCTCCTTTGCGCTCTCCTTGGTCGTGTCCAAATTCATGGGCTGCATCCTCCTGAGGACCCGGCCTTCGCGGTCTACGTGGGCCGGGTCCTCAGAAGGTCGGGTAGGCCGGAAGTAAACAGCCGTGGAATTGGACGGTCTAGCCTTCTGATTAGCGTCACTGCTGTCTCGGTGGAGTTTAATAAACTTGGCCGTCTGCTCCTTGCTATCTAAAATATAACAGGACACTGGCGTAAATTCTCGACCATCTCACACTTCTGTTTAATCAGCTTTCTGTTTGACGTTTATTCAGCTGTGTGAAAATCACCCGGGGGATTAATAAAGTTTTATTTTATCTAATCTAATCTAATAATTTTAATCTCAGCCAAATCGATTTACTCACGAACAAATAAAACACTGAAAAAAGTCAAACAATAGCATTTTTAGGTTGTCTAAGTGACTTATATATTACGTTTAACCTGAGTAGCGAAAATCTGCGGTGATCTGAAAATGATGTGCCGGGAGTTGTGCCGTTCTCGGCGGCTTCAGTGACCCTCGAGCTCTCGGCTAGCTATCGAGCTGGTGGGTAACAGACGTCTCCGAAAACGTCGAACCACTTTTGCAAATATGCGATATCTTGATAAACCGAGCAGATATTTGAAGTTTACACAGCTACATTCTCGCCTGAAAATATGTTAAAAGTTAATTTTGTGACCGAGAAAGAGTAATAAGAGTAATCTTAAAACTTAGTAGCGGCCGCCATTGCCGGAAACTGGAGTTTGGCTGGGCCGTGCTCTGAATTCTGGGATATGGTGGGCCACGAAGGACACACCTGACCCATCCTTCAAATACGGGGAAAAGGAGGACGCATTTGTCGGCTGCATTCGGAGGAGTCTACGAATTTGGACAGCCTTCGGTGCGTCGCTGTGACGTACTCGGTCTACAAATGCGTCCTCAGGAGCATGCAGCCCATGAATTTGGACACTTTTTTTCTTTCCACCCTGTGTTACCTTCACAGACCATATCCCCGTAAGAGATTACAGTTCTCGCAAGCAATTCACAAGAAAAGAAAGATAACTTATTTTAAACAATGCAAACATGTTTTTAATCATTTGACATGAACTTTGATCTTTTTAACAAACAACAAATTGAACAAATGAATTTAACTCTTTGGTATTTATATTCTCAGACTTAGACTTCACTTATCTTTAACTATCTATGCATCTTTTTAACCCGGGTTACATCAAGTTTTGGCTTTGTTCTCAACCAGAGTGTGGATGATAGCATGAAAGAAGCCAAGGCTGCTAGCACTGCTAAGGTTAGCCAAAATCTGGAAACTAATTGGATGTTGGCAAAATTATACAGGGTGCAAAATGCTACGCATTTCAGTGACATTTCAAGCATGGTCAGCAGTTTCATATAGGTAAAATACACATGCAGTATTTGTTTGTCCACTGTTTTTACCACTGTTTCATTTTAAATAGCTAGTAAATTCGTAACTATCCCTAGTTATAGTAGGACCCAATGCTGAATTTGAGTGTCCAGCAGGTTTTCTGTCTAAAACTGTAAGATTGCGCTTCTGACCTGAACACTGCCAATTTGCTGTTTGGTCAAGAAAATAATCTGTAAGTAAGATGGGTTCTTGGATTAAATATTCAAATTATGTACCTGAAAAATGTACTCGGTAAATGTGTTACATACAGTCACACTCTACCAGAGGAGGTATGACAGCAGCAATAGAAAGTGTTATGACTGTACACAAAGCAAGTCAACTGAAATAAATTTGTCATTTGTTACACATTTATTTCATTTGAGCAGAAGAGATCGAATGAAATAGGTGAAATATCTTTGTCATAAAAAAGGCAAAGTTAAAAATGCCACCTTTGCCTAGGTAATCAACAACATAGCTGCAAGTTATAGCAGTTTAAGTTGACTCAATGATTATAACTGCACCACACAAACAAAGAAATATATGAAATAACTGAGTTTTCTGATATTCAAACATTAAATCATTAACTAACTGTAAAAAGGACAAAAAAAAAAAATTTCCGTCACAGAAAATAACCATCTGTTAAAACTTCAGAATTAGAATTCAGGGAATTTTGTTGATTTTAGTATGTCAGTGAAAAGCTGACTCATCGTAAAACTGTAAGAGTTTCTGACATTAAAACGAAGAAAAAAGAAAGTTCTTGGGTAAACATCTCGGATTTTGTTGCAGTGTCAGTGTCGACCCGCCTGAAATCGACCACTCAGCTCAAACTTCCTGTAACTTTCAGCCTCTCCTATGGCTGACAATCACAGCAGCAGCTCATTAGTAGAGAAGCTGCCGATGTGAAACGAGATCCAGACCAGGCTGATGACTGGTAGGTGGGAAAAAGCACTGAGGAGTAAATTGTTAAAACAACAGCTGATGAGATTTAAACTGAAAATAGGAACACAACAGATGAGTTTCACTTGGTGTTCATCAAGTATTGACTTCTCAAAGAGAGTGAAAGTTCACGGTTCTTTAAGGAAACCATAAAATATACCATGCACGTCATTATCAGTGTTAAACACAGCATCTCCGGGTTAAATGTTTTAAAAGCTTTAGTCGGTCTCATGGGCTTGTAAAACTCAAGTTTCTTATTTATTGCCTAACCTTCTAACATCGTTAGATAGATTACACATGCACATCTAAAATCAAAAATGAATGAGAAAGATGAACAACTGCTTCACTGTCAGATTTATTGGAAATTATTCATCCCACATGGGATCAATGAAAGGCTGATCTAAACACTGATGTCACATGTGCTCAGTAAAATCAATAGTCATCTCCACCTCCATCTAATCACAAGGCAGTGAGAACCACCCTGTTTTACGAACCTTGTGCACTTCATTTATCAAGCTCACGATGAACCTTTACATAAGATCAGGCCAGACTTTCATCTTGTAACATTATTTATTCAGTCAAGTTCAAGTGCATTAGAGTGTAGCGTAAATACTAAATATATGGCTTTTCAAATTATGAAAGAAAGCCTATAATAAAATGAATGAAGATATCGCTTATCGTAGGTTGATGGTGAGATTTTGTACTAAGACAAAAATGTAAACATGAAAACTGTGAAATGAAACTGACATTCATATTTATAGTTTCCCATATGCATTATAAATACAAATATTTCACCACTCATGGGAAGGTTGCTTTTGAAATGTGACTCGTGCCAACAGCATTATGCTGTAGACAGGATCCAAATGCAAAAAGAAGAAACAAACACAAGGGAAACTGTTGAGGACGATTCAGAGAATCACGAACACACTAAACAAAAAAGCAGAAAACAAGACAAACAGTCAAACTAACAGACAAAACAGAGAAAGTCAGAGATAAGAAAATGCAGGAAATACATCAACAAACAAGAGTTAAATAAGAACCAGGACTATGCAAACTCACTCAGCAGGTCCACCGTTTTCCAGATTCAAGCTCCCACCTCCTAAAATACTCACAATACTTGTATTGAATATACTATGCACATCCTTTCAGATTTTACTTTTGAAATGCTGACTTTAATTATAGTGGCAGAAACACAACTTCAATGTGTGACATTACTAGAAAAAATGAACAAGTGACTTGATGAAACCGCCAAGTGGTGCACTATCTTGTTCAGCGTCATGCTGTCAGAAGGTCATATCTGGAGACCTACATCACATTGTGGTCTATATTCATTATCTGCCATAGAGAAGCTGAGGCTGAGATATGCTTGTCCTATTTTGTAGTCTTGATTTTCCAGGTGTGACATCTAGTGTAGATTAATAATATGCTTCAGGTTTAACTGGCAGCCCTTTCACGTATATCGTCCATCCACTGGTATCAGTGCAGATTAATGTGTCATGTTTTCTAGTCTTTTCCACTGCCTAGTCATTGTGGTCTCAGTCCAATATGTATGATTTTCTTATAATTTGTAAAGTAGGTGAGTAGAAAGCATGCCTACAATAACTACCCAAATCAAGGATTGGCTGTATTAAAAAGTCACTGATAAATTAACCACAGATAATTTTGAAACAGTAACTGAGGTGAACAGTGTTTAATGAATTATCATTTAAATAATCTTATGAACAGCTTTGCCAAAACTTTAATTGCAACATAAGCATTTAATTAGTGAGTTGATTCTATTGATATTTCCAGATTGTTAAGGCTTGATGATAATTACTGTCTCTTTTTAACACCGGTGATCTTATGTTCGTTTGACGAAACTCCCTTGTGGGACTGAAACTTAATTTTCTGCC
The DNA here is from genome assembly GCF_013358895.1 of Oreochromis aureus. Taxonomy (NCBI): domain Eukaryota; kingdom Metazoa; phylum Chordata; class Actinopteri; order Cichliformes; family Cichlidae; genus Oreochromis; species Oreochromis aureus. Next base: position 29,865,977 of record NC_052954.1, on the reverse strand, counting down.
TTTTCCTCTGGGAACATTTAATTCTTCTTTTCAATGGGACACATAAACACGAAAGCCCTACAGTCCTGCCGTAGCACCGCTCCTAGCAGCTGACTCATAACAATTGCTAATTTTAAATTAAGAAAAGTTAATTATTTTCTCTGTTGAAGGCCTTTATCTCCCGGAGATTCTGTTTTTGTGCAGCGGCGCTGACGGCAACGACACGCAACTCGCTCCAGTGTTGTCTGCACAAATTCTTTCGAGCTGTGGACATTTGCACTCGTCTAACAGCCAAATGCTGCCATGGCAACAGTGAGGGTTCAAATCCCACCTCTTCCTCTCCTCCTCCTCCAATCTTCACCCCTCTCCCTCTCCTCTCGATCCAATCTTCTCTCCCAGTGAAACCATCAAATTATCAATCCACAACCCCCTCAGGGTTCATATCGCTGGCTCATCTCTCTCTTTCTCTCTCTCTCGCTCTCTGTCAATATTTACAGAGTTTCTCATAGACTCTCTCAGGTAATAGTGTCTTATTCCCAAAGCCCTGCACGGTGCAAACACACACACACACACATGCAGGTAGTGTGAAATGGCCATTCCATCTAAATGAGTGCTATTCAACTAACTGTCCCTGCTGACTGCTGCAACTGCCTGCCTCTGCATGTGTGTGCCTTCAATCTTTACCCATGTACATGTGCTCATTTGGGAGGACATTCTTGTGCATTCTTCCTTGTGAATGTGCGTGTGTGTGTTTTCACTGAAGTGAGCATTTCTCTGTCTGTGTGTGTGTGTTATACTGATAGCTTGCTGTCCCTTCAGGTAATCTCATGGTTGAGGAGAGAGATCGAAAGGAGGAAAAGAAATATTCAGTGAGAGAGAAATAAAGACGGACAGAGACATCCCTGCTGCAATAACAGAAGGGCCAGAAAAGACAATAAATATGTATATGTTTATAGATGTATGCGTGTGCAGGTGGCAGACTGATGTATTCTCAGTAATATTCACCTCTCTCTCTGCCTTTACTTCCTTTCTTCACAACTCAAGTTTACTGTCTTTTTTAAAATTGTTGTTGGTTAAGTTTATATGAACTACATGAAATCTTAAATTAACACTTAATTAACAACATTCATCTTAGACCACTAGGTGTTTCCTAGTAGTTGTGTTCATGACCTGAATACCAGTGGACAGAAGAGCCACATTCCTGTTCATACTTATTACCATCGGGCCAAATCCAAGGTGTCCAACTGACAACTTGTTCAGTTTTCATCACTCTCTACAGCATTTCTGCCAAATGCCAAAAAAAAAAAATAAAGCTGTGTTGTACCTTTAGGGATATGACAGCTTGTGACTGGCTCAGTACCTTTCGCATGGAGTGCTTATTTGTACCCTGGAGGTTTATACTTTACAGAAACACTCCTGTCCTCATGCCAGAGAGCTCCATGGAGGGCTGGGTGTGGCCCTAGTAACCGCCAGAGGAGACACAGTAGAAAGTGCAGGGCAAGCTTCAGAAGAGGGGAGGGACGTCCTCCATAGTGATGGTACCGGCTGTGTTCCCTTAACTCCCTGAATCACCGCAGAGTGGTCCTTCTCCTCCCCCCATGCACGGCGAGGTGGTCGTCCAGCTTCCACCATCTTCAAAGTCACCAGCTGGTGTGATTTCACCCAGTCAATGGTGGTAATCTTTCCATACACTTTCCTTTGATGACCTCCCACAATAGCTGTTGTTCTCCATCTCCTCCAGTTGCAGCCACCATGCTTCTGTGTCCATCACTTGTTGGCAAAAGGGTCCAGGACTGCCTTCTGAGTTCTAATAAATTCACTCTAGGAAGTAAAAGTACAATAAAACTCTCTTCTGTCCCTGCAGGGACTTACACAAATGGATTGTTTGATTATTCAACCTTGGGTAAGTGTAGGCACCTTTCCAAGGACCAGATGTCAGTGTTTGATATCAGGAGTCAGTCTGTGTTTTTCCAAGTCCAAAAAGAAATTTTGGAAAAAAAAATAAAATTACTCATAGATTTTATACTTCAACTGAACAGAGCAGTAGTCCAAGGCAGTGGATGAATGTCCACTGAGCTCAGGCTCCAGAGTCACCACATGCCACCTTCAGGAGATAGTTGCAATGAAGTTCATCTGCAGGAGGATCTGTCTTATTGATGTGTTACAAATATTTAGACTTTCTAAGCAGAATCATTTAATAATTCATTTAAGGAAGACAGTGCACCTCCTTTGGTGTCACACACTGGTGTGCGCATAATCCCCAGAACGGCAGCAACACCAAGAACACTGTCAGTATGTCCAGTTCCGTGATTCAAAACCAGTCCACCATCTCACCCACCTTTTATTCAAAGTAGCCTCTTCCTTAATAATGTATAACTGCCTCAAGTGGCCATTCAGGGATCTGTAAATTTTGGCACCTCTGCTTTTGTTTTGTTTTTTACACCAAAAGTTGCTGCTCATTGTTTAACACTCAAACATCAACAGGAGAAAAAGCACATGATGATGAACAATAATGTGATTTCAAGAGTAGCGCTTTCTCATGCAGTATCACATGTAAAACACACAAATGTCCTTCATATGTTCACATACAGGTGCTGAAAAGTGTGGGTTATGCCAGAGATTGGTACAGACTAGAATAGGCCTTTATGCAATTATGGGTTTGGGTTTTTTTTTAGAATAGAACAATCTGTTTTAGAATAGTATAGCATCTCTGCAAGTGAAACAGCACACAAATATGTTTTTTACTCCCACGTATAGACACACTATGTTTGTGAACACGTAAACAAAAACAAAACCTGCAGATTGTTGCAAAAAATGCGCTAAAGTGTGCACACTTGAATGTATGAGACTGAGACACAGCAGTCACGTATACAGACAGACAGAAGTGGTGGATGGAAGCTTGTGAAAATGATATCTCGAGATGTTAAATATTTAAATCCCCAATAGTTTCACAGCTGGTGCCAGCAGATAGCAAAATCAAACATGCAATATGGCGTGGGCTCACCGACACATACACACATTCACACATTCACAGAAATAAACTGTAGATTCATCTACACACGTAATACTTTATACACAAGGAAAAATTAGAGAATGTTTGCATCAGCAGATGCTAATAAATATTTATGACTATTAGAAAAACATGGTGACCTATAGAAAGAAAGAGCAGTCAGCACAGAGGGAAATGAGCAGCTGCTGAGAACTTATGATGACAAACCAAACACTTAGAAGAGTTTATTAAGCAGATTTATGAGAAGTGGAAAAAAAAACCTAAACAGATTGTTAGATATCATTAAGTTCTTTCTCTGTTTCCCTCTTTTCCATTCTCCTGTTCAATTTTTTATTAACTTTTCTATCAAGCTGTATTAATGCGAGTCAAAACTCTCTGGTGCCTGAGCAAATGACTATACAGGCCAGTACCAAATGAGAGCAGACAGCTTGATGGGCAGAAAGTCAGCCATACTGAACATCATCTTGTCTGTGTCTCTATTAAAAGGTGGCAGATGACAATTAATGTTCAACTGCCGAAAACTGAAGCAGCTGTCAAATATGACAAGACGAAGGTATTTTTTCTTTTTAGACCACAGGGAAGATGACAAAACTCTGCTGCCAGCCGCACGACGAGCTCTGTGATGGCCTCGCTGAGAGAGGTCCAAGTTAATTACATAAGAAATTCTTAAATCTCTTTGATGCGGTGTTGTGACACGGCTGAAGGTTTTTTCGGTTGCAGCGGGGGCAGCAGGTAGCTGTGAGTCTGCAGCGGCAGCAGCGTGACCAGTCAAATCCGCATTAATTAAATGAGCTGCTGCTCTGCTGCTGCCTGCCCTGCCAGCAACAAAACAGCTGATGAGCAGAACCTGATCACGGATCAATGCCCAGGCCTCTCCGTAAGTGACGCAGGAGCAGGACCGAGACTCTGGACTTAAGCCGTGACTGACTTAATTCCAGTTACACGACTGATCAGTTTGACAGCCCTGCAATGACAAGGGAGTCAAGGGCAAGACCAAAAACACCCACTACTCTCTCAGATTAAAGAGCAACTCCACTATATCTTCTATGGAGTTAAAGCTTTGCTGTACTGACCTCTGTAGACTGAACAGTAGAACGCTGCAGAAACTTTCCCTTGAGAATAGGAACCTTTTAAGGAAACTCAGTTTTTCTACCAGCATCCAAACCAAACCAATCCTAAACCCTCTGCCTACACCTTCTTTCACTCTGTTTTCAAGGTTGCATGGAGATTTTGCTACATTAAAGATATGTTCTGTAATTAGTCTCTACAAAATTTAACTGAAACTTTCAGCGCCAGGGGCAGAATTTCACCAGCTAATATGCTGCTGTTCTTTTAACTTCTGATATTTCTTTTTTAGCTACCTGCTTTTTTCCAAGTAGGCGTTACCTTTTGTCAGGCTGCCATGTGAATGAAAATGTGCTCTTAATGACGGGCCTGGTTAAATAAAGGTTACATTAATCTTGTGGTACAGGTTAAATTTATACAGCATATCCTTAGTTCAACTTCAGTTAAAATCTGCTCAACACAGTGCATAAATATTTTGGACATAAACACATAGAAGATGTTTCTCTACCTTTTGTTGATAAGATTTAGTCACAAAAAAACAGGAAAAATGAGTATTTGCACTGATTATAATCACTGATTGTGATTGTCTCATAGTATTCACCCATCACCCCTCAAAATCATTGAATTTAGATGTTCCAATCACTTTGATGGCCACAGGTATATGCTCCTGAGAACCAAGGGAAAAGGAATCTTTCCATTGAATGTTTGGTTTTTTGTGATTTCCTTCTTCTTTGGAGCAAAAAGATGGCACCCAAACACATGAGATATCAATGGAAAGCCTGGGACTTAGTAGGGTAGCTCAAATAAGTCAAAAGATATAGGCCAAAAACACATCTCCATTACAAAGGACATAAATGAATATGCTGGTTCTCAGTAGGATATAAAACCAAGCACCTAGACATGCATACATTTGTGAAACAACAAGTCAGGAGATCAGTGAATTCCATCATGGTGCAATGATAGGATGCCACAACAAGTGCAACAAGTCCAGTCATGAAATTTCCATGCTCTCAAATATTCCACAGCCAGCTGTTAGTGGTACTATAACAAATTGGAATCAGTTGGGAATGATAGCAACTAAGCCATGAAGTGGTAGGCCAAAATTACAGAGCAGGGTCACCTGATGCTGAGGTGCATAGTGCGCAGGAGTCGGCAACTTTCTGCAGAATCAATCACAACAGACCTTCAAACTTCATGTGGACTTCAGATTAGCTCAAGAACAGTGCGTAGATAGTTGCATGGAATGGGTTTCCATGGCAGCTGTATGCAAGCCTTACATCACCCAGCGAAATGTAGAGCAGTGGACTCTAGAGCAGTGGAGACGTGTTCTCTGGAGTGATGAATCACACTTCTTCATCTGGCGATCTGATGGACATGTCTGGGTTTGGAAGCTGCCAGGAGAACAGCACTTATCTGACTGCATTATTTATCACAATTAATTGTGGTATTATTGCAAACAGATTGCATGTTAGTGCTAACTTGAACCCAGTTCATTTGAAAACTGATACCAAACCAATTCTGTGTTATTGCCCTTTTATCCTGGTTTTATTCCTGTCTTAGCACATCAAAGTCAGTTTGCAGACAGCATCTGGACTCGTGCCTAGTCACCAAAGACAAGGACATTGCAAATTGATTGTACACATTCACAATAATTCTGGTCATGCAGTGGTGTCCAACCAGTTTTTAAGTACTGTTCTACAGCATCTGGTGGAAGTGGACCATAAAGTCCTCCAGCACAGAGTCTGCACTGTTGCAGGCTTGCTAATTACAGTCAGTAAAAGTGCAATACTGGTTTTGAGCTAAACATAAAGAACACTCCATGAATAAAAAATATTTTATGTGAATATTTCAGGAGTGACTCAGTAACAAACAGAATTAAACTGTTTTCCTGAAAATTTATAAAATTATACAATTAAAAATAAATGTTAAAATTGATCCATGCCTTCTGTTTGCCCTCTCTGTGTCTTACCATTTGTTTGAGTAAATTCTTTGTCATTCTTTCAGTTACTTGCTTTATGTTCATGTTAGCTCTTCATGTGGCGTACTGTGTTTATACTTTCCTGCTTTTTACCTTTTTACCTTTTCCTGCTCTTGTTATCATCTTGATATCATCTGTACCTCGTCATTCTCCCTTTTGTGTGTATTTAGTCTTGGTCTCAGTTTGGTTTGGTTCATTCTTTTATTATTATTTTTTCTTTGTTTGCATCTTCAAGTTGATCTCCCGTGGTTTCTGCACTTGGATCTACACTTTATTATTGCCTCAAGCATGACGACAGCTGTTTGGACATGTGGAAACATCCAGGTTGCCAGTTGTCTCTCCTTTTTCCTCTCTATTTGTGTCAACATAGCATCTAGCCATGATCTAAACAAACTCAAGAACAGATGAGAAACAAACGCATCTATCGTTCTGGAAACAGTTACAAGACCATGTGTGACTCCAGTGAACCACGGTGAGAGCTGTTATCCACAAATGGAATAAACTTGGAGCAGTTGTAAAGCATCCCAGGAGTAACCGACCTACCAAAATTACTCCAAGAGCGCATCAACAACTCACCCAGGAGGTCACAAAAAACCAGAACAACATGTACAGATTTGCAGGCCTCACTTGACACAGTTAATGTCAGAGTTCATGATTCAACAGCAGGAAAAAGACAGAGCAATATTTGCATTGGCATTGGCACCACTGCTGACCAAAATCATCAAAAAGGCTCATCTCCCATTTGCCAAAAAAACATGTCGATGATCCCCAAAACCTTTGTGAAAATATTCTGTGGATTCATGAGACAAATGAAGTGAACTAGTCCCATTACATCTGGCATTAAACTAACACAGTATTTCATACCAACAGTCAAACATGGTGTTGGTAGTGTGATCTGTGATCTGGAGCTGATTTACTGCTACAGGATCTGGATGACTTCCTGTAATTGATGGAACCATGAATTCTGCTCGCCATCAGAAAACTCTAAAGGAGAACATTGAGCCATCAATTTTTACCCTAAAGCTCAATCACACTTGGGTTATGCAGCAATACAACGCTATAAAACGAAGCAGCAAATCCACCTCTGAACGGCTCAAACCCCCCCGAAAAAATGCCCTAGTCAAAGTCTGAATGTAAATCTGATTGATATTCATTTTTTATTTACTTGGGCTAATATTAACATTTGTTTGATGATCTGAAACATGTAACTGCAACAAATATTCAACACATTAGGAAATCAGGAAGAGGACAAATACTTTTTTCACAGCACTGTGCAGGATAAGCATCACATGAAGGTGGTTATCGACCCAGGGTTTCCCAGTCTAGCTAAGTGCATGTCCACATGAAATGGGTGGCACTGGCAGCATTAACCAGTCAGAAGCATAGTGAAGTTTTCTGGAGAAAATTTATGAAGGAATATAAAACTGTGATATTATAAAATATGAAAAGTTTAAACACATAATACAGATTGCAGCCAGCACAGCTGCTGCAGACAAATCAGCAGTATGCGTGTCTATAACAGAAAAAGTGCTGAATGAATGTGTGTGCGCTTTAAGCACTTTGCTCAGTAAGACTGGAAAAGACCTGCTACATTAATAAAGTGTATGCTATTTGAAGCCAGGAAGGAAAGTCGGCAAAAATGCTGAGTGTGGAGTCTGAGTCTTAGTGCTCTTAATACTCCAGAGATTCTGATGGATTACAATTGTTATTCCATTAAATTAATATTTAGATGGGCGGGTGAGATGAACTTTTTATTCTTTCAGCTCCAGCATCGGTAGTGTTTAAGGGCCAATCTTTCAAGTAGTCTAAAGATTAAACATGAAAACAGAAATCAAAGACAGGCTGAGAGTATGTACAAATTTGATAGATGGTCCAGAAGTGTCTAATTTTTGTATATTAAAGTGTATAAAATAATAAAATTGTTTGTAAAAATCCTTGATGATCTAAGGGAAAGGCAGAAAATAGGTCACAGGGATCTTCTGAGAATGGTGATGCTGTTTTCCATAGAACTGACTGAGCAGCAGGAGTTGAGTTTATACCTGTTTATCTCTAATGGAACATAACCTCCTCTACAGCAGGTCAGGTCTGCACCATGTGTTTATCATGGCGATGTACCCTGGTAGGAAGTGACAAGGTATCCCCCACAAAAGGTACAATAAGGTTCCAGAAACCACTCCAGTTATGAATACATTACAAACTGCATTATAATGGTTGTCTGCTCTTCTGTTATAATCTATTGTAAATCAGCCCAACCATTACTAACCAACACAGTGCATAATGGGAACCATTATAAGCCAAAACATGCAGTGGAAGGCATTAGACCAGGAAAACCCACTGCAAACCATTATGCAACAGATCCAAAGGGTTATGAAGGTTTGTAATGGTTTATAATGTTTCTGTAACCATGGAAATACCAGAGGTTCATCTAATGGTTTCTGATGTTTTCCCTGGCAGGGTAAGTACAATAAAAAGTTAATTACAGTGCTAAAAAATAACTCCTGGAACATTAACGATTGACATTTAACAGTCTAAGAGATGCAGAGGTTGACTTTTTCATTTAATTTGCTACCGAGATGATGCTGGAAATACTGTACATCCCCCCCACTCGCCCACATGGGAATGAAATAAAAGCTTTATGGAGACAGTCATGAGGCAGTTTGCCTGCTTTTTTAAGCTCTTACAGATCCAACAGTAGTTAAGAAATCTATCTTCTATCATCTGCAATTGAAGCTCAAAAACCTGGCTGTCTTTTTTACAGTATTTTATATAAATTGGGAAAACAATCACTGCGCTACAGTAGAAAAGCATTTATGTTTCTTCTTATTTTTTTTGATGAATTCATGAAAATCAGTAAAACCACGAGGTGTATACTGTAGATAAAAGGATGCTGTTTAAAGATGAAACATTTTACCTCAAGGTTAATGGTAGATGTCAGCTAGCTCTGTCTGGTATTTCTTGACTGACAAATTAATGAAATCCAAGTCTGATGAAAAGATTTTGTCCATTTAACAGTCTAAAAGATATTACTACCAGACTGAGGAAAGTGGGGAAAAAATAGCAAATCCTGTAAAGAAGAACTAATCTCATTGAAGATGTTGAACCCCCGCCCCCTCTTTTTGTTGAAACTATTAAACCGCAGGAAAACCTCAAGAGTAGTCAGAAAAGATGAATTATAAGTCTTCAACACAATATTTGGCTCCTTCCCACAACTGTAGATGGACAAGCAGTGCACCTTAAATAGGCGGTTCAGCATTAAAGCTAAGCATGACTGTGCCATGATTACTGATTACTTGGATTTAACTTAATTAAGCATACACTGGCAATGCTATTGCTGAAGTGTGGAGTTAATTGAGAGTCTATAAGGCACTAACTTTTATTTTGCCTTCTAAATTAATACAGATGAAAAGTGCTTTTGCATGGAAGTCGTCTCTTAAGTACTGCACAGCAGCTATATCATCATGTCAATAACTTTGCACTAATATTATTTGGATGACAGTTCAGGCGAGCACTATCAACCTATAGCTGCTAAAAAAGTAAGAGGGATATTATTTGTTTTCTAAAACTATTGTAATTAATCTAAAAAGCCTCCTCTTCAGCGATATATCTGCTAATTTTGTCGCATATACAAATGATAAAACATAATATCTGTACACAAATTCAGAGTGAATGTAATCTTAAGCTGTTTATATAGCAAGTTATGTTCTCAGTGACTCTTTAAATAAAAATATAAATTAAACATCAGCTGGTTTATATTTGGACGTAGGTCACACATTGCTCTAAGCTAGTCAGTTGGCCCACATGAGCATTTGTTATGTGCTATATTAAGCTGTAAAGTCCCTATGTATTTCTGCCCACTGAATAAAGAACTGAAATAAATCCATTTGAACATGCTTCTATTAAACAAGGTCAAATATTTGCATGCCCTGTGTACATGACATTTCGTATTGCTAGCATTTAATGGCAGCCTTTTGCTGTGTTTAGTTTTCATTGATTCTTAAGGCAGTTACTATCATTCAAATAATTTATTTTGAACTGATACGAAATATCCTTTATTGTCCCTCATTGGGGAAATTCAGGTTCATATGGATTTATCTTTTATCTAAACCATACACATCTTTAAAACAAGATATTCTTCAGACATGAAATGTGAAATGGCAACTCCTAACAAAAAAATTTGGAACATCAAAATATAGTCTGGAAAATATTCCCATAACTTCATGTATTGAAATAACAGCTTTCAGACTGTCAGACTTTTGAATTGTTTTTTGTGTGTCTGTCTAAAGCAAGTGGGGATAGTCTTACATACACAAACTTGTCAGTAAGTTTAAACCAATCCAATGAATACAACTTGTCACAAAAAATGTCCACGCTGGTCTCCTCAGGTCTAAGTGACGTAAATTTTGTTATCAAATGAGGAGCGTGAGGGACTTTGCCATCCTTTCATTTGCTTTCCTGTTTGTTGTGACTTGTTTGTGGAAAATTTACATTACATTGCACCAACTACAGGTTCTTCAAGCTGAATCACTAGTTGGTCTTAAGGTCTCAAGCTCTCAGTGTAAATGTCCATAAGATAGTTTAATCAAGGTTTCAGAGACACTTACTAGTTGTTCTATAATTACTTGGCTTTGAGGTAACAAAGTTGTATTCATAAATTAAGCTTTTTTTCCTCCTGGTAGAGTTGATTTGTGCTAAACTGACAGACAGAAACATGTGCTACCATCAACATATTTGAGTCCCAGTTTGAAAAACAAAACCGTTGGTAGAGCAAGGCTCTGTAAAAGCCTGTCAAATAACCTATTTTGATGCCAGTTAGGTAAGGTAATGACATTCTGTTTGACCCAATTTCTCTAACATTGTGAATAACTAGCTTCATTAAAAGTTCATGAAATTATTTTATGTATGCAGACAACATACTCGAATATTATATGCTGCAGAAAACTTGTGGATTTTTCCCTGTAAGTTTAGGGTAATTGGGTTGTACCTCTAAAATATCAGTGTTAATATGAGTTTCATTTCTGTGTGTTAAAATCTGAGTTATGCTTCCAAAAGAGAGTGTGTATTCTGACCTCCACACCTCCCCTTCAGCTCTCCTGAGTCTCCCTGGGGAGGCTTTTTGCTTTGTCCTCCTGAACGTCTATTACAGACCACATCCTGTAATTTCCAGATGGTTAAAATGCCATCCGGAACAATGAGTTAAATTACCGAGGAGAACAGTGAATATTTCATCCTCCTCCCCTCGCCCTGTAATGTTAATCCTGTTTGAATGGGGCTTCTGAGATAGTTCTGGTTCATTCCTCCCATCAGGAGGTGAGTGAGGTGACTAATGCTCCAAACTAAAGTTGGGGTAGTCGCTTACATCACCTATATTCAGGCGCCATGACACATTTTGACACACACTTGAATGGCTTTAACTTATTCACATGTTCCTATGCGGTATGAACACACAGCTAATGCACACAATATACCCTGCCCCATGCATCCACCTGACACACACACACACACACACACACACACACACACACACACACACACACAACCGCGTGCACAACTCATTCTCTATTCCAGTAGCTTGCCGTCTGGAACTTATCGATGGTCAATCGATATTTCCTGATCGATTGACCCTATCACCATGGCAACCACCATTTAGCCCACTATCTTGGGCCATTCATTATAAAAGCCATTAAGCCCGGTGTGTGTATGTGTGAGAGTTATTGCTACCATTAGAGAAGAAAGTGGCTCCTGCTGTCTGTAAGCTATGCTTAGAGAATCCCAACACTGAATTCAGAAGCAGCTGCTACCCACTTAACACTCCACAGATACATGTTTTATTGTTCACAGGAAAATTAAAGATCTGTTCTATCTTTGTACTTATGTGCTACTAGATTAAACAGGAGTGAGGAAATTCAGACCAGTCGACTAATTTAAAAGTAAGAAACAGTCAAAATTGACTGCAAACTAATAGAGATTGAACTCTGAAGATTAGCTCTAAACTTTTAAATTCATTTTAATCACATTCAGTAACCATAACATATTTTAACTCTCACTGAACTGGAACTACACAATGTCAATTTAACTTTCAAAGTCTGGCTAGCACTACTAGCATCAGTGCCCCCTTTTGGTTATGTCAAGAGGCCTGTTGGCAATGTGGTTACACTTTTCTCTGGTTGGCTGGTTACATATGCCAGTTTGTGGCACAACTTACATTCAAATACTTATTGTCTAAGTCAAAAATTCTATAGAACAGATTTAAAAAAAAATACTATAGAACGGAGCTGGTTCGCAACTTGAGATAGAGGGGCCACTACCATCTAGTGGCAGGTGGCTGCGCAATGATTGAGAACCAACAGTTAGCCAGCTTTGTCCATTAACACAAAATGAATCATTAGTTTAACCAACTAGCAAGGGCAGAAACAAAAAGTATCAAACAAAAAAAATAAATAAATAAAGTAATCTCACTTTGTAAATATGCCAGGGTTTTTTTTTTCTGTTTATTTTGAGTGTGTAGAGCAGCATTATTTAAACCTAACACTCAGGACTTGTATTCTAGGCAGTGAGGTCATGAGCACTGTCAGCTTCCATTTTAGGCCTTGCAACTTCTGTTCACTAGGGAAAAATGTATATACTGCTTCATGGAGCTTGTTTCAGTAGCTGGGGATCAGACTGCCATGTCTTCCACCTAGAACCCCTAACTTACATAGCACTGGACGCCCATGTTTCTTCTTTGGACAGCCTGTCCACCATCCATTTTCCTTTCAGCTCCAGCCTCATATCTGGCTCCACAGTGGGGTCTCAGTAGCACTATCCCGTTCAGGGTAAAGTGATTTCTTGTTCTCTTCTTCAATAGGATTATGTCTGGTCTATCACTCAGGACCATGTTGCCTTAGGAGATCCTACCAGTAACTAATCTCCAGAGAATAGTCAGGGAAGAATTGCTGCCCCAAGTGGAGAAGAACTGTCTTGATCACAAGTTTGGAGAGTTGGGTCACTCACTGTCTCAACTGTGGGGGCTTTCACAATCAATTTCACAGCAACTGCCAGCAGCCACCTACAACCATCGTTGTAGCCGAACAAGCTTGGGTACATAGGAAAGATTCACAGAATTCTGGTGATGTGGATTGTTGACATCAAGGATGCATGAAGAACTTCAGAGATGATGCCACATTGTTTCCAAAGCAAGTCCCAGTGAGTGAAGTTTCTCAGACATCCTCTGGCTTTTGCATTTTTGGTCCTGCTGTACAGAAGCACTAGCTCTTCGCCTGCCAATCTGGTGGAGAATGGGACATTAAAAATTTACTCTGGGGCAAGCCGGTGAACTTCTTGCCAATTTCCTGTAAGAAGACAAGGCAGAAAAATAATTTACTACTATTGCTCTCATAAGCTGTTCATATTTTATTGGGTCTATCAAGTTCTCAATATACAAAGAGTAACTTGGAGGTATCTGTACAATACAAACATTTATAATTTTACAGCCAGACTTTTATGGTGGTAGTACAAGGACATAAAAAGTCTTGTAGGGCCAGCTTGTGCCCTTTCCCAGGGAATCAGATATTACTATTTTATCAAGGAGATATATATAAAATGTACTGATGATGCCATGATACAGACAGTGCAACACTGGTTCCTAAAAGGATTACTAACTGTGGTCTCCTGGCCGAAAATCTGGCTTGTCATTGAAAACACCACCAGCACTCCTCCTTCAGTGTGCCACTATTTCAGACATGAGTTTTTGCCCTTACAGCGCAATATCGACATGGCTGGTGCAACAGCGCACAAACAATACACCTTGTGCATTGCCCATATGGCCAGTGATTTCAGACAGAACTGCAGTATCTGATGCTTTTGGATGAGAACAAGTTGTAGAGTCAGTTAAACACTATGCCATTATAAAATTGGATTGTGGTTTATGATTATTTTCTAATAGTGGAAATTACACAGAGATATGGCTTTGATTTAAGCTTTACAGGACAGAAATATTAGAAGCATTGCAACATGGAATTTAAATAAATGTTAAACTGTTTATCCTCAGTTCTATAGTTTTAGCTTTTGTACTTTCCAAAACAGAGAAAAAGATTTTTAAAAAGTGATGAAAAAAAGCTCATAAATAATGAGATTCACATACCTTTACAAGTCAATTTCTATGTGGTTGAATCATTTTACTGTCAGTCATGTGTCGGTTGTGGTTTAACCTGCAGTTTTTTGTCTGAGTTTTCAGACCTGCAAAACAGGAAGTCTATTAGCATAATCAATACAACACTCTGACATTTTCGCTATATTTTGTGAACGCACAGCTAATTGGCCCGCTAAACCCTTGTCAAATTCTGCCTGCCACTACAGATCAGTAGGTATCAAACCATGGAGAATACAGAATGACTCAACCTGACATGCACTAAAAAAAAGAATATTGGTTTTTCCCTTTTTTTGCCACAGTGAAGCACAGGCAGAGAAATTGAAGAAATGCTACCTGCTCCTACTCCTTTCCCTTCATCATTTCTGCCATTTCCCCATTTTCTGTGTTCCTGTTTGTGCCAGTCCATCATGTTTTTTTCCTGCTCTGCCTGCAGACGGGCCTGCAGATGTCACCAACAGTCGTTTGGTCCCTCTGTCATGCTTTTGTCCACAAAAAGCAGACTGGCATTGAATACGCTCTGAATATTTACAGTGCCCAGAGAATTATTCCTCATGATTTTGGTGACCTTCTGACTCCAAAGCATTTGGGACAAAATTTCCACTTGTATAGCTTTCAAGAAAAATGTAAAATCTTTCATCCTATGCGGGATTTTGGCATGACACTTATCCATATCAACATATCCATTTTGGCTTAAAAATGACCCGATTCCATTTAGGCTGAGCTTTTACCACTTTGGAAAACGATCAGATTGTCCACTCTTATTCATGGCCAATTTTGCAAATTGTTTTTAAAGTGATATAAGGTGCCTCCCTAAATTCTGAAGCTTAATAAATCACCCTAACTGTGTGTTTCATACAGGCGTGACTTTATCGAATCAAGCTTTTGGAGTCAGGTTAAGATCTGTATTTGGATCTCTACTAACCAGCAAGTAAAAGCAAATGGTCCAAATGGGATGTGGACCACAGTCTCTTGGCTGATAAGCCCATCAGCCTATGAGACTGTCCACCCTCTAACCACCTAATGTGGACATTGTAGCTTTTTAGAAGGGGACCATCATCTTTGCTTCAAGGATTACTGCCAAAGGTCATCTAGTGAGTAACGGTCAGTCACGAGCAGCATCTGAAAGAACAGCAGTATTTGATGCACTAGGATGAGCTTGCGTTGGAAAAAGAACACTGTGTGCATTTGTGTATGTGTGTGTGTCTACTTGTTTAAACATCTCTGAAAGGACCAAAACATTGGCATGCCACTATACTTGTGGGGACCAAATGCCAATCCTCACAAATTTGAAGGCATGTTCGAGGGTCAGAAATTGTTTTAGGGTTAGGCTTACAATCAGGTTATAGTAAGTTTTAGGGTAAGGGGCTAGGGAAAGCATTATGTCAAATCAATGTCCTCACTAAGATGTGAAAAGAAGTGTGTGTGTGCGTGCGTGCGTGCGTGCGTGCGTGCGTGCGTGCGTGCGTGCGTGCGCGCGTGTGTGTGTGTGTGTGTGTGTGCGTGAGATAGAGATTAGTCTCCACAGCAGATAAGGCCAAGTGAACAAGTTGGCAGAGACAGAGGAGAGACAGTGCATTTGTGTGTGTGTGTCACTGTGGGAGCTTGTCATGCCCAGTTGTCTATGTCCGGCAGATTTCTTCTCCCCGTGGGACACACACACACACACACACACACACACACACACGCTCATGCACTAAAAAACACACGCAGTGCCCTTCTTGCTGACACTGCTTTTTAATATTTCACTACATGCAGGGCTAGCCATATGCTGCCCTGTCATACACCTGCAAACACACACATATGCACGCAGAAATAAGAACACTTGCACGTAAGCATGCAGCACTTTAAAAAAAAAAAAAATTGTATCTATGAGACATTGCTTGTCACTAAAAACCCACAAATTCAGCCCCAAACCAAAACCCTGACTGTAATCCTCAGCTATAACGGCTTAAATCTGAAACTCTTCCTATTTATAATGAGATCTGCTCTTTTACTGTCTTAGTGAGGACACGTTGGGGAAAACAGAAGACCCCCAAGTCCTACAAACAAACGCACATACAAATGCACACAAGCACAATCCTAACACCTACTGTGTCTTTTGTTCGGCTCTGCAGAAATGGCTTTTTGCTGCATTTTTCAGTTCGGTTCTGATACATACACTCAGCCCAATTACCAGCAAACCAGAGCTTGTAAACAACAGAAAATATGATTCACAAGCAGCAACTCCTGTACTTGGAGAAATGAGGAAAAAAAATCTGGTAACCTGTCAGCTTATTTTGAGATTTTGGCAGTGGGGAGGAGGAAAAATGTCTTGAGGTCTTACCATAATTTACTGTTGTGAGAACAGCTGAATATGATGATCAATTCAGACTCAAGTGTTTAGGATTTTGAAGCGGCTGTCTGTCAAATGCCAGCATTAATTTATTTACAATCAAAACCTCTGTTTCAGGCTGTTTCTTGTAGGCCTGCATTATATTTGCACTTTTACTATCTCACTTTAACATCACCATATTAACCTACCCAGTCTAACCCAAAGAAGAGCAAATGCAGAAAGTGTCTATACTGAGTTGACTTATCAGAAATGTTTTGGGAGGTTTTCCTGTTTTTTCATCTCAATTCAAAGGAAGCTGATATTTTTCACACCCAAAAAAAGCATTTTTTTGAAAATCCTGTAACAATTTCACTGTGCATCAATAGCTTCTATTAAGATAAGGCCTCAATTTAAAGCCCTGAGTTTAGCCTGTTGGCCAAATTTGGTCTGAATGTTTAGAAACAAGATCAGAAGAATGAGCTTCTTACTGATGCTCAGAGACACTGCACATTGATACAATAGGGACTTATCAAACACAGCCACACCCTAAAACATACCCTAGTGGCTTGTCTATTTGATTAAATAGACGAGCAGCTAATGTTTTATTAAACCTTATTTTAATGTTTTATTAAATAAGGCTTGAAATGAGGTCACACATCAAGTGAGGTCATACACCATTTTTTCATAGACTTCTATAAAGCCAAACGTCTTCATTGCAAGAGGAATTTACCCTGCTGGTGATTAGAAAGACTGCAATAGTGTTAATACACACACATCTACTTCCTTAGGTATAATACATTTTAGGTTTTTTTCAGTTGCATAAGTAGAATTTTGAAAACATCATCCATTTTATCAAAACAAGTGTAATTAGCATAACGACACCCAACTAGCAGAGCAGGATTAATCTTTTCCAAAATGAAACACTTCAGTCACAGCTACACAATTATTAATGAAATCACCATTTAAATGACTACTGTAATCAACCTAAAATATGTTCTGCCTTAATGATTAAAGTACAGAGAAAGTACAAAATCACAGTCACAAAACATTACGTGAGACAAACTCTCCATATACTGAAGAATGTTTGTTCTGAACATCAGACCAAGTTTCCCACTTTTAACACTATTAATGAGCATACCATGACATGACAAAAGCTCGCCAGTATAGTAATTAAAAAAGATAAATTAATGAATAATGTTTTTCTTTTAAATAACTTACACAATATTTACTTACATTTACCTGGAGTTGTCCGTAGGGGACACAGGTTATATTCTCATTCAACTTTCTTGAGATGAATCCTTGTACAGGTGCTACATCAATTTGATCACAGGCCTCCTCCGTGGCTTGCATCCGTGGAATCTGCACATAGAGCTGGAGATCATAAACTTTCCACAGCTTTGCGGAGAAAAACTTTTCATTGTGGTTTAGGAAAGGGGAGTATGATCGAAAGTAACATCCGTTTTGGACAACATCTGGTCCATTTTGTTTGCTGCTGTGATGATAATGTTTAATCTGTCTAAAAATGAGAGAATGGGCAGTGTTGTAAAGACCCAAGCTGACATGTGCATGATGGTCCCACTTCTGTGTGATGGCAGCACAAAGAGCAATGTTACTCCTGGCTGCTCTGGCACATAGATGCTGATTCTTCCTCTTCTTTTAGCACATCTCCTGCTCATCTTCTGGGTCTTCCTCTAGCTTGACCTTTACCTCAGTCTCTTCTGCAACCTCCTTCACCTTGTCTACAAACTCCTCCTCTCAGTCTCACGCCTCCTCTTCCTCTGATGCCTTGCATTTTTGTCAAAGACAGGTTTAAGCTCTATGAAAGGGGCACAGGTGCGTTCACAGGATTGGTGTGTCTACAGTTAAGTAACTATATGTCTGCAGACCTAGTGGTTGTATTTAGTTGGTTCATTGGAATGGTCACTTGAAAGCCAATGCTTTGAACTGGCAAGGAAAAGACACATTTCTATGTCTAATATATATACATTTATTATGAACTGTGAAAATCCATTTTTTAAAGACATAACGTGACTCTGCTTTTGATGTTCTGGAGCCCAAGTTGTGGAACTTGATTCCATTTGACCCAATCTCTGTGGACACTTATTGATATCTTAAAAAAGAAAAACCCACCTGTGCAGGCATGCTTTTATAGTTTTATCTATACCATTTTAATTGCTGTATACCTATTTCTGTATTATAAAGCACTCCGTCAGTTTTCTTCTTTAATAGCGCTATATAAATAAACCTTACTTGCTTTCGGAAAGGATGTGAAGCTGACATTGTGCTTTTAGTGGTGGAAATCTGGCCTGATGTTTTGCTCACTGACTGTAAGGTTTCCTTCTGTCATGTTTGGACCAAAGTTGCAAACTCCAGAACAGATTCAAGTGGAACAGAAACCAGACTTTTTACATTTTTGTTCTGAGACAGTAAATCCAGTTTACTGACAAAATTAGAGTGAAGCAATCCAAACAGGAAAACATGGGGAACAGACTGATGAGCTGAGCGCTTTCTCTTAGTATTTAGGTATGAACACCAAGATGACAGCACAAAGTTGGGTTCTTGGCTAGCTTTGTGTTATCATGCTGTCTGTGCTGATGCTTGCGAATAGAAGTAATGTCCATATCGTCACTGTAGACAACTCCACCATTTTCCTACTCCAGCACATAAACTGAAATTAGCTTTGTAGCGCAAGCGCTTAATAAGAAACAAAGTATATTTATTTGATGAAAAAAAACCTTTGTAATGCAAGTAACAACATAAATGTAACTGTAATCTAATTACTGAATTTAGTATAGTAACAAACTGCATTACTCCTTTACAGAAAAATGTAATGTGATTATGTTAATGTGTAACGTATTATGCCAAACACTCTTTTGCTTTACTGATATAATTTGCTCGTGTTTCATGTGCTTTGTACTCTCGTCTTAATTTGTCATCGGATTCTTTCTACAATCAGTCCCATGTGTATATTCTTGTCTTTCCCTTTGTCAAGATGTTATTTTCTGCTTCCATGTCTTCTCAGTGTCTCTATTGCTCCCATTTGGAGTGTTTCAATCCCTGCTTTGTCTTCATATTTGTACTTTATTACGACTGATGCAAAGTCAAATTACGACAAAGGCTCATTTTTGTTATTTTTATCTGCCTCAGTGTCCCACATTCAAATCTCTCCTGATCCCTGACAAATCGAGATAAAATGATTAGAGTGCTACATTCTCCTTAGCAATGATGCTCTCATTTTGTCTATCAGTACATTCCTTTCCATTAGTTTTTTCCTTCTCAAAAATTGCAAATTCAATCTCTCCTGCCAGGTGCACATTTATTAAGTAATTCATGAAATATTTAAAGTTCATGAAAATCTACCTGATTAAAAAGACATTTTTTGTTCCATTTTTAAAGTTCAATAAATCCACTATTTTTCTATATTCAGTGTGTAATCGTGTTAAATAACCATGCTCTCAGTCTTGATTAAAATAAATGAAGCTTATGCGTTAGTTCAATAAGGAAGATCTATATTCACTCTTCTCTCTGCATTCCTGGGTGTTCAGGCTGCAAGTCTATTTTTTATATCACTTCCGCTTTGCCAACTTTATTCTTTAGTCATCACTCCAGTCCAATCATTTTCTTGTTCACCTTCTGCGACCCAATTAGCCTTTGTACAGTGTGCTTTAAATCTCATTGCTCCTCTGTCATTTTGCTTTTCAGGCTCTCATTTATGGGAACTCTGTCCTCACTATCTCTGCCTCATCCTGGCCAGATAAAGATCCTCATCCAAATCTCCACCTGCTTCATCTCTGCTACCATCAGCGTCTAAACTCAAGGGGTTCTGTCCTGCCTCCTACCACCATTGGACACTCCACTCTGCTGTATAGCTTCAATAGTCTGATTGCCAAACAGCTTTTTACTCAAACTTTGTATTTCCATAAATTATGTTTACTTCCTTCAAATGATCTTTCCTTCTTGAACTGATTATGGTTTGTTGCCAAATTAGAATGGCCCTACCACCAGGGTCAGCAAATCATTGTTGTGGCAGTTCTACGATGTCATTTAGCTGCCTCTCCAGTAAATTGGATAGACCGCCTCTCCACCATCTTTAAATGTTAGTGACAGTAGTCCTTGTTCTTCTCTGGAGATTGAGCCCAGGGGAGCATGCATACAGGTAGCAATTTGCTTGTTGCACATCGCTTTGGAGCTGACGGTTGGTCGTTAGACAATCCAAGCTCCCTAGGCTTTGGTTGCCCACTGGGTACTCTGTCATATGTCAATCAACAGTATCCTTTCTCTCTCGTTGGTAGTCACTTTAATTGTTCACCTTGAAGTTAAAAAAAGAAAATGCGTCATTGACTTTCTGTGGTCTATGGTGGGTGCGTCATTGCTAGTCACTGTCTGTGTGGACACACCATAAGGAGGTGAAGAGCTGCACTATATAGAGGCTAAAAAAAGAAAAAAAGGCTCATCACTAACTGCAATCCATGATTCAGGATTCTACTAGAGAAAAACCTGATTTGAAAAAAAAATCCATTATCTATTTTTTCTGTAAAAGAGCACTTAGTAAATATTATTATTTAGGAATTCATTTAAGAAAGCTTGTGTTACTCATTTCACATTCGCAAACATTAAGCCACTGTAACCTTACCCCTAACTTTGACCAGTATAGTGAAAGCAGCAATCATGTACTACATACGTACATACAGAACCAAAAAGGTTACATTCTTTTTACATATTTAATACTGTCGTGACAAAATGCTTTAAACATGGTGGTTCAAGTTTTAAATGATGCTTGATGTCTTTAGTACAATTCCCACAGCCAACCATGAACCCACGATTAGTGTCACCAAGTCTGAGCAACTCGCTCCTCCTTATAATGTTGAATAATAGCCAGAAAAGTTAGGATGTCATGACTATTCAACTAGGATTAAAGACTGTGTGCTAATGGAATATGCTTCCTTAAAAAACTGAAATATGTGCACTTTAAATATGAATTTCTCTGAACGAGTATAAAGCCTCCTATTCTCAGTAAACCACTTCAGACATACTCAGTAAACAGTTCCATGTACATGCACATGGGCTTACAAATAAGAAGAAAAGAAAAATCAATGAAAATGTACTTTACACTTGAAGTGGTAGAAAGAGTCAAAGAAAACAAGACGAGAATCAGGACTCATGTCTGATGCCAAGAGGAAATACTGCTCATCTAAAGCTAAAATTGGCCTTACCAGAAGTGCTAACGCTGGAACTAAAAGTTTTGAGCTCATGAGCCAGTTCTGATATTTTTTTTCTAGGCTAAATGAATTATTGATATGAGGTCACGGCAGTATGAGATTATACTAAGAGATGGTGGAGAATCAGGGAGCTTAAAACAGAATACCAAAGCTAGAGAGTGTCTATAAGATGTATGTTTGTGCTAGTTGGGAGGTGAACCTTTCTCCACTCTGCTTCACTCTGTGTAAAACAAATTAAAACATTCAAACAATTTCTGTGTTTTTCCTTCTGATTTACTCACATAAATCTGACCAAGTGCATTCAATGTTTGCGCAATGAGACTGTGTCGACTGTCCTTAAAGAAATTACAGTTACCCTGCTTTTATGTAGATGCTGTCAACAGCAATTACAGATTTGAATATATAATTGATTTTTAAAAATTGATTTGAAATTGAGAAGATTAATATTCAACTGTGGGAGGAGAGGAAAGGAGCTTAAAATCCCAAGCCTGGTTACCACCAGAAAAATAGTGTTGCTGTGAAAAACTGTGCTGCTGGGGGCAGTTAATGGAGCACTACCTACCCGCAATACTCGATTTAGTGAGGCAAAGTTGGAAATACTATGTGTAGTAGATGTATGCTTCAAATCCCTTGTTGCTTTGAGGAGAGATTAGTTAGTGAATGATTTCCCCAAAATATTTAGAGAACATATGTGGACAGATATCAGCTAAATAACTAAAGGCACTTGGTTTATTTATATTTTTATATTTATACAACTTGTGAGTATTAACAGTGGGCATACCTTAATTACAGTAACAGCTGTTTGTGTTTAAAACATCATATAAACATAAAATTCCTGTCGTGGTCCACAGATCTGATCTGGGTTTTTCCTGGTTTGCTGGGTTGTTTAGATGCCCTATTCTGGCATTTTAAGTTTTGGATAAATGTTTTTATTTCCTTATTATTCTATTGTGACATCACATTACAGAGCCTCTGCTGGGTTTAGTTTATGCTTTTCCTAGCACATGAGTATATTTCTTGGCATTTTCTGGTTCATTTTCACTAGCTGTTTTTAGGCAGACTGCTCTCTGTCTTGTTCTAAGTCCTTGTTCGTTCCCTTTGTGTTGCCTTGTTCTGTACATTTTGTTAAGGATTAGTATTCATGTTAGTACTAGTTTCCTTTGGTGAGTTCTTGTTTAATTTTTATTCAGTATTCCCCTGTGTTTCTTATTCCTCTTGAGTAATTAGTTCTTTATGTGTACATATACTACTGTGTTTCCTTTTGTCCTTTGTTGCATCCTCTGCTTTATTCAATCTGTGCTATAAATTATTCCTGGACTTAGAGAAGAATGTGTGTCTGGACTTGTGGTATAATTTTGGGTGCGGGGTCTTTGTTATATTTTTGGGCTGGATTTCAGTATTAAAGTTTGCCTTCTGTTCTGAACTCCTCCTGTTGAGTTGTACACTTTGGGTCCTCGACACTGTGACAATTCCCCATTGCTTTGACCAATGTGAAGGTCATTTTAGACCTGGAATAATTCAACAACAACTGTGTGGTAAAGATGGCAACCCCTCTCAGCTCCAGAGAGTGCCATCCAGCTTGGAAATACTTTGGATTTTGATCAGTAAACAGCAGAAATGTAACATTGCTGACTGAATAATGATGAAGCTAGTGGCAAAAGCTTCATGCATTGCAAGTCCCTGATAATTTGATTTCCAAGTTTCTTGTTGAGTAAAAAATAATTGTTGTTTTTCAAAGCAGAGGTTTTATAACCCAGTGGTTTTAAAACTTTTTAAAAAAATTTGTTGCCCAAGGCACACCGGAAGGCAAGACAAACATTATGCCATATTGCTCTAATAGTATCACGCAGTTGCTGCAGATCTATCAGCTGAACATCTATGGTGCAAATCTCCTGTTCTACCATAGCCCAAAGGAGCTTTATTAGAATTGGATCTGAGATCAGTTTGATTACAGTGAAACCGTTCAGTCATGTTCAGGAAACCAATTTAAGATTATTTGAGCTTTATGACATGGCGTGTTATCCTGCCGGTACAGCCATCAGAAACAGCATTTCTCAGGTAGGCTGTGGCGGTTGGATAATCCTCAGATGATATCCAAAGGACCCAAAGTATGCTAAGAAAATATCCCTAACCATTATACCCCAGTACCCTTAAACATTCATACAAAGCAGATGGATCCATGCTTTTATGTTTTGTATAGATTCTAACTCTGCAATTTAAATTGCTTTGCAGAAGTGGAAACTCATGATCAGGCAACAGTTTTCCAATCTTCTGGACTCCAATTTTGTAAGCCCAAGTGAATTATAGTCTCAGTTTCCTGTTGTTATTTGACAGACTTTTCTGCTTAACTTGGTTGTAAGAATTTGAGTTTCTTTTGCATTCTTATTAATTCAAAGCCACCTGGTCATCCTCCTCCTACCTCAACAAGGCATTTAGACTGAGGGAATTGCTGCTAACTGGATATTTTATCTTTTGGGGACAATTTCTATCAAGCCTAGACATTTTTATCTCGGAAATCTCAAAAGATCAGCATTTTTGGAAGTACTCATTCTGGAACCAACTATCATTCTATTTTCAAAATCACTTAATTCACCTTAAATCACTTAAATCACCTTTCTTTACTATTCTGATGGTCAGTTTGAATTTCACCAGATCATTTTGAACTTGTCTGCATAAATGCCTCAAGATGCTATTATGCGATTGGCTTAGTTTTTGCTTTGAAGAGCAGTTGATAATGTGTATCAGTAATAGCACAATATATAGTTCTTACAAAATCTCAAAGCACACATACATATTTTGTAATGTATATGTTACAGCTTCTAATAGGCATGTTCATGTTGAAATACATGTACCTGTAGAAAGAGTAATGTCTCTCTCAGTAATGCTTCTGCAAAACACAAACAGTGGAGCTCTTGTTGCTTTCAAGAGGCATGTTGTTCATAATGTAATATATCCATGTAGTATATCCCCAGACCTGTGCTGAACACATCTGGGGATGTAGATGATATTGGAGTTTCTACCTTAGTGCCCTTCCTTGAATTATACAGTTTAAGTATACATCTAGAAAACACTGGCAACAAAGAAGTCAAGATTCTTATGAAAAGATAAAAAGTCAAAATAATTGTGTAAAAGTCAGATGAGGAGCATATTTGGACACGCGAAACAAAGCAGGAAGGCACAATTGGTACTGGTGTATCAAAACAGTTTGAGACCATTTCAAATATTCAAAGTTTATATGTACTAAAAAAATCTATATTTTCAACAACATTGAATTGTAGTTTGTACACAAACTTCTAACTGAGAGAAGATTTGGTGCGTGAAAGTGTGTTTGTCAGACAGGGATGTGGAGTAGAGTGTGGAGGCAGTGTAGGAGGTGGACAGATGTTTGGATATAAGCATGTAAACCTTTAGGAAGCAGTCATCCATTTGAGCCCATAGATTTTCAAGCATAATTTCATCATATTCACATGACTTGACTGGACAAAATCCCACACTTTCGTCAATGTATGCAGAAAAATTACTGCATGAAGGCCTGCAAAATTAATTTTGTTTTGGGTTTTCTTTCAGTTTGTCTGGTCTGGAACATTGAATTTCATAACCTCTAAGTGAGCACTTAGGGGTTTTCCACTCTAAATCAAGACCGGCTGAACAAATATTTCATCTGAATTACTTCTTAATACATAATTTGGATCCATAAAAACTTATTTCAACAGTCTTTCTTTTAACCACAGTTTGAAATTTTTAAACATAAATCAAAAGCAGGGCTCTGAATGATGAATTTGTTAACATTATTTAAAGAGAAGCACACCTGTACTTCCACAGCGTGGTGTTGACAGAGAGGGTCTTGAATGCAGCCTATTTAAAAAGTAATTTCCATGGTTGAATGGGTCTAAAATCAATGATTTAAAAAGATTGGTGTCATTTGAGAAGAAAACATGTAAAGCTGCAGTGGAATAATTCTAAATGTTAGCTTCAGTATGCCATTTAAAGTTCAAAATGCATAATATCTGTATTTATTTAAAAAATGAATTAAAAAACAAAAACAAAGCATAATTAAATTAATTGTATTCATTTCTTTTAAGCATTTCTGTTTAAAATATTTCACTTTATGTGGTTCTAACACATTTTTTGTTTATTTGTTATTTGCTATTAGCTTCTTATGGTCAACGTTTACAGTGCTCGATCTACTTTTGTACTTAAAGTTCAAATTTTATGCTTTGTGACCATAATATCCACTTTTTTTTATAGTGCACCTCTGCAAATGTCACAGAAGATATAATAATGGGCTTACTAAGCCATAAAGGAAATGTACCGCATTGCTGCGTTTGAGGGTGCAATTGTTTCAAATCAGATAATCACTAGGGCTACCAAATGTTAGAAAGCAGTGAAAAGGGTCAATTACCTAATATTCTAAAGTGGAAGTTAAGTTTTTATACAGCTATCTTCTAAAGAGTTTAAAAGCCAAATATTCAGTTTACTTTTATATAAGATAATGAAGAAGTATGGTCTGATCCTTTGTTGAGAAGTGCTTACATGCTTCATCCATTACATTTTGATGGAGCTGGTGGTAAAATTATATTAGAAATAGAGGTGGTTAAAGTGAAAGGTGGTCTTACAAAGCGTATTACTGCGACACCAGAGCCTGAGATGTGCACTGTAAAGTTACCCTGACACAGCAGGGTAACGTTAACCCAAGGTGTCACAACAGTGGTTCAATACTGGGCTGCCTCGTCAAGGTAACTTGAGGGGCTGTGCACCGATCCCTCTCTATGCATGGCAAGAGACTGTGGAAAGCTGTTTAAAACCTTCTCAAAGAAAAATATTGACTAGAGCAGTGGGGGCTGCTTTTCTGTATTAAAGCACTTGTTGACCTTCTAAGATTTCTAAGGCCTCTGTCGCACAGGCCTAGAGAGTGGTTAGTGACAGCCTGGCAACTATGGGTTGCTAAGGAAAAGTGTGTATTCCCTGGCTGCCACAAGCCA
This sequence comes from Oreochromis aureus, assembly GCF_013358895.1. NCBI lineage: Eukaryota > Metazoa > Chordata > Actinopteri > Cichliformes > Cichlidae > Oreochromis > Oreochromis aureus. Next base: position 29,839,305 of record NC_052954.1, on the reverse strand, counting down.
GAATTGGTTGCAAAGAGGTATATTGTGCTTTGTGTTAGCAGAGCTTTGATTGCTAACAAACTGGTAGCAACAAGTTTGGATAGAAGACACCAACTTGTTGGCAAACAGTAGCCAATTACTCCCTGATCCAACATGGACCTTGTTTCATTTTGGTTGAAGTGATAAAGCTCAACTTTTACTTTAAAGGTCAATGGGCTCCTTTTCCAGTTTCTGTTGCAATTTTTATTGTTTCTGTGGCGGGGCGTGGTCTGTGGTGCCGTGCAGGGAAGGCGGATGCATCTGCACAGCACCCTCAATCACGCCCTGCCAACTTAAATATTGTACTGGGTTCTGTGTTGGGTTGTTGTTGGTGATGTGTGCAGCTGGCAGCAGGAGAGCTGCGGCCGTTCGTGTGGGTTTAACAGCAATGGTGAAATAATAATAAAGTATGCTGAAAAGCATGTATGTGTCGCCGGGTCGGCCATGGTTATATCCCAGTTTCACTAAGGACTTGTGTGATTAAGACCTAAACCTCTTCAGTGGTTTCATTTTTATTTCATATTTGTTCTTTACTTGTTTCAAGATCATTTAACCAAACCAGGGTCACAACTGAAACAAGAAAAGCTTGTTTGTCTCACTCAAGATGAGAAACTACCTAACAGATCGATATGATATGCCTTACAGTCATTTTGAAAAGAATCAGAATACTTTATTTATCCCTAAGGAAATTATGTGGTTACAGTTGCTCCAAGACAATAACAGTAACAAACTGAACTAAATTAAATAATTAAATATATCACAAAGTTAAAAAATATAAGAATTAGCTCTAATATATACAAATACCTCAATTATTAATACCCACAATATTACAGAGATTAAATATATATGGTTGACATTTTACTCTACACTGCAAAACTTTGTTATTTTCACTGTTGAAGGTGTAACTATTGCATTGTGTACTGTACATTAATGCATTTGGGTAATGTCCTGTCTCTGGCCAGAATGTCATGGAGTGGGTGGGAGGTATTGTCCAGCATTGTCCTTATCTTGGACAGCATCAGCCTCTCTGACACCACCTTAAGGGAGTCCAGCTCCATCCCCACAACATGTCCTTGCAGATAAGTTTATTGAGTCTGTTGATATCTGCGACCCTCATCCTGCTGCCCCAGCAAACAACAGCATAGAGGATGGCACTGGCCACAACAGACTCATAGAAAATCCTGAGCATTGTGTGACAGATGTTAAAAGACCTCAGTCGCCTCAGAGAACAGAGACGACCACGACCCTTCCTGTAGAGTGCAGTGGTGTTTTTAACCCAGTGCAGTTTATTATGTGTACTCTGAGGTATTTAGTCCTAAGCATGTTAAGTCTTCCACACAGTTTTCTCCCCTAGCTTGGGCTACAGCAGCTGTGTTCCTTGTAGTCTGTATTACATCTTGACTTCAAGGCACATCTTTAAGTATAGTTCATTCTTTGTGTGAAAAACATGCATATCTACACCTGTCCAATTTTGCAGCTGGTCATGCGGTGAGAACGTTCCCATTTTATGTCAGTGTAGCTCCATTCAAAATGCACAGACTTGGTCATATACCAAGTGAGTCAGAAGCAGTTTTCTCATAACTTCCTTATGCAGTCACACAAGTCATCCCCTTCTGCTGGCTTTTACAAGGAATGCAATAAGGCTTCACTTTTCAGACTTTTTTCATAGTCTATATACAGTCCATAGAAAACTTGGCTTGACTTAAAGAGTTCATAAACACCATGAGGCTGTTTAAAATAATTGTCAGGCTTAGTGAAGCCAGATATTCTGGGGATGTTAAACTTGTTTTGCAGTATAGACTTCCTTGAGTTCCTAACCAGACTCCCATCTGTAGTTTACCTTTGAAGACAAATTCATGTGAACATTTATTTGGACAATCCTATAAAAAAATAAATTAAAAAAAAAAGGGTTTTCAATAAATTTTCAGTGACATGCATTTCTGGTGTGTTGACAGATGGTTCATCCCAATACCTGCTCGGTATCTTTTTGAAAATGACTCCCTATGAGTGTCATTTATCCACAATCTTTCTTCAAATCTTCCATTAATATGCTTCATGCATAGCTAAGTAACCCGAAAGCTTCTCAAACTACATCTTGTTTTTCCCCTCAGGCACTCTTGTCGTTCATTGATCTGATTGGTGGAAGTCAGACCGCAGTAGACGGTGCTAGACATATGGATCATCCAATTATGTTTTTTAATACTGCCAGCCCTTTTCTAAACAGTTTACAAGAACGCTTCCGATATGGATTTGAGTAATAAAGCTTCTAGGGCATCAGATTACTTTTAGACAAAAAAAGCACTTTGGTTAAAGCCAGGAAAAGAACCTTATTTACATTAAATGTTAATCTGGTTGCTTTTTCTTTATTAAATCAAACCATGATCTTTCTTTAAGCCCAATGAACTGCTGTCAGTGCCTCATTATAACCATGAAGTCTTTAACAACTGCAGATACTTTACTTGAAAATCACAAAATTTTGATTTCTGTGATCCTATAATGTGTTCAGCATCAATACTTGGTTTGCCAATTAACTTTTTCTCTTACTGGTCCTGCTGCTTTTATATTAAAATATTTTCAAGAAAACACGACTGATTGATTGATGAGTCTAAATTGCCTCTGGTGTCAAAATGAGCCTTAACAGCTGTCTGTCAGCCATTAAGAAAATAAACTTTTCAGGTGCATCCTACCCAACAAATGCTACAAAGGAATTGGCATGGTTGGACAGATGTGGTTCTCATCTCCATAAATCCAACTAGTTCTCATCACATGCTCGACTGTTGAACACTCACTAGCACGATTCTTCATGTGTAGCACAGTGTGGGGGAAAAAAACAGAAAAGCAGGGCTGAGCAGTGCTGATAGTGTTATTAAAATGATGAAAAAAAATCTGAGGTTCAAAACATAACTCACAAACAAGAATTAAAATAACAAAGACTGCAAATGTAACTTGGCAGCATTAACAGCCCATTTATCGAGCGCTCATACACAGTGCCTGCTCTGCATCTTTGACTGATGGCTGTAGAAATGATGGTGAAAGGAATCAGAAAACTCCCAGCTTGCCTCTGCGAGGCCAAATAAATCATGCAGTCACAGTAAATGACACAAGCTTGTCATACACTTGACTCCAGTCGGAGAGTTTGCCTCCTGTCATGTGCATTTAATCTGATTTTATTTTTATGTTGCTCTCTAATAGCAATGCAACATTGTAAGTGAGTCACCACCAAGGGAGACAATAACAATAATGCCTCCCTCTGGCTCTTGGTGTGACAGTATTGCCTCCCATCGAGCTGCACTGTTTTCGCCCTGCTTAAAATTCAAACATTCTGTCTTGACATACCAGACGCTTTTATTGAAGTGTTAATAAAATTCAAATCAATTTTTTGTCTGGGTTTTTTGTGGCTGTTGTTGTTGTTTTTATTAGAGGACTCTAAAAAGTCTTTGCTAATAAAGTAAAAGGAAAAAGTGCTATAACGTGTATATATATATAGTTGTTAAGGGTATGAATTAAGTCAGTGGTTCCCAAACTTTTTTTGCCAGGCCCCCTTTTTACTTGAAAAATGTTCGCCCCCCCCACACACACACACACATCCTCCAAACACACACACCCATATTTTGCTCCATTGCGGTTTATTTCACACCTCAAACATTTAGTAAACAATTAAGCAAATACAAGTAAACGGCAATAAATTATAGGTAGTAATAAAATATACTACTAACTCTTTTACGCTACGTCCACACCTACACGGGTATTTTTGAAAACTCAGCTGTTTCTATGCGTTTGGGCTTTTCGTCAACACGTAAACGGCGTTGCGATTCACCGAAAACGGAGATTTTTTAAAACTCCTTTTTTGCGTTTACGTGTGGACGAGGATTACAGAGTTCGTCACGCAACGTCAAAGGTATGTGCCTCTTTTCACGTCAGGCTGTGCACAACGGTTATTGTTTACATGAGATGGATTGCAGAATGGCAGATAGAGACAAAATACTGTTAATCTGACTATCTTCAGGTTTTACACGCTTACATAGACACACGCAGTTACTGTCCCTCCATTTAGAAAGGCAGAGGCGTCACGGTGTGATTATTTTACCTGTAGTTGTTTTTTTTCCTGTGTAATAATTTTCAACATTGCTATCAATACATTTTTCAAAAAATGGCTCTCTGTGCAAAATGGGTTTAAACACATAAACAGCTGTGGGATACTGTTTGTCCGTGATTTGAACAGGGGGAACAAATTACGGCAGGATCAGCCTGATATTATTTGTATCCCACTGTAACTTTACTGCATAAAGAGCTAACATGTCCAAAATGTCAGGAGTAGTTAGTTATTACAAGAAGTGTTTGTGAACTAAAAATCAAGAATGTGGGATACTGTTTGTCCATGATTTGGAGAGCCCAGCGCTGCTCCCGATGCAGGGAAACTAATTTTGCAGGGGAGACCTACCTTGGCACTTGTGCAGGTGAAGCCAAAGGGAAGATATGCTTCACCATATTTTCCTGTCTTTGGCTTGGAAGGAAGTTGGTTTGGAAACACATTTGGCGATGCTTCATCTCCTGCTTTGTGTTTGCTTTGTGTTTGCGTGGGAGCCCCGTCAAAAACTTGCCCACAGTGTTTTCTTTTCATACCGCGCCCCCCCCTGCAATGGCTCTGCGCCCCCCCTAGGGGGCGGGCCCCACACTTTGGGAACCTCTGAATTAAGTGAACTTGTGCCAACTGCAAGTTACTGCAGGAGTTTTTCCTTTTTGTTTTCCTTTAAATTTGGCTTTGCATGATTCACAGTTCACCATAATCCTTTTTATCTTCTGCTGGACCTTGGTGCAGCCTCTGTCTGAACCTTTTTTGATTTAATTTTCTACAGATTGGCTGCCCCTTGAGTTTGAACAGCAGGTGTGAAGCTTCTGCGCTCACAGCAAAAAAATATATGCCTGAGATCACCATACTGGGGATATCCACTCATTGACATCGCCGAGATCTAAGAGTAGAAAGAACTGAAATTTAAAATCAAAAGGGCTCACAGGGATTCCTTGTACATTTGCTGACCTCCTTATTTGAAATTTTAAGTGAAAGCCTAACTCTTTCCAACTCAAGAAAATTTTTATTTTTAAATGACAGAAGCACAAGTTCTTCTTTTGTTATTTTTATTGGTACAGCACATTGACACTGGAGCAACCGAGGTTTATGTCTTGCCCCGGGAATACACCAGGTGTGCATCTCAGATACAGGTTTGTAACTTTTTTTTCCCAAAGCTTGAAATCACATCAGGGGTGTTTCAAAAACACCGGGCTTTTATTTCAAAAGCTGGACAGATTGTCTAACTGTTCTCGTTTCTAACTTCATGCTTACTGCTTCTACTCAGTTCAGCTTGACACTTCTAAAAACAGCCCGTGGCACATGTTGTAATTGGAGGCTCTGTCTTGAGTAGGTACAGAGATGACTTCCATATAGAGGTTATCCCAAATCCAACCTAAATGATATGAGATCTCAGCTTCAGAAGGAACTAGGTGTCACGGCCGTCAGCTGGTGTGTTTGCGAAGCAGATCCAAAAGCAGACACGGAGGAGAGGAAACTAAGTACAACAAAAAGCGAGCCATTTATTTAGGCTGATGAAAAAAAACAGCAAACCAAGGCGAGACAAAACGAAGACGAAACTAAACTAAAAGCTAAACTGGAAAAACTAAAACTACAGTGGCTTGAAAAAGTATTCGGCCCCCTTGAACTTTTCCACATTTTGTCACATTACAGCCACAAACATCTGGAAACACAGGGTCGTTGTCCTGCTGGAAGGTGAACCTCTGCCCCAGTCTCAAGTCTTTTGCAGACTCCAAGAGGTTTTCTTCCAAGATTGCCCTGTATTTGGCTCCATCCATCTTCCCATCAACTCTGACCAGCTTCCCTGTCCCTGCTGAAGAGAAGCACCCCCAGAGCATGATGCTGCCACCACCATATTTGACAGTAGGGATGGTGTGTTCAGAGTGATGTGCAGTGTTAGTTTTCCACCACACATAGCATTTTGCATTTTGGCCAGAAAGTTCCATTTTGGTCTCATCTGACCAGAGCACCTTCTTCCACATGTTTGCTGTGTCCCCCACATGGCTTGTGGCAAACTGCAAACGGGACTTCTTATGGTTTTCTGTTAACGATGGCTTTCTTCTTGCCACTCTTCCATAAAGGCCAACTTTGTGCAGTGCATGACTAATAGTTGTCCTATGGACAGATTCCCCCACCTGAGCTGTAGATCTCTGCAGCTCGTCCAGAGTCACCATGGGCCTCTTGGCTGCATTTCTGATCAGCGCTCTCCTTGTTCGGCCTGTGAGTTTAGGTGGACGGCCTTGTCTTGGTAGGTTTACAGTTGTGCCATACTCCTTCCATTTCTGAATGATGGCTTGAACAGCGCTCCGTGGGATGTTCAAGGCTTGGGAAATCTTTTTGTAGCCTAAGCCTGCTTTAAATTTCTCAGTAACTTTATCCCTGACCTGTCTGGTGTGTTCTTTGGACTTCATGGTGTTGTTGCTCCCAATATTCTCTTAGACAACCTCTGAGGCCGTCACAGAGCAGCTGTATATGTACTGACATTAGATTACACACAGGTGCACTCTGTTTAGTCATTAGCACTCACCAGGCAATGTCTATGGGCAACTGACTGCACTCAGACCAAAGGGGGCTGAATAATTACGCACACCCCACTTTTCAGTTATTTATTTGTAAAAAATGTTTGGAATCATGTGTGATTTTCGTTCCACTTCTCAAGTGTACACACTTTGTATTGGTCTTTCATGTGGAATTCCAATAAAATTGATTCATGTTTGTGGCTGTAATGTGACAAAATGTGGGAAAGTTCAAGGGGGCCGAATACTTTTGCAAGCCACTGTAACTATGAAAATGAGGTCAAGAGACAAGAATATTAAATTGAGCAGGAACATGCAAAAACATGACTGTGAAACAATCCGTGCATGAGCATCCTGCACCACACACAGATCCAGAAGACTGTTAGCATGACTTGACATGAAGACAACAGATGACCTGACAAAGAACAGAAGGAGACAGAGGACTTAAATACACAGAAGACTAATGAGGGAATTGGAAACACCTGGGGAGACACAGCTGGGGCTAATCTGACATAACGAGACAAAGGAAGAAAAGCAGAATACACTGACATAAGACACAGACTTTCAAAGAAAAACAGGAAACACACGAACACAGAGCCAAGGAAGAACATAGACACCTGAAACGTGAGCAGGAAAGCACAAAGTAGATATAACACAGAACACAGAGGAGGCACATGAACAAAACCTAAAGACTAGAAATCAAGAAATACTAGAGAACTCAGGGAGCTAGAAATACAAAATAGAAACAGTGATAAACCATAATGACATCAAAGATTAACAATAACACAAGACACGGGGTCTCAGACACAGCTCCTGACACTAGGTCTCGAGTACATGCGAAGGAGGGGGCATTGTGCGCTGTGCACCTTTACGCCATAACAGGTGAGTTGTAATAAAATTCACACATCGTGCAGTTGTTATACAGGCAGAAAATAGTGACAGAGGCTTTTTTCTGCTGTAAAACTGGACATTTTGTCTCCGGGCATTAGCTCACTTTGAAAGCCAGCCTCAAGTGGCCACTCCAGTTATAATTATTTGTAATTTAAAATTTCACATCTCCATTTGCTGTTTTAAGGACTTCTACATCCACCATGATAACACTCTTGAAACTTGATTAAGTATTCCATTGTTTCAAGCTACACACGTTGTCCCCAGATGCATGTACCTTTTTCTCTCTGCGTGTTTGTGTGTGTCACGGTGAGCCTTTAGGCCCTGTCCCCTCTCCATATGAGCTGAATTTATGGTCCATATTTTATCATATTTATCACACTCATAACGCTACAGCTAACCTCGGCTGACTTTGATAACTCTGCATGGTACTCGTGCCTAGGTGTGTGTTTCTCTGTGTGTGTTTGTAAGGCTGAGTTTGACTTTCAGAGCATCTGCTGGGTGCGGACATGGCAGGGGGGCACAGGTGGTATATTGTTTGTACCCACACACATAGACACACTCGTACACACTGATGAAGCTCACAGATGCTGACCTTGTACGAGGCCAGACTCCTGGACTGTCAGCACTTGTCACACAAATACACACACACATATATACACACACGCGCTAAGATGAGGTGCCCATTTACTCTGGGCTTGTCAGAGGCTGCCATCCTTCCCAGTGGGGGTATATGTGTGCTGCTGGCGAGGAAGAGGGGGCTCGAGGTGGGAGTATTGATGAATAATGCTGCAGGTAATGAGATGGGTGATGATGGGGACAGAAATGCGAGCAGCCAGCAACTTGTTTATATGTGCTTTGCTGTCTTATAACTTTTTGAATTATTTGTCACATTCTTGGGGAGATAAAACCTCACATTCGGAGCTTGGAGTCAAAGCAGAGACACATGAATGCATTCACACGCTATGATCCTTAAGGTGCTCTCAGATAAGCCTTACATAGCATTTCAAAGACAATCTCCATACAAACAGCAGCAAGGCAATGTCCAGGGAGAAGCTGGGGGAACGGAGAGTCTAGTATTTATCAATATTTCTTCTTCAGACTTGCACAAGTGTGCATGTACTTCTCTTCACTTTAGGAAGTGTACTAGTACATGCATCATATAGTAGTGTGACTCAGAGTGCAGTTATTGCATTACATATAAAAATTTGCACATGCAGCTGGTTTTTCTGATTACATTTCAGATTAAAATATCACAATAGAGACTGAGTTAAACTGAATGAGTAGAAAATTAATATTTAGGTAAATCAATACAACAAATGTTAGAGTTTTGGGTCGTCATTTGCCTAAATTTGGTGCTTTTGTTCAATGCAATCACACAATGCTTTATTATTAGGAATAAACATTGGTAACATTGGTATTATTAGCTTGCTAGTACTGGGTTGGAACACTTTTGCCTTCAGAATTCTTTGTGGCGTAGGTTAAATAAGGTGCTGGAAACATTCCTCAGACATTTTATTCCATGTTGCCCTGAGAGCATAGAGGAGTTGCTGTAATTTTGCAGGATTCACATCCAAAATGCGAATCTGCCCTTCCACCATGTTCCAAAGATTCTCTGTTGGACTGAGATATGATGACTGTTGAGGCCATTCAAGTACACTTAAATCCCTGTCATGCTCAAGAAAGAGCTTTATGGCAGGGCAGGTTATCCTGATAGATCCATCCTTCAGTAGATGGGTCTTCAAAGAATGGATGTGATCAGAAACAATACTGAGGTAGGCTTTGGCCGAAAGTGTGCCAAGAAAATATCCTACACACCATTGTGCCAACTGTTGATACAAGGCAGAATGGATCCATTCTGATCCTTCCATCGAAGTGTTACCACAAAAGCCGAGACTCATCTAACCAGCAAAGTTTTTCCAATCTTCTCTCACCCAGTTTTTGTGAGCCTGTGTGAATTGTAGCGTCAGTTTACAGTTCTTAACTTACAGGAATGAGATTTGGTGTGGACTTCTGCTGATGTAGACCATCAACTGTTTGATGTGTTATTTTGGTTTTAAGAAGTGCTTACTACAGTTAGTTTTCCCCTTCCTATTGGCTCAAAGTAGTCTGGCTGTTCTCCTCTGACCTCTGATATAAACAAAACACTTTTGTCCAAAGAACTGCTGCTCACTGGATTTTCAACCTTTTTTTCCAGACCATTCTCTGTAAACCCTGGAGATGGCTGTGTGGGAAAATCCCCACAGATCAGCAATTTCTGAAATACTCAGACCAGCCCATCTGGCACATTCATACTCTAATAAATCACCTTTCTTTACATTTCTGGTGCTCATTTTGAACTTAAGTAGATTTTGACTACATGCCTAAATGCATTGGCTTACTGCCATGTGATTGTGATTAGATATTTCAGTTAATGAACAGTTGAACAGGTGTACCTAATAAAGTGGCCCGAGTGTAGTAAGCATTTTAAGCACAAATGAAAACATTCTCTTGTTCCAGTTTCTCAGTTCATGGATTTGCTGCTTTGCATGTGTGTAATGGGATAATTGCCTTCACTGTATTCTTGTGGTGGTATTAGTTAAACACCAAATGATTTATTTTGGTTTAAAGGCATTTGGCGATTAGTATTTTTTTTTAGATTAGCAGTGAAAATAATTGTTAGTTGCAGCTCTAGAACTGGGATAGAATTCATAATCAGTTCCAAATGAGAACCAGCTAACAGAATGTCTAATCCGCTGGAATCGTGCCACTACGGTTATCAGTGCCAATGTTTTTCTGATAGTTGTATATTACAAAACAAGGACCTACAGTAAACCACCTGCATGTCTTTTTTCTTCTTTTTCAGACAAGAACAATAAATGTCTGGAATGAGTCTAAGAGGCTGTGTAGGTTCCTCGTGTTTTTCTGTAGAGAAACGTGAATTAGGAATCAATAAACAAATCAATACACAATCAGTATTTAAGCACAACTGATAATGTGATTGGTGTCAATAAAATCTTATCAGTAACAATCTGTGTCAATATCCAAGCATGGTTTTGTCTGTGTTACAAATGAAGAAATATTGATTACGTAATCAAACAACAATTTCTGCATCTGGAAGGAAATGTAATGCTAAACAGATTAAGTCTTCTATCAATTAACATAATGAGGAAAATTTATATATTTGTCAAGTTGCAAAATGCAATAAAGGAAATGTTGACTGACAAGTTATTACAGCAGTTGATTGAAATGCTTTATTTTGAAATTCTACATAACTTTGTAAAAGATTTCAGTTGCACTTTTAGCAGAGAGGTGTGTGCAGTGCAGAACAAAGCTGCCTCTGTGCAGAATTTCAGTAAATAGAATAACTCAGACTTTGTGGGGTAAAAACTGAGGTAAGGACCTATCTGAAGCACTCAGCTGAACCCGTGACCCTGAAACAATTTTCTTTTTGCCACAGTTTTTGGTCTCGTTCTCAAACGTGGTTTCTGAATTTACAATAATTTTTAGTCCTAATTAAAGATGACTCAACTCTCATTTAGTCACTACCCAGTTTTGAGAACTTGCATAATGACCCCAATTCCACTGCAGTTTCTTATTACCACTGACTTTGAATTGTTTTCTTTGGGTTAGTAATTTACCTGTGTGAATTCTCAAGGAGACAGATGTTTAGTTTAGCAAAACAAAATGACAAAATCATCCACTGTTGTCACAGTCCTGGGCTTTACATGCCCACCAGCCACTCTGACCACCACTCAAAAGTACCATCAGTTAGTGTTGTGCGATACTGCAAATGTTAGTGTCAAACCAGGTAAACACAGGGCCAGTATTGCTGATACCAACACCGATACTTTTAACCTACAAAGGCAGCTAATGCAGGGAAGAACAATTCAGAAAACAACACAATTCAGTGGAATACATAGTGAAATTAGAGAATAGAAACAAAGTATCAGTCCTATCATGCTTGTATTGATTGATATTGATACTATCCGCCCACCTCTAGCATCAATGCCACAGCTCATACATTCGGGTAAATTTTACCTCTGAATCTAATTGAGTCAGAAATTACATTTTCCCCTCTCAGCGTCATTTCAAAAACATCTTATAAATATAATAACGCAAATGTAAGTTCTGGGAGGCTGGGTGTGGGAGTAAAGCTCTTATCTTAAGAAAGAAGCTCAAATATAGAATCTGCATTTCATAAGCCAGCAACACTGAATAGAGATGACAGTGAACAACAAATGTGGACTGGGGTTTGAAAATGTGTTTGCGTATATTTCTCATTCTTGCAATTGCAGCCTGAACATAATGTGAGGCGGTTGCTTTCTGCTGCCCTCTCCTTTGTACTTCATTTAACTATGTTAATCTTCCTGAACGCTGAAAGCTCTTTTATACCACAAGAGCAACTGACATTATTTTTATTATCCTCAATATAAACCAGACATGTTAATTACACTCTTGGTTACAAGCACGATTCAAAATTACAGCACGTCAAGAGGAAAATGGCAGTAAAGTTTGTCTTTGGCAGAGAAGTCCATCAGGGTCACTGATACATTGACTGTAAAACAGAAAAGTGTCTCAAAGCCTCCATCATATTCACACTTTCACACTGTCAAGTTTTCGCAAATACTCAAAGTCCAACAAAAGAAGATAACTATTGTTATGGATCTGAGTTATTACTTTTGTCTAATTGTTGAATAGTTGAAGGTAACTGCATAAATTTGCTATTTGGAAGCATTTATGTTAACTTGAAAACTTCAGTTTCATTATATTTTATACTTCCACACATCACATGATGAAATAATACTTTCAAATACTTCATCTACATTTATGTTGCACAGTTAGTGGTTACCTTTAAGATGAAGGTTTTAATCAGTGAATAAAATATAAATAAAGAAGATTTTACATTACAGCACACTGTTAAAAGTTATGCTAGTGTTCACAACCCGTGAGTTACATTTCAGATGTCGTAAAAGTCTAAAAGTCTGTTTTTCTTATTTCCTCTGCTCTTACAGCCCTTCAATTACAGCTGATGTTTCTGCATATTAACAGCATATAATATTTATAAAGTATAAATTACATAAAGTCATTTAAACTAGTGTAACTCTATCAGCTACCCACTACAATGCTAATATTAAATGTGTGGTGGCTCAAACAGAATTGAACAATAAATGTTCTGTATTGTAAAAAAAAAAAAAATGTAGCTAAGTAAAAAGTATAATATCAGCTTTTGATGGATTACACAAGTACTGTACCTCCAAACAGAATTTAATACAGTAGTTATAAATATATGTACCCTCTTCTTTCTTTTTACTGGTGCACCTAGAGAAAAGAAATTAAGAGAAAAAAATAACTTGTACAGTAACCAATAAAAAAAAAATAACATCCAAAACAAGACATTTTTATTTTTTGACTGGAATACAGACAATGCAGTTCAGTTCAGTTTTATTTATATAGCACCAAATCACAACAACAGCCACGTCAAGGTGCTGTACTTTCTGTTTTCACTGATTAGCTGTGATTATAGTTTTGAGTTTAGTTAAATCCTGTTTTGTGTGGTAAAAAACAGTTAACAGGAAATATACATTAACCAAGTTAAAGGCTGCAGCTTTTGTCTAGAAGGAAAACAAGACCCATTGTTTAGGACTGGTAGAGGGTCAAAAGGCAGAAACCCTGGTATTTATGACTAATGACAGTGTTCAAGGCTTACACAGATAATATCTTTATGTACCTTTAGCAAGGCAGAAAGTAAACATGTAGAGGTTGGGTGATAGATGGACGTGCAGGGCAGTTGTGGCTCAGGAGGCAGAGAAGGTCATCCACTTATTTGAAGGTTAGTGATGTGATCTCCATCTCCTCCATTCCACATGTCAAAATTGTCCTTGGGGCAAGATGCTGAACCCCAGATTGCCCCAAATTACCCCATTACATCCATCAGTGTAAGGGTGAGAGTGTGGGATAGATAACCTACCTAAAGTGTATGGAATAAAGAACTGTGTGTGAAAGAGTGAGTGTGGCTTGTAGTTTCAAAGTGCTTTTGGTACCATTTACATGCAGCACCTATCTCAGAGACCAGCAGAGTTTCACTTCACTTTGCCGTGATCTATTTTGATAAATACATTGCTCATCTGACAATGGGCAATGCCATTCTACATGTTCAGAGCTTCAGTTCAACTGAGGGAAAAACTAACAAAAACTGAACAAGTAAACAAAATGGGAGCCCAAGGCAAAAGAGTATGGGGGGTGGGGGGGCCCCTTCTCCAGAACTTACAGACACTCTGAGTAAAGAGCAATTTAAGTATGATATGGAGAAACTAAATTTAAAAAAAGAATATTACAAAGCATTCAGAATCAGATAATATTTCCCCAAGGACAGCAGAGGATTAAATGCAGAAAACTGGAACTGAATCACACAGATGACGCATCTCATCCTCCTTATCAATTCGAAACATTCGCCTTACTCATTAGATAAATGTTTAGCGTCCGCATTATCTTTCCCAAAAGTTTAGTTTTTCTTAGAACCATAATAATTTTTATCTGATATTAAGAATGGCATTCTTCATTTTTTAGCTGAGGCGAAGCGTCTTTGGAAAATCCTGACTCTACAGTATTAAAGTGGCTTCTGCAAGCTCTGCAGTTGAATTGTTAACCTGCAAAATAATGATGCAATACATGCAAAGCAACTGTTTGCATGTTTTTAACCTTTTTTTTGGGGGGGGGGGGGGTTATTGCTCTTTGAAGCAAGAATTGATATTTGCATGAAACTGCTCAGCACTGTGCTTCTTTGATTTGTCTTCTGTTAGTTAGAAGCCAGTTCTTGTGTTTAAACTGAGCACAATGGGATGAAAAAAAAACATTTTCCAAGCTTTATTCAGCCATTAAAATATACAGCGATTGGTCCAGATATCGATTCTACAGATCAACTGAGGACAGAAAGCTCTCAGATCTGCCCAGTTTAACCCTGCTGGCTGTCGGTGCTCTGCAGCTCTGATTGAACAGCTGGAGGTGAAATACCTCAGTCAAGGGCAGTATGATTGTACTGTTGAGAGATGATTCAAAAGTGAAATAAAAAACAACTGGCTCTATAAAAAAAACATAAGAAAACAACAACATAATGGATTTAATGTTCTGTCTACCTATGGAAGGATTTTAACCTTTCTCTGCAGGAGTGCAGGAATACTCAGCTGCTCCATTAGTTGCACTGGGGACCCACAGTCGCCCACATTTATTTCAGAAACACAGAAAACACAACACTTCCAGGACACCCTGTATACCACCGTGGTGCACCCATGTAATATTATTTCTCTATGTGCCCAAGGTCATACTTCTCAAGACAAATGTTTCCTTGTCTCCACTTATTGATATTGAAAGCTCCTGAAAACCCACTGTGTGCCAACCTTGAGTTTCTGTAGGAAAAAACACTCTGAACAGAACGAAACAGATAGAAATTGATTTCATGTACTATTATGACTGCTTGCCCCCCGACTGAGAAACTTCTACTGGTATCAGAAACTCAGCTGGTGACTGAATGTGAATGAGGCTCAGACACCACAAAGCCAAGAGCTGATGGTAGATTAAAAACAGCTGGTGTGTTTCGTTGATTCGGTGATCTGTAAACATATCCTAACCGATAAAGGCAAAACTTCACTCTCTACTTTTATGTCATTACCTTGTAGTTTGATTCAATTTCATTGCTTTGGCTTTTTAGGTAATTTAATTTTATCCGGGTGTGCTTTCTTTAATTTAGTTTTTAAAGCTATTACTGTAAATGTCATCATACATAATACTTTGTCTTTTTAAAAGCTTATCAAGCATTATTGATTTAGTTGCTCTTAATTTACTGATATACTGTTAGGTCACACAGTGAAAAATCGAAACAAAGTGGGACAACTTACACACTCGGTGGGTGCCAAATACTTTTTTTGCCCCACTGTATATACTGAAAAACATCCAGTATATTTACAGTAATATAGCTATTTTTACTGTCATACTATGAAAAGTTTCCAAGTTATAGGCCCTCGAAGCACACAGGGGAGGGCTGGAATTTGGTGCGTTCTATTTTGCCAAAAAAAATGACTATTAGAAAATTATTTTCACCCAGAAGGAAGAAGGAAACCAGAAAATGAGCCTAGTTTGAAAATGTAGGTAAAAAAGAGGCCTCTCATATGCTTTAATCTGTTTTCTAACTTTTTACTTGTTTTCTTTAACAGCCATCTCACCCACATTTCGATATGACCCTTGAAGATTTCCGGGAAATGTTTTGAAGTTTCCTCTAATGAATAATCAGAAAACAGATTTCAACAAATCCAGGTTAACAGTACCAAAAAATATGATGTATTTGCTATTGAAATTATGATACATGCCATGATACCGATGTTCAAAGCTCATTATAGAGGCATACCACCCTGAAAAAATAAGATGTTGGCTTTAGATTATGAAGCTTAAAAAATGATTTGTTTGCAGTTTTTAATTGAAAACAAAAGCTTAGAGACATGTAACTCTGACAAGCTTTACAATATGAAGATAAAGTTATGTAATTATAAAGAAGTTATTATACATTAAAGGTGATCAAGGTTGATATTTTTATGGAATGACCCTACATATTTAAAATTTAGCTCTATTATGTTTTCTGTTTACAATCTTTAAGTTGCTTCTCATTGTTTCCTGGATTAAACTGCATGAATAATGCTATTCAAATAAATTCTGAATAATTGAAAATGCACATCTAGTAGCTTTGCCATGTCCTTCATCCTTTTCTTAAAAGAAATTTGAATGTTCTTTCTTTTTTGACAGCCTTTTTTTCTGCCACAGTCGATGAAAGCTCCATTTCAAGGGTCCTTATTCTAAAATAAACTGTAAATTGGTGCTGAAAGAAATGAATCTTTATTTAATAATAGAAAATTAGTTAACCGGTTACAGAGGTAGTCTTTGTGGAATAGGTTGCATCTACACTGCAGTTTATACCACTGAGTAACTATATGATTATATGCCATTCTTATAATGATTCTTTTACATGTTACATAAATGTAGTCTACATGGTCTACATGTAGTCTACCAAGTATACGTAATCCTGTCTGAAACTTGAAATCATTTTCAGAAAATTCTATTTTATAAAACTGGAGTGTTTATTGAATCTTCTCAAAATTAAAGATACATTTGTATCTATGACCTTAAATTTTTTATCATGTTTGTGGAGTTTATTAATTAAAATGTATTATTATTTTGTAGGGGGCAAAAAATCACACCGATGATGCAGAGGTCTTATAAACTCACAAAAACTCATGTATCATATATGATACATTTGGCATTATAGGGTCTTCTTAATCTTTAAGTTATATCGCAGTAACCCAATTTGCAATTGGTACATTCCACCACTGATACAGAGTTTGTAAGGTTATATAGTTTATATACCACTACTGCATGTTTGTGTATCTCGACCCATGGTATCACTACACTGTCCTCCCTCAGCCTGATTCGTGAAAACTAGCATTGTATGGAGTGTAACTGTTCGGAGCTGTCTTAATAATCCAACCAAAATGAGGACAAAAAAAAACTGAATAAACATACCCTTATAAACCATGAGAACTGCGTGACAATTCACAATAGGGTTTCTGTCTAGCACAGAATTGACTTTCAGGGTGGCAAATATTCAGGACAATAAGCATCACTGCATTATACCCTGAAGGGGGAAAAAGAAAAGAAAAAAGGAAAATTATAGATTATTTGACAGGAAATAGAAATCATTGTTTTTCAACTTGATGATAAAAAATGTGTATTATGCTTGAATAGATGAATTCTTATGTGATAAAACTGGTTACATTATTATAACTTTAGAAAGAGATGGTCATTTTCCTTTGGGCTCGGTAACAAAAAGTTAATAGCTTTCTATAATAATACCAATTTTGAGCTACTGTGTTCTTCACACATTTTGATAGTGATTATTTTGTATGAATTTGCACACTTGTGTCATATAGAAAGCATACACTGCATCTATAAAGCTTTCTGGCTGTATGAGAGAAGCTGAACAAGCTACAGCCTGCACCCTAGGAGGTCTCTTCACTGTGCTGAGTGAGTGGTGAAAAAACATTTAGCCCCCATGGCCACTGAATGTGTGTACATAATAATGCACCGGCAGTACTGCAGCTACAGGAGGCACATGAAACATTCAATTTAACATGTCAATATCAATACATGTAAGATCAGAGCTCACAAGTCATCTCCTGTTTTTGCTGAAATAGTCTCATTAATTCTATGAGGTATCCAATGAAAACATATCACAAATGAATATTTATTTATATCTGTTATATTGTATATATTATTTCAATTACCTTAAATAAAGAAAACAAACATTCTCTGTTCTGCCAATAAGTCGCCGTTCTCATGGTGGTCAAGCTATTTTTTAGCAGAAATAGTTTGAGGTGATTTTTTAAAACAAACACAAGAAAAAGAAAGAAACCAAAACAAGAAACCAAAATAAATACTGAATAAAACTGTGTCCACAACTTAGCTAAAGACTCATTAAAGCACATAAAAGTTAAAAACATTTTCCCATCCAAACAATTAAGGGCCACACAGAAGTTTGCAATGAAAAAGTTGCAAATGTTCAACCGTGAGAAAAGTGCATCGGGTCAAGATGCACACTTTCTATTTTCTTCAGTATTCACACCTTTCACGCACCTTTAATTTTTTGCACAGCACATTAAAAATGCCTTTTTTTGTCCACACCAACACAATCGCCGCCCACTACCTGCCTTACTCAACCGATTTGGCTCCCGGCAAGTTAAATAGTTACTTGGTTTTATGACAGATTACTTTTCAATCCACGCAAAAAACTGTTTCATGTTGCTCAAAAGGTCTGTGCACACACACTTACATCCAGATTGCTTTTTGTAGGTGGAGCACCAGAACTTGGTGGAGCTGCAGATTCACATAATACAACAAAAATCTGCCATGTCAGGAACACAAGGTGAGGACTTTTGCACTTTACTGAAGGAAAGCATGTCCAGTGTCTTCAAATATTAGAATCATATCTGATATCGCTTTTGAAATTGTGCATCTGATATGGCAATGGAAATACAGAGGTACCCAACGACTGTGATCACTCAGCAGCTGCAGCTACAAAGACGTGGGCACGGCCGCTTCTCGCTCTGAGACTGTTCAATTAGCAGAATTTGCATTTTGTACCTACGTCTAAAAGGTTTAACATCAAAACATGCTCACCATGCATTAGAAAATTTCTCAATGCTTCGGTTTTTCGTGCCAATATGCCTTCTTCTTTTCACCAAAGTAATTATGCCACTTCTTACCGTGTGCTGAGAAACACATTATCAGGTTACATAAGCACCTTAGCTATCACAGCGAGTGTAAATCCTGCGCTTTAAGAGGGGGCTTTAATTATAAAGTGGTTCCTGCTAGTATTTCTATAATAACCATGTATCAAATGACAACGTGAAAACACGTGACAAGGTAAAAAGGTTCGCTCATACTGAGAAACATACAGAAAATGATCAGCTGAGATACTGCTCCAACATCTTTATAGGGCTTCAATGACCTTACATGTTTCAGCAACATCTGCTGCTTGTGATCACATTGCAAGTATCACACTAGTTTCTATAATAGGATTTGAAGACTTACAGAGCTTGTAGATTTTTTTCTACAGCATCCTCACAAACATGGATCATTATTAAGCAGCACTGATTGGATCAGCTCTCCTGCACAGTGCTTATTATCATAAAGCTGACTGGTCAAAATGTCTTGGTATTTGTCTGTTTGTACATTTATTATGTTACATCAGATGCTGTTTGAATGTAGTCCTTTAAATGGCACACCAGTACAACATTTCTTCCCAAACACAAGCCTTATGACAGGATTACTGTGTAAAAAAATTATATCACCATTTATGTTAGCTATAACCCATTCATTTTCTACCACTGATCTTAGTCTCTTTAGACTCCTGGGACAGTAGTCTAAGCAGCAAAGCCCAGACCTCCCTCTTCTCAGACAGCTGTTTCAGCTAAGAAACATTATCTCTCCAGCGTGATCTGGGTCTGCCGTAGGGTCTCCTTGTGGTAGGGCATGCATGAAACACAGCACCATGCTTCACTTTACCAATAGTATTAAAGGGTTTCAGACCAACAAAGCAAGTGCAAAGGTCAATGTGGCAACAACAAACCACTTTATGGGCAAGTTGGGATGTTGGAGACATAATCACACCACCTTTTGATCAGGAGACTGGAATGTTGAAATAACTTTTCTTACCACGAGAATAAAATATAAACTTGAGACACTTTTATAGTGTTAAACACGTCAGTTTTCTAACTTATCAGAGTGCTGAGCTCAGCCCCTGCTTAAAAGTGATGACACCGGCACATATTTTACATATTCTTATACACACTCAACATAATTTCACAATAAGTGATCAATGGGGTGGAGAAATCTCCTTTTTTTAAAGTTGTTAAAAAATATCCAGCTGATAAGTTCACATCAGCGTGCAGCATAAAGTAATTAAACTACTTGCAATGAGCCGATGAGATTATTTGTCTTTTTGGGTATCTGTTAATTTTGGACTTACTTTCACCAGGTGTCTGAAAACATGAGTCTAAATTAATAACTTGATGTTTTAATAAGCAATAGATATCAAAGAAGTTTGGTATAAAGGTGAAAAAAGGCTTATCTTGTGTTTTTATGGCCTCAAGTGGCAAAAGTATCTGTTGTGCAGCTTTAATTAATCCACTTTTCATAGTCACAGGAGATGTAAAACAAAGCCTTCTTAACTTGTAAACATAATCCAAGAAGCTCCACTGGCTCCCTGTAAAATCCCTCCCTGAATTTTTCTTAAAGATATTTCTTTTCACAAGTCCAGTGATGCCATCTGAGCACTCAGAGTGGAGGTAACTTGTGGTTCTTAGTTTCCAGCTTCCAGTTTTCAAATTGAATTTGGGAAACAAAGATTCTCTCTTTACCTTTAAGATTAGACTTCAAACTTGCCTTTTTAATTTAGAGCTGGATGAAGTATTGCATGTCATTAAATCTTGTCTTCTCTCTCCTGTACTTTGTGTTTGTCCTTTCTTCTTCTCCTCCTTGCAGTTTTCTGTTTACCTCAAGTTGGTTTTAAAGTCAAGCAGAGGCAGTGCATCCGCTGTTCGCTCCACTCAAGGGATGGCCCGTCTGCCTGCAGTGAGCTCTGTTGTCAGATGGAGGCAGTGTACAAAGTATGTGGTACAACCCGTCTGTGAGCCACTCGTGCTTATGCCGTTGTTGGTCCGTCAGTCAGAAGAGCGAAGATATAACATACAAAGAGCTGAAGTGAACCCAAGTGTTACAAACAATGAAAAGCGTCCTCAGCCGCATTTCATGCTGTCATTTTTGTAATATTTTTCACATTTCTCTTGTTCCGAGTGAACTCTACTGTCACCCTTTACTCCACCCAATTTGTCAACCAATCAACATTCAGCAGAGAGTCAGTCAGAGATGCGCAGTCAGGATTTTGGATGCACTGCACGGGGGTGTGTCTGGGGTGTGTGAAAACCCCCTCTCCCCCCTCTGTCTGAATGAAATCGTTTGTGGGACCCATAAAACCAGCTTACCTGTGTAGAGCAGTCTGTTACTGCCAGGGGTTTCTTCCTGTCAAAAGGCAGTTCTTCCTTCTCACCCTCGACATGTGCTTCCTCATAGGGGACACTTGATATATTCTGGTTCTTTCACAAATATTGTTGGGACCTTGTTCATCATTGAAATCTATTGACTTCATTGTCTTTGAGGGGATTCCATAAAAGACAGCCAAAACAGCCAGTATTCAATTTCCTTTTTAAAGAAAAATCTGGATAATACATTTACATTATATATTTAAAAAAACATGTCCACACTGCCGAGAGTGATTCTCAAGTTTCACAATTCAACAGGTGACTGAACAAACACTAATTGCATAATTAGGGAAATCTTGAATTGACTTAAGGCCTCAACAGCAGGCTCCACTGCTGTTCGCTTTGCAAACACAAACATTCAAGCGCTTCAGAGTCCACAGAAGAGAATTTAACCTCTATAAAACAAGCACTCAGCATGTAGTTAAATACACACATCCAGCTGAGGATGTTTAAATACCAATTAAGAAAGCTGCAAACACAGATAGGTAGACATTAGGTGTTTACTGACTTACATTAACTGATGCTGAAGCCTATCCTCTTTTCTCTTCATAGAGGCAAAGTGGTTATCTACTGTCTTTGCAGATGAAATGGTGTGGTTGCTGTCAGAACCTGTTGTGTCCATTTAATGATACTGGCTAACAAAATTAGCTAACTGAAGCCCATTAACAACACCCCCCTTTTTTCATTTAAATTGCTTGCTGTCTGCTTCATTTGTTCACCCCACAGTGTTTTGTTCTGACTGTCCTGGTACAGTTTTTAATCACAGATCCTCAGCATCCCCTGGTTTCCCTTGAATAGACACAAAATTATCTACTATGACAGGTCAATACTTAATGTATTTTTGGAAATTCCTGTAAATTAAATCTAACAGTGACCAAAAATAAAGAAATAGGTCATTGGAGAGGCAATCATGTGCTTAACATGGATGGTAGGTTTAATACAAACTGGAATGCCATTACAGTGTCCTGTCACTAGAGATCTATCCGTTTATCATTTTATTAATTTTGTTCTCCAGTTGAAGAAACCCTTGATTTCCTCAACTTTTTCTCTCTTTTTCAATTATAGCCATTTGCTCTTTGTGAATGCACCTGGCACAGCAAATAAAGACAGTAATGCTGTTTACCATTGTGTTTGATGCTTTAATAGTCCATAGAAATGATAGAAATCGCCGTTTGCTGTATGCTGCTGATAAATGGCGTCTCTGTGTCCACAGATTTTCTTATTGGTTATTTCTATATAGAAATATCTGCTTGGGCTTGCACACACTTATCTGTGTATGCATGTCTAAAACCCATAATCAATACGGCCTTTGCTTTCTCAATATTATACCAATGTTTGCCCTTGGAGCCAGAAGAGAACGGGTCAAAATAAGCTTTTAAATATGCTGCCCATTTTTCCTGGAAAAATCGACAGAAGGTGCTGAATTCGTGAGAACTGGTTATCATGGGGGAGTTTAAGTCAATTCCAAAGGATTAAGAAAAAAGTTGCTGTTGAAGCTGTGCTTCTTCTCAAAATATTGTTGCATATCATCTGGATGTGATGTTCACTCCCTTGCATTGTGTGTCAGTTGTGTTCATTAATGCTGTTAAAACCTCTACTGATTCCTTGTGCAGGTCTCTCTTCAACAACAGATTTTTAATGCTTGTGCTCTTAATATATACAAATGTATCCATCTATGGCCTTCATGGCAGTGAGCCACAGTCCCACTTTCCAGTATTTTATATTGCTGGTTTAGTATGAGGTCTCAAACTCAGTTACTCAGAGGCCAACTTTGAAAATGACAGTCACATCACGGGGTAGGCATGTATCTTTTTTTGGCATGTTTTCATTTAATATAAATGAATATCTCACATAGTCTGCTCATGTACAATTTTGCCCACATAAAACCCTCAACCAGTCAACAAAAACATGCTTGCATTATTATTGGATAAGCTGTCAATCTGTATTATACCTAATTAGATTTTGCTCTACTCTGACCTACCCAGAATCTTAAAAAGCTGCTTGTGATTTAATGCATTAGTAGTCCACTTTAGATCAATAAAATAAAAGTAAAACAACACAGACCACTTTTTTATAACGCACAAGCACGTTTATGTATGAAAAACTGGAATGCATGACTGATGTAGGCATTTCTACATGTGAAATATCTGAGTAAACACTGACAGCATTGATCATGATGGATTTATTTATTGCAGGTGAAGCTGTGGAGGTTTTGTGTGTGTATGTGTGTGTATGTGTGTGTGGTCAAACATGGTGTGCACTTAAATTATGTGGAATTATGTGGATTGGTGCTCTTTTCACTTTGGCTGCTCATTAATTACTGTATATCATGCTGCTTCTAGTGGAGGTGGTCTTGGTCATGAAGTCAAATCCCAAGATATTGTAAACCTTGTGTTTCAAATTATCATCAGGTACTTTTTAGAGATGATTTAAACTCCTGTTCATAACTTTTTTAGGGTTTTTTATTTATTTATTTATTTATTTATTTATTTATTTATTTATTTTAATTTTTTTGGAGTAGCATAATAACAAGGCCTTCCAGGTTTAAAGGATAGGGTTCTTATTGAAAATGAAATCGAATGAGATTATTAAAATTCAATTCAGTTCAATTTTGTTGATATCGTAAAAATTTACAAGCATCTCAAGGTGCTTTATATTGTAAAGTAGAGACACTATAATATTAGAATTTTTAAAAAAATCAGATTTTTATTCTTTTTTTCCAGGATAATCAATGCTTTTAATTCATGAAAATGTATGGACGAGGTGGACTACATACATTTTGTATGGCTGATTTGATCTTGATCCAATTCTAAATGTTTAATTTTTTTTTTATTTTCACTAAATGTTTTCCAAAATTTAAATAAGTCAGTGTATATACAAAACTAATCCCTGTAATCTAAAAGTTCAGGCTTCATACTGCTCGAAATGCTTTGTTTCAGGGAGGTTTGTTTCCTATTCCAGGGTCTGATGTTAGTCAGAGGGAATATCTCTACTACGCTTCTCAGGCACACAACCTTGCCTGTGAGCAAAGAAGCCCCACGCAATCTATTGTCCAGCCAATAAGAAGAGCTGCCCTGAGGACCAGTAAAATATTAATAAGGATTATTTTGATGCAAAGACACTCTAAAAACTTCAAGAATAAAAATATTAAGGCTAGAAATAATAATACAGGACGAAGTAGTGTGTCCACATTTAAAGAGGCAACATCTCAAATCACCTTCACTTTCACTGTCTGTGTTTGAATTCGCAAGTATTCAGACTAGATTAATTGTTTTTAATAAAACAGGAAGTGAGAAAAGAGACACATGAATAAACTTGAGGATAGACCAGTAAACAAAGAAATAACATAAACTCTAATACTAAGGCTAAATTATAATAAAACTAAAGCTTCCAAAAATGCTGAAGAAAACACGAAGGACGACAAGCAAAACTATAACACCAAACAAAGAATTCACAATTAGAGCCCACAGTCTAACCTGGGACAAACACAAAGATTTTAAACTAATAACCAAGAGAAATTAAGAACACAGTTGGACATATGAGGGACAATATGGTGCTTTGTAGCTGTAGCTGGTTACTAATAGATGTTCCAGGCTCTGATTTTGTTGGTACATATCCTTCACTTAAATATGTGAGTCAATTATGTTTTCATTTCCAGTGGTAACCTATTCAATTGCTTGCACTATTTATCATTCTTATTTCACCAGTCATCACTACAGGTCTTTGAAGTTCACTGACATGTCACTGTGGTGTCTGGTCCCATGTAGCTGTTGGTGTCTTCCTGTTTGAATGCACCTTGATGCTGTGTTCAAACTGACTGCATTAAAAAGGCCCATCCTTTCAGAAAAAGAACACACACACAAGTCAAAGGGAACAAAAGTCAAACTTTATTTAAAACTGAAAACCCACAGTGTAAGAAAGCAACAGCAAAATAATCTTCCAGTTAAAACAGGAAATGACCAAAAGACAAAAAACTGAAACTGTGACAGAAAGACTAATATTAAACATGATTAACAAAGGTCTGTGCCTGGAATAACACTAGAGGGAAGTAAGGAAAGCCATGAAAATCAAGAAACCAACATCATGCAGCAATAGCACTTCAACCACATATTCCTGACCAACAAGACTTTTTTACCAGAAAGTTGATTTTTTTTCATTTAAATCATTATTTTAACTTTTAAAGATAAAATAACTGCACAACTGATAACTGTCTAGAGCTGCTGTATTTTAGCCTCTGATAAGCCTTCGAATTCACTGATCCGTTAGTCATACTGGACTTTGGTTTTCATATCTCACCTATCTCTGAAATAACACGCTTCCTCGATCAATTTTTGGGTGTCTAACTTTTAAATTTCATTTGAAATCAAAAAATAGTTTGTGGTACTGCTTAGATAAGAGCAGTTTGGACATGTGAGGACCTCTAATCTATCCAACCTTACACTGTGGAAAATTCAGAGCTAGCTTTGATATATGTCCTGTGTGCTGCGGTTAGATGGCTGTTCAGCAGGTTTTTCCCTTTAATTTTCACCTCATCAGGGAGCTTGGACAGAAAACGTCTCTTATCACCTGTTTTAATGCAACATGTGAAGTTAGACTAAACGAGAAACTTGTCATCCAGCAGCATGAAAGTGGCATGCACGCACACACACACCTGAATGCTCACACAGGTACTAACATAACCTCACAAAGAAGCTGATACATGCATTCCCACATCCATTACACAGAGAGTCAATAACGAAGCACACACAGACCAGGGGGGAGGGCTGGGGAGACAGAACTGAAACACATGCACTCACGCAGTGCACCACTGGGGGTTCGATCGCCTCTCTATGTCGAATCAGTGCATTCCTTATTAAAGGTCCTTTTCTTCTCTCCCCTCTTCTTTTCTCCATCCCCTTTTTTCCTCTCCTTTTTCCTCCTTTCTTTGCATCCTCTTCCTCCCCCCTTCCCTCTCCCTCTTTCCCTTTCCATTCCTCTCTTCCCTCCCTCCCACTCCTCTGTCAGAGAGCAGATCTGCCTGAATAATTTCTTCCCCCTGGACCAGCTCTGCTCTTTAATTCATGAGCCAGAGCGCAAGAGAGTGTGTGTGTGTGTGTGTGTGTGTGTGTGTGTGTGTGTGTGTGTGTGTGTGTGTGTGTGTGTGTGTGTGTGTGTGTGTGTGTGTGTGTGTGTGTGTGTGTGTGTGTGTGTATATGTGTGTGTGTGTGTGTGAGAGAGAGAGAGAGACCGAGAGCGAGAGAGAGCGACAGTGTTTCAGTGTGTGTGTGATTGTGTCAGAGAATGTGTGTGTTTGTGTGTCAGCAAGTGAGAGAACAAAAAAGAGAGCTAGTGACAGAAAGTGTGACACCGGCTGTGTGTGTGAGCAAGTTTCCTTTTCTTTTTTTTGAAATTTCACAAAATGTAATTGTGGTGTTTTGAGATCCCCGTATCTTCATTTGTGTGCATTTGCATGGCGACAGCATGTGCACCGATACCCATGCATATGTGCATGTGGGTGTGCATGCGTATGTGTGCAGTGATCTTCTTCAACCGCTGAAAGTCTATTTTTAACTCCAGGATGAAGCTGGCTCAGAGTCATTTAGGACCGACTCCTTTGAATGAATCACTTGCTTCCATTCAACATTAAGCTCCTTCCACTTCTTCCCAGATAAATCATTTACTTCTTTGCCACTCTCAGAAATTAATCTTTTAGCTCTTTCCGAACATTTCCAAATTAATTATTTGGTTTATTTCAGTTGTTCTAAATTGAGCCATTTAGCTGATTGCAAATCTTAACTGAAACGCTCAGATCATTAACACGGAGTTCATTTCAACTCTAATCAAAATAGTTGGAGTTGAGCTGCATGCTTCTCACACAAGACGTGACTGGACTCCAGAAGAGCATCGCTTCCTTTATTTATTCCAAGTTTAAACAGTTTATGCGTGTAAATTATCCTCCATGTTGTTTTAATATAAACAAAAGAATATTAAAACGCAAGCATGCCTGCAAGGCTTCGACAAGCTGTGACTGGCAGCAGGTGAAATGTTCATCTGTATTGTTTTATTGGCAATAACAAGAGCCTCACTCATGGAACTGAAAGTGATTTACAGGTTTCATTTCAAGCTGCAATAAATTTGTCCTTACTGTCTGAATTTCATCTGTTAATATTTCAGAAACACAGTTTATTAAGTCCTTAACTTGTAACAATTCGCCGAGCAAACGTGACACGACTCCTAACTATAATAGTGCTGAGCTTTACTGCCAGCAATCATCTGCTGGTAGGTGGAATATATATATATATATATATATATATATTTTTTTTTTTTTGCCAAGTGGCAGATATCTAATTTTGGAATGAAAGTCTTCATTTTTTATTTGAAGTCTAATTATCTCTGGGAGTTTGTAATCTCTGAACATTCTGCTATAATAATCTGAGTTTTTATTGTGTGACTTCTTCTCTTGATTTTTTATATTCTTTACAAAACAGTTGCTGAGTTGTGATATGAAAACATTAACTTTTTGGGAAGACATTTAGTTATCTGTTAAATAGGTTTAATCTTTGAGATGATGTACAGTATTGAGTGGTGGCTGATTAAAACTAATCCCACATTATCCGTTCACATGTGTGAAACATTTTGTAATATCTACACACCCCGTTCATTTTCAGTGCATGCCGACGTTTTTTTCATTATTTAATCTCCATAAGGTGAATTGCGTCCAACTTCAGCAGCAGCTGGAGTTTGCCCTGTTGTGGGTGTTAAATTTCCATTTCTTCCAAGTCACATCTCACCCCCGTTTTGGCTAAACATTTGATGGGAGATGAGAAGAAAGGGCTAATATCTGCGCTCATATTATTTTTAAAAATGACGACAAAATGAAATTATTTAAATTTCACATGAAGCTGTCTTTTTTAAGGGATTAACAAATTGCTTAACATAGATCTTTCCTGCAGTGATGGAACCAAATGATGTCTTGAATGTGAGTGCAAATAACTCTTGCAGGTGCCCTAAGTTTTGATGGTTATGTATGAACTTCCTGCACAGAGGCAGTGCTGAAACAAACCTTGTTACTACACCCTCTGAAGCATTATTATTATGTCATCATTCTAATGATGTGTGTAATGTGTGACCAGTAAGTGGTAATGTTATCCAGAAGGATTTAAACCTCAAATGCAGAACACTGAAAAAGTTTAGTAGTTTTAATGAGCAATTCTCTGAGCAACAACAGCGGGGAATACTTGCAGGTAAACAGTGAAACAGATTAGGTAAGTAATCTTTCTGGTAAGTTGATCATTCGCAAGCTGCAGGGGACTTGGACAAGTTTCTAAATAAGCAGGTAAGTATACTTTAGGCAGGGGGCAAACACTGTTACTGCAGTTTTCCTCTCTTTCCTCAGGCTAAGGTTTCCAATATTTGAGTCCTCAGAGTAGAGATGTTACAGCAGCAAGGGCAGTGAGAGCAGGTGAGGCACGCTCTCCAGCAGGTTCCCTGAGGGAAAGGAGGAGGTGGGCAGGCAAGTACAAGGTCCATGAGGATACAAACAAGCAGGTAAGCAAGCAGAGTAATAAACCACCTGAGCCATGCTAAAGCATGCAAAATCTGGCAACAGGTGGTGGTGGAAGCCAGCTTTAAACACTGGTGTGCCTGCCCCGGGTTTCCTGACACCATGCTCAGCACTGAAAGAGACTGGTTAACTCACAGCCCCCAGTCACACAGACAGGAGAGAGAAAGAGAGACAGGCAGGTGCCACACCTGGAAGACTGTGACAGTAAGACTGTATTTTTTGTTCATGTGTAATTGAGGATATTGTAGCATTTACTTAAAGACCTACAAAGACATCAAATTAAGTTTGAGGATGAAGTTTAAACTTCTAAAGTTAAACTTTTCTTGAGATGTTTCTCAGGTGGTGGATTTCAAGCTCAGCTCCAAAACCTAAACACGATCATTTTCATTTTGTGAGCACTTTAATGACTTCTTATCTGATTTCTTTCAGTTTTTTCCTGATCATGTGCTATGGTTTAAAGCCGGGAACACTACTCTGTCTAATGCTTTGACTTTCCCCATCAATGTTCTCACTCATTCATTCATGTTTCCAGTTATCAGGCAGTAAACCCCCACCTTCCAATCTTCCGTGAACGACTGAGTGCGGTTCAATTCAATATTTATTGTCCCCTGAGATGAATATGGTTTGCAGATGGAGTTAACAATAAAATAATGAAATAGGAATACACAATAAAAAGGCACAGAAGGAATGCAATAAAATGTAGGAACGAGTAAAATCACAAAAACAACCAACAGTTTTATGCCACACAGGCAAGCATGAGATGATAAAACCCTGCAGGGAGTCAATAGCCAAAATACTGAAAACCTAAAACTGGTGCTTCTGCTAAAATGAATTGGTGGTAGCACTTATGACTGACAGTAATAGGTTTACAAACAACTTTATCCAATTGTGAGAAGAAGCCTGAGTATTTTTCCTGCAGTGAGTGAATAATGGGACAGCTAGTTAGAGAAAAATCCTGCTGAAAATAGTTTAACATGTTTTAAAAATAGCTACTGGTAAATATCTCAAATGTTTCGAGCCCATCTTCTTGTTTGGTGTTCTGTTTTTCCATAGATCACTCCAGATATTTCCAGTGTAGCTACACTGATATTGAAACTTAAAAGCACTACAATTGGAGTCCCACATTCTTCAGTTATCTGAAACATCAACAGTAAGCTAAACATCCTGTTTTGGTGTCAGTCCCTTGGGATTAGCGAGCAAAGCGCTCCTTTCTAGACTCTTCATTTTGCACCGACTTTCAACTCTCACACGGCGAGAAAGAAATCCACCACGAGAGCAGGAATACACAGCAATCTCTCCACCGACAGTAGCCTCAAGGGACCGGAGTACAATGCATGCAGCAGACGAGTTGTGTTATCAGTAAAAGGATATGATTCTCCCCTTTTCCCAGATAAAAAAAAGCACCGTCTCTCGCTATCACTCCTGCTACTGCTATTGGTTATTACCTGAACACAGAGCATAAAGCTAAATACAACAAGTTCACATCTGTTCTCTTGGGACTGTCAGAAATGTAAGAAACCATCTTATGAAGTAAATGTAGACAAGGCAGGTTGAGGGGAATGTGCTTTACACCAAAAAGAAAAAAAAAAGAGAGGAACTTTAGCACTGAATAAGTCCTGGGTTGCAGGGAGCACCGCGGGATGATGGGATCTCAGCAGTGTGCAGAGAAAAAAGCCGTGAGGTGATGGGTGGTCAAGGTCTTTATGCAGCAGGACACTTTTCCCCAATCTACAGTGGAGTTACATGTTTTTGCTTTTGGAGCAGGAGGTTGCCTGGGTGGGCCTGGCTGGAGATTATCGTTCCTGCCCTTTTCTTCGCCCCTGGTGTCGTGCAGCACCTTGATGGGGAGCAGCTGACAGCCGATGACCTGCTCAGCAAGTTAGCGGTACAGACAAGGTGCTGCAGTTTGTCCTTGGAAGCAGGAGGAGGCCGAGGCAGCCTGAATACCAGGATGCTTTTGATTATTGCCTCAAAAAAATGAGACGGTTACAGGTTGCGCAGTGTCAAGTTTTCTCAGCTACCACGGGAAGAAGATCGACTGTTGTGGTTTCTTAATTAGGCCAGAGATGTTTTCTTTCCATCTGCAGGCATCTCTGGATTCAAGTGCATTCGAGTGTGTGCTTCAGCGTGAGTGTGTGTGTGTATGTGTGTGTGCGTGACATGATGCCCTCTGCAGAAAGGATCGATGTTTGTATGAATATGAAGAGGGAGGTTATAGGGAAAATGCTCTTCTAGCAGATATAGTGATTTATTATACTCCACTCAGAGAGACAAAGACATTCAGAGAAAAAGAAAAAGGAGGAGCAAGAGAAAGAAACACACAGGGAAAGTTTGCTTGAGGCAATATTACCAGCCTCTGTTGTCTTAAAATCTAGCCTTCAGCCATGCAGTCAGCAGTAGTGTCAATATAGGTTATTGTATGCACACACTCGCGCACACATAGACGCACACATATTTGCAAGGTGGAAAAGCACCATGCATGATAAGTGTGTTAGAAATAAAAAGTCTCTGCATTGGATAAAATAAAATAAAGTTGCAGCAGAGCATGCGAGCAGAGAGAAATGTCTGGTAACACATGGCTTGATAACACATTTTCAGCCAAGGATGCTGTTACTAGAGTTAATTCATTGTCTCACTCTGGGACTCATTAAAGTGCACAACTAGTACTGCCATTATGAGAGCACCCAAACTGAGTAAATGTTGTCCCTTACCCTTGAAAACCAGGACTCATTAAAAGACATGAGCGCAAATGAGAGCCCAAAAGGAGCAGGCGTGTGTGACCCATTTTGGCTCTTGTCTGTGCCTCGGTTTCCTGTGCGACACATACACACATTTGCACACACACACGTTGTGAACAGTGAAGTGGCCGATGAACCGAGGCACGATGTGGATGAAGGCCACACATTTCAAATGTGCCAAACGAAATCACATTAGTAACTTAAGTGAAATCTAATTAAATCAAGTTGAATCAGCAGCTGAAGCGGTAAAACCCCTGCTGGTTAGTTCTCCACCTCGCAGCGATGACACGTCTCGTGCGTCTGGTTACAAAGGGGGGCTTTTTTTCCTTTTCTTCTTCAAACGCACCCAACTGTAGCTTTGTTCCTGCTCTTTCTCTTCTTTTTGTGCTTCCTATAATTTTCCTCACAGCAAACCACAGAGGGTTTGCAGATAGGGGCTGATCCATTACTCAGCCAGTAAAAGTCATACCAAAGTTGAAATTAATTGACTAGTGGTCTAATCAAACTGTGAAAAAAAAGAGTTAAATGCTAATAAAACAGTCTTATTTTCACTGGCCAGATGGTGGCTCTCTAATAACCTTTTTTATCTACTGCCTATGATAGAAATACACATCTCCTTTCTGCTGATTTCTCAGTACCTGTGTAATCAAATGCTCCAAAGTCATTCAACCAAACTCCAATTTAGGCATGTGGTCCTTCTCAAGTCTCATGAGTTGAGCCACTTCTTGATCTTTTGGTTGTTGTTTGAGGCAGCAACAATACTTGTAACACTGCAGATCTGTTTTCCTCATTATTCAGTTAGTTTTCCAAAACACAGAAAGTTCGTGCTCTCAAATAATTCTGGGCTCTCTAACAATATATGTCTGAATTTTGTTTACACTTGACCGTTAAATGAGTGAGGCCCTCTTTTCTTAATGTACAACTTCTTGAAGCTTCTTGCTTCAGCTGACATATATTGCAATACTGACACCAGATGGTTAAATCTTATAACTGCAATCAAATGACTTCAAACTCGGTATCATAGTCTGCAGTATATGCACACTGAAACTTGTGAGTAGGAGCCAGATGCAGACACCCAGGCCCTGAGCCTGTTCTTGTTTCTGATGGTGAGACACGGCTGAAATTAACTGCATAAGACGAGACACAGGAAGTGAAACCAAAGGTAAAGCATGAGTAACAGCAAACTCACAAAATAAAGCAGGAGGTGAAAAGAAAACACACTGGGAAAATAAAGACTTAATACAAATTGATACAAAAAAAATGACACAAGAGCACTGAGGACAAGCAACTAGTTTGTGAACACTGTGTGAACTTTGCTTTGGATGGTTCACCCCAGGTATTTAAATTTTACCTTCACTACATCTGCTCTCTGCAGCTTCACTGTTACACCTGTCTCTCTGTCATCCACACACATCTTTTACAGACTTTCAGTCCTCTTCTCTCCAGAGCATAACTCCCCCTCTCCAGACTCTCTTCAACCTGCTACCTAATCTCACTATAGATCACAGTGTTGTCTCCAGACATTGCAGTCCATGGACACTCCTGCCTGACCTCAACTGTAAACCTGTCCATGATCACTGCAAACAAGAATGGGCTCAGAGCTGATCCCTAAATTAATCCTACCCGCACCTTAAACACATCTTACCATCTCACCATGTCTTCATACATGTCCTGCACCGCCACCGTAATGATCTTAAGAAGAAGAATAAAGAGAAAGAAGAGCCTTATGTTTGACACCCCTGAACTAGACGTGTTTTGCAATTTCCTTAGGGATTAATAAAGTATTCTGGTTCAGATTTTTCTCCAGACTACAGTACCCATCCTGCCTCTCGTGGTGCGTGTTGACGTCACAGAACATCAACAACTCACATGTGGCCTAGAAGGCGCTGTTGAGGTGCTAGCAACAACCGGGTAATGTGGAGCTGACTTCCCTGCAAAATCACCATATTAATAAAGATATTGAACAGCTTCACGCATTTTGTTCACAGCTATACCTGAGCCAGCATGCCTCCGAAGAAACCCGCCCAGCCCGGGGGAAATAAAAAAACTCAGGAGAAGAAAAAGGAAAAGATTATTGAGGTAAAAGTTACACGAGTTAGCGTGTCGTTGATTAACCCTAGCTGATAAGCTAGCATACGGCTAACCGAGGCTATCGCAAGTGCTGACAGGTGAATCGTAAAGTTGTTCTGGCCTCTGGGCAGTTGTCAGTGCTTTCTAATTGTTTGGTCCATATTTCGAAGTAGTTAGTAGTATTCTACTAAAGGCCTCTTCGGGTATAGTTTAACCTAAAGCTAGCTGACTGTCTCGATGAAGGCATGTAGCTAACTGATAAAGCTAAGCTGCTATCAGGGCCGTGCCGCCGCATCAGCAAGTGCCCACAGTTATTGCTTTAAGGTTAATATCCCCTGTTGAAGACTCACGTAAGAATCAGAAACATTATGGCAAGGCTTATGTGGTGTTTTATGAGGTTTTCTTCATGGTTTTAAACACAAACGGGCACGAAGGCGCAGAGTGAAAGGCCTGTTTTCTGACCGGCCTCAGGACTGCTCAGGAAACACATTTGAGTCTGTTTCAGTGATGTAAACAGGCTAAAATGAGTAATTTCAAGCTCAATTTGTGTGTATTTAGTTTTTTCCGGACACAACACTTAATATTATCAGCGTCTTCCGGTCGCTTACACGTTTTCTGTTGTGGTTAAGTTTAGCAGCGGGAATTTCAAGTAAATTTTGAAAGGGGCGCAGCTTGTGCTCGGAGTTTTTAACATGCAACTTCATCATTCAGTTTCCTTAACACCAGACAAGCAACTCTTGCTTTCAGTTGCAAAGTTTTTAATTTTACAACAGACACTTGTAGGTGTGACTTTTGTTGTTGGTAAAATAACTATTTAAACACATAGATGAGCCACATACTGCACCCTTGGTTCAGTACCACCTGTTAAAATCAAAGCCTACTGTTATGGTGGATGGTAAATTGGGCCTATGGGTTTTTAATAAAGAATGAACGTGAACTAAATAAAGATGAAACTTGGGATGAGTGCTGCAGGCAAGGTAGTGCAATTATAAAACATTTAGACACAGAGCGATACAGTGCGATACAGAAGGGCAACCATAGCCTTCAGTTCTAATGGCTGTGAAAATTACCCTGAATAATGATGTTTAGTGAGCTAATTTTTATCATAGCTGTATGTCAGATCTTGAACAAGTGTGTCAGTATTTGTTGAATTAGACATGCATTTATGATCTGTTCCTTGTCGAAAGTCTAACTTTTCACAGACTTGGTCTGCTGAGACAAATTTTGGTTTCTTTGAAATCACTGACCACTGGCCTCATGTTGCTGTTAGTAGAACCAAAGAGAACAGATGCCTCATCATTATTCTAAAGGATCTATGCAATAAAAGCAAACTTGGAGGTTATGCTTTGCATAATGAGCCTACCAAAGACTGAACCAAGACTACAATCTCGGTTTTGGTTGTGTGATAATTTTTGCTGTGATATGTACAAAAATAATCAATTCACTCATTCTTTAAGCAATCTTGAAACTTTAGTTTTCACCTGACTAGCACACTTCAACTAGGTATGGTAGTTCTGCAGTGGATGGAAGATGGAACCATGGCCTGATATTGCAGATGTGTCAAGTGGATTTCACTGTACTCCTTGTTGTAGTGATGTAACACTTACTCAGGCTTTGTGTTTGGAATTGTATTATAAAAGTGACAATTAATAAAGATGTGTTTGGGCTTTTGTGTTTGTTTGTTTGTTTTGTTTTTTGTTTTTTTGTAGGATAAGACATTTGGCTTAAAGAACAAAAAAGGGGCCAAGCAGCAGAAGTACATCAAGAATGTTACTCAGCAAGTCAAATATGGACAACAAAGTGCCAGACAGGTTAGCGAACTGTTCTTGCCTTCTGTATTTCTTTCTGCCTTCATCCTTGTGTATCTTCTTAATCCTTAAGCCAAACATTCTTCTCTTACTTTTGCTCCCTGTACTTGCTGTCTTCCTTAAATCTTTTGTAAGTAAAATAATCTTTAAATGTGGCTGAATTTGTCGTGTTTAGATTGCCCAGGCTGAGGCAGAAAAGACCACCAAGAAGAGTGATAAGAAGAAAGAGCTGGATGAACTCAATGAGCTTTTTAAACCCGTAGTTGCTGCTCAGAAAGTCAGCAAAGGTAACACACAGCGTGTGACACACACAGGAGATGAATCATTTGATGTGTTAAATTTGATAAGAAAAGATGATTATCTTTTTTCTCTCTTTATTTCCTGCAGGTGTTGATCCAAAGTCAGTGCTGTGTGCGTTCTTTAAGCAGGGTCAGTGTACTAAAGGAGACAAGTGCAAGTTCAGCCATGATCTATCCATGGAGAGGAAATGTGAAAAGAGAAGCGTCTATGTGGACGAAAGAGATGAAGACCTGGAGAAAGGTTGGTAGACATCACAGTTAACTTGTACATATTGAAAGGGTGTCTATTGCTGCGTGATGTCAACATCTGCATCATGATTTCTCTTAGGAAATCTAATGTTATCATTTTCTATTATTCAGATAAATTAAGAAGACAACCATCTGCTAAAAATGTAAACAGCTTGATTTGATATTTAGTTATGATTACATGGGACTTAAGCCTACCTTATGGCAGCTTTGTTTATTTTTCCTGAGTAAAATAGTCAATGTTTTTCCCCTGTAATGCAAATAGCCCTCATTCTGAGTTAATTTCAACTACTGATATCTGGACTTAAAATTCAGTGATGAACACTTAATTAAATTAACCAGGCCTTTGCCTTATCTCCTTTATTGACTTTACCTGGACGGGTGGTCCATCATGCCTACCATGTTTTTTTTTCTTTGAAAATTAACTGAAATTTCTGCTACGTCTTACTGTCTTAGAGCCCCATTCTCGTACAAAAAAGGCCAATGTGAGCTATTTTATGAGCTACAGGAGAGGGTGTTGGGCACTTCAGTGATTTGAATTCATACCCCATGCTGAAAGACTGTGATGTGCTGCTTTCAGACACTATGGAGAACTGGGATGAGAAGAAACTAGAGGAAGTCGTCAACAAAAAACACGGAGAAGCTGAGAAGAAGAAAGCCAAAACACAAATCGTAAGTCTGTTGTTATGAAAAACAATTAGTGAATGAAGACAAGGGGTCCGTTCTTCGTACCTCGCTAAGTAAGTTAGCCGGATTTGAATGTTGACGATTTCACGTGATCTTGGATCGTTCGGTTCTCCGAAGCTCATCTGGGACTTGCTGTCATAGCAACAGATCCGTAAGCGTAAACCTGCTCGGGAGCAGGTTTACTTTATGTAAACAGGATTAGATCGCGGCCTCTCAGGTATGTCCGCTGCAGTTATATGAAAGCAAGAGCGATATTTCGCCACTGTTTTACCATAAATAAATATTATCAATGTAACTAAAGATAATGCAGCATTTGATTCTTTTATTGATTTCATACAGATACATACAGGTCATTTCGAAAAAAAGGGAAATGTACTATTAATCATTCTAGTACATGTAGTAGATCATGTCAGATGTAATTCATATTTTAGAGTAGTAATAG
This sequence comes from Oreochromis aureus, assembly GCF_013358895.1. Classification (NCBI taxonomy): domain Eukaryota; kingdom Metazoa; phylum Chordata; class Actinopteri; order Cichliformes; family Cichlidae; genus Oreochromis; species Oreochromis aureus. Next base: position 29,802,341 of record NC_052954.1, on the reverse strand, counting down.
TAAATTACTACGTGCAATCAAGATGAGAGAGAGACCACGACTATAAAAGCGAAGGTGGATTTGGGAAGTCTGTCGCAGCCATGTCCTGTCCGTTTGTCTGTGCGAGCAAGGAAGGTGCAAGATTGATAAGGAGAGTTTACAGAATTTAGCGTATATTGCGGGATAGACGGGATCCTTTAGCTCGGCGCGACGGTGTGCTCATAGAGAGATATCGATTCTCCCGTGAGGGTATTATTTACTTTCTTCCGCTCTCTCTCTCTCTCTCTCCCTACATATATATATATATATATATATATATATACATATATATACTTACTGTACTGTATATACTTACTCCCGACTTACTGTGCATGCTTCAGTCACCCCTTGCATGGGAACAGGTAAAAGTGATGGAGTGTTATGTCAAACTACACAAAAAACCCACAATGTCAATAAATGTCACAGTACAAAAAGGGTGTGACGAGGGGGTGCAGGACCACCACCTGTCTTTATTTGCTCTGCCCTTTTCTTGGTTGCTGTTATAAACAAACAAACAGATTATTCCAGGGTCTCTTGTCATAGACTAAAAGCAATATAAGTGATAAATATTACCATTCTGTGGAATATTCTTATATTTCACTTTTACTTTTTCCCATGTTCTAGTGGGTCCTGTTGTGGCTCTAATGTGAAAGAGGATATAATGTAATATAATATAATGTGGTATAAAATAATATCACATGATATAATGTAATATCATGGATCACTTACGAGTTTAATTTGTCAGCAACTTTCTGCCAGCCCTCTCTCCTTGCTTTTGCAGCCTTTGCAGTGTTCCCCTGCGTTTTAATTAAACTCTGAAACTCCTGAAATCCCTCAATCAAGAGTTCTTGGTCTGCTGCCGTGAAATACTGTGCGCACTCCTTCGACATCTTCGCCGACCAATCACAGGGTTGCCGATCAATGTTTCTACTATCGATGCGTAGCCCCTTTTAAGCCACCCAGTGATCTCAGATTACTTCATCCAGCTATACTAATCGTCAACAACAGGTGTGTTCGGAGAACCGGATTAGCGAGCTCAAAGTTAGCGCGATGATTTGATCTTGGATGTGTCATTTGATCTTGGATGTAGTAAGCGAGGTACGAAGAACGGGCCCAAGGACCTAGATATTTGCTGGTCGTCTGTGTTTTCATCAGGTGGTTTAATGAGAGTGTGGGAAACAGACTTGTTTATGTGGTAAGGTGAAATGCAGGGAGTTCAGGATGTTTGATGGATAAAGAATAAGCAGAGAAAACCAAATCTAAGAAAAAAATGTGCTTTTTTCCACTCGGTTTGTTCCCAAGAGTCTTTTGGCTCCAAACAAAATTCGTCAAAGACAGTCCCACTAACAGTTCAGTCAACTAATACCAATAATAATACAAGATTTTGTCTGCTTTACTGTTGCTAACTCACAATTGTTTGTCTGCAGGTGTGTAAGTACTTCTTGGAGGCCATAGAAAACAATAAGTACGGCTGGTTCTGGGTGTGTCCCGCAGGGGGCGACAATTGTATGTACCGGCATGCTCTGCCTCCCGGTTTTGTACTGAAAAAAGACAAGAAGAAGGAGGAGACAGAGGAAGAGCTCTCGTTGGAGGAACTTATAGAGAGTGAGGTAAGGATAACTACAACAGTGTGCTTTAGGGAACCTTTGAGGTGAGTAACAGCAGCACAGAGTTCAACTATTGAATGAGATGGACTGGAAGGTGTAAAAGTGAGGTTGCTGTCTTTGGTATTGCTGATGTGCAAACCATTTTTACCATAGACAACTTTGCACTTTTCTCCCTTATCTTCAAAAGGCTGGCTCAGCCTGGTGTGGAGATTCATGTACCAAACCAAACAGAAACTGTGAAACTTTTAACGCTGGTGCTGAATGATTAAATGCCTCAACTCGTGCTCCAAATAGGCAGGTCAATAGGAGAGCAGTAGTCCCAGGGTCCACTGGTCAGTTGTTGCTCGATATGGTCCCATTAGACCAAATTGTCATTGGTTATACAATTACTAGTGTTACTTTCAATATAAGAAAAAAATCGTCTGGGATTGAGCCATTGTATTTTTTGCAGCTAGAGGAACAGACCTTGTATGAACCCACCACTTTGATCCAGACTGATTGACACCATGTTGAAGAAGTCACTGCATTTTGTTAAAACTTTATAGCAGTTTCTGTTGAAATCATGTTGAAGAGTTTAACTATTAAAAAAATGCCATCTGAAACAGAAAGCTACGTTGTCTGTGTTTAGATCTTCTGCCAACATTCATGTCTCCAGCTTAAAGCTTTTAGTGTGAATGTTATCACAACTGGTATTTTGTACTGGTATTTCTGTAATGTCACACACATCACAACCAATAGCAGCAGCCTCACCTAGTCCAAGCTGGATGCAAACATGGATTACAGTCTGTTACGATTTCATTATAAAAGTACGTTTCAAACAGTTTAGTCCACACAGACGAGACTACGTATCATTTCAGATGATCTAGACATTTAATAGTGACAGTAGTGCTAATAAATGTGAGCAAACTATATGACCTCTGCAGGGTAGTGGAACAATGTTTAAACATGAATATAAAACTGCTTAAATTGGTGTGTCGCGGTCAGTGCCGCTGTTTTGGATTATTTTTGAATATGTTACTTGTTAGGATGTTTGCTAACAACTCAACATATGTAATTATGAAAGTAAACTATTTCTACTGAATATTCAAAAACAGCAAAACTTGCTGTTAAGAAAAGACATAAGCTAAGACTGACATATTATAATTGAATGCTAAGAAATGTCTCTGTCTTCAGATATTGTGGCCTCATGCTGTTACCTCAAATTAATTCATTCATTTAAGTGCAGAAACTGAGATTTCTTTCTTTGTCTCTCTCCAGCGTGCAGCTCTGGGTCCAAATGTCACTCGGATAACTCTGGAGACTTTCCTGGCTTGGAAGAAAAGGAAAAGGCAGGAGAAGGTTGGACACATTCAAACATTGTAGTAGCATCAGGTTGTCAGAGCCAAGTCCCCCACTTTTTCCCTGATATTATTAAAGACTTGATGGCTCAGGGGGTTTTCAGTGACTGAGATCATTAAAGCTTTGTCAAATATTTTTATCATGATATACTTGATGCTTTTGTTTTATCAGGTGGACAAAGCAAGGGAGGAAATGGAGAAGAAGAAGGCTGATTTTAAGGCTGGCAAATCTCTAGTGGTGAGTGCAGCTGTTGTGAAATTTCACCTTGGCAGCGGTGCCAAAGCAAAAATATCTAAACGTCATTTGTATTATTATTTGTATTAATTATCTGCAGGTGAGCGGCCGTGAGGTGTTCGAATTCCGCCCAGAGTTGGTTGATGATGACGACGATGAAGCTGACGACACTAGATATGCCGACGAAGAAGAAGAAGAGGAGGAAGAGGTAATTATGAAATTTCCAGCAATTGCATAATGCAATAAACTCACAGATTTTGTTGGAGGCAGTTTGAAAGAGGCTCCCTGTTTTAGAATAGACAAAAACCTCCCACAGTCTTGTTTTTCTGTAGTCTGTGTATGAGTTTATATTGATTTCAGCTCTGTGGCTCTCACACTTGAAATGAGATGTCCCCGCACAATAACCTGTGTTTGGTGTCTAATATAGTTTGCGTTGTTGGTATGAAATATAAATGTTTTGATGTTGGCATGCAGTCTGTTGGTGTTCCCACTTCAAGCGATTTATTTTAGTTCCTCTGTGAGGTCGGTGTAGTCAGGCAGATATATTAAGGTGCTTATTTATACTGGAAAACAAGCATTCAAATATGAAGCCAGTATTTCAGTATTTTATAGCTGGTGAAAAAAGACATATAGGAGAATTAATGTTAATATTAATATTAATGATAGTTGAACCTCCTTATCAGTGATTGGTTGAGCCATGCACAGCTGTGCCACATATCGAGACAATGTCAGTGTTTTCTGTAGTTAAATCCACACAACACATGCAAGTCTCCCAAAATTCCCTTTTTGAGGGTTGTCCTTTTGTTGCCTTTCCAGTGTATTCACAATGGTTTATGCTTCCTAACTAGACTAGTATTCAGATATTTTCTAATTTTATGGAAAAGAAAAAAATGTATACATCAAAGATAAGAATTTTAATATATTACACTTTTTCTTGCAATTTTATTTGGACACTAGAGTTTCTAAAAATTCACATTTCCAGCCTTTCCAGGTTTTCTCTTTCTTTTATAACTTAATGTTTCTCTTGTTTTCTTTTCTTTCTTTCTTCTTTTAAATTTCAGATTGATACTACAGGCGTCCAGGACATAGACTTATCCCGCTTTGTTCCACAAGAGGTCGACAACACAGGTATTACTGTAGCATCCACGGACCGGTTCACCTCTAGGAATAAGACAGAGACGACGGAATCAGACGACGGTGAGAAAAAAAAACACACTGGTCAAAGTTGATGCCTTTTTTGTAAGAGAACAAACACAGTACTTCTGAGTACTTCAGATGAACAAACATCAGCTGTGTGATTAACATTTTTTTTCCCCTCCTGCCTGCAGAGGAACAGCTGAATGGAGCTTGTGGTGGCGCCGAGGCCAACGGGCTTTCAGAGGCAGAGGGAGAAGGGGAGGACGGAGGAGGGGAGGATGAAGAGGAAGTACCAGTCGATGAAAACCTGTTCACGGGAGAAGATCTGGAGGAGCTCGATGAAGAACTCAACACACTGGCGCTGGAAGACTGATGAGGAGGGAGCAGGAGGTTAGAAGTCAGATGGACTAAGTGGCAAAGGGATGGACTGATGGATGCATGGAGCTAAACATCAAAGAGACCAGACGTTTGAATGATTTTAAGTTTCAGAGACTCCAGTAATAAAGCCTGATTATATCTTGACATCACTGCCTGTCTCTGCCCTCTCTGTTTTCACAGTGCATCATTCTGTCCTCTGGGTGTTCAAATTTCCACAGCAGGGCCAACTCCACGCATCTCTGCTGAGGAGAACTTGGCTGTGGTTGTGCACTTTTTGTTGCTTGACAAACTTGATGGCTTACACTGACATTTGGTAAATTAGGCTTCAAGTCTTTCTCTACTTGATCAGTAAAATATTGAATATATTGATTTAAGGGAAGTGTATCGGATTTAAAATTAAAGAGTTATACCTGTTAGACTGTATTATGAAACCACATGACTTCAGTGGCGAAGAATTTTTCACAGAGCTAAGTTATAGAAGTGGAAGGTGAAGACAACTCACCTGCTCTCATGCCAAAAAGCTTTAGTTAGGAGATGCACTTTCATCATTCAAGTAGAGATTATTTCCCTTCAACAGATCCATTATTTCATTTAGCTGAGGTCACAGCTCTGTTGAAAAATCAATCTCATTTTTAGTAATTTTTTTGAAGGAAAAGTCCAAACTGAGCTTCTTAAATGTCAGCTCCCTGATCTGAGACCAGATTTGTTCCCAGTGCCAGCCTGGTATTGTAAATAATGTTCTCATGAGTTGCCTAAAAATAAAATAAAATTACTGTACATCCAGTGTCCGTCTCTTTTTGGATGCCATTACTAAACAGCTTGATGCCGTTCCTTTTCTCTGCTTAACACCCATATTTCACTGACTGTTGTCCCCTCCCCTCCTGTTGTGTACCATAAAATAAAAGCCGCGCATTTTCAGTGGTTCAGGGTCAGCTTTACCTTTTTAGACCCTCTCTCTGGGCTGGGACCGGGATAACACACAACCAGAGCAAATGCTGAGAAAAAAAGATTTGGAGCTCTGTAAACCAACCACCTCCACCCCCAAAGTCTGTGGCCCTAACCGGCGGTTTTAAAGTTGATTAGTATAGTTGTACTTTATGCCAATATTCAGTGTTTTATCTTAACCCACTCAGTTATTTATAACATATATGTATATATTTTATATGTTGAAATCCCAGATGGCTCTTAAGCCAGAACAGGAGACTAGACAAAGTGCTAATTAAGAAAACAAATGTATTTCTGAAAACGCAACCTAAGTGAAAATCCACACAGGTTGAATAGCCAAGTCAAACAGGGCTTCCCCCTTTAGAGCATCAGAGAGACACTGCAGGACAAAGACAAGTACAACAGAAGGAAATGGAGCCACCTAGTATCCAGATGGCCACCATCACATTTTTTTTTATTTTTTTTTAAAGTACAAACTGAATGCATGACCTTTTAATTTAGCAAGCCCCTTAGCATAACAGGTGAAAGGACAGGAGATGCTTTTATAATTTATTTTTATTAGCTGTTCAGGTAATATGTTGTAAAAGAAGAGATGAGACAGACTGAATATGTTCAACTATATTTTTATTGACAAAAAAAAAAAAAAAAAGGTTCACAGTCATTCAAATAACCACCTTTAAACTGAGCCCAGCACAGGCTACAGAGCATACCATCAGACAAATAAGGAGGACCAGATCTGAACTACAAACTGTCCACATCCAAAGCCTGTTTTTCACAGCTTATCAGTAAACTGCAGCCTCCTGCCTGCAGCTTTTCATAAAGTAAAATGCTGCACACTGCCATGAGACTTCTCACGTCAGCGTTTCTTAAATAATCTGTTAAATCAAAGAGCAGTGTCGAGGCTGAAATTTTGCACTTAGAAAGCACGAAAGTACGACACTGACCACAAACTACACATGCTGCTATTCACAGACTGTTCACGATTAAGACTTCAGTTTATTAGTGTTATAACACTGGAGCGTCCTATCAGTGAGTCGCTGCAAGGTCACTGACCGGGAGTAAGGTCAGACAGGTGTCAAAGGTCGTGTCAGAGGTCGGGAGAAGGTCTTGATATCGGTCTGTCAGGTCAGGTGTCATTGTGTCATGGCAACAGTCGCCTGGGGAACAAGAAGCTGCAGTGTTATTCACAGGAAGAGAAACGACTGTCATCAGAAACTTGTTGACATCTTGTTAGTGTCGCTTTCGTGACTCATGAGGAGAGAGCTTCACAGGAGTGCACAGGTGGGTGACGTGAAGGAGCTCTCACACAGTTTATTTAAGTTGCAAATAAATCATAAAGGGCCTTCGCTGTGAGTAACATTGAGGTTAAATATTCTAAACTCTAATAACCTGCAATGGAAGTGGAGTAGGGGTGCAAAGCTTTATGTGTAATGATATAACTTTATAATGATTAATAAATACTCTTTTACTACCTTGAATTCTTTTAGCTTATAATCAGGCTTTGAAAGCCTTCGACACAATTTGAATTTGAAGACCCCACTCTGATCTGTGTTTTTTTGCTTTACTGACCAGACGTAGTATTGCAAGGACACTTATGTACAACACATGCTGTGACATTGCTAATATATCAGGAAAAATCCAGAAAGTTGGTGTTTCCTAGTGTTTTATTTCATAAATACTTTGTTGTACGTGTAGCACTTCCTAACGTTTTCTTTTTGCACGTCTACCTGCCTCCATGATACCACCTGTTGGATCAGACATCACAGCACTGCAGCACTTCCTTCCTTGTGAACTGATGAAGTAGCACTGGTCCTTTGTAGTTGGTTAGCCTGCCTACACACTGAGCCTTTCTTGTCCCTGAACAGACCCTGACAGGTGATGTAGAGAGCCAAGAGTGTGCATCTTCACAGTTACGCTTGTTTCCCACTACGCTGCTGAAATTTGAACTCCCAGATTACTTCAAGCCGTCACCTCACACTGTCACTGATCCTTTCCCTTTTTGTACTTATTGTGTTTATATGCTTCATATTTGCTCTTTTGTCAACGTTTGTTAAGAGCGTCTTTACTTTGTGGTCAGTCAACAAATATACCCGAAGCATCTGACACTAGAGCACAAACACACACACACACACACACACACACACACACACACACACACACACACACACACACACACACACACACACACACACACACACACACACACACACACACACACACACACACACACGCACACACACACGCACACACACACGCACACACACACAGGTGTTGGATTAAATAAATCAGAAGTCCTAATCAAGAATATAAGAAATTATTCTCATCAGCAGTGTGTCTGATATTTTCTGAAACAAACATGTAAACAGACGAATTACGTGTACAGTGTAAATATATTGTTGCCAAAATACTTCCAATTGCACATACTGGTGAGCCTGCAGCAGAAGACTGCACACTTACCATTGGTTCGTGTCATGTAGGCTTCAGTAGGTACGAGGACGTTTATGAGATTCCTCTCTGGGAGGATCAGCCAGCATCACCTTCATCTTTACCCCGTTAACGACGCGTCCGTGGAGCGCTGCCATGGCCTCGTCCGCGCACTGACAGAGATGAACACAGAGATGAAGAAGAGTTTGAAGTTTACTTACATTCTATTCCTTCATTACTAAACCTACAAGTTCATCCTCAATCTGAGTTTTACCTGTTTATCTGCATACTTCATGTATCCAACTTTTCTCCCTGGAACCAAGTGGACTTCAATGAGGGAGCCAAAGCGACTAGACAGACAGACACAGGGAGGCACAGACGAACAAATAACATTTAATTGTAAAGCAGGAACATTTTCTAATTCTGGCTGTTTGGTTTAATAGCAGCTTTACTCTGTTATTTAAGAGCACTTAGCCTGATGTTATCATCCACAGCAGTTTGCACTGATTGAGCCAAGAGTCGTGATCAAGCAGACCTTTAACCGTCCCGGTAATGCACTGGGTTTTTTTTTTACTGTTTTGTGACAGCATGTGTATTTAACTCATCAGCATTTTCTGAAAACGTAGTGATTGAGTCAGACCACAGGGCACTTACCAAAAAACATCCTCCAACACATCGGGGGGCAGCGGGGAGGGGCTGAACACGACAAACAGCCGCTCCTTGGTTTTGCTGTCAGGCGGAGCGAGCTTCTTCAGTGACGGCAGGTTGGCGTCGGTCTGAATTCGAGAAACTGATGAGACAACAGAGAAGCCCTGGTACATACCAACACAGAGAACACAGGATCAGTAATTTTAATGACACATACTGTTCAAACACTGCATATCCCTCAGAAAAGGAGATTCTAGGTTTGGTCTGTTGAACTACTTTTAATCTTTATGTGAGCACAAATTTTTAAAAGATAAGCTAATAAGAATTAAAATATATCTTTTTTAGAAATGTTCTTATTGTCATTGCTAAAAAAAAAAAACATCTGAAATGTAAATAAAATGTGCAGAGTAACAAGACGATGACCTGACACAATTTTGTAAATCAGATGTTGAATTAATGACTCACAGGTTTCATCACTTGGCTGCTGGATGGTCCGTTCCAGACCGCTGACATCATCTGTGCTGCAACAAACTGCATGGCCATCCGACCTACAGGACTACACACAACAGCAAACATACAGGCTGTTTCCAGCTGTGGACACGGAGGGAAAATTAAGTCTACCTCAAGCACCCAGCACAGAGGTGCACTTCTCGCTTGTAGGGCTTCGTCCACATGTCATAGCTAAATAAAATCACAAGGGGGCAGTGTTAAAAATCTGTGCAGCAACTATTATGAGAGCTACTCTTTTTCATGTTTGTGACATTAAAGACAGAAGGTGCAAAAGAACTTATTCTTAGTGAAGTGACACTGAGTGTTTAAAACACGGTGTACTGTGTAGTAGTGCATGCTACTTTAATCTCTGATGGCTTTTTGTGCTTCTTCTTGTATTGCACTGTATTCTACTGATGTGTAATTTTCATGTTCAAGCCAACTTGAACAGGAAAGGAGACACTGGTCCTACATCGCGTAGTCAGAGACGCTGAGGCATAGCATTTTGAGAAACAGCAGGGGGATGACAGCTGAGCATCTCAGCCCCAGTTCACTGTCACTATATAGTCCACAAGCACCAAATTTAAAATCCTGGCCAAGTTAACTAGATCCATATTGCTCAGGATCGTCTTCCATATAAAATGTCTTGTTTAGTTCTTGTACTTCTCCGTGAATGCTAATAACTAATATAGCGAGTTCACACCAAGGAAAGAAATTAACTTTTTCTTCTAACTCACAGGCGTCGAACTCCAGGCCTCGAGGGCCGGAGTCCTGCAGGTTTTAGATGTATCCAACGCAGCTGATTTTAGTGACTAAATGACCTCCATGTCTTGAAGTTCTCCAGGGTCGTTTCTCAATTCTCAAGTACGCGAGTACGTACTCGCGTTCTCGGTGAGTATGTACTCGCCGAGAACGCACGCGAGCACGGACTCGCGATTTGTACAATTGGAACACCTGCGTACGTGATGATGTCACAGGTCCAGAGTTTTTACTGCCGTCCCCTCTTAATTTAACTGTGAGTAACATGTTATGAAGCTTAACTTTAATCACAGCCAAACCGGTTTACTCAGGAACAAATAAAACATTGAAATAAACCAAACATTAACATTTAGAAGTGATCTAAGTGACTTATATATCATTTTTAACCTCAGTAGTGAAACCTCTATTAATAAAAATAGTGTACACATACATACGTGTACATACCTTAATAAAAACAAGCAGGTGAGATGTTAGAACGCTTTTATTCCTATTTTAGTGGACACTCAATACTATAGACAGCTGCTGGGGTTTCTTTAACCTGAGTACTGAGAAGACCGCGGGGGGGGGGGGGTTGAAAACGATGTGCCGGGAGTCCGCTGTTGAGTTTTGGACGAAATGCATTCTGGGATATTTAGCTGTACCAAGTCCACACTGATGCATGCTCGATAAAACGGGCGGAGCGAGAACACATCCGGGACTTTTTCGCGTTCTCGGCTTGATGCGTACTTCGAATTGGAACAGTACTTGGTCTCCGACTGATGACGTATCACGAGTACACGAGAACGCAAGTACGCACAAGTACGCATATTGAGAAATGCCCCAGAAGCCTGGTAATGAACTAATCATTTGATTCAGGTATGTTGACCCAGGGTGATATCTAAAACCTGCAGGACACCGGCCCTCGAGGCCTGGAGTTTGACACCCCTGTTCTAACTTTTTAAAAAACTTGTACTAAAGCTTGATTTAGACTTCAGCGTGAAATCTACATCCTAACTAACCAGAAACTCCTTTTATTCCTACACCGCAAGCTTCGGCAACCACACCATTCAAGCCGTTGTAGTACGCGCTGACCCAACGCGTAGTTACATTTTCTTGGGAGGTGCACGTCTGGTTACGTAAAATATTGTGGCGTAAGATTAAAATGGGCTTCTGGTTATGGCACAAGTTACAGCGTAGATCTGACACAGAAGTATAACTCAAGAACGCTCTTCTGATGTCTTTTACTAGAGAGAGTGTGAAGTTCATGAATATTGTGAATGTGTATCGCTAACAGCTTTGAGATCACGTAAAATTTAAAAAGGCAGTCACGGCACTCTGAAAAAACACTGCCCGGTCACTGCAACCCACAGGGGACAACATTCACCCGTGAATATTTAACAACAAATAAAACATGGCCAAGAAGGCGTGCAGACAAGGTCACAGTTAATTATCAGTGGCATTTTCATTCCTATTTTTTAATTTATGGATATATTAACTTTAAAGGGTGTTTCTTCTCTGAGGCTCCAGTAATTTGTGACCCTTTTGCAGGCTCAAAGTTAAACATATACTGTTGTGTAGTTATGTGTGCATGTGTGTGTATACCTGCCGCGGTCCTCGCCGTCGTCAACAAAATTTACAGCCAGTCTGTTTCCAGGTGGATATTCAAAGCCGTTTAGCTTTTCTCGGGCATAAAGTGCTGACCCAAGATTGCTGTAGCGAATCAAAGCATGGCCTGGAGGCAGGTGACACACAGCAAAGAAAAGGTCTGAGTGGAATATTTTACAGTCATCAAAACAGAACGGACCACATCAACATCCACAGAGAATAGAGACTGCAAACTAGAGTAAAGCTGATGTAGTTTGTAAAATAATCAGCAGCTCCATCCAGTTTTTCAAATGTGAAGGTTTGCTCCTTTTAGCCATCTCATGCAATCAAAAATAGAATCTCTTTAGTCACTCTCTGTCACACTAAGAAAACATTCATGATTAAAATCTTGTCACATTTGTAGATGATTAAACCCATAACATTGGTGGCTCTAAGTTCTGTAAGAGTTTACTTTGAGGTTACTGTTCCCAACAATCTGCTCAGTGTTTAGTGATTCCTTGGCCCAACAGGTCAAGTTGGACAGTTACCGTCCCTGAGCCTCATTCTGCAGATGGTTCGTTTTAAAAGGGTTTTTTTCTCCTCACTGCAACAGATTCTGACTGGTGTAACATGTTGGAGGTATATAAATAACATTGAACTGTTAACCTTTGTTCATTCCATAGGCATCCCTCTGCAGCTCGCAGTACTCCATGCCAGGTATAATGTCAAACAGAGAAAAAATCTGCTCCTGATTGAGTGCAACCCGCGTGGACACCATGAGACAGCGCGTGAAATCACCGTGGCGGTAATCTATGACTGTGTAGTTCCCAGGGTCGCCTAAACAGGGAAGAAGGACACCAGGGTCAGTACCAAGACAGAGGATAATACTAAGACCTTTACCCTTTCCTTTCTGTGGTAGTAAATTCTGATGACAAAGAAACTCGTACCCAATGAGAACGCGTACTGGTTCATGGATTCAGAGCCGCCAGCATAATCATTTCTGGCTGCTGCTCCTCCAGAGCTGTAATCTTCTGTTGCTGTCGATTTGCTTCGAGGTTCAGCCAGGATGGCCCTGTAGGCTAATAACACCATTTCCACAGCTTTAAATCATAAACATGCCCTTTACTAAGTGTTAACTGAAGTGAGAAGTCACCACAGCTGTAACCGTTCACCAACCACTCTGTACATTTGATGTTCATACTGCTGCTTCTACCAGGATTAATGAACAAGTAAATGAGTTTGGCAGACCTACCTTTGTCGCAGTTCTCTATGGCGAGGGCAGCTTGGGAGGGTTTGTAGTATCTTACGTAGCCGAGGCCTTTACTTTCTCCTGTAAACTTGTTTTTGATAATCACACAATACTCAATATCCCCATACTCCTGCAAAACAGAAAACAGAAAGAATCTAAATGAGCATTTAGGAGTGTCAGCGAGTTCTAGAGAGGCTGAAATAAGATGGTCTAAAAGAACACACTATATACACTAAGCATAAGTGGTCTGTATATAGTTAAAGTATGATTTTTTGTTCTTACTTAACACACGTTTATGTATGTTCCTGTTATTTTTAGGCCATTTGATAGACAAATATAAATATATTTAGATTATAGCAAAATACTTTAATCACAGTCCTGGTGCAGGTTCTTTGATAGATGGCCAAAACCTCTTTGGGTGAGCACACAAATATTTTTTATAAAGGAAACACAATACTGACATTAAACAATCAACGCAATTTCCGTTAGACACATAAAAAACACAGGCAAGCAAAGAGCTGCGAAGCCATAAAAGAAGAAGTATTACTTTGAATGTTTCTTTGAGGTCCTCTTCTGAGAAGGATTTGGGGATCATGACAAAAATCCTGGTCAGCTCCTCATCCTCAACATCTCTGTGTCTCGTTGATGACCGTGACTGGGCTATAAACACCTGAAGAGCCAACATTTCCAAACAAAGAGACACAAATGATGCATTATAATAGCGGAAGATACACGTTAATTGTATATTTTCGAAGAGGAATCGCAACTATGATTTTTTCTTATGTAAAGTTAAGAATAAGATTTATCCCTAGCCATGAATATTCCATGTTTTGTCTTCTCAGTTCCAAATATTTAAAATTTAAACAGCATTTTGCACATAAGAGTGAGATTGTAGATAATTGAGGTTATGTGAACTGAAAGCAGCTAGCGATCACGCCCCTTTAGCATGCTAGCTATACGCAAATTATAAATCGACAGTCTGAACTGAAGCTGACAAAATATAATCTTTTTGGAGACCTAACCATTGACATTACCTTAACAGGTTTAGTCCCTTCCACCAGGACTTTGCCATGCATTTCTTCCATGGCCAAGCAGGCCTGAGAAGACTTGGCAAACTTTACGTAGGCAATGCCTTTGGACTCCTTTGTCTGCTTGTCTTTGACAACCCAGACCCCCTGAATGTCTCCAAACACGTAGAAGCTTTCCCGCAACTCATCTTCGGTGATGGACCGACTCGTCACCACGAACAGTCGGCTGTTGGGAGGGTCGTCGAGGTTTTCGGGCACTTGTTTGGAGGGATACTCCTCCATCTTCGCTTCCCTGTAAACACAGCAGTGTTGCTTGCAGTTGTTAGTGCTGCCTTCAGGTGCTCCACGGCATTTGTTAAGTAAATTATAACGGCTCTTGTTATTTACGTGTTTATTTACGTGGTTTGAAAAAAAAACTTTTGGAAAAGTAATTTCCTTCATTAACATTATTTAGATTGAGACTTTTAAAAATTCACGACTTAGCGCTTGTAGTAGTCATTTGCAAGCATTTGATAATTTAAATATTTAGAAAAAGTTATGAATCAGAGAAGCAATGAGATTGAATCGTGCATAGAGAATGCTTATAAGGCAGGAGATTAAATGTTGTTTTAGTACTTTTGTTTTAAATCTTGAAATATTTAGAAAGTGAATTGCTTTGTTCGCTGTCAAATGAGAACTTTAGTGAATTAATTGTAGAAATTCCGACAGTCTTAAAGGCATCCGCGGAGCTGATGACACGTATTTGCGTTTACTGCCCTCTGCAGCACAGGAAGGAGAAATGCAGGTGTTACAAAATACCCTGGTCTTACGAAAAGATGCTGCAGAGAGGTTTTGTAACTAACACGTTAATTAACATGAGTAATGGGACTTATCACCAAACCAGAACACCTGATGGCTTATTAATCCTATTAATCGTGTTCTATAAATACCTGACACAGGATTACACTCTTAGACAACATCAGGTATCAGCTGTGAAATAGTTACCTGAGCTCTCGTTCTGTCTGCCTCTGTGTGTGTTTGTTTAAAGAAATAAGAGGGAACTAGCCCTTCGTTAGAGATGAGAGAGTTAGTCACATTCGTGCTGGGGACAGACGACCAGAAAAGTTGTAAGATTATATCTATAATGGCAGACCATGATTTTTAAATAAAACACGTGCTGTTAAAAATATGATGTGCTGTAAGGGTAGATTATTAATTTTGAAAGCATCCTAGTTTGCATGTGTGTGTGTGCGCGCGCGCTCGTGTATTTTTAGGTGCTTACAGGTCACGTGCTGAATGACCCTTCTGAGCACAAACGTTTAGATTTTATAGCCGCTTTCTGTCATAATAGTATTCCCGTTTCATATGTTGTGAATGATGCTCGCTATATGTCTTTGTGTTTAGTAAAACAAGTCTTTTCTACTATCCTGGGGACACATAGTGTCACCTTGAGAAAACACTCAAGGCTCAGCACTTAACCTTTTTATTTTATTTTTTTCATTTTCTGTCTTTCATGTTTAATATAAATATCATTTAGCCACATAAATTTCACTTTGCGAGTGAGGCTTCATTTTGGGATAAGGATGTAGAGTGCAAAAGGCAATGTAAGAAACTACAGATAAGTAGAAGACATAAAAAGAAGACAATCTATTTTATTTAATAATTTGTAAACATTATGCACACGTTTTCTATTGGTAATTGGTTTGTGGAGACTACATGTACTTAAGAGTATACGTTCATTGAGTGACTTATTAAATTACGTGTCAGTTTTGTTAAATTAAAAGGCTATCTTTTGTTACCAAGTTAAACGCGGAGTACTTTCGGTTGCCAAAATCATTCATGAAACTTCTCCAGAAAAGCAGGTTCCCTTTGCCCTATAATGGCTCTGGAGGGAATGCGACAAGATTCTTGGGGCCTGTACTAAAACTCCCTTTCGTTTTCTTGCTCTCAGCCTCGTCGCCTCGCGTGTACACACATAACAAAACTTGCTGCGTTCTTGGTAAAACCTTACATATAGACACGATATGAGTGTTTTCTGTGTTTAAATTGTATTTTTTTTTCATACAAATTAAACGACTTCTTTATATAAAATTAAAGCTATGACAGGGATGAGGCTACATCAGTTTATAGAAATGATACTACACCGACACGTAATGGTTAAGCGGTAATCTCGCGGCACATGATTGGCTGTGATGACGTCGAAAGCCGGTGCCTCTAAAGTGAAGTGACCTTCTTTGCGACCGTCACAAACCGCTTGTCGGCCGAGGCTGAGCCGGTTACTTACCTACAGCAGAGTATTTTTAACCCGACATCTTCTCATCAAAGGTAAAATTTCATACTTTATAAATTTATTTACAGGAGAATCGAGGTTCTATTATAAGTAACAGGATATGAGCCGCAACAGTAGCATGTAGCGGGAGTTAGCGCCCACGTTGGTGAATAGCCCGGTTGTGCTCTCATTGCGTAGTCCGTTATGGGGGAATAATAAGGTAATTTAAACGTTATAGCCATTTTACTTGAGCTCTTGTGTGATTTGGGAACACATTTGGGCAACACAGCAGCTTTGAAGTGCAATTTTCGTACGCCGACATTGAAGCATCCTTGACAGCCCCGGTGGGCGACCCATACCCGGCTTGTCGTACTACTAGCACGATGGTTGACCCAAGCTGAGTTCAGGTTGAGCTTGAGTCAGCGATTCGAAACGTCAAAATCGGGCGAAAATGCCACATAGACCGCGAATACATGTTGATACATGTTGGTAAATGGTGTACGTCCTTGATATTACGTGAGGAGGATGCCATTCAGCCGGCTGCCGCCATGTTGGAGGCTACGCGTCTATTGTAAATGGCATACGATGTAGTGCGGTTCGTCTCTTAAGAACTAGAATGAGAAAATTAGCCGTTATATTATGTAACTCAAAAAACTAACCGTATAATGATGGTTGATGTGTAATATATGTAAGATTTGTAGGCAGTTTTAATGAAAAAGGGGGCGGTAGAGGATTTTTGGGGACCGGGGTCATGTTAGTGGTGTTGCACTAAAATGTTTCCCCCAGTGATGATAGACCATCATTTTTAATCTTTAAAGTAGAAGCGACTTTATGGCAGAAACACCGGCCGGATCTCTGCCACAGGTGCTTTAGTAATTACAGCATGTTTTCCGCTAAGCACATTAACCTTGACTCCCCTCGGTAAACCTTCTGCCTCATGGCGCAAGATCATTAAAAAGGTCTTCCTTTACTCGCCAAACCTGGCAACCTTTCCCCCCTGGAGTAACTCGAGCAGTGTTGCCAACTTAGCGACTTTGTCGCTATATTTAGCGAGTTTTCAGACCCCCTAGCGACTTTTTTTCTATAAAAAGTCGCTAAAAAAGACGATGAAAGCGCGTATCGCTTTTACTCTCAACAAGCAGCGGGTGCTGTAACGCAGTCAGTTCTTCTTTTAATCTTTTACTCTTATGCGGTTTTGTGGATCACAAGGTTTAAAACTACTTATAAACACACACAAACACAAAGTAACTCCACCAGAGTGCCTATTTCGGGTCACTTTGCCGGTCCAAGCCCGGGTAAAGGAGCAGGGTTGGAATTGTGACATTAAAAAAACAATAATTGCTAAAAGAAATTTAATTGTAGTTCTAAATAAACTCTAAATGGATTTAGGACGTTTTTTACTCACTTTATGTCTCTTCCACGATGTTATTTCTCTCTCCAACAACATAGGTTACAATTATATTAGCGTGACCAATTATGCAAATTAGGTGATGACGTCATTTAGCGACTTCTAGCGACTTTTAGGACAGCCAATAGCGATTTTCCTTACTGAGGAGTTGGCAACACTGAACTCGAGCTGAGGCCCTTCGTGGCTAGCCCAACGTGTTTTAAGGGCGGTGTAGTTTCGGCTTCCTGCACTGCTTTTCTGTCAGCTTTCCGGGTAATCTCGGCGTCGTGCCAGCGCACAGGGCAATGCGATCACTTACCTGAATGCATTGTAAAGTTAGAGCCGGCGATAAGAGATGGTCAAAGTTATGGAGTTGTCTCCTTAAGTGACCTTCACAAAATGGCGCTGGGGTCAAATTAGAGCTTTGAGCTTCCTAACTGGGCTATGAATAGAAGACAGTCTGATGTATTTAAAGAGCCCTTCATAATTCTGTATACTTTTACTTTTGCTTTTTAAACTGCATTTTCATCTCATTCTATTCTTTTTCCTGTTGCCTTTGTTTCTCCAGTCAACTATGGGAGACGCTGAAAAGGGAAAGAAGGTTTTTGTCCAGAAGTGTGCTCAGTGCCACACGGTAGAGCAGGGTGGCAAGCATAAGGTGGGCCCCAACCTCTGGGGTCTGTTCGGAAGGAAGACCGGACAAGCAGAAGGCTTCACTTATACAGACGCCAACAAGAGCAAAGGTCAGTTCACTGGGTCTCTGAGTAGAGTATAAATACCTTTGTATGCTAGATGTAGATCACCAAAGAAGGGAGATTGGCATTGTCTGAAATCTGGGAATTTTTCTGGAAATTGCCTCACTTGAATAAGTGTGTAGTTTATGTTCACAAACTTTTTTCTTTTTTAAATTCAGAAGTCTTTAAAGGGCTGTTTCATGTTTATATATTGTATCAGTAGCTTACAAGCAAAATATTTTTTCTTTTTTTAACCTTTTTTTTAATTTTAAAAAAGGCAAAGGCTTCCCATTTAAGCATCTATATTAAAAGTAGTTAAGCTCCCCACCCTTTTTTTTTTTTTTTTTTTTTTTTGTAAGGCTTTAAAAGTCTCATATCCTCCTCCGTTTTCACATTTTAAGTCTTGCAGGTTCCCAGAATGCATTTTTGTTTTCAGCTCAAATCACACACAGTTTGTACCTGCAGGTGGTTTTTCTCACTCTTGAAGTGAAGTTAATAAAATGGTCTCCTGTCGCCCTTTTTGGAAGAGTGCCATGTCTTTCTTGCCACTGCCTTGGATGCTCTGATGGGGGGGAAAAAAGAAAAGAGAAAAAGGAAATCCAAAACAACATAACGACCTGCTGAGGTTGTCATGTTATGCAGTGCACATTGACTATAATGGTGTTGGATTAGTTGAACATTTCTTTCACATTTTGCAAATGACAAAGCCATTTTAGGTTTCATAAAAGGTCACATGGCACTCTTTCACTGTGCACACAGGCCTAACGATCCCTGTGTCATCCTGACCATTTGTTTTCTCTATAAATCCTGCTGAAGCTGGGGGCCAACACGCTCAAAGTCCTTTGTGTAAAACTGTCCTCGTGTGGCGTTTTTCCTTCCTTCTGTAACTTTCCTCTCCCAACTTCAAACTCAAGAAGGGGCAGGTGTGTGGTATCAGTCAAGATAATGGTAGATGCGATAAAGACGTGTTCTTGTAGCTTAGCAACGGTCAGCTCTTGAGAGAAGTACTCTTAAAGGTTATGGGTGTTTTCAAGGACAAAAGGACAGATCTTTAAAATTTCCGCTATTGTCTCAGTGTGACTGTTTTGACATCGCAGGCTGCTGACACTAACAAATATCCTGTATTTGTGGTGAAGCAGTATGTCATCTGACAAGCCATCAGATACTTTTGGAGTACACAAACAGTTTGTACAATAAAATGTTCAATTGCTACAAGACTGTTTAGAGTTGTAACAAGTCTCTAGTGAGATTCATTCAGAAGAAGGCAAATGAGTATGAGGTGTTAGGTGACATTTATTTTCACCTCAGTTAATTAGTTTTGAGTCTAAACTAGACTTATAAATGGTAGCTTTAATTCCTTTTTTTAAAAGATTGTATACAAGCTAAATGCTTTTTATTAATGCGGCCTCTTTAAAGCCACACATGAAACTATAGTCGCTGATACTTGATGTCACCCGCTTGCTACTTGACTCATCGATGACCATTTTCCCTCAGGTATCATTTGGAGTGAGGACACCTTGATGGAGTACCTGGAGAACCCCAAGAAGTACATTCCTGGAACCAAAATGATCTTTGCTGGCATCAAAAAGAAGGGAGAGCGCCAAGACCTCATTGCATACCTCAAGTCAGCAACATCATGAAAAGATCACTGAGATCACAATATTTAATGTAATTTTAATGTTTTTCTCTGCCAATACACATTAAATATGATTTTATGTTTCTTCATTTGAACAGAAGGTTAATGTATATTCTCAGACTGGTGTTTGCTGTAAGTTTCACTTCCTGTTAAGGTCAGATGAGTTTTGAGCAGCTGTTCAAGTGAACAAACATAAAATCACAGTCCTGTTTTCATTGAGTCTGTACGAGTACATACTAATCACATTATTTAAAAAAGCTCTGGGGAGGATGGCTCGTCTCTCATTCTTTTCCATGACAACATGTGTCTGGTACTTTCTGCTAACAGAGTTATCACCATATACTTTATATTCATAACAATGAATAATAAAATTCATCTAATATCAGCTACATGAAAGTGAAAGGGCGATGAAGCCTGTGTGGAGTTTTGGTGGTAAACTGGTGCTGATTTTGAATCTGCCCTCAGCATTCATATTCAAGTTGTGAGTGTCTGACCTTTGCACAAATGTGATTAAAGACTTCCACCTGCTGTGAATGCTCTTAGTTTGTTGTGGACTGAATTTGGGAAATACCGCTGTTGTTAACACTCCCGAAACTGCCCCTCCAAGCTCCTGTTTTTACCCCCTGCCTGTCATCAGGCTCCTTAGAAGTTTTTTAAAGATTTCTTGCTAAAGGTGATGTATTTATCTGTCTCCTTACAGCCAAGAATTGTGGGATTGTATAAATATTACATTGATACCTTGAAAGCCACCACCATGCTGAGGTACAGTGTGAAACCAGCTGGCATACAAGCATCACGAGCTAATATTGTGGAGTGACTTTATAATGTAGGGAAACTATTGCGGGCACCATCTGGACTGAAGGAAGATGTTATTTACCTGGTTTCACAGGCAGGACAGAGTTGGTTTAATTTCTTTTACTGTAATCAGTGTTTGACTGTAATGTGGTAGCTGTATGTTGTTACAGACAAGATGGTTAAGGATCAATTAAAAGAAAACGTCCAGACATGTAAAAACGACTCTTCATTTCATGGTGTTTGCAGGAGCTGACAGCTTGTCCCTGCAGCCGGGTCATGTTCTGCTCTTTTAAAATTCCCTCCAGAGTAAAGGCAATAAATATCACTGGTCTTATCAAACCAGTAATTTTTATTAAAGATAAGACCAGACTAATTTCACAGTCGCCTCTCAGCTGATTTGTTAAACAAATATGAAGCCAAGCGTGACCCTAAATGTGGATTTGACATTTTCGTGTTCAGTTTATCTGAAAGTGAGTTAAAGACGCCGTGGTGAGCAAATATGTGTAAATTTTGTATTATCAGTGTAGTAAGGTACATTTGCTACTGTAATAACACTATTTGGAGTCTTGTTTCCTGTCTAAAAAAAAAAAAATAGACAGCAGATTAGGTATGAATATATCCACTTAAAGTAACTTTTTGTGTGCACTCCCTGTCTCTTTAAAGAGAGTTGAACTCTCAGTCATACCCAGAGGGCCGCTCGTGCCGGTAGGGTGTCAGTTTACTGCTCATGAAGTCATTCTAGAAAGACAGTCAGCTGATGGCAGCCCAGGCCTTGCTTTACCTCTGGATCAAAGATCAATTAAGAGCAGAGACATGACTGGATTTGTCTTCAAACAGTGTGTCTGTATGCTGCCCGGAGACAGAAGGCTGAGTAAATTTTCTGTTTGAACTCTCAGGCTGTAAACTCATTACATTATTTAAGGATCTAGTTCATGGAAAATCTAATTAGAAGAGCCATTTTCTTTGCCCGCCTTACACCTCTCCATAAACTATGTTGGTTTTGAAAGAGAAGCTGGGACACCCAGGACAGATTGATGAGGATTTGGAGACACCTGCTGGCCCATGAAGATAATACACAACAAAATGCCTTTTATGATACTTCATTGTTCATTGTTGAAAGATAGAGGGGCATAATGTTCTGAACCTCAGATGGAAATAAGGTAAGGCAGAAAAGACCAAGCCTCTGAGAGGCTGATAGGTTCAATTTAATGTCACAATAAACCTACACATCTTTAAAAAACAAATAAATGAAAAGCACAAAAGTGATAAAAAGACACTAATTCATCATCAATTCAGGACAGTCATGCTGATAAAAAAAACTCATTGTAAGGGAGCAGTGATGTGTGAGGGGCAGAGTAGGCAAAGGACTAACAGGGACACGTGTACTGTTCAAAAAGTGTTTTTTATTTTATCCACAAATATGAAAAACAATCATATCAAAAAGCAAAGAAAATAAGTTGTTCTAAGAAATAAGTGGGCTCCTAAAGGAGTTAGCAAAAAACCCCAAAACAAACCACAATGCATAACAGACTGTAAAAGAAACAGCCTTAATAATAGAATAGTATGTAGCTCAGTAAAATAGAATTCATCATCAATATACTTTGAGGTTGTATTATATTTTACAGTGCCCACCAGGGGAAGCACCAGAACTCACTTAAATTCTGTTTCCATGGCACCAACATAACGCCACAACAGCCACCTCAAGGTTCTTTGTGTTGTAATGTAAAGATCCTGCAATGTTAGATAATGAGACAATCCTTTATGAGCAGCACTCGCCATGGTGGGAAGGAAAAACAATTTTTTATTAGGAAGAAACCTCTGGCAGAACCAGGCTCAGGGAGGGAGCAGCCATCTTCACAACTAGTTGGGGGCCGAGGGGGAAGAAAATACAAAAAATGAGACACAGATAGACAAGAACACAATGCAAACTGTGAGGCAGAGTGAATAACATGCAGTACTAGCACATAAAGACATGGGGAGTAGAGAGGAAGTGCGTAGTACATGATGGCAAGTCCTCCAGCAGCCTATCTAATCGGTGGTCAGAGTCACTTAATTCAGCTGTAACTATAAATTTTATCAAAAGGAAACCGGAATACTTAAAATTATACTAGTAATTATATATTATATATATATATATATATATATATATATAATAATTATATATTATACTATATTTTAGAAGGAATCTGGTTCCACAGAAGAACTGAAGATTCTTGCTTTTGGAAACTCTAGGAAGCACGAAGTAAGCCCACAGTCTGAGAGCAATGTGCTCCATTGGAATAATATAGTACAGTGAGATGGTTAAGATAGATGAAATACAGGAATGGGGTCTAATACTGACGTCAGTAGGAGAGAAGCAGTCTTAAGTAATTTTTTTTTTCTCTAGTTGTTATAAGTTTATTAGCAAGAAATTCAACAACAGTTTTTAAACTGGTCAATGAAAATACACCAACCGTTTAGCCTTTGAGCCATTCCAGATATACTCCACTGCTCTTTAGATGCTCTCCACTTTAAATGATTGGCTGGATTTTCTTCTAAACCATATTGAGACACGCCCCTCTTCTTCTGTTTGTAGTTTCACTTCATATTTAGTGTTGAGAAACATTCTTTTACAAGATATGTGCTGTTGTGCCTCTGCAAATATTTCTGTGCAACTTTTAGAGTAATTGAGACACCTTTCTATTCAGGTTAGCTGACAGTGTGACAACTTAGTACTACATCAGTGCATTTTGCCCATAGACTGTTTATAGAATATGGGCACAGCTTAAAAGTGAAGCCAGTTTGCAGTGCTGGTTAGACCAATCCTGGCGTTCACCAGTGGTGCCCCTGAGCCTTTTCAAAGTCCCGTGTCACCTCATTCTCAAGGTATCACGTTCACAAAACTTGCATATCAATGCTTCCTGCGACAATACCCCAGCCCAAAGGCTGAGGGACAAAAATGACGGTTCACTATTCTTCTTATGACCAGCAGGGTGCGACTCATGATTGTAAAATGAAGTCCTCTTGTGGCGAAGTCCATGGTCTCCTTGGCTCTATGACCTCAGTAAACATTTTGCTCTGTTGCCAGTTCATATCTCATTTAATCATTTTGTTAATTTTAAGAATTTCAGCCCCTGTTATAGTCAAAAGGAATCTTTAATATGTAGTCTGTCATGACCTATGAGAGTACAGGGAGTGCAGAATTATTAGGCAAGTTGTATTTTTGAGGAATAATTTTATTATTGAACAACAACCATGTTCTCAATGAACCCAAAAAACTCATTAATATCAAAGCTGAATGTTTTTGGAAGTAGTTTTTAGTTTGTTTGTAGTTTTAGCTATTTTAGGGGGATATCTGTGTGTGCAGGTGACTATTACTGTGCATAATTATTAGGCAACTTAACAAAAAACAAATATATACCCATTTCAATTATTTATTTTTACCAGTGAAACCAATCTAACATCTCCACATTCACAAATATACATTTCTGACATTCAAAAACAAAACAAAAACAAATCAGCGACCAATATAGCCACCTTTCTTTGCAAGGACACTCAAAAGCCTGCCATCCATGGATTCTGTCAGTGTTTTGATCTGTTCACCATCAACATTGCGTGCAGCAGCAACCACAGCCTCCCAGACACTGTTCAGAGAGGTGTACTGTTTTCCCTCCTTGTAAATCTCACATTTGATGATGGACCACAGGTTCTCAATGGGGTTCAGATCAGGTGAACAAGGAGGCCATGTCATTAGTTTTTTTCTTCTTTTAAACCCTTTCTTGCCAGCCACGCTGTGGAGTACTTGGGACGCGTGTGATGGAGCATTGTCCTGCATGAAAATCATGTTTTGCTTGAAGGATGCAGACTTCTTCCTGTACCACTGCTTGAAGAAGCTGTCTTCCAGAAACTGGCAGTAGGACTGGGAGTTGAGCTTGACTCCATCCTCAACCCGAAAAGGCCCCACAAACTCATCTTTGATGATACCAGCCCAAACCAGTACTCCACCTCCACCTTGCTGGCGTCTGAGTGGGACTGGAGCTCTCTGCCCTTTACCAATCCAGCCACGGGCCCATCCATCTGGCCCATCAAGACTCACTCTCATTTCATCAGTCCATAAAACCTTAGAAAAATCAGTCTTGAGATATTTCTTGGCCCAGTCTTGACGTTTCAGCTTGTGTGTCTTGTTCAGTGGTGGTCATCTTTCAGCCTTTCTTACCTTGGCCATGTCTCTGAGTATTGCACACCTTGTGCTTTTGGGCACTCCAGTGATGTTGCAGCTCTGAAATATGGCCAAACTGGTGGCAAGTGGCATCTTGGCAGCTGCACGCGCTTGACTTTTCTCAGTTCATGGGCAGTTATTTTGCGCCTTGGTTTTTCCACACGCTTCTTGCGACCCTGTTGACTATTTTGAATGAAACGCTTGATTGTTCGATGATCACGCTTCAGAAGCTTTGCAATTTTAAGACTGCTGCATCCCTCTGCAAGATATCTCACTATTTTTGACTTTTCTGAGCCTGTCAAGTCCTTCTTTTGACCCATTTTGCCAAAGGAAAGGAAGTTGCCTAATAATTATGCACACCTGATATAGGGTGTTGATGTCATTAGACCACACCCCTTCTCATTACAGAGATGCACATCACCTAATATGCTTAATTGGTAGTAGGCTTTCGAGCCTATACAGCTTGGAGTAAGACAACATGCATGAAGAGGATGATGTGGACAAAATACTCATTTGCCTAATAATTCTGCACTCCCTGTATGTGCTAGACTGAACCATTCGCTTTTCTTTATTATGTGCTGTTCATATGTACGGGATTTTTTTAAGCGTGAATTTTGAAATAAAACTAACATGAAAAATCTTTTTTATACAAGGAGAAAAGAGAAAGCACAATCCACCGGGAGGAGAAGCGTCTGAACAAGCATGCTGTTTGTGGATACTGAAAGACTCCAGCCTGTCTAGAAATAATTACATTATCTATTTTTTTTAATATTTATTCAACTGTATTCTAAGCACAATTATCTGTTAGAAGTTTTGGGGTTTACTAAATTAAGAAAAAATTCAGATTACCGTATTTTCCGCACTATAAGGCGCACTCAAAATCCTTTAATTTTCTCAAAAAAAAAAAATGTATGAATTCTGGTTGAATTCTCACTGACTACAAACCGATTTTATGTGATTTTATGTGTCAAAAATCTGCCAAAAATTGTTTTAGTACAACTTTGGTAAGCTACAAAGCTGAGCATTACGGCAACCGTAGTCACGAGCTTCGCAGAGTAATCTGGGTCCAAAACGCCATCATTTAAGGTCCCAAAGTCATACAAACGCTGCGGCATCACTGAGAGTTAAAAACTGTCTAATTTATTTAATCTGTAATAAAATGATCAGCATTGCTGCTTTACGGTGTAACAATTAAGTTTAACATCCAGGCATCCATGAAAACAGAATTTATTCAATTTAATGGAGCTAGAAGTTAGCAGGAAGTTAGCTCACTAGTTTCCACCTAAACATGATACAGCATGTTCTGACTGAGAGATTTAAAACAACAAAAAAAAAAGTACATCTCATTTATCACTTCCAAAATGACTGAAGACAGAAAACTAATCAGCAGTGACATTTGTAGGGTTACGGAAGTTGAACTAGCTGGTATATGATGATTTGCTACATGATCACTAGTGGCACAACTATGTTAGCATAACATAAACACAGTGAAGCTGGAGAATGAATGCTAACTTTTTTTCAGGAGAATTACGGAGATAATCCATCCACAATACAAGGTTAGTCATTAATATAGTGCAACCACACGGGAATAGAGCAGTAGCAAAAGAATTCAGCATCAATGAGTCAATGGTACGGAAGTGGAGGAAGCAAGAAGAATGAGTTGAGTAAAGTTTGACTTATTGACTGTTTTGTTTCGCTTAATGAGCCTTATTATTTGGTACACCTTATGGTCCGAAAAATACGGAAACATCTGATTTGTGTGGGTTTTTCGTTTTTTGTGAGGGGTTCAATAAGCAGATGTTTCATTCATGTCACATGTAACTGTAAAATGCTTGTTAGAAACTATGAAACACATCGTGCAGACTTCTGGATGTTAGAAGACAACTAATAATGCTCATGAATAAGACTAAAGGCAGGAAAGTCTCCTTTATAACTAAACATGTTAACAGCACTTCCAGATTTGTATCATAGTTTTAATATAGCACATGTATTTCAGTAAGAGCTCATATATTTCAGTATCATGATTTACAGTTCTTATCAGTTTGTCCTTGTAAAGTCCACAACAAGCATGACACAGGAAATAAACACCCGATAGATATTATCTCAGTAAATGAAGTTGGTGTTCAGCCTCTGAGAGGTGACAGTCAGCGGGGGTTATGCAAGTTGTGTGTGTTAAGTGAACAAGAGCTTGACCTCTTGCAAGGCAAGCGGGTCCGTCACACCCTTTACTGAGATACTGGGCTGGGCAGATGTCTCCGAAATCATCAAAGATTTTGGCAAAATAGGCTCTATCTTGGCAAACTGACCAGATATCTGAAGATGAAACCACAAATATCCAAAGTGTATTTGGTGACACACAAACAGGGCTTTTCATAATGTATAGTTTAGTTTAGTTAAATTCCACATGTCGTGTTGGGAAAATGCTCACCGAAAGCATAACCACATGAAAATGTTAATTAAGTATTCAATAGCGCATTTAAGTAATTTGTTTAATTTTAGCACGCCTGGCCCTCCATACTCACTGAGACTCACACTAAGACATGTAAATTTCCAACTGCAACTCGGGATAAACAGACATGGAGACATGACAGAAAGGGTAGAAAAAGGGACGAAACACAGAGAGACACTAACAAAAACTGAGTTCAAGATTAACTCATGTGGAAAATACACAACTAGAACACAAGTTATCTCAAATTTCCAAAGAAAAAGAACAAATAACACGTCCATAACAAACTCAAAAACTGTTTTGAAGATACAGGTCCATGACAAAAAGCCACGGTGTTCAACTTAAAACAAATTCAATAAAAGCTTCAGTTCTCACAATTACATATATAAAATGTTTAGTACTATAAAGCAGTAAGAAAACAATGGATGTCTTTCAGCACCTGGCTTTACTAAGCACATGTGGGCATAAGCCTTTGTAAAATACCACATGGACCTTATCCCGCAAGCTCACAGCAATGATATCTGTGATGGTGCCTGTGCAAGAAAAAAAACACTTAATTTTGTATGAAACACAATCTAACTACAGGGGACATCTGATCTTATTTCTAATGTTACTTGTGTCTTTGGGAATTCTAATCCTCAACTCTCTCTTGGTTTTAATCACATAACACAGTCACCAAAGACACTTAAAGAGTTATACTACATGTGTATTCCTGCAAGTTATGTCTGTATTTCTCACCGATCTTAAGGCATGCATACAATTGAGTTATGCAGTTTTCTATTCAAAGACTTCATGTTATCAATTAAAAGCTTATACTGACTACTAAGTACAATTTTCTGATTCCTGACGCCGTGGGGAGCCAGCACCGAAGTCTGTGCACAGCCCTCTTAGATGAGGAAGAAAGCCCCGGGACATGAATTCGAGTCCGGGCCGGTCTGGTCCACAGCGGTGGGATTCAGTCTGACAATCTGAACCACCAGTGAGACGTCTGAGGGTGAGAAACACTATTTTGATATATAAAACCGCCGCGAAGGTTTTAAGAAACGCGTAAAATAGGTGACAAAATAGGTTTAAGTTTGCCAAAAGGAACTGTGTTTAGACTGGTTTTAGAAGTAGCCGGACAATACTTCGTGACAAATTAGCGCGCAAATGTCTATGTGTGTATGTGTCTGGAAGTAAGTTGATTTTACAGCACAATACGCTGCTGAAATACTTCCATTTTTGTTTTCTTTGCTGAGGCTCACGTACTGGTGACAAAGGAGAACGGTTGAGTTCCATCTCATAAAACTGGTACCGCTTCACTGTTAGAAGTGAAGTCGAAGGTCGTATCAGTAAACCACTCTGAAGTCAAGCATGCCAGTGACGGCCCAGCAAAATCTTTGAAAATGGACAATAAACAAGCAAAATTAACACCTGATAAGGAATGTTTAGAAAAAACAACCAGCATTAAACCAAAAAGATCTAATTTCAAACGGTCTCCCAAGAGCAACGAAAATTAAATTCACCAATGTATATAATGACGCACAAACAATGTTAGCCGAGCATGAAACAGATTTTCATCCAGGACATGATTATGGCTCTGAAGAAGAGTGCGACGGTTGTGGTTCACACCCAGACCCACCACCACCATCCACACTGGCATGTCCATTAGTTGAAGTAGCAAACCCCAGATATAGCACACTCCTAGGTGTTGATCAGGGAGGAGGCAGGGATAACAGACCCACAATTCTTGTGTACCGCCCATGGACACATAAAGACAGACAAAATGTAATAAAAGGCATTCCATCAATACAGGAAGGATATGAACCATGGCAAGCTGCCGTGCAGTGGCATCTAAACGGTCACGAGGTAATGCAGTTATCCAGGACTGCCTAGGGCTCTCCTGGGGAAGGATTAGGGGAGACTTTACCGGCTCCCTACCAGATGGTAGAGCGTTTCCCCCAGGTCATGTTGACCTCCAAGCAGCGTTAATACCTGTGTTTGATAGGGCCCGTGAACAACTAGCGCCAAGAGCCAACTATGGTAAAATAGGGCAGGTTAAACAGAGTGACACAGAAAACCCACATGAATATATGAACAGGCTTAGACCAGTTTTCAGACAGAATTCAGGTCTAGATTATGCTGATGACCCACAATCACCATATCAGCAACAATTTAAACGTGCGTTTATTAAAGGCTTACTACCACACATTAGGTCTCATGTGGAAAAACATAGGGTAACACAAGATACAGGCACAGTAGATGAGGCGCTTCAATATGGTAACCATGCCCAGAATGAATAGAATGAATGAAAGCAGATAATTCACACAAACATATTAAATGAAATAGAGAGATGCATAAGGTATATTAAGGTTGTGTCATTGTTCAGCCAAAGAAAGTGTGTGAAAAGGAAAATGTCTCCAGCTTGGGAAAGGGTGAAACTGCAGATCACCCGCAGCCCTTGGATCCTTTGTTTACA
This sequence comes from Oreochromis aureus, assembly GCF_013358895.1. Taxonomy (NCBI): domain Eukaryota; kingdom Metazoa; phylum Chordata; class Actinopteri; order Cichliformes; family Cichlidae; genus Oreochromis; species Oreochromis aureus. Next base: position 29,772,622 of record NC_052954.1, on the reverse strand, counting down.
GTAAGGATCAGCTGTTAGCGCTGCGTCCCGCAGCGGTACTGCCGGCGGACAGACCCGACATTCCCAGCGAGCTGAGGAGGAAAAGACGGGGTGTCGTGCTGGGAAGGAGCGCCGTCGCCCGAGAAGGAGGCGTTATCGACCATCTCTTCCTTCTGTAATTATTGGAAATGTAAGATCTTTGCCCAATAAGATGGATGAGCTCACGTCGCTAACCTGGTCACAGAGGAGTACGGTAATGTAGCATCACGATGCTAACGGAGTCGTGGCTAACACCGCTAACTCCGGACACGGCGTGACACTACCGGGATTCCAGCTGCTGCGAGTGGACAGGGACGAGAGAGAGCGGTAAGAGGAAAGGAGGGGGACTGGCAGTGTTTGTGAATGACAGATGGTGTAACCCTGGGCACATCACTGTAAAAGAACAACTCTGCAGCAGAGACATTAGCTGTGTCCCAAAACGTCAGCTGCATCCTTCGGAGGACCCGGCCTTCGCGGTCTACGTGGGCCGGGTCCTTCGAAGACCGAGAAGGCCGGAAGTGCGAGGCTGTGAAATGGGACGGTCTAGCCTTCAGATTTGCGTCACCGCTGTGTCGGTGGAGTTTAATAAACTCGGCCGTCTGCTCCTTGCTATCTAAAATATAACAGGACACTGGCGTAAATTCTCGACCGTCTCACACTTCTGTTTAATCAGTTTTCTTTTTGACGTTTATTCAGCTGTGTGAAAATCCCGGAAGAACCCACCCGATGGATTAATAAAGTTTTATTTAATCTAATAATCTAATAACTTTGATCTCAGCCAACCCGATTTACTCACAAACAAATAAAACATCGAAATAAGGCAAACAATTACATTTTTAAGTTATCCGAGTGACTTATATATCATGTTTAACCTGAGTAGCGAAAAGAGCGGGGTCTGAAAAGCGATGAAGCCGGAGAGTCCGCTGCTCTCGCCGGCTCGGCGACCATTGAACCCCCTGTTTGCTATCGAGCGGTGGGTAACAGGCGTCTCCAGCGTCGGGCGCACTTTTGCAAATATACGATGTCTTGATAAACCAAGCAGATATTTGAAATTTACACCGCCACTTTCTCGCCTGAAAATATGTTGAAAGTTTATTTTGTGACCCAGAAAGAGTAATAAGACTAATTTAAAAACTTAGTAGCGGCCGCCATTGTTGGCAGCTGAAATTTGGCTGGACCGCGCTATGAATTCTGGGATATGGTGGGCTACGAAGGACACACCCAACCCATCCTTCAAATTCGGGGAAATGAAGGACGCATTTGTCGGCCGCATTTGAAGGAGTCGACAAATTGGGACAGCCTTCGTCGCCGGGCTGTGACGTAATCGGCCTTCAAATGCGGCCTCCGGAGGATGCAGCCGACGTTTTGGGACACAGCTATTGAGCTGTTAGCCGTTAGCATGCGTCCGTACTACCTGCCCCGGGAATTCTCGCATGTTATCGCGATAACAGCGTATGTCCCCCCCTCGGCCAACGTGGATGCAGCCTGTGACACTCTCCACTCAGTGGTCAGCAGACTGCAAACACAATCTCCGAGAGCCCTTCTCATAATATCAGGGGACTTCAATCATGCCTCACTGGACTCCACACTGCCCACCTTCACCCAGTATGTGACCTGCCCAACCAGAGACAATAAAACACTGGACTTACTGTATGCCAATGCTGAAGAGGCATACAGTTCATCACCTCTCCCTCCCTGGGCAGATCTGATCACAACCTGGTGCACCTTGTCCCTGTGTATGAGCCCTTAGTGCGCAGGGAGCCACCAGCCACCCGCACAGTGCAGAGATGGTGGGAGGAGGCGAGGAGGCTCTTAAGGATTGTTTGAGTCCACTGTGTGGGAGGTGATCTGTGACGACCACGGAGAGGACATCGACAGCCTTACTACATGCATTACTGACTATATTAATTTCTGTGTGGATAACACCGTACCTACCAGGACTGTGCGGTGTTTCTCCAACAACAAACCTTGGATTACCCCAGAAATTAAAGCTGTCCTCAAGCAGAAGAGGAGGGCCTTCAAATCCAAAGACAAGGAGGAGTTGAAAAGGGTGCAGAGAGAGCTGAGGGGACTGATAAGGAATGGGAAGGACAGCTACAGGCAGAAGATGGAGAACCAGCTTCAGCAAAACAACGTTGGTGAAGTCTGGAGAGGCCTCAGAACCATCTCAGGCCACAATCATCAGAACTCTCTGCCTGGGAGGGATGTGAGGTGGGCAAATGAACTGAATCTTTTCTTCAACAGATTTGATTCAGCCATGAGGCAGTCTCCAACATCGGCTGCAAACTCACCCACCCCCACTGCTGCTGTTCCACCTCTGACACCTCAGACACTTCACACCTCCTCTATTCACCCTGCTCTCTCCCCCACCCCAACAACAGCATCCAATACACATTCAACACAAGGCTCCAGCCTGTCTCTCTCAACCACCCAGGTTAGGAGGGAACTGAGGAGGATTAAAGCCAAGAAGGCAGCGGGCCCAGATGGCATCAGCTCGAGGGTCGTCAGGTCCTGCGCGGACCAACTGTGTGGTGTGATGGAGCACCTCTTCAACCTGAGCCTGAGGCTGGGAAGAGTCCCACAGCTCTGGAAAACCTCCTGTGTTGTACCAGTGCCAAAGACTTCACACCCCAAGGACCTCAACAGCTACAGGCCGGTGGCTCTGACATCCCACCTGATGAAGACCCTGGGCGGTTGGTCCTGGCTCAGCTTCGGCGCCTTGTGAGCTCATCACTGGACCCACTTCAGTTTGCCTACCAGCCTGGCATTGGAGCGGATGATGCCGTCATTCACCTCCTACATCGCTCCCTCGCTCACCTGGAGACCGCTGGGAGCACTGTGAGAATCATGTTCTTTGATTTCTCCAGTGCCTTCAACACTATTCTTCCCTCGGTTCTGAAGGACAAGCTGGAGAACTCTGGGTGGACCATCACCTCACAGCATGGATACTGGATTACCTCACCGACCGACCACAGTATGTGAGGACTCAGGGCTGTGTGTCGGACAGGGTCGTCTGCAGCATGGGGGGCCCTACAGGGAACGCTTCTGGCTCCGTTCCTCTTCACCATCTACACTGCAGACTTCTCCCACGACTCCACCCAGTGCTTCCTGCAGAAGTTCTCTGATGACTCTGCTATAGTCGGCCTCATCACTGATGGGGACGACAAGGAATACAGAGGACTGACTCAGGACTTTGTGGACTGGTGCCAGCTGAACTACCTCCAGATCAATGCCAGTAAAACCAGGGAGCTGGTGGTAGACTTCGCAGGCACAAGCATCCTCCACTGCAACCACTGAACATCCAAGGTATGGACATTGAGGCTGTGGACAGCTACAGGTACCTTGGTGTTCATCTGAACAGCAAACTGGACTGGACTCATAATTCAGACGCCCTCTACAGGAAAGGGCAGAGCAGACTGTACCTGCTGCGGAGACTCAGGTCGTTTGGAGTGGAGGCCCACTCCTGAAGACCTTCTATGACTCTGTGGTGGCCTCAGCCATCTTTTATGGTGTGGTCTGCTGGGGCGGCAACATCTCTGCTGGGGACAGGAAGAGACTGAACAGGCTGATCCGAAGGGCCAGCTCTCTTCTAGGATGCCCTCTGGACCCAGTGGAGGTGGTGAGTGACAGGAGAATGGTGGCTAAGCTGTCATCCCTGTTGGACAACATCTCCCACCCCATGCAAGAGACTGTGACAGCACTGAGCAGCTCCTTCAGTGGGAGACTGCGGCACCCACGGTGTGGGATGGAGAGATTTCGCAGGTCTTTCCTCCCCACTGCTGTCAGACTCCACAACAAAGACTTTAACTGATCAAACACACACATCCACACATGTTCAATAATACTAATGTGCAATAATCTTTCTGGCATCGTTGTATTTTTACTCAGTTGTATATAGCATTTGTATTCTATTTTTATCTTATTGTATATTTTATTCTATTTTATTCTACTGTATATAGTATTTTATTTTATTCCATTCTGTACAGTTGTATACTGTATTTATTCTTATTTTATCTTATTCTAATTTTTCCTTCATAACTTTTGCACTGTCCACTTCCTGCTGTGACAAAACAAATTTCCCACGTGTGGGACTAATAAAGGTTATCTTATCTTCTCCAATCTAATCCTTCTCTGCCTTCTCTAATCCTTCTCTTCTCTGAGGAATGTGTGAGGGGGATGGTCTAACTCTGCTAGAGAAAAACAGGGCTATAAATTCTGGTGTTAGTGAATGCTCTCTTTCCCCCAACTCTACTTCTGCAGACCAGTCACCAACCTAGAGATGGCTGCCATGGTGAAGTGGTGAAGACAGAGAGATGTCCAGAAGGTGCTGAAGTTCCCATAAATCTGTGGCACTTGTAGGCTGCTTTTGTCACGGCTGGTGCAGCAGTTGTGAGGTGTTGAGAACCCAAAATGCAGGCACTTGCTGTGATCCACGGGAGCTTTATTGCAGAAGGCGAAAATAACAAAAGCAAGGGCAGAACTAAACATAAACCTAAACTGGAGAAACTAATAACAAATAAAACCCGAAACCATAACTCACAGAATCACATGCAGGTGAAAACATATGGAGGTTACACAGGGGATGAAGAGCAGGGAATGATGAGCAGGGAATGATGAGCAGGGAATGATGAGCAGAATGAAGAGCAGAGAGACGCGAAAACTACCAAATAACACAGACAGAGCGATGATGAGCAGAGGCAAACACACACTATAAATATACACCAGGTAATGAGGAAATGACACGCAGGGGTGGACACAGCTGAAACTAATGGGCATAATGAGACACAGACCTTCAAAGTAAAACAGGAACTTCACAGACTGTTACAAACACAAACTCAGAGACATGAACAGAATGCTGGGAGAGGACACAGGTAAGGATAACAGAACACTAAACACAAGAACCAAAACCCGAGGAACTAAGAAAACAAGAATTAACCCAAAACACAAGACAATACTAATACGAAACACAAAACACTGGGTCTAACGACCCAGGACCATGACAGCTTTGCTTTCCAGTTCATCCCAAACCAGCTCAATGGGGTTTAAATCTGGAGACTGTGTTGGCCACTCCATGTTTTCAACCTTACCATCTTGTTCTTCCTTTCTGAGGAAGTTCTAGCATAGCTTGGACATGTGCTTTGGGTCATTATCTTGCTGCTTGCAACTCATCCTCTAAAATATGCAGCTTAAAGTCTTCTTTTCACATTTGAAACTGTGACTTGTGTTTGTTAGGTATTATATAGAATAACAGCTTAAGAATTTAGATGTGTAGACAGTGTTTAGTTAGAAATTGCAACAGTGTAGAAGCTTAAAGGTGAAGGGACATTAAATCTTATGATATGGTGAGTACAGGGAAAAAATACTTGTACATACATGTGTAGTAGAGTAGGAGCCTTCCCTTCTACAAGCTGTTTCCCATTAGTTCTAACCATCAGATAGATGCATATTCTCACATAAAAGTTTGTATACTTTTAAGTTGAGGTACTCTATTGGGAAGATTGATTGCAGTTAACTATTTTAAAAGCCTGTGGTTTTATGAACAGAAGAGATCCATGTACATGATACTTTTTAACGATTCAATTCTTTAATAAATAATAATCACAATAAAGTATTTCAACTAGTGATTTCTCAAGGTGGATAAACAAACACATTATCATGTTCCAACACTACTTTTATACAGACAGGGGGAAGTAATCCAGAAAAGGTGGAACACCTATAGGAATTAGTAGCACCAGGTTTCATGGATTGATCAACCTCCACTGCTGCAGAACAGCTTTAAATTAACCCATAACTACAGCTTCAGTCCCATCCTTAAAACCTTCTGTCATAAAACGGCTGTGTGCTGGCATGAGAGGACCCACACGCAAACTCTCTGAAAACGGGACTTAACTGAAAATACAGCTTTATTGCTGAAAGGGGAAAGAAGGCGATACAAGACAATGCAAAACTAAATTGGCAAATTCTAATACTGAGTTACTCAGGGAAACATGGGGAGAGACACGCAGCCGAGAGGGAGGATGCAACACGGGATTGAGGGAGACGCTGACATAGGGAACACAGCTGATACGAATTAACAAGACGCCACAGGGGAACTACACTGAACACAGAAACACAAAGCCTTCACAATAAAACAGGAACTGGCATATTACACAGGAGTTGGGGAAAGGCAGCCAAGAAGGAGCAAGGGAACACGAGGGAGAGGGCAGACATGACGGGCTGGGGAAACATGATGGAATAAAACAAGGAGGGGAAAATCAGGCACAAGAACTCACAACTAAACACAGATACACAGAGGGAGACACAGGAGCAGAGACAATGGGAAATCTAACAACCAAAAGCTAAACACAACAACCTTGAGACTAAGGACTAAACTTTCAACCAACAAGGTGGACTCAAACCATAATACAAAATGACAATACACAAGAAACTGAAACCGCTGGGTCATAAGACCAAGGATCGTGACACCTTCTCCCTCACAGAGAGCGAATTATGACCTTGTTTTCTGCTTAGCTGTCCCCCATAGATTTATACCCCTGATAAGCAGGAGTTTCACTTTCTGTTTGACGTCTCCAACGAACTTACAATGAACCCACTGTGTCAGTGTGTAGGTGTGATAGAGAATAAGACACATTTGTGAAGCTAACCTAAGATACAAAGTGATTCTACCATTACTAAAGTGATATGGTTAAAATATGTGATTAATACCTCAGAAATCTGCCACCACACAAGCTATTCATTGGACTTGAACAGCTTGAATTGCAATAAATAATTAGAAAAATTGGGGTGTGCTAAAACTTTTGACCGGTAGTATATAACATATGAATATGCTATATATTTCATATATAGCATATTTTTATATGCATGAATAAGATATTATGTAAGATTTAAGCGTGTCTTTGCTGCAATGTAGACAATGTTTTACAATTTAAAAAATCCCATTAATGTGGCCTGTTTTTGTTTGCTAATGTCATGTGCATCACATTAACCTCTGAAAAAAAACTGCTATAAATTCTACATTTGCCTTTTTAGCCATTTTTAGATTTTTGTAAAACAGTGAACTCATTGCAAAGTTGTGTGTGGTTTATAAATTAAACCATTACAACTGTAAGCATCTATTTTAGATATTTAAAAAAATAAATGCCAGAAGAGACACTCCCAAGATAAGAGACTTTTGCATGCATCAGTAAAATTAACTGAAATGACTGCAGTAAACACTTGTATTTATTTTTAGGTTACTGTGAAAAAAGAACTTTAAACTTTGTAATAAAGATATGAAAACTACAACTTATTCTTTTTAACTCATTTTGGTAACTCCGAACTTTAATCTATATGTAGATTGTCAATATACATGTTCTTATGCTGTTTTAACTACTGATGTATTTTGAATCGATTTCACCAAATTTGAAAGTGAAAACAGATGTTCGAAGACCAAGACAACCTCCAAAACACTGTTTTTGCTGACGTTTCCACAGACATATTTTCTAGACAGTTCCTACAGCCTATCCGGTCCTTAAGTGAACCCTGCTTTCGGATTCCATTTGAATAATCTGAATAAGCCCCTAAGTCAGTGATCACTGTTGGCCTCTCTTTTTAGTGGTTTTTATTACCACTATTAATTTTAAAGCTCAGTTTTTAAAACTTTATGATATAACTACAGCCCAGCCCATGTAGTAGTATATTAATGATTAACTTCATATTGTGGAAGGTAAGGGTTGGGTGACTGGACGAATATATCGACGATAGGCTGAGCCTTTCACTGATTGTTTTTACAAGAGCCATGTTATTTATTTGCCCATGAGTAAGTTTGCTAATAATGCTGATTGAAGCTAAGAGAAGCAGTCAACAGGAAAAAAAAAATAGCGCCGTTTTAACGACACCCTCTTCCAGCTGCTAACGCATGCACGCTCCTCAGAGTGTGCCCAAATGCAGCAATTCATTTACTCAAAGTCATAACAGAAATAAAGAAAGACCTATGTTCAGAAAAAAACCAAAACACTTTATTTAAATGAAAAGAAAACCAAACACAATGGTGGGTAGGGAAACAATGACAAACTGGCTTCCTTTTTTCCATTATAACCGTGTTTACAGGCCATTCCAGTGTTTATCTATCTTATGCACTTGACCAACAAAAAGTAGGTTAAACAATCTCTGACGTAATGTTACGTCTTTTGTGCGATTTGGCAAATCCCAAATATGTAAGTAAATAAATCCAAATAATCCAAAAAGTAGCTATATTAAGACTGAAACAAACAAGAAAAGAAGATAAAATTTTCCCTCAAAACAAAATGTATAAATTCTAAATGTGCAAATCAGTCCATGCATGATTAAACTGCTCCGCCCATCAAAAAGTCACCTGCACGAACATGTATAAGGGCCTGATTATCTAAGACTTTGTATGTGAGGAGCAGGATTTTGAATTCTGGATTTAACAGGGAGCCAGTGAAGGGAAGCCAATACAGGAGAAATCTGCTCTCTCTTTCTAGTCCCTGTCAGGACTCTTGCTGCAGCATTTTGGATTAGCTGAAGGCTTTTCAAGGAGTTTTTAGGACATCCTGATAATAATGAATTACAGTAGTCCAGCCTGGAAGTAATAAATGCATGAACTAGTTTTTCAGCGTCACTCTGAGACAGGATTTTTCTAATTTTAGAAATGTTGCGCAAATGGAAGAAAGCAGTCTTACATATTGTTTAATATGTGCGTTGAAGGACATGTCTTGATCAAAAATGACTCCAAGGTTTCTCACAGCATTACTGGAGGCCAAGGTAATGCCATCCAGAGTAAGAATCTGGTTAGATACCATGTTTCTAAGATTTTCAGGGCTGAGTAAAATAACCTCAGTTTTATCTGAATTAAGAAGCAGAAAGTTAGCGGCCATCCAGGTCTTTATGTCTTTAAGACATTCCTGCAGTTTAACTAATTGGTGTGTGTTACCTGGCTTCATGGACAGATAGAGCTGGGTGTCATCTGCATAGCAGTGAAAATGTATACTGTCTTCTAATGATACTGCCTAGGGGAAGCATGTATAATGTAAACAGAATTGGTCCTAGCACTGAACCCTGTGGAACACCATAATTGACCTTAGTGTGTGAAGAGGACTCTCCATTTACATGCACAAATTGGAGTCTATTATGCTGGGCTTACACTGTGCGATTCTTGGCCTATTTTGAGCCGATTTTTCAGTCGTGCGACCGTTTTGGTGATCGACCCGAGTTTCGCCTTCATCGTGTGTCGTGCATCGTGTAGTATACGTGGGGTAACAAGAAGCGATTAACACCTCATGACCAGCTCCCGATCATCAATCGCTTGGTTGAAATCCTCACGACCGTCGTGAGGGTGTCACCGCAGCTTCTCACACTGCACACGCGCAAACCATAAATGTCGGTGAAAAAGACGGAATACCACGGTAGCATGAAGCACCTTGAGGCGACTTTTGTTGTGATTTGGCGCTATATAAATAAAATTGAATTGAATTTAATTAGTGCAGCGTGTGATCTGGACACAAGAGATGGAGGCACAACTTGTAGAACTTTGGCAAGCTCATCCGAGCCTTTTCAATTCAATTCAATTCATTTCAATTCAGTTCAATTCAATTCAATTCAGTTCAATTCAATTTTATTTATATAGCGCCAAATCACAACAAAAGTCGCCTCAAGGCGCTTTATATTGTACAGTAGATACAGAGAACAACTCAACAATCATATGACCCCCTATGAGCAAGCACTTTGGCGACAGTGGGAAGGAAAAACTCCCTTTTAACAGGAAGAAACCTCTGGCAGAACCAGGTTCAGGGAGGGGCGGGGCCATCTGCTATGACCGGTTGGGGTGAGAGAAAGAGATGTGGCCTGACAAAATTATCACGACCACAACAACCGTGAAAATAGTTGGATTTACATTGCTGCTCAATCACAGCTGCCCGATCAATGTTTTTCATTAGCAATTTAGCAAATTTGATGGTTGTGGTGTGCGTGTCTGTGTGAGTGAAAGACAGAGAGGGAGAGCGAGCGACAGAATTTCTGTTATAACCTTCATTTTATGGATGCACAGTGTGAGCACTCAGGTCGCATCAGAGCATCGGGCCGTATAGTGTGAGACCCTGCATCGTGACCTACGAACTTATAACCCCTGCGAGTCAATCATGCAGTTTGAGCAGAAGCTGAATAACACGACTGAAAGAATCGCACAGTGTATGCCCAGCTTTAGATAGATATGATACAAACCACTGCAGCGCAGTACCTGGTGTCCTGATGTCTCTGGTGTCCTGGATTGTTGATTACCTGACAGGAAGACCACAATATGTATGTCTCCCACAGTGTGTGTCTGACAAGGTAATCAGCAACACAGGGGCACCACAAGGGACTGTCCTCTCTCCCTTCCTCTTCACCCTCTACACCAGCGGTCCCCATCCCCCGGGCCTCGGACCGGTACCGGTCCGTGAGTCGTTTGGTACTGGGCCGCGAGAGTTGAGGCTCAGGTGTGAAATGTATGGCTTTCAGGGTTTTTATCGGTTTTTAGCATTATTTTGTTATCGTTTTTATCGTTAACTCGGTTTTCCTGGGTCTTTTCACGTGTGTTATGAATAAATCTTCTTTTTTTCGGTACTGGTACTAGTTTAATTTTGTTGTATTTATCCGCGACACCTTAAAGGCCGGTCCGTGAAAATATTGTCGGGCATAAACCGGTCCGTGGCGCAAAAAAGGTTGGGGACCGCTGCTCTACACAACAGACTTCAGCCACTGCACAGAGACCTGCCATCTTCAGAAGTTTTCTGATGACTCTGCAGTGGTTGGATGCATCAGCAGGGATGATGAGACAGAGTACCGGGCCGTGGTCGACTACTTTGTCACGTGGTGTGAGCAGAATCATCTGCAGCTCAACGTGGCAAAGACCAAGGAATTGATAGTGGACTTCAGGAAGACCAGGAAACACTTGACCCCTGTTTCAATCCATGGGGTCAGTGTTGACATTGTAGAGGACTATAAATACCTTGGAGTACACATTGACAATAAACTGGACTGGGCTAAAAACACCACAGCACTTTACAGGAAGGGCCAGAGTCGTCTCTATTTTTTGAGGCGACTGAGGTCCTTCAACATCTGCCAGAAAATGCTCAGGATTTTCTACGAGTCTGTTGTGGCCAGTGCGATCCTCTATGCTGTTGCATGCTGGGGGAGCAGGCTGAGGGTCGCAGATGCCAACAGACTTGATAAACTGATTCGTAAGGCCAGTAATGTTGTGGGGATGGAGCTGGACTCCCTCAAGGTGGTGTCGGAGAGGCGGATGTTGTCCAAGATAAAGACAATGTTGGATAACACCTCTCACCCACTCCATGACATGCTGGTCAGTCACAGGAGCACGTTCAGTGAAAGACTGAGATTACTGAAAAGCACCACTGAACGACACAGGAAATCATTCCTGCCTGTGGCCATCTCCCTGTACAACTCATCCACTTAACACACTGTTTACTGCAACAGCTACACCCTTCTTGCACATGTTCTTCCTTTTTCAGCTATTTATTAATAAGTGACTTTTATGTATATATATGCCTGTATATATTGTGCTATTCTTAGTAAGTGTATTGTCTGGCTTTGTTAATGGTTGTTTATAATGGCGCACTGTAACGAAAAAGAATTTCCCCTAGGGATCAATAAAGTATTCTGATTCTGATACCTGTAATACCTACAGCATGTTCTAATCGCTCTAATAGGATATTATGGTCAACAATATCGAACGCTGCACTGAGGTCTAGCAGGACAAGCACAGAGATGAATCCACTGTCAGAGGCCATAAGAAGATCATTTGTAACCTTCACTAAAGCTGTTTCTGTGCTGTGCTGAGCTCTGAAACCTGACTGAAACTCTTCAAATAAGCCATTCCTCTGCAGATGATCTGTTAGCTATTTGACAACTACTCTTTCAAGGATTTTTGATATGAAAGGAAGGTTGGAGATTGGCCTATAATTAGCTAAGACAGCTGGGTCTAGAGATGGCTTTTTAAGTAAAGGTTTAACTACAGCCAGACTGAAGGCCTGTGGTACATAGCCGATTATTAGAGATAGGTTGATCATATTTAAGATTGAAGCATTAATTAATGGCAGGACTTCTTTGAGCAGTTTTGTAAGAATGTTGATGGTTTGGAGGAAGTAATTATTGAAGTTAACACAGAAAGATCAATTGGAGAAAAAGAGTCTAAATGAATATCAATGGTACTCCTTGAATGGTTGGCTCAACAGAGCTCTGTCTTTTTGTCAGCCTGGCTACACTGCTGAAGAGAAACCTAGAATTGTTCTTATTTTCTCCAATCATTGTTGTCATTGTCTAACTTTGCGGAGGGCTTTCTTATAAAGCAACAAACTATTTCTCCAGGCTAAATGATGGTCTTCTAAATTTGAGACATGCAATTTCGTCTCCACTTTGAAGTTATCTGTGTTTGAGAATTATACCACAGAGTCAAGTACTTCTGATTTAAGGCCTTATTTTTTACCGGAGCTACAGTATCTAGAGTCGTACGTAGTGAGGAGATAAAAATAATGATCGACCTCTGTTGGAGTAGTGTTCAGGTAGCTGCTCTGCTCTGTGTTGGTACAGGGCATTGAAGATGATAACAGTGGGTGGATTATATTCTTAAACTTAGTTACAGCGATTCCAGAAAGACATCTACTGTGATGAAGTCTGTTCAGTTTCTATGCCATATGTTAAAACAAGATCAAGAGTGTGATTAAAGTGGTGGGTGGGTTCTTTTGAGATTTTGAGAGAAGCCAATTGAGGCTAATAACTGATTAAATGCTGTGTTGAGGCTGTCATTTTTAGCATCTATGTGGATGTTAAAATCACACACAATAATTATTTTATCTGAGCTGAACACTAAATCAGATAGAAAGTCTGAGAAATCAGACAGAAAATCTGTGTAAGGCCCAGGTGGACGATAGATGATAACAAGTTTTACAGCTGGGGTGGACAAGGCTAAGCATCAGGCTTTCAAATGAATTAAAAGTCTGTCTTGGTCTTTGGTTGACTGATAGGCTGGTGTGAAAAATTTCATTGTTTTTTAGACACCACTCAGACAGCCAGCAATTTAAGGAGAACATGCGGCTAAACATCCTGGTCTGATTGGGGAGGGGATCAGAGAAAACTACAGAGTCCGACATTCTTTTGGCAAAGTTAAACACCAATTCAATATTGATTTTAGTGACCTTCGATTGGCGTAACCGGGTGTCATTACTGCCGACATGAATTATGATCTTACTGTATTTACATTTACCCTTAGCCAGCAGTTTTAAATTTCCCTCAATGTCGCCTGCTCTGGCCCCTGGAAGACAATTGACTATGGTTGCCGGTGTCTCTAGCTTAGCTTCACATGTCTGAGAACAGAATCACCAATTACCAGAGTTTGACCCCCAGCGGGTGTGTCGCGGAGTGGGGAAAAATGGTTAGACACATGAACAGGTTGGTGGTGTACCTGGGGCTTCTGTTTAAGACTATGCTTCCTCCTCACTGTCACCCAGCCGCCCTCTTTCCCCAGCTGCTCGCCGTCTGCCGGGGAACAGCTAGCGGGGCCTGCGCTATCTTCGGCTGCACAGCTACAGGGGCCTGGCTAGCTACGGGTGTCTCAAGGGTGCGAAGCCGAGTCTCCAATTCAGTAATCCTGGCCCCAGAGCTGCAAATATGCTACATTTATTACAAGTATCATTACGGCTAAAGGAGGGTGAGGAGTAATTAAACATCTGACACAATGAGCAGGAAAGCGCAGGAGGGACAGGTGAAGACAAACGGTTTTTATTGTTAATACAGCCCTGATCAAAAGTTTAAGACCACTTAGAAAATGGCAAAAAAATCATATTTTGCATGGCTGAATCTTAACAAGAATCCAAGTAGAGCTTCAACATGCAACAAGAAGAAATGGGAGTGAGACAAAACATTTTTTTAACATGCAATTTATTGAAAACAACTCAGCACCATTACAAGAGCACCATTACACCTCCTCCCCTATGCTTCATGGTGGGAACCTTGCACGTAGAGACCATCTGTTCACTTTTTCTGCGGTGCACAAAGACACTGCAGGTGGAACCAAAGATCTGAAATTTGCACTCATCAGACCAAAGCATAGATTTCCTTGTGTTTCTTGGCCCAAACAAATCTCTTCTGCTTGTTGCTTTTCCTTAGTCGTGGTTTCTTAGCATCTATTTCACCATAAAGATCTGATTTGCAAAGGCTCCTCTGAAAAGTTGAGCAGTAGAAATGTGTCTGCTACTGGAACTCTGTGCAGCATTTGTCTGGGCTCTAATCTGATGTGCTGTTAACTTGCGATTTCTGAGGCTGGTGACTGAGATGAATTTATCCTCAGCAGCAAAGGTGAATCTTGTCAAATAGGGATGTCAGCTATGCACCAACCTGACTTCTGATAACAGCTGACACAGCTGATGGTCCCAACCACATTAGGAAGGCAGGAAATTCCACAAATGAACCCTGACAAGAAAATAAGTGTCAGAGAGAAGGTGGCCAATGATAAAGATATATAATCTTCTGTGATACACTACTACAATTCAGACTGGTATATCCTGCCTGTCATTCTGTGACAGCTGGGATGGACTCCAGCTCATCAGTCACACTAGATAAGTGAAGGAAAACAGATGGATGGATGAAATATATCTTATATGTAATAAAATATATTTTGTATTTATGTTGTTAAAAATTACAAGTAATGGAATTTAGCTCAGTTGACTCAAATGCTTCAGTATACCTCTACTACACTATCTTACAGACAAATACTGATGTACTGCAACCACTACATTTTTCTAAAATCTTTATTTACTTAAATGTAAATACAAAATCCCATCCTGTTACAAAAGAAAAAACAAACAAACAATCGAACTAAAATTATCATTTTGTATGATTCTGATAAAATGAAGGATACACTGTAGAATTAAACATCCCTTTATGGGATGAGAAAGTCTTCCCATTAAATAAGGATCTTAAGTTAGATGTATAAGGACTCAGAATAGGAAACAGACAGATTTTTTTAGAAATGGTTCTGACAGGAAACAGATGGCACAAACAATTAAGACCCTTATAAAATATAGAATGCTACAGATTAAGCTACTGAAAAATGTAAAAATCACATAATCATTTGCAGAAGTAAAATCCAACAACACATAAAAGTAAACACCATATATCTCACATAGGTGAAAAACAAAACAAAACAGTGACACTGGTTATTTAGCGAGACATTTGAATTATAAAAAGTACAACTTTTTAGTGCCCTTGATACTTTTATTTTACAGTTTGTACAGTTACAGTGCAGGGAGATTCTCAAGGAGTGACTCAGCCAAGCACGGAGATTTGATAGGAGGAGTCTGTGTTTACCAATGTCCAGGAGCACCACGGATTCCTCAGTTAGATAAATAAACCTTTATTTTTTTTTAATTTAAAAAACGCTCTTTCCATTTCTGTATTTTCTAAATAATCCTCAATGTAATTCCCAGTTTCACTGGTATATGTTGTGTTGTAAATACACAAAACAAAACAAATATTTGCAGGAATATTATCAGTTCTTGAATTAACTTAAACTTGGCAAAGGAATTCAACCACAACAGTTAAAAAAAAACACAAACTTTGAAAGGTATCAAAAGTTTGTTAACTTGTAGGATGAAAAGACTTGTGAACACACATACAGACTTTGTATTTTTTTAATCAAACAGAAAAAATAAGAAAAGAAAAAGCAGGGCGGACAGATGCAGATCCTGCAAAAAAAGTAAGTAAAAGTTAATCAAAGTCCACAACACAACCCTCCTAAGCAGGATACAAATCATAGTCTTCTAGTTGATAAGCATCTAACCCTTTCCACCTCCACCTGCACAACCTCAAAATGTGGACTTTTATCTCTCAGTCTGCAAAATTCTCTTGGCTATTGGATGAAGGATGATACAACTAAGGAACCTTTGGCTCTTATTTGACATCGGTGTGGCACTGGTGGCTAGTACAACTTCATTTTTTTCACTCTTGTGAAATATGAGAAAGCCACATCAAGACATCTGTGTGCATAAGATTTTTGAATAATCGAATACAATCGTGACATAATTTTAATGAATATATCCCGGCAAGGAACTGGGGCCCTGCGGGGAAAAAAAAAATTAATTTGGGCACCACCACCTTTATACTGCAAACACTGCCAGCCCTAAAAATATACTGATAATAAGTACTGGCACATATACTTCTTTGAATGTCAATTTTTAAACAAGGTATAGCCAACAAAAATATGTCACTGTAATAAGACTGAGTGGAATTCAGGTTTCAATATGATTTAGTTTACTGAAGTGTGCAAACGATTGTCCAAAAATGCTCTGCTCATGTGGGTTATAATTATAATGTATTATTATGTATTAAAAAATAAATAGTCTGTAGAATAAAAATAAAGTTTCCAAGGGGCTTTCTGCCAATTAGACACATTGTTTGACATAAAAGAACTCACCTTTGCTTGTTCACATAGGTGTGGCATTGGTGTCAGGAGTGTTGGTATGGACAGGTTTGAGTGGGACAGCTGAGCCTGAGCCAAAGGGTTGATCTGTTTGGCCTGGCAGCAGGCCAACAGATGCAGGAAAAAGTATTTAAGTAGACATATGTACAGAAGTTCTGTCTGCACTGACTACATGTTGGCTAAAATAGGACAAAACATTACTTTCTGTTAGAAATGAAGTAAGCTAACAAACACTAGTTTATCTTTCATGGGGACTTTCTTAGTTTTAATTCCATGTCTCATTTTTCCTCTTTGAAAACCAGACCATACTTTTAACGGAGCCATTCTACTGTATCTTTCTCCTGCAGAGGTACAGTTCTAGAGCTCAGCATCAGGGAGGAGTGCTTACACCTGGGGGGAGGGGCAGGGTCGGAGGCTGACTAGATTTTATTCTTTGTTGACAGAAAGCAAAACTAATGCAAGGAAACAAATATGTTCATAAGTACCTTGAGAAGCAAACATTACTTTACGGTGATAATGAATAAATTTTCATATTAATAATAATAATAATGACAATGACTGAAGTTTAGTCATGGCCCAGAATCATCATTACCTTTCTTCCCTTCACCTCTGCCAGCACAGTTGCGCATAACAAGGCATAAAGCACAATCACTTAATTCTCATTATCACTTGTAGTAATATACACTCAGAATACAGGCAACAAGGTCAGGTTAACATGCATTGTAATTACATGTTTCTTTTCATGCTAGATTTATACAACTAATACTGTGTCTTAATATTCCAATAATACTTTTGTGTAAAAAATATTTGACATGTGAAGAGTTAATGGAAAGACAAAAACAAGTTGTAGATTGTAATTTATTAATCATTGTTATAATTTGTACTCCATGCAGGTTAAAGTGAACAGATACCTGGGGGAACTTGGAGACTCTCACTTTGTGCAGGAGGACTGGATTGCCCTTTCAGGATGTATTTTATGATCAGTAAGATCAAGACCACGATAAAGGCAATTCCAGCCCACTAAAACGAAGAACAGAGAAAGGAAATGGAAAACAAAACATTAAAATCAAACATAGCATAAATGCTGTTCATAAACCACATTTCATAGGAAGCAAATGACCTCATCTCACCTATAATTTCTCACTATAACATTTTAAAAAACAGAATTTTACATACCTGAGAGTAAACGTACCAGTCCTGAGATTTCTTCAATCTCTCCTGGTATGAGGTACCGTTTTCTGGTTCACACCATTTCAGTGGGGCAACTTTGTCAACAGCTACATACGTGCCTGACCAATCAGTCATTGCACAAGTAATGTAGCTGCCATTAAAGAGCAGCAGGATTGCCCACAAAAATGCAGGGATAGATCGGCGCAAGATTGTCCCTTTATTTTCAATGTCACATGAGAACTTCATTCCTTGCAATGAAGCCATCAGCACATAGGCCAAAATTCCAGGAATGATGAAGAATGTAGCAACAAAACCACCATTCAAGTATATCCCTTCACAGGGGCACTCAAATTCCAGCTCCACTAACTTTTCGATGGCCATCATAATTAATGCAAACAAAACATTTGCTGCAATTGGGCCATTTTGAAATACTGTTTTCAATATTTCCAGGGACTGTGGGTTTCCATCTGTACTCGCTTCTGAAGTCATAGACAAAACCAAAGATTAAAGTCAGAGAGATAATACGTTTATAATTCCAAAGATACTTTTTGTGATATATTAATACTAATCATAAACAATAACCCCTGCTTATTTGACTGTAATGCTCATTAGACATGGATTACAAATTGCTTTCAATGTCAACCTGATAATGGAAAAAAATGTGCACACCACATAAACTACAAAAAACACTACAGGAAACGTGTGAAATCCATTTAAATTATTATTTTTTAAACCTAGTCAGAGTTTACTGTGGAAGAAAATTCAGGGTGCTTGTGAATAGAAATGATAAACACCGAGGAGGATGTTAAATAAATGACACTGTACTTAGATATTTCTCTAGATATTTCACCACTAATGCTTATGAAAATGCTTTTCATAAATAGACATGAACAAAGAGTACAAAGACCAGATATTTAGAGTTTCACTGGCAGTGACCATGGTGGACAAGATTAGACATGAAACAAACTAAAATAGTGAAATGTTTGGTTCAAACAGCCTCTGTTGCCACTAATCACTTCAGTTCTCGTGTAATTTATCACAATATGCACTTTATCAATTTCAGAGTAAATTATGGAGCCTTTTCCATCTATTTCCTTTTCCTAAGAATGGCTTCTTTGTGGCCAACCTTCTCCGGAGACCATTTCTGATTAGGCTTCAGCAAACATGGATTAAGTGAGGCCTACCACTTTTTTGGGGGGTCATCCATGTGCCTGTATGTCTGTGAAGGTTCTCATTCATCCAGGTCATGGTAGTCTAAAGAGCTTGGAAAGAAAAGCGTCTGGACTTCTTTAAGTTTCTTGAAGACGTTTCATAGATGGCTTCTTTCACTCCTCTTTCAAACCATCTCTCTTCTCTGTCCAAAATGTGAACACTGGCATCCTCAAAAAAGCTTCCTTCTTTCTTTCCAAGCTCTTCAATCCACATGTTTAGTTTTCACAAATTTACTCAGAAATCCTGGAGAATTGCTCAAGACCACTTTGAAATAATTAGAGGAAAGTCTGGCTCCTTGGAATCAAAATATACTGAAAAAACATATTTCGCAGCTCTTTAAATGATTTGTACTCTACCTGTAACGTAGAAATTACATTTCAGCTTTATTTGTAGCAAACCTCCCACAATCACACATAGAAATGCTGCTCACCAGAGGTGGCAAAAGTGCAGACATTCTGTGCTTAGGTATAAGTTACAGTTACTAGAGTTGAAAAATTCTCAAGTAAAAGTTGAAGTACTGATTCAACTTCGTTACTCAAGTAAAGTGAAAGGTTCAAAGTAAGGAAGTAAAAAAGTAAAAGTAACACTTTGGAAGATGTTTCTACCAGCTATTTTTGTGCAAAGCTAACTGAACCTTGTGCTATATTTATCTTTTAATAAAATAATATTAGTAGATGGGAATAAAAACTTTACTTCATACTAAATTTTATTTCTAATAAAGGTACTCAGCTGTACAGAGAAAAAGAAGGGAAAAACACCATTGCTTCCTTGCCCTTTTTCTTATCATTCCTTGTGTTACCACATTTAGTCTGTCTTAGTTTGTTTTGCAGCCTTTTTCATAATGTGAAAAAACAATATCACATGCACAGACCCAATATCCACTTCAAAAACCTGAGGACTTGCATATAAGCTTTATATTTCCAATCTCCTTCCTCACCTGTCCTGTCTTTCTTATCTTTCTCCATCTCTGAGTAAAGTTGGCTCTCATTTTTTTTCTCTCCCTTTGAAATACCACAGCTGGACCTAGCAACACCCTGTGATTCTGCCTCAATTTTGACCAACTAGACACAGAGGAATAAATACACAAAAGCCTTCAGCCATTTTTGCACGTGAACTTACCTCAGACTGAGAGAGAGAAGCTTTTTTGATGGTCACCCATATATATATATACATATGTGTGTGTGTGTGTGTGTGTGTGTGTGTGTGTGTGTGTGTGTGTGTGTGTGTGTGTGTGTGTGTGTGTGTGTGTGTGTGTTATTGTCTGTTTCCACCTCCCATTGTATACTCATTCTACTGCATTAACTCAAACATTTTCTGTGTTGACAATACTAATTAAAGATGCCCTTCTTATAGTTGAGAGCAAGGGGTCAACAGTAAGGAGTACAGAGTAGATTTGTAAAGTAGGGAGGGAGGAAAAGGAAAAAGCTGTCAGAAAAATAAATAATCAAGTGAAGTTCTGAAAATTCTGCTTAAGTACAGTAACAAAGTATTTGTACTTTGTTACTTCCTACTTTTGTACTTTCAGTCCATCAGCAGCAAACAGACATAGGGCTTTGTAAAAAATCTCAGATGAGATAAATATATTACAAATGCTTCTTTTTCACCAATTTTGAATACTACTAATTCTGATTTAAATATTAATTTCTGAATAAAATTATATGCCTTACAGTTTTCTGATGCTTTTTTAATTCTTGACGTTACAACCAGCATTATTTATAAATTCTTAAATATTTATAAAGATTAAGTTGCACCAACCTTTTAACGTTTGATCCATCTCAGATATATTCTACTACTTGTTAGATGCTCTATCCAGTGAACACTGACACAGTATAAAAAACTGAAACTGAGTTTCAGTTTTTCATCTCAATCATAATAAGACACGCCTCTCTTCTTCTGTTTGTAGTTTCTTTTTCTTTTTAGTTTACTGTTATGTAACACAGTAAGGGGAAGTGTTGAAAAGATTATATCAATGGGCCAATAGGTTCGACTATAGGAGCACAGGGGTGTGTTTAAATGAGACACAGAGACAGGAATGTAACTCAAAAGAACCAGCCGGCTTTAGTGAAATAACCCATAGGTTTGAAAAGCAGAGGTTAAAGGTACTTTACAATTGTGGAAAAGAAAATTTACGAAAGATGAAAGAAAAGTAAGACACATAAAACTACTACTTTTGCGGCCTCACTGTTTTTTTTGGTGCAATTTTGAGTGCTTTTTTTTTTTTTTTTTTTTTTACAGCGCATTGTGTTCTGCATCATGATTGGCTGTAGAGCATTGTCAATCAATCTCGTGCTGTGTTTCCTGTCCAGTACAGAATGTATTCAGCTTGTCACATTTACATAAATCTTTGATTGCTAGCAGTGTGACTCTGAAATGCTGTACTGTATTTTTGTTTCTCCCCAACAAACACAACAATTTTGATGAAACATTTTGCACCGTCAAAGGCAACCGCTGCAGTGGTTTGTATCATATCTATCTAACAGACTTCAATTTGTTCATGTAAATGGAGAGTCCTCTTCACACACTATGGTGTTCCACAGGGTTCAGTGCTAGGACCAATTCTGTTTACATTATACATGCTTCCCTTACGCAGTATCATTAGAAGACATAGCATAGACATTTTCACTGCTATGCAGATGACACCCAGCTCTATCTATCCATGAAGCCAGATAACACACACCGATTAGTTAAACTGCAGGAATGTCTTAATGACATAAAGACCTGGATGGCCGCTAACTTTCTGCTTCTTAATTCAGATAAAACTGAAGTTATTGTACTCAGCCCTGAAAATCTTAGAAATATGGTATCTAACCAGATTCTTACTCTGGATGGCATTACCTTGGCCTCCAGTAACACTGTGAGGTACCTTGGAGTCATTTTTGACCGAAACGCCGTGCATTTATCGAGACTTTCAACCCCAGGTAGGCCAATTATGGATCTTCGGATCCACATTATGTCAGCAGCTGTTCTCCACCGTGAACTATGTTAAAAACAAACACCGCTCACGCCTCACAGATGACAGCTTACAGTCCTGCGTAAAGATGAAAGTGACTTCGTACAGCCCCGATTTGCAGACGCTGTGCGCAGAGGTTCAGGAGCAGAAGTCCCATTGTAAACACATCACGGCAATCCCGACGATGTTTCCATGAACATGCTTTTCAGCATCTCTTTATTGACCACTTTTCACACACGGTTGCTGTACGCATACAGCCGGCTGTAGCTTTTCAGCTCACAGCCCGACACACACCAACACAACAGCATAGATAGCACAGACTTTAAGGCGGCGAGGCGTGATTGCGGGTGCCGCTCAGGTGCGTCCGACTACCATGCAGCGGCACTGCAGACCACGCCCCGCCACACACATTAACCAGGTAAAAAACACATATTTAGGCAGAATTTTGCAAATATCTATTTTTCTTTTTTTTAGCAGCGTAGAGCTTTTTTTCCAATTATTTTTTAAAAGTCAGGTCAAGGCTCCAAAAGCCCAAAGGCGATATAAGGGTGGCGGCTCACAACAGTTTTTGTTTGCTACATGGATCATTTTAGTTCAGCTGGGTGTCTTTCCTTTTGTTATATTTCTTTAAGAGTTCAAAATGTGTTCATTACATAAATAAAATGTAATTTTCTCTGTAGCACTTCATGGATTTCATAAGCAACACACCTTAGTGGTTCACACAAAGCATAAAAGTAAAAAAAAACAATATATACAGTGTTATCTTCATTTTAGATGTCAACAAGTATTCGCGGCACCCAGTGTTTTCTTTTGCGTGGAAACTGGGTCCAAGTGACTCTTTGGGTGTAAAAGGTTGCAGACCCCTGACCTACACCTTAGTTCACAGATTCACTTTGTCTAAGGTGTATTTCTGGGATTTCGCACAACCCAGGATTCAAATCATGAATACATAATGGGCTTGGATTGACAACATTATGAATGGAATGTGCTCTATTTGGAAGCAGCCGGCCCCCTCCCCTTTCGACAGGTTGTGTGTGACACTTTAAATCATCAAACTATAAATTATAAATTGTTATTGATCCCTTTACCCCTAATCCTAAAGTGTATATTTATTTTCTTACTCTTCTTATATATATTGTTTACTTGCACTGCTGTAACTGGAGCCTCGTCGTCTCATCTCTCTATATACTGGACTGTATGTCAATCAATCAATCAAAATTTATTTATATAGCTGTTAAGGGAAAATCCCAAACAGAAGTCTGCCAAGGCAAACAGAAACACAGTGAGACAAAATACTTAATCACATGTACATGGGTGAACGTCTCAAGTGAGAGTCACACAGTGTACCTCTTTATTCGTGC
Source organism: Oreochromis aureus (assembly GCF_013358895.1). Lineage (NCBI taxonomy): Eukaryota > Metazoa > Chordata > Actinopteri > Cichliformes > Cichlidae > Oreochromis > Oreochromis aureus. Next base: position 29,749,440 of record NC_052954.1, on the reverse strand, counting down.
ATTTATAGTCACTGGTGCCCACACAACAGGGGGCGGCGATTTTCGCTCTTCTCAGAAAAATGACTATACAACAGTATGTGGCTATCTTACTGGAACATTCCGTTCCGGAATGTTAGTGCATAGGGAGTGAAGATAAGAGTGGTTCAGGTGTATGTGTGTGTGTGTTGTGGGATACAGAAAGACGCGGCCTCTCTTCTTGTTAGGGAGCGTCAGATAAAAGTGTCCAGCTCTCCTCTTCCTGCTTGTTCAGCTATTATCGCTGTGAGAAAGAATTTATAAAACAGTCTTGTAGTGGACAACAGTCTAAGTCATCAAAAGGTCAACATACAGTATTCTATCATATGCAAACTTATATCATTAAAAGCTTATACTGACTACTAAGTACAATTTTCCATTGACATTCCCTCCTGTTGTCAGTATAACTTTCAAGTGAGATATCAGTATGTAACATCTTGTTGTACAGTTTCTATCACACCATCATTTATCACACAAAGTCTTCATGTTCCAACAGGTCGGGGTCATCATCATCATTTGTCACGGCTATGTATGCAGCAACAGTGGAAACAATTATACAGTTAATCATGAGTTTTAGACATGGCAGGATACATGTTACAAAAACACAAAATAAAAGTGAAAATACAAAAGGGATAAATAGAATAAATAAGAATAAGAATACAAAGGAATTGCAAGTATTTCAAGTATTTCAAATATTGAAGTCTATTGCACCGTTGGTTTTTAACAAAAAGTATTGCACAGTGAAAAGGGAGTAGTAGTCTTTTTAGCAGTCACTTGTATTATTTACATAATCCTGATTTTGGGCCTGCTGGATCTGTCTCAAGGCGTTCAGGGCATCAGTCATGTTTGATGAGTGTACATTGTCTGATGTGTGTCATTTCTCACTCAATCAACAAGTGCACGTCTGTTCAGGTGTGTGTTTCTCTTCATTTTGAGTCAGTGTGTGTAGATGTGTATGTTTGTGTATGTTGGCGTGTTTATCACTTTCCTGTTCTGGTGTTTTGGGTAAACCATGGCCTGAAGCGTGCCCTGGGGTCCTGCCCTCCTCCTTTTCAGTCCGGTTGCGACCATTGCTGCTGCTGCTCAAAGTTCAGTCTGTCCTGGTCCTGGCCCCAATTGGGGCAGTCCTTTCTCCAGTGTCCATGCTCACCGCAGGTAAAACCTGCATCTTTTTCTGTGTTTTGTCCATTCTGAGGTGCCTTTTGACCTCAGTTGCTCCTCCTGTCTCTGGCACGCCCTTTCTTCTGCTGCCCGATCATCCGTGTTGGTCCATCACTGTCCTGCACAGTATTAATGCAGAGTTATCAAGGTCAGCATTCTTTTGCTCGGCCTTACTTTTCATTCAGGCTTAATGGGCGTCTCGTCACAGCTCTGTCAGCTGAAGCTGTCTGGAAATCTCCCCCGTGTAGTGAAACGGGCCTTGGATTTAACGCTCTCCGTCTCTGCTGCATGAGATCGCTTTCCTGTAGCACTGTTGACATTTTTAGGTTGTTGTTATGGGTCCAGCTGCTGCAGCATTTGGTCAGGATCAAGGTCAGAGATGGGAGAGGGGAGAGCAGGAGTCCAGGTCAGCTTCGGCTTTCAGGACCGGCAAAGCAGCCTGTAATTAAACATAAAGAGAAAAAACAAAAACAGACGAACAGGAAAATGATGTTGTTTTGGCTGTGTTATTCAGAGAGGGGAGAAACACCAGGCCAGGCCCTGTGTCAGCCTTCTCTCCCCCTTTTTTTTTGTTTTTCCTCACAATATAATCAACTCATAACCCACCAAGTTGACAGGACAACACAGGTAGATATTAAAATTCGTAAGATCATGTTTAAAAGCACAAAAAGGAATTTTCCTTCCTTCAGTAATCACTTGTATGATTCAATCAGCAGAAAACATCTCACAATTTGACTCTTAACCACTAAATTTGTTGTTTCATCACTGGTTGGTCATACCAGTCTCGTTCTTTTTGAAGTTGTTGTCCTGCAACCCAGAGAGTTTATTTGTTAGTAGTGGATAAACTTCAGCATTTGATAACAAAACTATTAAGTTTTCCCTGTTTTAACACTAATGAGAGATGTAGGCGCATGTATAGTGTGTGCTATAGTGTAAGCTGTTCTTCATTGCATGTATGTGTGTTAGTAGCTTGCATGCAGGGCCTCTGGGCCTCTCTCACCCAAAAGGGCATTTTCTTAACAGTTGCCTTTCACTCGCGTGTATTAAGAAAGGCAAATGTGCTTGTAGCAGTTGTGAGATTATATTACATTATACCTGTAATCAAAATGAGTGAATCATGATACTGCAATATTGTATTCAGAGAGTAGGGGCCTCTCTCTCTCTTTTTCTTTTTGTAATAGTAAAGAGAACAGAGCACATGCCACGGGAGCGCCACCCCCACCCTTGGTGGAAGCAGAAAAACAGGGAGCCAAGGTCATAACTCAGGCTCACAAAGAGTCAAAAAGAATGTAAATACTTAGTTTTTTGGCTGTGGCGCATTTTGTATGGCTTCTTTTCTTTGTTTAGTAGCTTTCTGCCTTCACCTGAGGGTGTGCCCTAAGCATGTGACTTCAGGTCTCCATAATTGGAGTTTATTTAAAGATAAATAAGATGATTTCATATATTGCTCGCAGATCATGCACTAGACGGTATGTTGCAGTATTAGCCTGCTTCAACACTTAAACAAAACATCACTCTTTGTTTTATTATTATTATTATTATCATTATTATTATTATTATTATTATTATTATCCTGTCTCAAAACAGAAAATGAAATTGTAGTTGTTCTTGGCTGAGAAACACAAAACCTCTCTCTTTTTTTTTTTCAAAACAAGAAACTAAGTTTTAATTTTTCAGCCTTGTCACATAAAACAAAACAGACAACCCAGCTCTCAGCTGGCTCTGAACTTATCATCATCAAGGACACATGGTGAGAGCTACTTCAGAAGTTACAGTGCTCATCACTCAAGCAACATTTCAAAAAACAAAAGAAACAAAAAACAAAACTCAGCATACTGCACAGAGAACAACAACAAGACATAACTGAAGATGTTGTTCTTGTTTGTTCTCCTTGAATTTTAGAATAAAGTTATTACATCTGCATTAGTAAATCATATGCCTAATCATTATGTGCCACTGTGATCCACAAGTATGATCACAAATTTATTTTCCAAACTTACTAAGCAAACAAACAAAATAATAAAAGAAATTGCCTATGGCATCATCAAGGCTTTATGCTCATATTAATTGAGTGTAAGCTGCTTTCTTCATTGCAAGTATTTATTACAATACGGTTTAATTCATGCATCTTATCACAGAGTTCTAAATTCAACCTATCTCCTCACACACACACGGTTTCCTGTCACCGACAGGCACACATTCCTGTTTCTGCAGACTCTGTCTTTCATTGTATTTATAGTCTAAAACCCTCTTTAATTCTACTAAAAACAATCTAAATCCCTTGATCTAAAAACGATACACCTTTATTTCACACACACTTTCAAATTGAGCTCTTTCAGACATCAGGAATCATCACACACACTGCCTTTTCTCTCAAACTTCCACTTGTTCACTCACTCTACTATGAACCTTTGTAGTGTTATTATTACTTATGTTTTATTATTTTTGTACAAATCACACCCAATCACTCAAAACCTACTACTCACAGCATTCACACAGTTAAAATCACTCAAAATATGCTTTCATACGAGTATTTCAGACATGCTTTTCAAGATATATAGAGGTCACTCACTGTACATCCACAGTAATGAATTCAAACTCTATTTATACAATTGTAGTGAGCAAAACTAGCATCTCCATGCGCGTCACCGCTCCTCATTAGCTTGGTAGTGTCCACATATTTATTTAATTCAGCTTCTCAATCTTGTAGCTTTAGCTGTTGTATACAGGGTTTGGCTCATTAGTTGTTAGTATAGGTTTGCTCTTCATCTTAACAAAGTCTCATCTAAGATGACAGGTTTACAAGCAGGTCAAGTGTCTCTATGCACCTGATTAGTGTAGTTATTTCCTTATTTTCTTCATCTCCTATATCATTGTACTGAGTTTGAGCAAACCTTAAGCTTGATTTAGACTACTTTTAACAATCTTCCACCTCACATCATAACTGACTGAGGTGCCTCTTCCTATTAATAGTATGTCATTATTAATGTTATCATTGTATTGTTTTTCCTTTTTTATAACAGCAACAGTATATTACAATACACTACTTTACTACTAATATACAATAGTATATTAGTTTGTATTTTATTATGTATCCATCACGGGTCTGTGTGAACCTGCAGCTTCACACCTTCCCAAGCTGGAGACATTTTCCTTGGCTGAACAATGACACAGCCTTAATATGCCTTATGCATCTCTCTTTTTTATTTGATATATTTTGTGTGAATTATCTGGTTCCACGCATTCTATTCATTCAGCTTGGTTGTCTTCCCAATTTTTGTTTCATTGCTTTAATTAGTGTGAATGCTTGTAAAAGCATTCACAGTATTGTTCTTCTAATCTTTATTATTCTATTTTATTATTATCTATTCCCATGACGTTTTTTGTACTCCTACTCCTTCAAAACCGTTCAACTTAGAAAACCATTCAAACACCGTTAGATTCCTCTTCTTTTGGACATGACTGCTTCTATTTTTCTCATTTTTAACATTTATATTTTTAATTTTATTCAACTTTTTCAACAAAATTTCCCATGTATTTCAATGGGGAGACCCTTCAAATCCTCATTCAACTTACTCATTTTTAAACTCCTACTACTTCAACATACGTTGACATAGATCCACCATTCAAACTTTAAAACGAAGACAAGACATTCAACTATTCAACTTGTATTTATCTTTTCAATATCTGTTATACTTTTTCTTCAGTTCCAGTTTAAGTTTCATGATGTTTTTTCACCCGTTTCAGAGTTTATAATGGGTGTGTATGGGACAGAATGTTGGGGCTAGAGTGAGACAGCTCAACTGCTAGAGTGAGAGGAGCAAAAAAATCAATCTTAAAATCTTTTTTAAAACTGCTGCTGTGTCCGCAGCGTTTGCTCTACAGGTCTGATTTTACCCTCAAAACGTAGCCATCGCTGTCCTCTTTCATCCAATGTGTTTACTATTGTCCTAGGTGTTATGGTTCTTTCATAAATGTCACCAAAGCACAGCCTCCTCCCTCCAACTCCTCCATAGACTCTAATGTTAAAATGGGTCAGAAGGTTCGTTTGAAAATCAGAAGAGCATGGTGTATTTACACTATCACCACGTCTACGTAATAAACTCCACAGGCATGAAAACTGAGAATTAGGTAGACTGGACATTGCTGTCGCTCACGGTGAAAGAATTTCGTCAATAGGACCTGTACTTTTCATTTGGGAGCGATTTGTTTCGGCCTGACTTTTCTGTTCATTTTAACCAGCAAAAGTGAGGTGCATGTCTGTGAGCGTGTGTACTGAGCCATTGGGTGCAGTCACTATAGCAACCAGGCTCACACCTGCCTGCTTAACGAGCTCTCTCTCACTCTGCCAAGGTTAAACCTAAAATGTCTGCTGCATCTAAGCAGTTGTAGGAAGATTAACTTTTCAATAGGTACAATAAGACAGATTTGACAGGGGTCAGTAGTTAGTATATGCCAACTAAGTAGAGTATTGTGACTGGCACACAGGTTTTTCAGATCTGGGCAGTTGGAGTCAGTTGATGACTTTAAAATCATCCTTTCTGACTGGATAATTAAAGCTTACAGCATCTACCTGTCTGTAGTTGATTTTCCCACATTTTAGCTGTTTAACTAATCTAATCTCATTTAATGTCTCTGTTTATAGTTTGTATAGTTTATCTCCCCACTAACAAACTTAAAGTAGTCTTAAAATAAAACCCACAAAACAGTTCAAGATGAAATACTTTTTATTTGCTCATGTAATGCCAGTTGCCATATTTTTCTGTATGTCACTCATTCGCTTATACAAAAAGTACCAATTTGTACACTAGTCTAGTGTATTTTTTCCCTCTATCTCTCTATGTCTCTCACATACAGAGACTAACACACAGACATGTATATACTCATTATTGCTGTACAAACTGATGGTCAAATTTCCAAGCACCACCTGAACGCCTCATCTGTTTTCATCCCATCACTGGACCAACTGTCGTCATTCCGCTTTGCTCTCTGCTGTGGTAAGTACAGTACACGCAGTACTGCACTGTTTTATTTTTATGATGGTAATACATGTTTGACATTTAAACTCACATATCAAGTCCAACAGAGTTTAAAAGAGTTCAAAGAATAAAGAAAGAAAAAAAAGAATAACCTTCGCTATCGTTTATATTTGTTTATGATGTTTTGCTATTAGCAGCAGTGCTAACGTTAGCTTCAATGCTAATGCTAGCAACGATGCTAATGCTAGCAACAATGCTAACGCTAGCTATAGTGCTAACGCTAGCTATAGTGCTAACACTAGCGTTAGCAGTTGTTAACTGACAAAAGAATATTCCTGTGATATTCCTGTGATATTTCTTGGTGGTCAGTGAGACAAAAGTAACAAATGAGCTTTATTATTGCCATTGTGGCTTAGTTTTAACAGTAAGAGTGCTTTATGACTTTTACTGTTAGCAGCCATGCTAACGCTAGCTTTAATGCTAATGCTAGCAACAATGCTAACGCTAGCTATAGTGCTAACACTAGCCTTAGCAGTTGTTAACTGACAAAAAGAATATTACTGTGATATTCCTGTGATATTTCTTGGCGGTCAGTGAGACAAAAGTAACAAATGAGCTTTATTATTGCCATTGTGGCTCAGTTTTAACAGTAAGAGTGTTAGGGCTAGCAGCAATGCTAACACTAACTGAAGTGCTAACATTAGCAGGAATGCTAGCGCTAGCAGCAATGCTAAGACTGGTAAAAGTCTAACAGGAGCCTTACATAAGTGGAAATACTTCAGTTAAATAGTTTGAATTATAAAATGGCTGCTGTATCAGCTGGTGTGCTATATTACTCTATAATTACCCTGCTGACTATAAGTTCAGTGTATCATGTCGTGTGGGTTTTGTATTTCTGTTACTCTGATAACACTGTACAGACAACTAACATATTGTTTCTCGTCTTACACTTTCAGGAACTTGACTCACATCTGTGCTTTGCCTGGTAGGTGTGCACATACTGTAAGAGAAGTAGACCAAAATAAAAAAAAATAATCTGATTAATATAAGCTGTAAAGTGATGGGTTCAAACTTTGTGCTAGCCCTTTTAAACACAATTTTATAATAAATACACAACTGCAGCTTAACAATTGGGCTAAAATATTTTTTTCGTACATTTTTGTAGTCACATTACATGTGATTAGTTAACGATTCACTCAATTATATTTGTGTTTAAAAATATTATTGCTGAATTTAATTAAATATTTATTCTTTTAAAAAGTGCCCAATTATGCAACTTTTTGCACATGTCAGCCAACAACAGTTTAGATTGAATATTTGTTTTGTCCTTTTTCAGTAGTCACAATTAGTTCATACAATTACCATTTGATATCATTTTAATAAAATTATTATTTTTTTCTTCTTTTTTGTTCACAGTGTGCAGAAGAAGAACAAGGACCAGATCTCCAGTCTTCTCTCTCACATCCCAACCCCCCAATCCCTCTATCCTCTGTCCTGCTCCACCTGTTGTCTCTGCCTTCTTTCCATCTGTATTTCACCCTGTGGTTTGTGAGAAATTTTGCCAAACCAAGAATCTTATTGCGGTTTGATTTCAAAGCCGTGTCTTTCCTGCTCTGTCTGTTCTCTCTGCTAAATTTTCTCTCTACCTGTTTTTCACTCTTTGGCTTGCTGCTGAAAAATGCACAAGCCAATAAAGCAATAAAGAGTGCATATTTTGCCTCAACCTATGAACAAACTGAACAAACAAAGAAAACTCTAATTCACGGTTTGATTGTGATTTGCCAGCCGTGTCTTTCCTGCTCTGTCTGTTCTTTCTGCTAAATTTTCTCTCTACCTGTTTTTCACTCTTGGCTTGCTGCTGAAAAATGCCAAGCCATTAAAGCAATAAAGAGTGCATATATTGCCTCTACCTGAGAACAAACTGAACAAACAAAGAAAACTCTAATTCACGGTTTGATTGTGATTTCCCAGCCGTGTCTCTCCTGCTCTGCCTGTTCTCTCTTCTAGATTTTCTCTCTACCTGTTTTTCATTCTGGGCTTGCTGCTAAGTTGTGCCAAGCCAATAAAGAGAGTGCATAATATTCTCTCGACTGAAGAACAAACTGTCAAACAAACACAACTGTTTCAGACAAATAAAAACTGAAATATAAAAACAAAGAAAACATCTCCTGGTGTGTGCCACTCTTATCTTGTGAACATATTTTCTGAAGACTAAGAAACACTTGCAGGTGTGTGAAAATGCCAAGGAAGCAGAAAAAGTCAAAAGCTGCAAAACAACGGTGGAAGAAGTTCCATGAGATTCACAGTGTACCAATATGTGAACAGGCTGAGTTTGATTTTCCTCATAGCTCTGCAGAAGACAGTGTGTCTACAAAGACCAATTCTGAGAGTGTCAAACAGGCAGGTCAACATGTTCCTGCACATGTACAACAGGTATCTTATGCTGTTGCTGTAAAGAGTGGACTGCAGCATGAATTTAATGAACAACATGAGGTGTCAAGTGCCCCACAGGTGGGTTATGCTGATTTTTGAAAAGAGGCCATCACAGTGATGTGGGAGGACCATCTCATGCAGAAAGAGTGAACCTTGAAAACCAGCCCTCTGTAACACATGTCTGTGCATCTCACAGCCAGGCACATCCTAAATATGGAGACTCCAGAAACAAGCAGTGCACATGTAACTCACTCACATTTCTTGCATTCCTTCATGAGAATGAAAACATGTCTACAGCTGACCTTAATCTGGTCTTGGATAAAGGTGATGTGATGTACAAAGAGGCAAAGAAAAGATTCCCCAAGAGTATTCATTTGGCAACCGATGAGCTGCCAGACAAAGTTTATGCTCGCAGGTCTATGTATCATGTTGACATGACACAGCCTTCCCGGTATGGGACATTTGAAGAACCTCCAGAGGAAGCAGTAGATACCTTTCTCAGCTTAGAAGCAGGACTGAGCTGCCTGTTGTCAGATGTGCAGTATGCCTTATTGATTATGAGTGGATTGTGTATCGCAGTGTTCAGATCCACATCAGGCAAATATGGTTTCTTTGATCCACACTCCAGAACAGCCAGTGGTCTTTCTCTACTACTACAGTCACGTAATCGTGGTACAGCTGTGATGCTGAACTTCACACTCCTCAGTGACATGATTAAGAGGCTACAAGATTCTTATGAAATGATGGAGATATCACCCTCTTGTAACTATGAGCTGAAGCCTGTGCAGTTTTACAGTATGAGCACAGTCAACCTGAGTGATACTATCACAGACACAGTCTGCAGACCAACAGCTGCCACTGCTGTGGCACCTACTCACGCTGATACAACTGTTGATGAAGCAAACTCCTCTACTCCAAGGAGAAACACAACCACTGGTCTGACTGAGAACATCTTTTGTCAAATGTCCATTTGTGCACCACTGGTGAAACAAAAAGAAGGCCACATGACTCAGTTCACATCATATGAAGATCAGAATGAACCTCCTAATATACCAACTGAAGAACTATGCAGTGAATTAAATTTCGTTCCATCGAATGATGCTTTTTCATGTCAATCAAATGCTGCAATAACAAACGTTGCTGCCTGTGATCTTTCTGATATAGTTTTACAAAACTGAAAAAGTTAATAAACAACAAAGGCACAAAATCAAAAGAAGATTAATGGCATCAGAGAAACCCAGAAATCAGAGAAAAGAAAACCAAAAAAGGAAAGAACGACAAAAATATGCTTCAAATAAGGATTACAAAGAAAAGAAAAAATCTTGCACAAGCGAGGCATATAAAAACAATCCTGAAGTCAGACAGAAACAACAACAGTATGTTAAAAGACGTTATTGTGAGAATGATGAATTCAGACAGAAACAACAGCAATATATTAGAAGACGCTACTGTGAGAGCGATGAATTTAGAAAGAAACAACAACAATATATTAAAAGACGCTACTGTGACAATGCTGAATTTAGAAAGAAACAACAACAATATATTAAAAGACGCTACTGTGAGAACGATGAATTTAGAAAGAAACAACAACAATATATTAAAAGACGCTACTGTGACAATGCTGAATTTAGACAAAAACAAAAAAGCTATATCACTAAAAGGTATCAAGAGAGCCCAGAATTCAGAGAGAGACAGAGATCTCGAGTGACTCAACGTTATGCACGTGACAATGCATTCAGAGTAAGACACAGACAACTAATGAAACTACTAATGCGGGACAGGTATCAAAGTAATCTTGCATTCAGGATTATGCACAACATGAGATGTGCAATGAAAATAAAAAGGAAATACAGATGGGTGAACAGACAAACCCAAGAGAGTGACAACAGTGTGATCAACGAGGCCATATCTGTGTTCAAATCACAAATCAAAGTTGGACCATCATACCCATGTACTGTCTGTTTCAAGGCTTCATTTCCAAACCAAGTACGACCCTGCAGAAGGTCAAATTATGTCAAAAACCCACATGTGGTTGCAACATGTTTGACAGGAAAGTTTGTTCATGTTTGTGATGAAAACTGCAGAAATGAGCAGTGCAATGTGCCTGATGAGAGAAAGAGAGAGTGGATTTGTCACACCTGCCACAATCATCTCAAAAATGGATCCATGCCAGCACTTGCTGTTGCCAATAAACTGGAGCTTGCTGATATTCCACCTGAACTGTCTGATCTCAACATACTGAGAGACATCTCATAGCCAAGTGCATACCATTTGCCAAGATTATTCCTCTTCCCAAAGGCAGGCAGAGAGCAATTAGAGGAAATGTGGTCTGTGTCCCATCAGAGGTACAGGAAACTGTTGAAGCACTACCTCGATTGAGAATTAATTCTCAGGTGATGAGAGTAAAACTGAAGAGACGCTTGTCTTACAAAGGTCATCAGCTGTTTCAGACTGTAAGCTGGTCTAAACTTGTGCAAGCACTGCATAAACTCAAGCAGATTCATCCACAGTATAAGGATGTGAGCATCAGAGATGATGCTGAGCTGTGTGATCCAACTCTTCCTGATGAAGATGATGAGGATGATGATGATGAAAACATGAATGAGGACGATTATGATGAGGCTGATTTAATGGAAATTGACAGCTGTGAGAAAAATGCACTGAGTGAAGCACAAAATAAAAATGAACAGGATATTGACATGTTACCCTGTGATGGTGAACAACCATGTGAACAGATCAGAGATGATTCAGACCAAGCAGATGGACTGACTAATGGTGGTTTTGCACTCGAGTCCTGTTTGCAGCCCCCTGATGTGGCTGAGGAGATATTATGTTTCAGTGAAGGAATCTACTCTGTTGCTCCTGCAGAGAGAAACAATCCAATAAGTTTTTTCAAAACACCTAAACTGGAGGCCATGGCCTTCCCTGTGCAATTTCCTACAGGTCAAAACACATTGGATGAAAGAAGGCTGATCAAAGTATCCCCCAGTGGGTATTTCAAATCAAGACTTTTCTGCATTGATGATCGTTTTGCCAGAGACACAAACTATTTGTTCTTTGCACAGTTTGTGACTGAAATACACTTGGCTACTTCCAGCATGACAATACAATTAAGGAAGGCAAAGCCTCTGACCAGAGATGGGAGAAAAATAACCTCAGGCATGTTACAAGATAAACATGAGGTGGAGAAACTGGTGAGAAATAAAGACGCAGTGAGATTCATGCAGCCTCTGAGAGGAACCCCAGCCTATTGGGAGAAAACAACAAGAGATCTTTTTGCCATGATCAGACAGTTGGGAACTCCCACGTTCTTTTGCACATTCTCAGCTGCTGAAATGCGCTGGCCTGAAGTGATTGAGGCAATAACAAGGCAACAAGGTGAACAAGTGAATTTTGAAGGACTCGACTGGTCAGCAAAGTGTGACATCCTGAGAAGCAATCCTGTCACAACAATGCGCATGTTTGACAAGAGAGTTGAAACATTATTCAGAGATTTACTCTTATCTCCCGCAGAGCCACTTGGCAAAGTCATTGACTACTTTTACAGAGTCGAGTTTCAGCACAGAGGAAGCCCACACATACACTGTCTCCTGTGGGTAGAAGGTGCTCCTGTGTTTGAGGAGGATGATGATCAAACTGTTGTTGATTTTATAAACAAATACATCACAGCTCAGCTGCCTGATCCACATAAACAACCTGAACTTTACAAGAAAGTTACAGAAGTGCAAAAACACAGTAAGAACCACACAAAGACGTGCTTTAGGAGTTTAAGCTCCGGGTGCCGTTTTGGTTTTCCTAAACCACCCTGCAATGAGACGATGATCACAAGACCCAGTGAGGATGATGAACTGGAAGTAGAAACAGCAAAGAACAAGCTCAGACCACTGAACCACTGCAGCTCTTGGCAAGATGCAAGTTGACACATGCAGAATATGAGCGATACCTGAATAAAATGAACACAAGGAGTACGATCATACTAAAGCGTGATCCAAAAGACTCTTGGATAAATGGCTATAATCCACATCTGCTTGAAGCCTGGAACAGTAATATCGACATAAGCTTTGTTTTAGATGCTTTCGGCGCAGCAAATTATTTAATGAAATATATATCAAAAGAGGGCGGGCTATCTGAGTACCTGAAAACTGTCATTGAGAACTCCCATAAGGACAGTGTAAATGAGTGCGATGAAATGAGAGCCGTCATGCAGGCATATTCAAAGAAGCGAGAGATCAGTGCACAGGAGTGTGTTGCTCGTGCATGTGGTCTTCACATGAAGCAATGTTCACGTGCTGTAATATTCATTCCAACTGATGATAATCCTGTGAAAATGAGTCGTCCCCTGTCAGTTCTGGACAACACAACACCTGAGTCTTCCAATGTTTGGATGACATCTTTGAATGACAAATACAAAGCCAGACCTGAAACACCAGAGTATGAGGAGATGTGCATGGCAGACTTTGCTGCTACTTGCAGGATTGTCTATGGCCAACAGACAAAAGGTAAAGATGTTTTGCCCCTTCTCAATGAGATGGGATTTGTGCAAAGGCGAAAAAACAATACGCCTGCTATCATCAGATTTCACCGCTGCTCACAAGAAAAACATCCAGAGCAATATTACGGAAGACTGCTTAAACTGTACCTTCCTCATCGTTCAGACCATGAACTGAAAACACCATCGTTGCCAACCTATCAGGCTTTCTATGGTGCTGGCTGTGTACAGCTACCAGGTACTGACCGTCTTGAGTACGTGCAACACATTGTCAAAAGAAACAGAGAAAAATATGAGAAAAACAGTGAGGAGATCGAGAGCGCTGTTGAGGAATATGAGCAGAACAGAGGTGTGACTGACGAATGGTGTAATCTGGCACCTGAATCAGATCTCGTAAGGTTGCCACTTGTTGAACAAGAAAGAGAGCGAGACAATGAAAATGAACAGGAAGATGTGCCCGACTACAGCCGTCAGGCTGATGCTTCAACAGAAGTCAGAGCCATCAGGGAACCCCTGCTATTGATCCCACATTGTTACGTCAGATGTTTCAGAATCTGAATAAGAAGCAAGCCTGCATATTTTATGCAGTTAGAGACTGGTGCATTAAAAGAGTCTGTGCTCTAAACCGGAGCAGTTTTTCTTTTATATTAATGGTGGTGCTGGAACAGGAAAATCACATCTTATCAAATGCATCTACTCAGAAGCATCTAAGATACTGAGCAAAGTGCCCAGATATGCAGACGACGTTGATATATCAAAACCCACTGTCCTGTTAACTGCTTTCACTGGGACTGCAGCTTTTAACATTTCTGGAACAACACTGCATTCTCTTCTCAAGCTCCCTAGAAGCTTAAAACCTCCCATTCAGGGACTTGGCAATCAGCTGGATGAAGTCAGATCAGAACTTTTGAATGCTGAAATAATCATCATTGACGAAGTGTCTATGGTGTCAAGACATCTCTTTGCATATGTAGATGCAAGACTCAAACAGATCAAAGGGACTCGGAGACCCTTTGGAGGCATGTCAGTCATTGCTGTTGGAGACTTCTATCAGCTACCCCAGTGCGACAGTCTAAACCTCTCTGTGTGCACGACCCGTCTGAGATCGACCTGTGGCGGGAGCATTTTCAGATGATCACTCTGACTGAGATTATGCGTCAGAAAGATGATGTTGTCTTTGCTGAGATGCTGAACAGAATCCGTGTGAAAGGAAAGTTGGATGAGCTTTTGCGAAGCAGATAGAAATTTGTTGTCACAGGCCATAACTGAACCAGCCCTTTGTCCGACTGATGCGTTGCACATTTTTGCAACTAATAAAGAAGTGGATGCACACAACTCTGCAACACTGGGTCTGCTCCATACTCATATCATTGACATCCATGCAGATGATTATAGAAAGGATCCTAGAACTGGCAGAATGGCACTTCAAGACAGACCATTGAAAGGAGGTAAAACGAGTTACCAGACACACTGAAAGTTGCAGAAGGAGCTCGTGTCATGCTCACCAGAAACATTGACATACAAAATGGTTTGGTTAATGGAGCTTTTGGAAAACTACTTAGAGCAGTTTACTCTGAAAACGACCAACACATCATCAAGCTTGGACTTAAAATGGATAATGAGACATCTGGAAAGAATAACCGAACACCAGCAGACGACATGGTGTACATTGAGAGAGCAGAGGAGAATCTGAAGCAGAAAGGAGTGGTACGAAGACAGTTCCCAGTGAAGCTGGCCTTTGCATGTACAATACATAAGGTACAGGGTATGACAACCACATCAGCTGTTGTCTCTCTTAAGAGCATTTTTGAGCCCGGCATGGCCTACGTAGCTGTCAGTAGAGTGACGTCTCTCAGTGGACTGTATCTTCTTGATATGGAGGAGAAAAAATATTCACCAATCCAGAAATCACTGCAGCGCTTGAGAACATGAGACAAGCCAGCCTTGATGACATGATGCCTCTTCTACATGTGAGACAAACACTGAGCAGGTCAGAGGTTTTCACCATTGTTCATCATAATACAGAGGGACTGCCAGCTCACATTAATGACATCAAGAGTCACCATGAATTGTGTCTAGCAGATGTTTTGTGCCTAACAGAAACACACCTGCGGGGCTCTTTTTTGTCGCAGAGAGTCTCCACTTGGAAAATTACAATTTGTTCAAACGCAACAGACACCTGTCCTACACAAACTTTCCCCAGATGGCAAACAGAAGTGGTGGTGGAGTTGCTGTTTATGTGAAGAGTGACATTCAAGTGCATGAAAACAGTACATCCATAATGTAACTGACCTTGAATTTCTGGCTTTAAAGGTTGAAGCACCAGTCAGTGCTCTGATTGCAGTTGTGTACAGACCTCCAGACTACACTCTGAGGCCATTCCTGAAAAACCTGGTAAGCCTATTAGACTCATTAGAGATCATGGACTGTCATCCCATCATAGTGTGTGGTGATTTTAATGAGAATGTTTTATCCAGTGCAAACAAACCAATCCTGGAGCTGTTTGAGTCTAGGGGATATGCACAGGTCATCACTGCCCCTACCACAGAGAAGAACACACTGCTTGACCTCATTTTCATTTCTCAGCCAGAGCGATGTCTCCATTCTGGAGTCATGAAGACCTACTATAGTTACCATGACCCTGTATACTGTGTATTGTCCTGTGATGATTCATGATCTAGATCTTTGACTGCAGTAAGTAATTTCTATATTTTTGAATGACTTAAGAAAGTAGAGCGATATTTAAAAGTTGACTTAAGAAAAAGCGCCCTGCATTGCAATATAATGTTTGAATTGTCTACATAAAATACAATTAAATGAATTAAGTAATGATATCAGTAAAAGATGACAATTTTATGTATTACAGAAAATCTAAAAATCAGAAATCTATGAATGTCAGAAAAATCAAATATAGCAGTTTAAAACAAACAGTGTAGGCATATCCTCTCTGCAGCCAGGCTTCAAAATCCTGCCAGGCTGCCCCAGTCTCACTGTGGCTGGGAGGGAGGGAGGGTGGACCAGAGGATTGCCCACACAGCAAATAAATATTCAACAGCTTCTTCATTGTTTCTGAGAGAACAACACAGACTAAAGGTTGCTTTACAAAAAATAAAAATAAATAAAAATAAATAAAAATAGAAATCTAATTACAGCAATAATGACAGTTAAGCCAGTTTATCTGTGCCTCTATTTTGAAATAATATTTACAAAAATGTTATTGATTTCAGTTTGTTATAATCTTTAAACTTTTTCAAAAGTATATCATTATATTTTTGGACAAATCTTTCAATGAAACATACATTTTTATGAGCTTTTATCATGTTTCAGCCAGTGCATTTATCAGGGTGGGTCTGGGTCTGGGATGATAAATGCACATTTCTGGCCAGAAATGTTTCAGCAGTGTTACATATGCACTACATATGTTAAACTTGCTTTTTGTTACCAGTTGATACCCTACATTTGTATAGACATTGGGTGGTGTGAGGCTGGGGAGTTGAGTGGAGTGGGTAGGTGGGAGTTGAAATGGGGGTACGGTGGGAGGTTGTTAGGTTTTTTTTTTTTTTTTTTTTTGTTAAGAGAGACACAGTCCTCCTGTGTCTTCTCCAAGCTTCACATGTAAAATCCAACAGTGTGAAGCACATAGCAGCCAGAAACTGTAATGCCACAGATCAGAGAGGCTTCATCATCACCATCTTCGCCGTACGATCAGAGCATGAGACTTCACATCTGGAGCACAGGAGAGATTCTGTGATAAGTCCTCCTTCTAGCTTGTCCCACAAGCAGTCGGTGAGATTTACTCACAACAAAAAGGGTTAATGACATTATTTTCATGAAAACATGTATTAATTCTTTGTAAAGTGTTTAAATTGTGTTTTCACTTGACCTTAGGAGTGTTATTTTGAGTGTATTTTAATATCTGTACTCAGGGGTTTCCCTCTGTGATCCATCCCCTTCAGAGCTGAGACACTCAGGACTGAACAGACTGCACAGTTTCTGTGACCGAGCCTCCAAAACATCTTCTTTGAAACCACACATGATAGAAGGGCTTTATATTTGCAGCAGCACTACTACAGGTATTCAGTTTATTACAGGATGTGTTTGTTTCTTAGGACCAGCTCTAAGTGCACACTACCTAACATATACACCTTTCTGTTCATTACAAACCAACTACTCTGGATCATATGGCCAGTCGGCAGGAATGTTGCTGCAGGAAAACATCCCTGCAGATCACCATCATTGTCAGACTGACTATGCCTCCTCTGTGCAGTGTCAAGATCCTCCCTAAATGAGTGTGTAAGTTCATTATTTTATTCCCTTTGACAAGACAAGTATCACTGATATTTACATTTACAACTACATATGTTCCTGTTTTCTGCTCTTCTTTTAAAGTCCTCAGCTATCCTGCTTCTGTGCTGCTTGCCACACATCAAACACTGGCCGGATGACAGGGAGGATCCACTCTGAAGTCACTGGACATGATGAGGATCATATGGGACTTTATAGTTTCACAGAAATGTTGTGCTCTTTGATTACAGGTTTTAAATGGACATAATGACTGCCTCTCTCTGATCTGACAGGCTAAAGGATTGTTTTCATTGTTAGTGCTCTGTACAGTGTATGCTTATTTAATATTTCATCACAGAGCAAACCTTTATTTATTTAACATATTTTTATTTTGTTTTAATGTTGAATTAACTGTGGGGATTTTTTTAAGTGGGCACTCAGGATGTCATATGACCAGAAATGTGGTAACTGTAATTCAACAGTATGTAAAGAAAGAATCTGCTAAGAACAAAACACAGACAAAAAAACCCCAAGAGAACTCAAATTCGTTCCATGTAATCCAATCTAAAACATTTTAAACTGCTGAACAGCAACACAAACAGTGTTAAAGAAACAGTGTTAACAGAATAATTATGATGAGTTTGTACCAAAGTTTCAGGTCACATGGCACACCTAGTGTGTAGTGTGGGGTATCAGCTGGTAAGTATAGGTTTTTTTCATATTTGTGTCCTTAGAGTTCAGATAGATAAAGCCTTGTGTATAATAATTAGTCATAACCACAACTCAAAGTCAGGGACTAACTAAATTTGGGACTTCGTGTCTGAGCCCAGGTTAAAACACAGTGTTAAAAAGCATTTAGTGGCATGGCTGAACAATGCTGTAAACTAATGATACTTATTTATCCATGTTCACAAAAAGGACTAATGTGTTCATTTGATTATTTGTATGTGTTGAACTGTGTCACCACCTTAGGCTTTCGTTTGAGTTCACTCAAAAATCTCTATACAGTTCTCTTTTACCACTGTGTGGACACTGTTTACATTAAAACATAAAAAAGAATGAGTAATAAAAAGATGTGTAGACAGATCAGTAGATTCAGTAGACCAATATTAACAGCTGTTCAGCCATGTTCTACGAAACAAACACTATTTAAAGGTTCAGGATTGTGGTTTTAAAAGTTGAATTTTCATGTATTTCATATGTTGCTTATTATTTTTATTTGGTTATTTAATTTAGTTATTTTTATTTATTCTCCTGTGAAGTGTTTAACAAAAAAAGCTACTTTAATTTCAATTTTATTTGTTTATTATTTGGTAATTTGTTCTTTAAGAATCGAGTCTGTGCCAAAAACTAAAGTTGAACAGACACATGACAGGATCAGATTATTAACACCTTAAAACATTGCAAACGCGTCTCTTTTTAAAATGATTTTATTCTATTTCGAAAAAAAAAAACATTTGTTGAATTAATTTAAGTCCTTTTCAGAAAAAAGCTGTACAATATGCCTTAAGATTTTTATGTTATTTTCTATGATATACAAAACAAATTGTAATACCATTAAACATGATATTCACGTGTATATGTCTGAAAAACATTATGCTGTATATTAAAGTTTGTATTTTCTCCAGCATGTTTGTTCATCTTTTCAGTTCAATTCAACAAATTTGTTTTTACATTTATTTTTATAATTTTTTTATGAATTAGAGATTTATAATACATAATTCCACTCTTTAAGTAATTAGAAGAATATGAACTTTTGTTATTCATTCAGAGGTTTTCTGACTAAATTTTCTTTTGTCATTACTCATCTTTTTCTAATTTATATTTTAAACATGTTCAGCTATTTTCCAACTTCTTCTGTGTGAAAATCAGCTTTCAAAAGTTCTGCACTTTTGTTTTCAGGTTAAAAATTCGGTATTTTCCAGCTAATTCAGCATTTTTAGCTTAATATTCAGTATTTATTTCATTCAGCAATTAATTCATTTCAGTGCATACATTCAGATTCAAGCATTCACACTGCAGTTTCTTCAGAAAATGCACTTTCTAGTTTAAGTTAACCTTAATTTAACCTTTTGTTTATTCCACTTCATTCCTCTTTCCATGCTTTAAAATATTACAACTCTTGTGTATGCTTTGTTTTCTTTTTAGCTTCCTTTTCAGTATTTATTTCTGCTTGGAGGGTTTCTTATAATTAGTGTGAATGCTTGTAAAAGCATTCACAGTATTGTTCTTCAAATCTTTATTATTATTTTTCACACTTATTATCTATTCCGTACGTTTTTTGGACTCTAACTCCTTCAAAACCGTTCAACTTAGAAAAACCATTCAAACACCATTAGATTCCTCTTCTTTTGGAATGGTGTGCTTCTATTTTTCTCATTTTTAACATTTATATTTTTAATTTTATTCAACTTTTTTCAACAAAATTTTCCTATGTATTTCAATGGGGAGACCCTTCAAATTCTCCTTCAACTTACTCCTCTTTAAACTGTATCTACTTTCACATACTTTGACATAGAGCCACCATTCAAACTTTAAAACGAAGACAAGACATTCAACTATTCAACTTGTATTTATCTTTTCAATATCTGTTATACTTTTCTTCAGTTCCAGTTTAAGTTTCATGATGTTTTTTTCAGCCGTTTCAGCGTTTATAATGGGTGTGTATGGGACGGAATGTTGGGGCTAGAGTGAGACAGCTCAACTGCTAGAGTGAGAGAAGCAAAAAATTAATCTTAAAATCTTTTTAAAACTGCTGCTGTGTCATGTGTGTTTGCTCTACAGGTATGATTTTACCCTCAAAACGTAGCCATCGCTGTCCTCTTTCATCCAATGTGTTTACTATTGTACTAGGTGTTATGGTTCTTTCATAAATGTCACCAATGCACAGCCTCCTCCCTCCAACTCCTCCATAGACTCCAATGTTAAAATGGCTCAGAAGGTTCGTTTGAAAATCAGAAGAGCAGGCTGTCTTTACACTGTCACCACGTCCATATAATAAACTCCACAGGCATGAAAACTGAGAATTCAGTAGACTAGACATTGCTGCCGCTCACGGTCAAAGAATTTCGTCAATACGACCTATACTTTTCATTTGGGAGCGATTTGTTTGGGGCTGACTTTTCTGTTCATTTTAAGCAGCAAAAGTGAGGTGCATGTCTGTGTGCGTGTGTATGGAGCCATTGGGTGCAGTCACTATAGCAACCAGGCTCACACCTGCCTGCCTAACGAGCTCTCTCTCACTGTGCCAAGATTCATCTTAAACACTTCTCTTTCAACTGCTGCTGTGTCCACAGTGTTTGCTCTACAGCCATCATTTTACCATCAAAACATCGCCATCGTTCTTCTCTTTCCAACAGCGTGTCTTTCAAAGCTCAGAGATGTAAACCTTTAAAACTGTGTGGATCCAAGTGGAGGGATCACATTTTAGTCATTCAGTGATTCAAAGAATATGAACTTTTAATATTCATTCAGATGTTTTCTGACTCTAAATTTTCTTTTCTCATTTCTTAGGTTTTTCTAATTTTAATCTAAAAACTTTTCAGCTATTTTCCAACTTCTTCTGTGTGAACATCAGCTTTCAAAAGTTCTGCACTTTTGTTTTCAGGTTAAAAACTCTGTATTTTCCAGCTCATTCAACATTTTTGACTTATAATTCAGCAATTAATTCATTTCAGTGCATACATTCAGATTCAAGCATTCACACTGCAGTTTCTTCAGAAAATGCACTTTCTAGTTTAGTTATACATTTTCCCTCCCACGTGGGACATTTAGTTTTCTTTGGATTTCTCCATCTATATGCACTAATTTGTCCGGCGCCTGGACATTTCTTTTCTAGCCACTGCTCGTCAGCAGTGAGTTTTGTTGTTTTATTACCCATTATTAGTTTATGCTTCTTTTAGCGCTTAGTAATACACACACACCTGCGGCGCCTTCACTGGCACGAGAACAGAGAGAGGTAGCTGACACGCCCTTCTACTTTCAAGCTATTCTTGAAAGTGGTGTCACCTTTACGTGATGAAACACGACCTTCCTCTCAGTTCACCAGTACTTCAGCGACCAACAGTAAACAAATTAGTGGAATAGTTCAGCCTTCTTATTGTGCTGTAAAAATCAACTTATTCCACCAACAAAATGAACAATAAAGACAGACAATTACGCTGCTGCCCCGGAGGCTACCAATCTGTTAAGACGAGCCTACTTTTACCCTTTCGGGGAGCTCTCAATCCCTCTGGACAAGCTCAATATTTATTTTACCTTAACCCTTTCGGGGAGCTCTCAATCCCTCTGGACAAGCTACTTTAATAACCCTTAAGGGGAGCTCTCAATCCTTCTGGACAAGCTACTTTAATAACCCTTAAGGGGAGCTCTCAATCCTTCTGGACAAGCTACTTTAATAACCCTTAAGGGGCGCTCTCAATCCCTCTGGACAAGCTACTTTAACTTTTAGGTTTCGTTTTTGATTTCACGCAAACCTCTTTGTCTCAAAGTTATCTGTCTTACCTTAATGCTGGTTTCTTCAGATGCACCCGATCAGCCCCCGACGGTGCGGACCACTTATAAGACGTTGGCCAAGACCCGAATTCACGTCCTTGGGCTTTATCACGCACCTAGTGCGTGAGCTGTCGACAGACTTCAACGTGGGCTTCTCGCACCGATGGGATCTGGTGAGGTGCCTCTTGTGGGAGCTGCTTTAAATAGGCCGTCCCATCCGGCTCGAAGGACCAAGAAATGTTAAGGGAAAATCCCAAACAGAAGTCTGCCAAGGCAAACAGAAACACAGTGAGACAAAATACTTAATCACATGTACATGGGTGAACGTCTCAAGTGAGAGTCACACAGTGTACCTCTTTATTCGTGCATTTATAGTCACTGGTGCCCACACAACAGGGCGGCGTATTTTCGCTCTTCTCAGAAAAATGACTATACAACAGTATGTGGCTATCTTACTGGAACATTCCGTTCCGGAATGTTAGTGCATAGGGAGTGAAGATAAGAGTGGTTCAGGT
The DNA here is from genome assembly GCF_013358895.1 of Oreochromis aureus. NCBI lineage: Eukaryota > Metazoa > Chordata > Actinopteri > Cichliformes > Cichlidae > Oreochromis > Oreochromis aureus. The sequence goes on along the minus strand of NC_052954.1, from coordinate 29,727,070 downwards.
GTATGTGTGTGTGTGTTGTGGGATACAGAAAGACGCGGCCTCTCTTCTTGTTAGGGAGCGTCAGATAAAAGTGTCCAGCTCTCCTCTTCCTGCTTGTTCAGCTATTATCGCTGTGAGAAAGAATTTATAAAACAGTCTTGTAGTGGACAACAGTCTAAGTCATCAAAAGGTCAACATACAGTATTCTATCATATGCAAACTTATATCATTAAAAGCTTATACTGACTACTAAGTACAATTTTCCATTGACAATAGCACATTTAAAAACAACAGTTTTGATCAAAGTGCTTCACAAATTATGAAAATAAATAAATAAAATAAGACAAATACAACGCAAGACAAGACAAACATAGAAACCAACCAAATGATAATCAAACTATCTTACATCAAAGCCAGAGTAAAAAGATGGGTCTTTAAATGAGATTTAAAAGACTGAACAGTCTCAGAAGAGCAAATGGCAAGAGGGAGGTTGTTCCACAGTCTAGGAGCTACAATAGCAAAGGCACGGTCGCCTCTGGTTTTCAACCTAGACTTAGGTTGCATTAAAAGCATCTGGTTAGAAGATCTTAGTGCTTTTATAGGATTATACAAATGAAGAAGTTCTGTTAAATAGCTAGGGGCAGTGTTATTTAAGATTTTATAAGTGAATAAAAGAATTTTAAAATCAATGCGAAATTTCACAGGAAGCCAGTGTAACTTGGCTAAAACTGGAGTCATATGATCATGCATTCTGGCACCTGATAAAAGGCGTGCAGCAGCGTTCTGTACTAATTGCAACCGGTGAAGAGAGGAGTGAGGGAGGCCTAAATAGAGGGAGTTACAATAGTCCAGTCTAGAGGTAATGAATGCATGAATAAGCTTTTCAAGGTCCTTGGGGGACAGGAAAGGCTTAGCTTTAGAAATTTGACGTAGCTGATAGAAGCTAGATTTAACCACAGTAGATACTTGTTTCTCTAATTTGAAGGAGCTATCCAGGAGTACCCCAAGGTCTCTTACAACGTTGGAGAGGTAGCTAGCAAGTGGGCCAAGGGTAACAGTTAGTTGGTTCAATGGAATATGGCTGTCAAAGACAATAACTTCAGTTTTTCTGTCATTCAAGGTTAGAGAGTTTTGAGATAGCCAGGTTCTCACATCATGAAGACAGTTAAACAATGTATGCAATGGATCTCTGATATTCAAAACCAAAGGGAAATAAATTTGAATGTCATCGGCATAACAATGGAAAGAAATATTATATCTTTGGAAAATAGATCCCAAGGGCAACATGTACAGAGAGAATAGCATAGGGCCCAAAACAGACCCCTGGGGCACACCACAGAGAAAAGGAGCAGAGGAGGAGGAGTATTGCCTCATTGTGATAGAGAATGACCTCTCTGATAGATAAGATTTAAACCATGATAAGGCTGTGCCCTTAAGGCCAACTATTTGCTCTAACCTTGATAATAAAATGTTATGATCTACTGTGTCAAACGCAGACGTCAAATCCAGTAAGACTAGAACCATAGAGCAACCTGAGTCTGTGGTTAAAAGGAGATCATTAAAACTCTTAGCAAAGCTGTCTCAGTACTATGTCGAGGCTTGAAGCCCGACTGGAATTTTTCAGAAATACCATTGGAGTCTAAGAAGGTCTGAAGTTGTTTATAGACCACTTTTTCCAGAATCTTTGACATAAAGGGAAGCTTAGAAATCGGTCTATAATTTGAAAGAACACTAGGGTCAAGATTAGTCTTCTTAATAACGGGTTGCACAACAGCATGCTTGAAGGCAGACGGCACGCAGCCCAAGACAATGATGCATTCAAAATTAATAAAATAAAAGGCCCAATAGTATTCAACGCTTCCTTAAAAAATACGGGCAGGGAGAATATCATGTGGGAATTGGAGATTGTTAAGTGGTCAATTATTTCCTTTACATCAGAAAGAGTCACAGGCTCAAACTGCTGAAAGACAGCAGAGCATTTAGAAGCTGGAACTTGATGTGGAACTACCAATAAAAACGGGCTCTTAAAGTAGTAATTTTTCAATAAAATACCTTAAAAACTTTCACAAAGAGCCGGAGAAGCCTCCTTGTGTGCGGTAGCACGAGGATTAATCACAGAGTTAAAAATCTTAAAAAGCGCTTGGGGCTTGTGACAATTGGTCAAAATAAGACCTGATAAGTAGGCAGATTTAGCAGCTTTGACAGTCTTCTGATATTTTGACAAACAATTATGAAGGATTTCCGCTGACACTACGAGCTTATCCTTTTTACACTTCCTCTCAGCACGACGGCATTCGCACCTGAGAGCACGGGTAGTTTCATTCAGCCAGGGTTGGCATGACGACTTACTACGTTTAGTCTTATGTGGAGCCACGGTGTCCAGAATAGAGGAACATGTGGAATTAAAAAGGTTGGTAAGCTCGTCAGCCGATAAATCCACAAGACAGACGGAGTCGGGGAGCGCAGAGTTGGCGAAAAGAGTAGAGAAGTTAGTAATGGTTTCAGAATTAATCGAGCGCATTTGGCGTAAGGGACCCTCGCAGTTAAGCTCCATATGTCGTAATATAACATTAAACAAAACCACAGAATGATCAGAGATCCCTGAGTCCTTGATATCCGTTATACAAATATCCAGACCGTAGGACAAAACTAGGTCAAGCGAATGACCTTTTAAATGCGTCGGTTCACTTACACATTGCGTAAGATTAAAAGTGTCAATAAGGGCAAGGAAATCCTTTGTTAGTGTGCTTGCCTCACAACAGACATGTATATTAAAATCACCAACAATTAAAACACGGTCGTAGCGTAAAAACAGGCTCCCTAGTAGTTCAGCAAACTGAAAAATAAAATCCTTAACAGATTTCGGAGGTCGATACACCACAGCACAAAGAATTGGGGGAGCACGGTTCAGTTCCAGTAGCTGCACCTCGAAGCTGGTGAAAGAGACGGGTGGTAGTTCCCGGCATCGAAATTTGTGTTTAAAAATCGAAGCCAATCCTCCACCTCTGCCAGAGATCCTAGGAGAGCTAGCAAAGGCACAATCTGGGGGAAGAAGTTCTGAAAAAGCAGAAGATTCCTCAGGACGAAGCCAGGTTTCCGTCAGATAAAGAAAATCCAGCCCAGCTGAGACGAAAAAGTCGTTTAAAATAAAAGTCTTGTTTGCCAGCGATCTAACATTTAGCAAAGCCATCCGAAGTGTAGTCGGGTTGTTGCTAGTTGGAACAGATCTCAGCAGGCGAAGATTGCTATAGTTCACACCACCTCTGGAAAGCCGCACCCAGCTCCGAACAGGTGAGCACTCTGCCGGGGAGTCTGGGTGAGCATAGCGTCCAACAGGACTTATCCAGCGATGGCAGGGCAATCTATAGCAGAAGCGGCCCCCGAGAGCATGAGAAGAAGATAGAGTATTTACAAATACGTGGTAGCTGGTCGCATCAAGTGAGTTTAAGTAAGCCTTGAGGCGAACACGAATATCGCTCCGTTTACCCCGTCTCCTATGACGTTTCCTAGGTGGAAGGGTAGCTGGAAAGCGGCATAAATGATCAGAGATATCCGTCGGAGTTGAGAAAAAGTTCCCTGATTGCCACTTGAAACCAGGCATTTGGTGAGTCAATGGCTGGAGATTCAGAAGAGTTTGACGATCATAGGTAAGAAGCGCAAAGGCGTCAGGATAACACAGAGAAAATAGGATAGCAGACAGTAGACAAAGCTCGAGGAGATGGCACGCCGCAAACACTGGCGCCATCTTGAAAGTTTAAAGTGACCCATTAACTGTTCGCTATTCTGTGGGGACTGAGTCAGGACAATAAAGTTCACTTTGACTTCAGCAGCAAGCAGGCGCACTGAGGGCTCTCGCGCTCACTTTACGCGTATAGAATTTCGGAAAAACATCGGTGCAAATTATAAGTCTGTATCATAATGTCTGGTGTTTTCGTGTTTGTTGGTTTGTTATTTGTTTTATTTTACGAGTTGGTTATTAGATGCTGCTCCAGCCAGCCAGAGAATCCCCTGCCGTCCCCGCCCTCTCCTCCCTGTGCGGAGGGCGCCCTTACTCCCAGCAAATGGGCGATAGAAAACCGATCGGTGCCTATGCCATTCCCAATATGCGCTAGCATGGCGTCGGGGCAGCATGAGAACGAGCAATTTATTTATTTTTTGCCGATGCCCGTGATGCCGCCTCCCACCACGATGCTGCCCCAGGGAACCGCCCGTGTCGCCCGTATCAAAAACCGCTACTGCTTGTTGTTCCTAGAGTATTTAAAAGTAGAATGGGAGGGAGAGCCTTCAGTTTTCAGGCCCCTCTTCTGTGCCCCTCTTCCTGTTAAAAGGGAGTTTTTCCTCCCCACTGTCGCCAAAGTGCTTGCTCATAGGGGATCATATGATTGTTGGGTTTTTCTCTGTATCTATTATTGTAGAATCAATATAAAGCGTCTTGAGGCGACTGTTGTTGTGATTAGGCGTTATATAAATAAAATTGAATTGAATTGTATTGAATTACAACAGTAAACTACACAAAACACATAAAATGCACATTCAAAAACTATGGCAAAGCCACATCGATCCCAACACTCAGAAGACGCAGGTCGGCGCTCATCCAATGGCGAGCCCAAGAGCCCAAACAGAGAATGACACCACAGTCTAAAAGCAGCGCTGGAGCGGCTCCACTCGCTGCCATGGGAAAACACCGCCGCGACCCTTTGATCTTCCCAATGTCTGCTTCCAGGCCAGCCTAGTCCATTCCCACGAAACATGGCGGACATCCACTTTGCCGTGACATACGTTTTTAACGTATTAATCATCAGGGCCCTGTTTCAGAAAGCCGGTTTAGAAAACTCAGAGTTAAAAATGATACTCAGGGTTGAGTAACCCCGAACTGTCCAACTCGGAATATTCGGTTTCAGAAAGGCTGATAACAATTAGTTCAATCAACGCGGAGTTGCTTTAACCCCAAGTTAAGCGTTGCGCACGAGGATACATAAAGCCCTGATTAGTGGAGCACAGATTAAGCGAGTCACCATGGAGACGGAGGGAAAGAAGGCGCGGTCAATGTATTTTACAGCGCTTGAGGCCGAAATTCTGATGGCAGCATATGCCGATAACATGCAAATTTTGCGGAAAAAAAGTAACACAGCCTCAGCTGCAAAAGAAAGGGAGCATGCATGGCAAAACATAGCCGACAGAGTCAATGCGTGAGTGTTAATTTAAACATTGATCTAGGGATTTCCACCCATTTAACACGTTATTTTATTATATTTCATTTTATTTTTTAGTTTATACATTTTATTTTGTGATGTGATGTGAGCGCAGGTGCAACCCAACAGGCCCCAAACGTTCCTAGCAGCAAGTAAAAATGAAATATAAAAATATAGTCCAAACAGGTAAGGTGTAATTGTATTATGAGCCATAGTGCTTGGTCTGTTTGTCCTATGTAAATCAATTGCAGTTAGAGGCTACATTAATTTTCTTTCTGTAAGCGCTTATTGAAATTATCTGAGCACATTACAAGTACATATTTGCTTACTCTGTATGCTCAAATGTGACCCGTTATAGCCAACAGAAAAAAAAGCGGAGGCCGAAAAACAGGTGGGGTCCTCCACCACCACCACTCACAGAGGCTGAGCAGTTGGCCCTCAGCCAAAACAGTGGGCGCCCTGTGGCTGAAGGCATCTCTGCGGGGACATCCTCTGAGTCAATAACCCCGCAAGACACAAGTGCCTACCATCCATCCATCCATCCATCCATCCATCCATCCTCATCCGCTTTATCCGAAGTCGGGTCGCGGGGGCAGCAGCCTAAGCAGAGAAGCCCAGACCTCCCTCTCCCCAGCCACCTCCTCCAGCTCATCCGGGGAACACCAAGGCGTTCCCAGGCCAGCCGAGAGATATAATCTCTCCAGCGCGCCCTGGGTCTGCCCTGGGCCTCCTCCGTGGGACATGCCCGAACACCTCACCCAGGAGGCGCCCAGGGGCATCCTTGTCAGATGCCCGAACCACCTCAACTGGCTCCTTTCGATGTGGAGGAGCAGCGGCTCTACTCTGAGCCCCTCCCGGATGGCCGAACTTCTCACCCTATCTCTAAGGGAGAGGCCAGCCACCCTTCGGAGGAAGCTCATTTCTGCCGCTTGTACCCGCGATCTCGTTCTTTCGGTCACTACCCACAGCTCGTGGCCATAGGTGAGGGTCGGGACGTAGATCGATCGGTAAATTGAGAGCTTCGCTTTTACACTCAGCTCCCTCTTCACCACGACGGACCGGTGCAGCGTCCGCATCACTGCAGCCGCAGCACCAATCCGCCTGTCGATCTCCGGCCCTTCTCCCATCACTCGCGAACAAGACCCCGAGATACTTGAACTCCTCCACTTGGGGCAGGAACTCATCCCGACCGGAGTGGGCACTCCACCCTTTTCCGGCTGAGAACCATGGCCTCAGATTTGGAGGTGCTGATCCTCATTCCCGCTGCTTCACACTCGGCTGCGAACCGTTCCAGTGCGAGCTGGAGGCCCCCACCGATGAAGCCATCAGAACCACATCATCCGCAAAAAGCAGAGATGAGATTCTGAGGCCACCAAGTGAAAGCCCTCCGCCACTTGGCTGCGCCTAGAAATCCTGTCCATAAAATTATGAACAGAATCGGTGACAAAGAGCAGCCCTGGCGGAGCCCATCACCCACCGGAAACAAGTCCGACTTATTGCCGGCAATGCGAACCAAACTCTTGCAACGGTTGTATAGGGATCGAATGGCCCGTAACAGTGGGCCAGACACCCCATACTCCCGCAACACCTCCCACAGGACACCCCGAGGGACACGGTCGAATGCCTTCTCCAAGTCCACAAAACACATGTAGACTGGTTGGGCAAACTCCCATGCACCCTCAAGTATCCTCGAGAGGATAAAGAGCTGGTCCAGTGTTCCGCGACCAGGACGAAAAACCGCATTGTTCCTCCTGTATCCGAGGTTCGACTAACGGACGAACTCTCCTTTCCAGCACCCTGGCATAGACTTTCCCAGGAGGCTGAGGAGTGTGATCCCCTGTAGTTGGAACACACCCTCCGGTCTCCCCTCTTAAAGATGGGGACCACCACCCCGGTCTGCCAGTCCAGGGTACTGCCCCTGATCTCCACGCAACATTGTAGAGGCGTGTCAACCAGGACAGCCCTACAACGTCCAGAGCCTTCAGGAACTCGGGCGGACCTCATCAACACCAGGGGCTCTGCCACCGAGGAGTTGTTTAACTGCCTCAGTGACCTCGACCCCAGAAATTGGCGGGTCATTCCCCTCATCCCCAGACTCTGCTTCCTCCTCGGAAGACGTGTCAGTGGGATTAAGGAGGTCCTCGAAGTATTCCTTCCAAGTGCCTACATAAGAGGTAAATTCAAAATAATACATGATGTGCATACATCCTTTCTTCACAGTCACCTTTGCAGTGCTACTCATTCATGTGATAAACTCTTTACCATAATGAATTATTTTGTAGTGAAGTTATTTTCCTACTGATTTTGCCTTCCCTCAGTCTTGGTTGTCTTTGAGAGCATAATGACAATGAAGTGTAAGGTGATTGGTATATGTTTGTTAATTGCCATTTGGTCCCTTGTAAGTTATAAGTGACCTGTATAAACCTCATATTCTATCAGTTGATGGTGATGGTGTACTGCATCTGGTGCAGCCTCCTGTTGAGCCAGACCAACATGCAGTTGTGAGTACTCTTAATGCTCCACAGATCATAAGAGTTTACAGTAGAACAGCAATGTTGTTAATTTCTTTACTACAGGAAAATAATGAAGAAACATTGACAGCTGTTACAGAGGAGGAAGCAACAGAGACACTTTATGAGGTTTACATCTTACAATGGAAAATATAACAATTGAATAAAATGTGGTACTATAATAAAACCATGGACTTTCTATGTCTCTAACAGAGTGATGATGGAAATGCAGAGGAAGAGGGTCCAGCCACTTCTCCAACAAACCTTTCCTCAGTAAGATGTTCAGCACTGATTTACAACCAACCTAAGTAGGCATGTACTATGAATGTCAATGCTATTTTCTGTGTTTCAATAGCTCCCTGTAAAGCAGCTGTACAAGACCTATTTGATCAAGAAAATAAAAAATGCGACTTGGAAATGGAACACTTCGAGCAGCAGATCCAAAAGACCAAGATTGAGATTTTACTGCTGGAACCTCAGTTAAGGGTGGGTGAAGTGGTCAGAGATGGACGAATTATTTCAGTGTTTGAACAACATAATAATATACTTATTAATACTTTGTGTACAGGAAATACAGGCGACCAATAAAGCCAGTTGAACAAAAGATCTGTTTATTCTTCATTCAACATGTTGAGGTGATGGGTCAAAGGAAATGACTGCTCTTCCATCTTGTATGTCCGTGGCAGGGTCAGGATGTTCATGGTTTGGATCACTGCTGATGTTTGGTTCAAAAGGACAGTGTTCTCCTCTAATTGTGGCAATGTTGTGAAGAATCACACATGCCACAATAATGTCACATGCCCTTTCTGGGGTGACCCTGAGTCTTTGAAGGCACTGGAACCGGGCGTTAAGCATTCCGATAGTCATTTCAACTCTGGCTCTTGTCCTGCAATGAGCCAGATTATATCGCTGCTGTGGGCCCGGTTCAGGGTCAGGGTAAGGGTAAGCAAATAGGGTAAACATGGATACCCCTTATCACCAAGCAAGTAGCCAGTGAACTCTCCTAAGACAGAAGGATACACTTCAGTTCAAATGTCCCTGTAGCAATTGGTCTTTATATATTTTAAAGTATTTTCAACTCACCATGTCCAAATTTTGTGCTCAGTGTACATTCACGAAAAATTCGTGAGTCATGAACAGAGCCTGGCCACTTGGCTTCCACATTTGTGATAATGTTGGCAGCATCACATATGATCTTCACAGTGCAGAGAACACAAATTAGCATCCATTACCATAATGAAATAATGTGTTAGTTTGAAATGCTACAGGGAACTATGTACCTGTACATTAATGCTGTGGAAAGACTTCCTGTTCACATAGTCTCCTTCATTTACTGAAGGGGCAATGATTGGAATGTGAGTGCCATCTATACAGCCAATCACGCCTGGGAACCCTGAAAATAAATGTAAAATTTAAGTAGTAGTTCAAGTATCACCACATCATGAATTAAGTTTTGTTCATCCTGATACCTGCAATTTTGTGGAATCCTCTTTGATAAATTTTGTGGGTCTATGACCGGGAACACCACAAGCGAGTACAGGAGACGTTTCAGTGCAACTGTAACATTCCAGACTGCCCGACAGACGGTAGCCTTGGAAACGTGCTCAGCGTCACCAATATTATACAGAAAGCTCCGTTTGCAAAACGAAGTGCAATACAAATAATATGTACAGAACTGAGAGAATGTCCGCGATGTGTCACATGAGCAATATAAGGCCGAGGATGTTATTCAAATAAATTATAGATTGTGCTGAAAAACGGTAACGTTCACACAGAAAATCATCAGGAAATGATAAAATGTCCAAACGCGCTCTAATCACTCTCTCCCGGCGGAGAGCTCTGCGGAGAATTTGGGCTTCAACATCTACTGGCTCTTCAAGGAAGGGCCACGCCATGTCTGACACTTCCTACAGTCAGGTTTCAGACAAAGAGGCGGAGAAAGTCAGGGTTAGTTGAAGTAAACCTGCTAGGGGGCAGGTTAGCTTCACGGAGTGTGTCGTCATAGTAACTCACTCAGAATTAATCTAAACTCGCTTTGTGAAACCGAAAACCCAGAGTTTTCGTTAACTCAGGGTATACTTACTCAGAGTTTGCACTAAACCGGCTTTCTGAAACAGGGCCCAGGTGCTAGAAGATACTGCACACTGAGGTCCAAGAGAAGATGTTTGGGCACCATTTTGTAACATGGGTTGTACTCCGTGGTTCAGAGGAGCAGTAGAAACACTTCACAGGACAGTCAGAAAAACCCACAACCACACTGGTACTGGGAACATCAACCTTACAAGGCCCGGTTGAACGGCGGCTGCTTATCATACATGAAGCAGTCTTCCTGCAAGTCGTAATGTTCCAAATTGTTAGAGAGGTAAACAATATAAGGTCCGTCTCTATCCATACACTCACGTACAAGCATGTTGCTCTCATACGCCACAGAGGGCAGTGGCACATACTTGTGACATCACTAACTATTACCTTAACGGTGTGTTCACACCGAACGCGATAGGCGCGAGCGAAAACGCCCCAAACGCCCCTAATTTGCACCTCAACGCGTGTCCAAGAAAAATCCGACGCGCGAGAACCGGAAATGTGGGAGGGATGTGGGAGGAAGTTGTGCCAGACAGTATCTTTGCTAGATGGCAGCTGTCGAGCTAGCGTTTGAAGAGAGAGTCTCCCTCCTCTATTTACTGTGGAGAGCAGAGCAGCGGCGTTAGGGCGTCCTCGCCGCACCTGGGTCCATCAGGTCCTCCAGAGGCGTGAGCAGTTTGGTGAGTTTCACCACTTGCTCGAGGAGCTGCGCCTGGATGACGGCCGATTTCAGCGATATCACCGTCTTTCACTCGCCCAGTTTGAGGACCTGCTGTCCCGCGTCGGTCCCAGAATCGCCCGCCTAGACACCAACTACAGGCGCTCAATCCCACCTGCAGAGTGCCTGTCCATCTGCCTGAGGTTAGTAAAAATGTTTAATACGGTAGTCCTTTATTGATACCTGTGCTAATATATGCTAAACTATCGTTTATACACTGCTAACATGGCTGTGGTATGCTAACAGTGAATGCCGTCGGTGTTTACTGATAGCAAACTGTGGTATGGAGATGACTGTTTATAATATTTCTAGTGATACTCGACAGTTCTCATCAAGTCCCGATTTAATTCAATTTATGCTGTTCTTATGCTGAAATTCCTCATATCACCTGAGCTGGCTGTGGAGTACAACATGCTTGGCCGACATGGGAAAAAAAAGTTCAGAGATTTACGTCTTTTTAATGTTGTGTATGGTAAGTTAGTTTCACTTGAGACATTTGAACTTTAGAAAACTAAACTTTTTAATAAAGTGTTTGAAAGTGTAACTGAGATTGTTTATCATGCAATTTTATATATATTTTTGAGGCAATAAAGTGAAATAAACATTGTTCTTTGCAAATCATCACCAAATTAAGTAAGCTAAGATTAACTTTACTTTGGCTTGCCCATTTTTCTTCTTCATTTGCAGAGGCACTGAAGAAGAATTATTTAACATCAAAAGTCAACTTGCAAGAAGCAGAGAAGGCTCTCTCCAAGTGGTTCACTGGAGCTAAAGACAGAGGAGGACTGAGGGCTGCAAGGGTACAAAATAGACTTACGGCTCTGTAAAAAAACAAAAAAAGAAACCCAGCTGATTCAAGATAAGCTTTTGAGTTTTCCATCTGACTTTTTCTCACTGTTGCAACAGTTCCGAATATATAAGGAATTTTGATGTAGTTTGACATTTCTATTTTTTAAAAGTTTACGCACTTTGAAATACAGTTACGTAAAATCACAGTTGTTGGACAAAATAAATGTGAAAAATGTTGTTTTGTGTACCCTCGTGATTTTTGAAATGGTTTTATTTACAAACTAGTTTTTGTTTGTGGTCAGCTTTAATATATTTGGTGTCTTTGTGTCACAGAACCCGTATTAGCTGTCTGAAAAATTGATTTTGTGACTGTTTTACTGAGTGGGGCCCACTCAGTGCCAATTCAAATTAGAAGTAAGATGCAACTACAGAACCCACTGATAATGCCATTCCAACTTTTTAGCTCGTGTTTTCCTCATGTTGCACCCACTAAGAACTTGAAAGATGGGGCCCAGGTGGGTTTCTGTGTACTCTGCCTAGTTGGGGCCCATTTAGTTCCCAGATTTTACCAATATAACACCGAGATGGGCTTTTAAAATGGGGCCATTATGGAACCCGCGGACAATCCCACTTAAAACCCACTTTTTAGCCTTTGTGGTGCCCACATGGTACCCACAAAAAACTTGAAAGATGGGGCCCAGGTGGGTTTCTGTGTAATTTGCCCAGTTGGGGCCCATTTAGTTCCCAGATTTTACCAATATAACACCTATATGGGCTTATAAAATGGGGCCATTATGGAACCCGCGGACAATCCCACTTAAAACCCACTTTTTAGCCTTTGTGGTGCCCACATGGTACCCACAAAAAACTTGAAAGATGGGGCCCAGGTGGGTTTCTGTGTAATTTGCCCAGTTGGGGCCCATTTAGTTCCCAGATTTTACCAATATAACACCTATATGGGCATTTAATATGGGGCCATTACGGAACCCGCGGACAATCCTATATGGGGCCCATTTTTCAGCCCATTTCCAAACCATATGGGCCCCACATATAAATGTTGGCTGGGTATCAGTGTTAGCAATGATAGCATGGCTGTGGTGTCATATCAATGTATGCTCTCAGTGTTTGCTGATATCAAACTGTGGTATGAGGACCACTGTGGGTTAATCTTTGTAGTGATACTCACTCCTTTTTTTTTATTTAGACCTGGTTTAATTCTGGTATAGTTGAATATTTGTATATAATCCTTGCAGCTGTCAGACTCTGTAACAGGGGTCACCAGCCTTTCTTAAAACTGAGAGCTAGATAAAATTGTGAACAGTCTGGTTCATCTTTAGTTATATGGTTCTATCTAGCATATTCTATCTTGATAAGCTATGTCTTATCACAGGTTAATTTTTCAAAAATATTAATAACAATAATAATAATAATAATGCATTGGATTTGTATAGCGCTTTTCAAGGCACCCAAAGCGCTTTACAATGACATTATTCTTTCACGCTCACATTCACACACTGGTGGAGGCAAGCTACGGTTGTAGCCACAGCTGCCCTGGGGTAGACTATTAATTTAAAACAAGGGAGGGCATGGTGCTGCTGCCAGAGAGCAGCAGGTGTTAGCACGGCCCCTCCCGAGAACCCTCAATGTCTACATGGATTTAAAATTGAGAGGTGGGCACCGGCGCCAGAGGTAGGGTTGAATACACAGACCGTCCTCTAATTTCAAGATTTTCAGTTTTTCACAACGTAAAGCTTTTTCAAGCAAAACTCACAGTAAATATATTCGCATTTACAGCAGCCTCAGAGAAAACATTAGAACGAGGCAACTTCAACATAACAGACTACAGCTGATGCGCCAGAATGTCATACTAGGGCTGGTTCTTTTAAATACAAGGAGGGATTAAATAAATCAGAAACAAATGACACAGAGATGCAACAGGTAAAATCAGGAAAAGTTTATTCCCAAGGCGGACAGCAGGAATAAAAAAACAACAACACATCTGTGCTAAAATTCCACAGGAATAGGCATTCTAACAAAACTTATTTTGTATACTAAAATACCGTGAAGTATAGACAGTGGATTAACACAATGTAATATGTAAAAATGTAAAAACTACACTCACAAATAAACACTGAAATCAGAGTAAAACTAATTATAAAAGACAAATACAAATTTCCACTATGTGGATGTACATATGTGTATGGCTCACTTTACCATAAATTGTTTCTTCAGTCAGTGAAATGGTGCTTCAGCTTGAGATGGAGGCTCTCAAGGTTCTTGCTGTGAAGCTGCGACCGTTTAGCAGTGAACAGGAGTCCTGCGTGACTAAAAAGTCTCTCACAGGCTGCAGATGCAGGAAGAGTTGTATTGACTTTGATCGACAGCTTCTTGATCTGAGGAAAGCCATGCAATACATCCACACCTCCAGTGATTGGACATTGGACAGTGAAAGGTACCTCTCCAGCTCCTCTGCTTCTGGCTTTCCCGACCCCATGGATCCTTCATCTTCGTTGGTTAACCTGCTTTTTGTGCTGGCCTCATCCAGCTCTGTGTCTAGGTGATGTCTGATGAAGTGGAGACCTGTGGAAAGATGTAAGGTTTTCAAAAGAATTAGGTCTGGTCATTATAGTGCTGTATACACTGCCAAGCTGCAGATGTTTGTTTGGAGGAAGCCTCCAAAAGCTGGCCATACACGGTGCGATTTGGCCCATTTTGAGAGGATATTTCAGTCGCGCAACCGTTTTGGGGATCGGCCGTGTTTTGCCCTAATCGTGTGTGCATCGTGTAGTATACATGGGGTAACGAAAAGCAGTTAACACCTCACGACCAGCTCCCAATCATCAATCGTATGGTCGCATGATAATCAAACCAGTTTGAAATCCTGTCGCCTCTCACACTGCGCAGCACAAACACAGAAATGAAAGAAAAGGTGGAGCAGCACGGCAGTGCAGCGTGTGATCTAGACACAAGAGATGGAGGCACAACTTGTAGGATGAGGCAAGCTCATCCGAGTACGCAAGCGTAGAGCTGCCACCCAGGCAAAAGAAAAATAGAGCTATATCACGTTATAACGTAAACAGTTTATTGTTCTAACAATATACCTTTCACGTTTGAACAATATAATATTTACATTGTACGAACGTGATAATTATGTATATTGCAATAACGTGATATTATATTGTACAAACATTAAAAGTATATTGTTAGAACAATAAACCTTTCATGTTATAACGTGACATAGCTCTATTTTTCTTTTGTCCCGGTGGCAGCTCTACGCTTCCGTATCCGAGGCTTTTCAGTGTGGCCTCACAAGATTATCACGACTACAACAACCATGAAGAGAGCTGGATGGACATTGCTGTTCAATCACAGCAGCCTGGTCAATGTTTTTCATTAGTAATTTAGCAAAGTTGATGGTGTGTGAGTGAAAGACAGAGAGGGAGAGCGAGGGACAGATTTTGTATGATAAGCTTCATGTTATGGACGCACAGTTTGAGCACTCAGGTCGCATCAGAGCATCAGGCCGGCTAGTGTGAGACCCTGCATCGTGACCTATGAACTTCTAACCTCCGCGATTTAATTGTACAGTTTGAGCAGGAGCGGAATAACGTGACTGAAAAAAACTCGCAGTGTTTGCCCAGCTTAATGCAGACTGTTTAAACAAGCTGCTGTTTCACATAATAAACCCTGTCACCCGCAGTATTGCTTTCTGTTTTAACAGTTAAAGCAGTAGAGACGAGCTGTTTGCATGTTCGTGGAACTCTAGCGTCATTAACCAGGCTAGCTGTTAGCTTATAGCTCACGCTAGCTAACCAGCGAGCAGTTAAAAAGACAGCTGAAGCCGCACAAAACACCCACAAACATATCTCATTACAACGTATCGCCGAAAAAATGACTCGCAGCTCGAGCTCGACACAGCTGCTGTAACAAAAGACTGACATCCAGCTAACCACAGCTAAAAAGATATTTAGAGAAAACTTACCGTTTCATCAGGTTACGAGCTGATTTGTTTCACACTGAAAAGTTGGTTTGTTTTGGCTCTCCCTGAAGACACCGACACTGCAGACATAGCTGTTCTTTTGTGCTGCTTTTAAGCGAAACATTCTTTGTATGTGAGGCCAAAGGTGTTCATCCTCACCAGCTCTAGCGTAGACTCTGCCATCACCTGAGTGAAGTTGGCCCCCCCACCTTCTTCAAATCCAACAAAAGTGGTATCAAACATTTGTGCTACGTTTGTGCTACGTTTGTGCTGCAAAAATTTTCGTTTGTGCCGCTATCATTTTAAAGATATTAATAAAAATTTCCAGAGGTCATCAGAGGTCAACCAGCCCCCCCACATTAATGGAATCAAACAAAACTGGTGTCAATCAACTGTGCTACGTTTGTGCTGGTTTGTGCTGCTAAAATTATCGTTTGTGCTGCTGTCATTTTAAAGATATTACCAAAAGTTTCTAAAGCTCAACCAGCCCCTTTCTTTAATGTATCATTTTAAAGATATTAATAAAATTCCATCCATCCATCTATTTGCTTCCACTTATCCTTTTAAGGGTCGCATGGGGGCGCTGGAACCTATCCGAGCTGTCATAGGGCAAGAGGCAGGGTACATCCTGGACAGGTTGCCAGTCTGTCACAGGGCCAACACAAGGGACAGACATCCATTCACACTCACAGCTATGGGCAATTTGGATTAACCAATTAACCTATCCCCACAAGCTGCATGTCTTTGGAGAGAACCCATGCAAACACGGGGAGAACATGCAAACTCCACACAGAAAGACCCTGGCGTGATGGTGGAATTGAACTCAGGACCTTCTTGCTGTGCGGCAACAGTGCTAACCACCATGCTGCCGTAATAATAACATTAAATAACATTCATAAAGAAATTTAAAGGGGCATGCCAGTAGGTGTGTATCAGTTTATAATTAGATAAGGTATTTTGAGCCAATAAGCTGGTTGTGGATCACTGACTACCATGTTTCTTAACATTACCTTACTCCATCTAGTGTGCTACCAGCAGGGTATATGGTAAAATGCTAATGGTTGTTAAAACATTAACCTAATAATATATGAACTGTAGCTTTTAAGTCAAATGCTATTATTAACAAAAGTGCTGTCATTTGCATGTGGGCTGTCATGAACAAGTAGTATAAAATTAACATACACAGGAGTGCACTTCAGTGATTCAGCAAATCTGAACTCAAAGGCTCCAAACAGCCTGCAGAACTGTGAATCTTATGTAACTGTCAGTGTTACCTGAAAGGGCCAAACTATATTTTTTTGCAAGAGTCAAACTTCTGTAGCCATGGTCACAAAGGGCTATTAAATGAGTGGGCTATTAAACACGTGTGGGATTGACACAGACACAGATTTATCTCAACAGAGCCTGGATTTATCTACAAGTATTTTGATGATGAGCTATGAACATTGACTAAATTCATTTTTATACCGATCAAATGAATTTTGAACTAGATCCTGTTAAGGATAAACTGGTACAACTCTGCCAAAAAAAACAAACATAGCGACCTGTGTTTGGTTTGTGATCACAAGGGGGTGCTATCATACACATTCTACTTCTGAGAGAAAAAAACAAGAGTTGAAGAAAACATGTGCTAGCTATCTTATCTGCATTTTTAAGCTAGATTCCATGAGCAACAGCAATCATCAACACTTCAATTCACTACGTCAGAACAGTGTATCAAAGTAAGTAATTTTATGTCCACTTAAAGATGTAGAATTAAAGTTATAACCAAATCATAGCAGTATTATATCACATTTTTAATTTTTGCTTGACAGATGCCAAAGAAATCAGTCGTGGATAAAATTGCAGTATTTGAAGTCCTTTGTGCTTCTAAAGAAGAAGTCATAAAAAATGGAAAAATTTCAACTCCAAGTGATGACATATGGCAAAATCTATGCAAACAACTTGGTGAAAAGATGACACCAAAAGCTCTTTACACTTTTGTTAAATTAAACAGACACAATGTATGGGCTGCTCTGGATTACAGTGATGAAGAGAGACTGACTGACACAGACAGCAGTGACAATGATAATGATTTTGAACAAAGCAGCTCTCCTTTTCAAAACAAAGACTGCAAGAGTTTCAATGTTTCAATCCCATTTGAACAGTGGATACATATGATCACACACAAAGTCACATACAAAAAGACTACTTTCAAGAAAAGGGAATACACCATTTTGAAGCCAGGTACATGGACTCATGTTGTAAACCAGGGAATCTGGAAAGAGGTTAAAAGTACATGCACCATTACTTTTAAACGAGCCAAGGTGTACCCCAGAACTGTATCTTGTTTTATTAAAATCAGAGGCTTTTGCAAAGAGTGTAGTGGCCAGCTGTACATTACATGTGAAAAGGAACCTGAAAAACACTGCCTAATGGTGCTGAAGTGTGTAATGGCAAACACGGATGAATCTATGCACACTGGCTTTTCTAAGAGAGCCATGTCCGGAAGTCTGAGGGCACAAGTAACAAAAGAACTTTGTGAAGGCAGACTGCAGCCCCATGTGTGGAGAGCATCAGAGGCAGCAAAGCTGATGGATTTTGGTGATCCAGAGCCAAGCCATCTACCAAATTTGACAACTCTGCGCAAAAAGCCAAACACGAACAAAATCAACTAGAAGTTGCTCATAAAACCCAATACTGTCTCTCCACTCATTAAAATACAGTTCCCCTCACAGTGGAAGCATTTGGGACATTGGATTAGACAAGTTCTTCTGTCACTACTGAGTCAAACTCAAATGCTGATGTACAAGACTGCAAAGCACCCCATAGTCGCCTTTGATGCGACTGGCTCAGTTGTAAAAAGCTTCTCAGGCCTAATGGTTTGTCTGGAAATATCTTCCTGTATCAAGGTGTGTTAACAGGAAGCGACAACTCTCATGTCCCAGTGGTGCAAATGTTGTCAGAGAGACATGATGTCCAGGCAATCACAAGATGGTTATCAGAATGGATTCGTGCTGGAGCACCAATCCCAAAGGAGGCCATCTGTGATTTCTCCTTAGCTTTACTTGGTGCTTTAGTTAAGGCTTTAACACATCATTCAGATTTGAAGAGCTACATTAATGAATGCTTTGGTGTTTTGCTTCGGAAAAAAATACTACAAACTACCACCATGTTTCATCAGAGTGGATGTGGCACACTTTATCAAAATGATTTGCCAGTGGGACTGTTTGAGAAAAAAGCCTCATCGGGTGAGGGATTTCTACGTGCGATCAATGGCACAACTTGTCAAGTCCCAATCCTTGGAAGAAGCAAAGGTCCTAATACGCAGCATTGCTATTGTGGCATTAAGTGAGACAGAAGGCTGTGACAGTTTTGGAAACCCCATTATGTCAGAAGTGTCCAAATCAAATCTGAAAAGAAAAATTGCAGATGAGACTATGTCTGTTTCTGAGGACAAGGAAGAAGAAGACATTAGATTGGATCCATGCACAGAAATAAACACTGACTTAAGGCAGTGGGTGGTGGATATTTGTGAGGGGAGCAGGTGCCATGCTGAAGTTCATGGTGATCGAGACAATATGCACTATCTACCTGAGCTCGTCCCACACCTAATTAGATTGGGAGGATACCTACCACTCTGGACTGGAGTAATGGTTCCCCTATTTCAGAGCGAAAAGCTCACTGCAACTTCAGCTAATGTTGAAGCAGAGTTCAAGAACATTAAACATGGTCTGTTCAAGCATGAAAATCTCCCTATAAGGATAGATAAATTCATTGCACGTCATCTTGGTTTCATTGAAGGGAACATGCGGATCTGTTCTGCAAAACAAATACGGAAAGAAGCAGAGGTTGCCAGACAGGATGGTACAGTAAAGCGTCAGGATCCACACAAAGCCTTTGTGGAGCAGGAAGTGGATGATATCCCCTCTCAGGAGCCCAAAATTGACACAGACATGGACATTGAAGAAACAGCAGCTTTGGAAAACTGGAGAGGCCTTGCAGTTCCGCCAAAGAAGAGGAAATTGACCTCATACCTCTCCCCTTGTCCTGAATGGCTCCACTCAGATCCAGCTGTGAAAAAGAAAAAAGTAAAGCTAGGGCTATTAAAAAATGGAAATAATCAACAACCAGTAAAACTTGGCAAAGGACAATACTGTGTCATGAACACTTGTGCCTTTGATGCCTTCTGTCAAAGTCTGTGCTGCGCTTTCTGTGACAGTCTTACTGCTCAAAACATGTTGAATAGTTCAGAGGAGAATAAAGTATTCCAGCTTGTGAAATCTCTTGCTTCAAAGGGTGTCACTCAACATGCCTATTCATTGAGGGCAGAGGTACTGAGCTCAATATTCTGCCCTGTTCAGTTGAAGACTGGTGTTCATCGTGTTGATGCCCAGTGCCATGTGTCCACAGTAATTCAAAAAACAATGACAGAAAATCCAAGTGTTCACTTCACAAGACAGTGTTCCTCCCAGTACTGCCAACTTTACACACCAAACACAAGGCAAATACCTTTTGTTTCCATTGATCTGTCAGTCCTCTCAGCTTCTGGCATAGCTCACCTTCAGTCTGCTGTTGAACAAGGGCTCAACCTTCCAGCATCACCATGCCTAAGACCAATCAAAAGTCCTGATCCATCTCCAACAGCATTTAAAACAGATTCATCAGGAAAGCAACTTTGCACAGGGACTGTTTGTCACAGTTACAGCCTGAGAGAGCTTGTATGGATTGACACAGACCTTGGAAAATGCTCTACAGAAACTCTGGGGCACAGTTTTCACAGTCCAAAAACATTTTTGCTTACTGAATTCCCATCCACTCTGCTACTTCAAGGAGAGAAATTCACACTGAAAGCAGTCATTACATTTCAGGAGGGTCCAACACCAGAAACACTCGGGCATTATATGACATTCTGTAACAGGACCCCGTACATCTGGGAGATGTATGATGACCTAAGAAAGGATGTAACCATAGCATCTGAAAACACCAGCGTATGTCCGCACGCTGTGCTCTACACAAAGGAATGATGGCAAGATTTCATGAAAGAAAGTCCTTTTCTAGTTTGTGAGTTAGATGATGGAAATAGCTGTTATTTTTCAGTTATTGTATTAGACTTGTGAGGCTCACACAGTTCCATGTATTTACCTTTTCTAACAGGAAACATATATACTACATTGTTCTCGTAGTTTTGTATTTTGTTACCAGCAAATAAAGTTTTTTCTCCAACAGAATGCATAAATTATTTTAAATGCTATATTTAACCTAGTTTTTAAATAAGTTATAGCAGTTTGATTACTAGGTTTAAGAGTGTGATCATGAGAAAAAATATCTCTCATTTTTTTTACATTAAAGAAAGGGGCTGGTTGAGCTTTAGAAACTTTTGGTAATATCTTTAAAATGACAGCAGCACAAACAAAAATTTTTGCAGCACAAACCAGCACAAACGTAGCACAAACATTTAACATCAATTTTGTTTGATTTGGGTAATGTGGGGGGGCTGGTTGACCTTTTGACCTTTACCTTTTCAGTAATATCTTTAAAACAGAAGCAGCACAAATGACAATTTTAGCAGCACAAACCAGCACAAACATAGCACAACTGATTGACAACAGTTTTGTTTGATTCCATTAATGTGGGGGGGCTGGTTGACCTCTGATGACCTCTAGAAATTTTCTTGAATATCTTTAAAATGATAGCAGCACAAACGAAGATTTTTGCAGCACAAACCAGCACAAACGTAGCACAAACGTTTGATACCACTTTTGTTGGATTTGAAGAAGGTGGGGGGGCCAACTTCACTCAGGTTCTGCCATCATATTTCTTCTTTCCGTGTGTCCGCTACTTTGAAACGCTTCGGCCGCTCCGCCCGCCACGGTTTCAAACTGGTCATGTGACTGTATGGCCACGTCTCATTGGTATAAAAGTTACCGGAAACTCCACTGACGGCATGTTATCTAATGTGTTAAACTAATTATTTTTTTAAAAAGTAACGAGTCGAATTTTGCAAATGTAGCGGAGTAAAAGTACCGTTTCTTCTTCATAAATGTACTCAAGTAAAAGTAAAAAGTATCGTGCAAAAAAGGTACTTAAAAAGTACATTTTTTTCAAAAACTTACTCAAGTAAATGTAACGGAGTAAATGTAGCTCGTTACTACCCACCTCTGTGTATTAGTATATTCTGTCATTAGTATAATATGAAATAAATTCTACATGTGTCAAGTCGTGTGCCAACATTTGCTGTGTAGTAGAACTGAGACATTAGTCATTATAAAAATTTATTTGAAATAATATTAAAATTCTCAAACAGAAAAACATTAAACATAAATATATAGAATATAAGTATTAACAGAGAGACAGGAAAAAAGGACCCAGCTGCTCTCCAGAGCAGGAACAAGGCTGAGGAGGAAATGCTCCATTGGAGACTGGCGTGGCCTCTTCAGGGACACCAGGATGGCCAGCTCCACCGCCGATGGACCGTCCTGGGACCAGTCCCTCATCTGCCTCGGAGCTGTCCTCCTCTCTGGGCCTGTAAAACAGCACAAAACACAAAGAAATGAGAAGGCTGCTACTAGATTTTAATTTCAACATTGAAAAAAAACAAAAAAAAAACAAAAACAGGATATAATCAGATTAGTTGTAGATATTTAGTAAAGGTGATCACAAGGGAATCCCACCGAGTAAAAAGCTATCAGTGCTGCTGTACATCTGATGCTACAATTGCATACCTGTGGGTGCAGGAGCTCAGGGACTGGGGAGCAAGGAGAAGCAACAGGGGATGCTCTGCTGCAGAATCAGTTGGTTCTGTCAAGACAATATTAAATGTTAACAGGTTGAATACAATAATCATAGTGAAAGTATATACAGTGGTCCCTCATTTATTGCAGCAGGGGTTGTCAGAATAACTAGCCCCTCGCCACGCACTTTATACACTTTTTCCCCCCCACACACATGAACATTAGTCACAGTTCTCACAATGTGATTGTCAAAGTGCAAACCTTTGTAGATTGCAAAACGTAAAAGTATTATGCCGTGTTTTGTCTTCATCTGCCTGCCACTTTCGTGCGCCTTTTTCCCTCGCGGTGCAGGTGTCTATTTCGAATGAGGGTCATAGTTATGGGTGTTTTGTGCTGTTTTATCTATTGGACGTGATGGTTATCAAAACAAACATGATAAATTTGACAAGCGCAGGAGACACAGCACGGAGGAGATTTGTCAATCAGGCTGCAGAATGCAATGCTGTACTGTGCAAAAAAAAAAAAAAATAAGCGAAAAAGCGAGGCAGTGACGGATGAGCGGGACCACTGTGTGCTGTTTATTAATAAACAAAATATATTCCTATATGGCAACATGCATAAAAGCAGAACGGTATTTGTACATAAGTGGGAAAATAGCGGTGGCTTGCTAGCTTTTGTGCGGCTTCCCCGGGTCAGTGAAAAATGTAAAAAGAGAAATGAATGAACTTACCAGGTTGCCCGATCTCTTCACATTTCTTCCTCCAAGCTCGGTCCTTTATATTCCTGTCTCGGTACAGAAAGCAGCTGGTGTCGTACAGCTCCGGGTTGTTTGCTATGGCGTTGATTAGCCTTCCCTCCATTGAAGAATGAAGGGCTTTGGTTTGATCTGCCCCTTTGACCTGGTTACAGCCACGTCACCAGGCTCCTGATTGGTTGACGCGGCGCGATTTGACGCTGGAGTTCAAATTTTTCCAACTCGAGCGGTAGAGGCGAAACAGGCGTATGCACAAAATGCAACACAAAAACTGACGCGCGTGATTTTTTTTCGCGAGTCAAACACGCCAGACGCGCTACACTGACGCGCGTTTCACGAGTTTTGGCGTTTTCGCGACGCAAATCTGCTTCCGAATTTTCGCCGGACGCGCAATCGCGTGTCATCGCACTTTTCCATTGACTTTACATGTAAACCTGACGCTCTGGCCGCCTCTATCGCGTTCGGTGTGAACACTAGTGATGGTCAGATGAAGCTTCATGAAGCACTGAAGCTTTTCATCCAATTGGTTCACCCCAGCGCAAAGCTTCGTGAAGCTTCATTTGCTCTAGTAGGACATCTAGTGGACGTGAAAATATTAGTTGGCATGAATTTGAAGAGTGTGGCATTTTGCACACAGCCTGTAAATGTCAACAACAAAAGGAGTGTGTAAAACATGTATATTGTAGTGATGGCAGTATACTGTGTATATTTATACTGGCAGTTTGGAAAATGATTATTTGGAAATGCTTAAAATGGAAATGATCATTTACTGTGAGGTGAGGTGTGGACAGTGGTTGTGCTTTTGTAACGTTGAGGTATGGACAGCTACACACTGAGGCTTTGAGCCTCAGTCCTGCCTCTTCACATTTTATTCTGTAAAAACTACATTGTCACTGCTTTTATGACCTTTTTAGTGGGGAGAACATAGCCAGGATTTAACGATTTAACATATCTTTTAAATCCTTTGTCCTCCACAACGCTAAATGGCTGGGAGTCCTCAATCACCATGCTAACCAGGTCTTCATGTATTTGAGATTGTTCTCCTGAGGAAAGACAATAAAAACAAAGCACAAATATAAATATTACCCACGTAACTTATTACAGTTGTATAATATTGTTCTATCATTTAGTAAGATTACTGCATGCTATATTATCATGGCATTTGATGGCTCACCTGGTCTTGCTCCACAATCGGTGTTCCCCTTATTCTCATGCAAAGCTCTGTAGTGCCTGAGCATGGATGAGGTGTTGTTGTTATATCCCAGCTCCCTGGCACATAGCAAACACTTCACCTCGTACAAAAGTAAAGACAGCTTAACATAAATTGTATTGCACCATCAGTATTATGAAAATACATCTACTGTAAAATCTACATACCTTGTTGGGGGAATAAAATCAAAATGTTCCCACACAGGGGAGGACATCCTCCTCTTCTTAGCTGGCTCCATTCTCTCCTGACATTCTCTCCTCACTCTCATAAACCTCCAAACTTTCTTCAAACTGTCTCCAAACTCTCACTAACCATAACTTTCCATCAAACACCCACATTTTGAATGCAGTCTAAGGGGTTTATATCGCTGTCATAGCTCGCGGCAAAGTTCGAACCGCTTCATGAACCAGTCACGTGGTTTAGCCAGGCAGCGAGGCTTCGGACGTCATCATTTTCAACTCTTCCCATAAATGAAGCAAGCCTCGATACGCGCTTCGTGGAAACGCCCCCTCTATTACTCAACACAAGCTTCGAAGCCTCGATACAGAACGTCCCATCACTAGTGAACACACCGTAAGTTGTCTTAAAGAGATACCACACCATTGTGACTGTTACACGACTTTCACTCTTTCTCTTAAGCAGTAAGTGGCTCTTTGTTGTTTTGCTAGCTGCAAAGGCCTGCAAAAAAACTAAAGGAAAAAAATCATGAAAGATGGAATTGCTTCTGGAGAAACAAAAATGTGATAGAACAGAAACAGAAGTGAAATAGTAAAAAGCTAAAATGTATGTTGTTCTGTTTTGAATATGTTCATATGCTAATGAGACAAATAAGTGGAAACTGTATTTCTATTGTTATACATCAGGAAATTGTGAAGCTTTTATTTTGACATCTGGATGGATAGACAGGAAGTAGGAAGTGCAGAGAATAGTGGGAAAAGCATGGCTACACCTTTGAAATCATCTGAGTTGAATCCAAAATAATCCTTCAGAGTCCTTCAGAAAGCAATGGTCGTAAGTTCTGTCAGTTCTTTGTATATTATGCAATTAATAAAATGGTGTTTTGAGACATTATTTTGTACCTTCTTTGAACTGCAGTATTAATAGGTCGTAGCTTCTGAGCTAGTCTACGCTCACCCACTACCTGCTTATTTTTCTCTGTATTAATATCAGATTGTATATCTACAGGATACTTATTTTGTATTCTCCTATGTTAGTGCCTAAATATACTTACCTGCTGATTATATGACAATCCACTAAGAGTTTTGTTTTATGTGTTTTTCTAGTTTCACTCCAGTTCAATGATGTCAGTTCAACATGATTGCTATGTTCAAAGTCATTAAAGGAGCAAGTACGCTCACCTTCCTGGCTCTTGAAAAGGAGTTTGGCTGGCTGTTTATCTCTGTTCACGCTCAGCTAGTTCAACACATAGAGAGAACAGTACACATGTATACATGCAAACATGTATGAACAGTATTATATGAATGTGATTAAAACACACTTTGCCTTAGCGCCCGTCATTCTCAACCACCCTGGGTGGGTGTGTCCCATTTTGACCTCGGGACTTCCAGTTCATACTCGACACAGATGTTTCTGTATACTATGCCAGCCACTTGGTTAAGCCGTTGCATGTATGCCCTACCTGCTAGCATCTTGCACCCTGCTGCAGGTATTTGGTGATTACAGCTTTCCTAGTAGCCTCTTTGTAGTTCCCATTTGCCTATGAGATTCCCAGGTACATGTAGCTGTCCTCAATGTCTGCAATGTTGCCTTCTGGTCGTCCGATCCCCTTAGTTTTGACGATCTTCCCTCTCTTTGTTACCATCCAACTACACTTCTCCAATCCAAAAACATTCTGTCAGTGAATGAATTTCTCGTTCACTCTTGTCCTCCAGCTTGAGTCAGCTGCAGACACTTTTTTATATGGCACTTTTTCTGTCATACGCCACTGTGTTGCATTTAGAGTGCATGTCTTTTAACTTATTGTATTTTTGCTTGTGTGACAAGATAAATCTAATATAAATTTTCCCACACTTGCCACCTGAATTATATTGCATAATTTCACCATTAGTATACCACGACTATGACCTGAATGATAAACATGCCTTGTTCAACAAAACATTTACATTTGATGTATAATTAGCCAAAAAATGGCTTACATAAATATTCTCTGAAACTTTATATTGTAAAACCGCAGCTCAGTCCACGGTCTTGCTGCAAAGAATCTGTCATGCAGCTCAACGGATTCAGGCGCAGAACAGAATTCCGTCACAGGGAAAAACAGTTAGTTTATTTACAGTGCAAGCCCAAGTGCACATATGTACAGTGCCGAGTGAGGTCAAGAGGTCCGTGGGGAAAAGGGAAGGTCCAAGCACACATGATTCTCTCTCCAAACTCCAGCTCCTTTCTCCTCACGCCTCCGCTGTCATGGTCCTGAGTCTGTCAACTCAGTGTTTTGTGTTTCTTTATATTATTTCCTGTGCTTGTTTATTCTGTTATATCTTTGGTTGAGGTTTGCCGTTTGTTAAGGTTTTGTTCTGTGCCTGCCCGCTCCCACTTCTGTGTTCCCTCCGTCTGTCTATGGTGTCACTGTGTCTGCTCGTGAGTCTGCCTGTCAAGTTCAGTGTTCTGTCTGGTTCTCTGTGTCTGTTAGTTTCCTGTTTTATTCTGAAAGTTCATGTCTCATGTCAGTGTGTTCAGTTTTACCTCTCCCCTGTCTCGTTAGCCTAATTTCTCCCAGCTGTGTTTCCCTCCTGTTGCTCATCCCTTAATTGCTGCTATGTGTATTTAAACCCTGTGTGTTCTCCTGCCTCTTGCCGGTTCGTCTGTGTTCCACGGTGTCCTGTTCCTCGTCTGTGTCTCTCTGCCTCTCACCCCGTTTGGTATCATCTCAGGTTGGTTATTTAGTTTTTCCCAGTTTAGGTTTCTTTGGTTTTGTCATCCCTCTTTGCCTGTTTTGCCACTGTGTAAATAAACATCACTAGCATTATCATCTACTGCCTGCGTTTTGGGTCCTTTCTCCCTCCAACACCACACAGCTCGCCTCGGCAGCTGTGACATCCGCACTGACTTCTCTCTTGACTCTCAACACGCTCAGGCACACAGGGACAGGTCCAGGGCAGCTCTATATACATCAGAGTTCCGTTAGTAACATACACAAACAAAGGCTAGGATTCAAATGTCTTGAGACAGGTTCACTGATGCAGACTACTCAACGATCCAGCAACGAGTAGCACAGAACTGCCCTAATAAATAAGTCCCCGGGTTGCTGGAGATCAGCAGCAGGTGCGGCGATTAGAACAGGTGCGTGGGGCAAACAAAATGTATTGCCTAGCACGGGGCAGGCCAGCGAGGCACGGGGACCATAACAGAATCTTTTCATATGCTCCACTATGTTAACATACAGGCTAAATTATAGACTGTATATTAAAGATTCCTTTAGACTACAATGGGGACCAGAATTTACTAAATGAACAGAATGTTTAAACAAGATGAGAAGTGGCAACTGAACAGACTAATACATAGCCAAGTAAATAAGGGTTGGGTAGACTTCACCACAAGAGGACAATCGTGGGATGCCTGGACCAAAAACATTGGTGTCACAGTCCAGCCCTGCACAACACAACTTATGATTTGGTCATCCCAGCAACACAAAACATAGTCTTTGGCTGCTCAGGAAAACAAAACACAGGCTTTAAATTTGCCAGCTCATAAACAAAAAAAATCCAGCCTCTAAATTGGCTGGCTTAGAAACAGAAAATGCATTTCCAGTCTGAGTCCACTTGGTCAGCTTGAGGTTAAATAGTTCTCGGCTCACACACACATGCACACACATGGTCTTAAGTAAAACCAGTTCGTGCTGACGAGGAACATAAGGAATTAGCTTTCTTGGAAAGGCCAGCGTCACCAGAACAAGGCCCAAGGCAGACGCTGGCTGGGGACTGGCATCGGCAGATGTTGGTGAAGATGCAGACTCCTACTGGAGCTGTGCAAGGGACACAGGACCAGAGAGCTGGTGCTGCCTATTCCAATGTTGAGACAACTCTTTATATTGGGTGGAGCTGTATGCAGTTGCAGTAATTAGGAATCATCCAGATGCTGTAAGGGTGTTGACACAAAATGTTGACACAACCTAGTTAAGCTGGGCCTGAATGGCATTTTTCTTCTTGGTGGAGAAAGAGAAAAACCATAGTCCACAGAGCCCATGTCTGCTGCAGAGTTCATCATTCAATATCATTCAATTCAATTCAGTTTTATTTATACAGCACCAAATCACAACAACAGCCACCTCAAGGTGCTTTATATTGTAAGGTAGACCCTACATTAATACAGACAGAGAAAAACCCAACAATCATATGACCACCTATGAGCAAGAACTTTGGCACTTTGACAGTGGGAAGGAAAAACTCCCTTTTAACAGGAAGAAACCTCCGACAGAATGAGGCTCAGGGAGGGGCGGGGCCATCTGCCATCACTGGTTGGGGTGAGAGAAGAAAGACAGGATAAAAGACATGCTGTGGAAGAGAGCCAAAGATTAATAACTAAATAAATAAAACTGAAGGCTCTCCATACCATTCTACTTTAAAATAGTCTAAGAACAACAAATAAGTCAGCAGTGTGAGAGCAAAGAGCTCTAATGGGGTGATATGGTACTACAGACATTAAGATAAGAAAGTGTCAAGGACCTGGGTCTGAGGGTCCCAGGATTCATGAGAAGTCTGTGGACTTGTGTATTTGTGATGCATGCATGTGTATTTTGCTGCTGTCCCTGGTTTCCCTGCTTGCAGCTATGTGTGTGTGTGTGTTTTATGTATAGATTTTTTTTAAAATTATTACTCATGATATATGATTGTCCAAACATGCCTTGTAAGGAAATAAGGAGGAAACAGTGACAAAAAGAGCACAGGTAACAATAATACATGTACCAGTTGTTGCATTGCAGAGGTATTCAGGTATAAAAACAATAATAAACAATAATAATCTGAGTCTTGTTCTCAGATGGACAACAATTGGACAGTGATAGATAAGATGAGGAGATAGAAGGAGGAAGAGAGGCAAATAGTGATTCACAGGCAGAGCCTGCTTTATTTCTCACAGTTTTATTGCTTTATGGTTCACCAATCTTTGCATTTTATTATTATCTCATAACCTTTAATGAGCTACTTTCCCACAAGACTCCTGAACTCACTAGTGACTGGTCGTCTCATCTCTCTATATACTGTACTGTATATAGCAGAGACGACAAAGTTTACTTTGACTACTGTCACTCTTTTTGACTTTTAAGTCTGCAGTCTCAGATCATCACAGCCCTGCCATCCAGCACTATCAGCAGTAGGAGCAGCAGCAACAGCTACATTGTACCCCATCAGGTAAAACACAGTGATAAGAGAGTTATATAGTATGATGCGATTCCATATTAGATTAGATTCTTAAAGAATGTAGGTTGTTGTTCTTCAGCCGGGTTCTATGTGCCCCTTTTTAACTTTGAGCACCCACCCCTTAAAACATCTCTGCACGGCCCTGTGGTGAACAACCCTGACCCTGCTGAGGATGCACCTGGGATTCTGTTTTCTCACCTCACTTGCCCAAAGTTGACAAAACCTTTCCTTATCAAATATAGTAGCCTACTTCTGGCAACAAAACAAGACAAAGGTGTCAAGATGATTAACTGTTAACTGCAGTTTTGCAGACTTTGGGACTCAATTTGGCCACAAAACTGACAAAGGGACCCAATTAAAAATGATGGAAGACAATGTGTTGGAATAGTGCTCAGAAATGCCAGTAATGCCAGAAAGTAATGTAACACAAGTGTTGGAGATTAAAAAAGGATCAAAGTGCAAGCAGGACTGATAACTTATTGGGGAAAAGTATTGACAGAGACATTACAATGACAGAGGGGTTGGAGGAGGGGGATATCATAGGATGTCATGTGACTTTCGCGCATTGCATTGTAGGTACAAGTGGCAGCAAAATGAAAACGCTGCATCAAGCGCTAGCACTCTGCCCTCTACCTAAGATGACTCCGACCCCAGCCTCCGCTTGCAGCCTTTTTATTGAAATGACACAACAGCCATTGTAAACCCCACGTGGTGTGTCGTAAAAGTTAAACGCACTGTGTGTGTGTGTATGCACGTGAGTGCCTTTCTGTGTGCGTGACTTCCTGGTTACAACTGTTTTAACAACATCCTTGGTCATAAAAAAAAAGGTCCTCTCCCCTCACCCTGTATATGGCTCAGTTCCTGTAATGGTTCACCATACACAAACACAGGTGAGGCAAGAAGTGAACATCCTCACTAAATAAGGACAGAGAACCTTCACATAGGATGTGCCTGCAGTTAAATACTATAACCAATTGCCTCCCCCACCATTCAACAGGCCGGGGAGGGGAATAGAAATGAAAGAATGTCTTTGATCATGTAGTTTGAAACAAGATCCACAATTGTAAGCACAAAAATAACAACATTTAGCAATTCACTCTAACACCCCCCAGGTGTGGGGGCCTATTTCCTCCCACCACACTGCCTGCCAGTGGCTGATGGCAGGAAGTGTGGCACACAGGTATGCACACGGGTGTTCACAGATATACACTATCTTCCTTGGCTGGTGCCTCAAAGCATATCGTGCATTGTCGGTCATCGGTGTTGTATGCTGCTCAGTAACATTAAATATTTATTATTTACTGTTACTTATACTTACCTAGGTTGTTGCTATGGTTTCCCTACTGCAAGCCTATTCAAATGGTGGCCCGCGGGCCACATGCGGCCTAGAAGCAACCTGCGAGTGGCCCTGCCTGTGTTCCTGGCAGAAACACAGAGAAAATGGAAAAAATTAATTAATTAAAAAAAATTAGAAAACTAAAAATTCCTACAGCGTGGTGTAGACTGTGAATGCAACAAGCCTAGTAGCCTAGCAATATTTAACCCACAATGCACCGTGATGTAAACATATTAAACTATCATCGTAATGTATGATGCGACAACAGCATGTCTTTCTCAGTCCAAAAGCGTAAAATTGACAATGAAATCCATCAGTTTAACCCTCCCTGGACTGACAAATACTTATTCATTTTACTGCCAAATCCAAATGCCAAACCTACGTGTTTAATTTGCAGTGAGTGTGTTGCGGTACTTACGAAGGCACCACAACGACAAACACCAGACTTCCTGCACAAACTTTCCATAGCAATCTCAGGAGAGGGCTGCAAAAGTACAGTTTAATTGCGAGTATAATAATCTTTCAACCGGAGTTGTACTACCATGGTGAGGGTCCTGTACAGTCCAAGAGAGCTGCAGCAGCTTCCCTTCTTGTTTGCTGGATCTTGGCGAAGAAGAAAAGGCCTTTCACAGATTCTGAAACAGTGAAATACTGCATGCTGGCCAAGGTGGATGCAGTGATATGCGACGAAAAAATTAAAGTAAGTGTGACATCTGCTATTAAAAACGTACCCCTGTCAGACACTTCAAATATTCATAGAGTTGAAGTTCTGGCTTCAGACGAGTTTGAAATGCTGTTAGATGACCTGAAGAAAACGGATGTAATGTCTATAGCAGAAGATGGGTTCACAGACAGAACTGATAATGCACAGTTGTGCATATATGTCCGTTTTTTGGATGGCAAATTGCTCGGCTTACTACCGTTAGAGGGACACACAGCTGGTAAAATAATGTTTGAGAAGATGTCAGCTTTTTTTGAGGAAAATGGTCTGGAAATGAAGCGTGTCTGTATACTTGTGACGGATGGGGCTCCATCCATGGCAGGAAAAGTGAGTGGTCAGCAAAACATTTATTTTAGGCTCAGTTTTTGTTTGCTACATGGATAATTTAAGTTCAGCTTTTTAATTAATTTAAAAGAGACCTTCAACTGGATGTTTTTCTTTTTTGTTATAATTTTTTAAGATTTCAAAATGTGTTCATTACATAAATAAAATTTTCAATTTTCTTTGTAGCACTTCATGAATTTCATAAGCAACACACTATAGTTGTTTATATAAAGCATAACGGTAAAAAACCCCCCAAAAAAACCAAAAACGGTGTATACAGTGTTATCTTCATAGATGTCAAAAAGCATTTGCGGCTCCCAGTGTTTTCTTTTCTGTGGAAACCGGGTCCAAATGGCTCTTTGGGTCTTAAAGGTTGCTGACCCCTGTCCTAGGTCTTCTTCTCCCCCTCCCTCCTCTCTCCCCTCCTCTTCCCTGTTCCTCTGTTTCTCCTCTCTGCGGACAGTGTGCATAGCGCCCATGTAGATCAGACTGGGAGTGGATACAAACACAATTTGGAGCACCTGGAAATACATGAATAAGATTTATAATCAAAAGTAAAAGTTATTTTCATCCGTAGTAGTATGATATATTTCTGCTGCACAATAATATTCAATATTTAGTATTTACTGTTATATTCACATAGATCATCGCAATGATGTTGTTTATTGTATTGCTCTCTTTTTTGCTTGTTTTCTCTTTTTTCTTTCTCAACAGGTGATCCAGGTGATTGATATATGTATTTTTTTGTCTGTTTGTTTTGTTGTTTTTTGTTTTTTGCCCTTTATCACCGTTCCTCTTCCCCGCTGTTTTTCTTTCCCTGCCTCTCTTTCTTTCTCCCTTTTCTTTTCCCCAGTCATG
Organism: Oreochromis aureus; assembly: GCF_013358895.1. Classification (NCBI taxonomy): domain Eukaryota; kingdom Metazoa; phylum Chordata; class Actinopteri; order Cichliformes; family Cichlidae; genus Oreochromis; species Oreochromis aureus. The sequence goes on along the minus strand of NC_052954.1, from coordinate 29,694,530 downwards.
TCTGCCCCGTGTGTAGCAAATGAAAATAAAATAAAATAAACAATAAAAACAAAAGTGAATCAAATAGACCAATACGGCAAGGCCGGGATGGTCCATTTGGCAAAGTAAATCCATTGGGCATCTTTCTTTGCCTTTAGACAATAATTCTGATGGCAAAAGAACCAAAACGGGACAGGCGGAAAAAAAAAAGGTATGAGATATTTCTCAGTATGGCTCTGTTCAGGACATCACCACTTTTCTATCCCAAAAGGCTGATTCTGTTCACTCACCACTGATTTCAAAAATTATCAAAGGGGTTTCACTGTGGTTAGGTTTGTCTGACATGTTTGAACCGGTCGGATGGCCTGCTGACTTTGTTATTTTATGCAGTGCACAGTGACTGTAATAGCCTTGGATTACTTGAACATTTCTTTTACATTTCACAAATGACAACGCAATTTTAGGTTTCATAAAAGGTCACATGGCACCCTTTCACTATAAATACAGGCCTAAAGATCCCTGGGATTTTAGCACCCTCAGCATTTTGTATTCTATATGAAGTCCATTGTGGAACTGCCCCGGTGCTGTGTTTTTCCTTCCTTCTGTAACTTTCTTTTCCCAACTTCAAACTCAAGAAGGGGCAGGTTTATGATATTAGTCAAGATAATTGTAGCTGCGATAAAGATGTGTTCTTGTAACTTAGCAACAGTAAGTGTTTGAGAAAAGCACTCTTAAAGGTAAAGGGTGTTTTCAAGGACAAAAAAGGACTGATTTTTAAAGTTTCCTATATTGTCTCAGTGTGACCGTTTTGACATCGCAGACTGCTAACACTAACAGAGATCCTGTATTTGTGGTGAAGCAGTATGTCAGCTGAGACGCGACTGGATTTGTCTTCAAACAGTGTGTCTGTATGCTGCCTGGAGACAGAAGACTGAGTAAATTTAGTGTAAACTAGTTTATGGAAAATCTAATTAGAAGAGCCCTTTTCTTTGCCCGCATTACACCTCTCCATAAACTACGTTGGTTTTGAAAGAGAAGCTGGGACACCCAGGACAGATTGATGAGGATTTGAAGACACCTGCCGGCCCATGAAGATAATACACAGTAAAATACCTTTTATGGAACTTTTCTCTTGAAAGATAGAGGGGCATAATGTTCTGAACCGCAGATGGAAATAAAGTAAGGCTTTATTTGAAACAAAGAGTCTGGTAAACTGGTTCACCAAGCCTGAGAGACGCTCATAGGGTCAATTTAATGTCACAATAAACCTACACATACAAATAGATCTTGAACAACAACAAACAGAACAACTAAAGGAAAAGCACAACGGTGACAAAAAGAAACTAATTCATCATCAATTCAGGACAGCCATGCTGATAAAAAACAGTATCATTGTAAGGGAGCAGTGATGTGTGAGGGGCCGAGTAGGGAAATGACTAACAGGGACACGTGTACTGTTCAAAAAGTGGATTTTCTTTTATCCACAAATACGAAAAAAAATATCAAAAACACAGCAAAGAAAATAAGTTGTTCTAAGCCAGGGGTCTGCAACCTTTTACACCCAAAGAGCCACTTGGACCCAGTTTCCACGCAAAAGAAAACACTGGGAGCCGCAAATACTCGTTGACATCTAAAATGAAGATAACACTGTATATATTGTTTTTTTTACTTTTATGCTTTGTGTGAACAATTAAAGTGTGTTGCTTATGAAATCCATGAAGTGCTACAGAGAAAATTACATTTTATTTATGTAATGAACACATTTTGAACTCTTAAAGAAATATAACAAAAGGAAAGACACCCAGCTGAACTAAAATGATCCATGTAGCAAACAAAAACTGTTGTCAGCCGCCACCCTTATATCGCCTTTGGGCTTTTGGAGCCTTGACCTGACTTTTAAAAAATAATTGGAAAAAAAGCTCTACGCTGCTAAAAAAAAAAAAATAGATATTTGCAAAATTCTGCCTAAATATGTGTTTTTTACCTGGTGTGTGTGGCGGGGCGTGGTCTGCAGTGCCGCTGCATGGTAGTCGGACGCACCTGAGCGGCACCCGCAATCACGTCTCGCCGCCTTAAAGTCTGTGCTATCTATGCTCTTGTGTTGTTGGGCTGTGAGCTGAAAAGCTACAGCCGGCTGTATGCGTACAGCAGCCGTGTGTGAAAAGCGGTCAATAAAGAGATGCTGAAAAGCGTGTTCATGCAAACATCGTCGGGTTTGCCGTGATGTGTTTACAATGGGACTTCTGCTGCTGAACCTCTGCGCACAGCGTCTGCTAATCGGGGCTATACGAAGTCACTTTCATCTTTACGCAGGACTGTAAGCTGTCATCTGTGTCTTTAACATAGTTCACGGTGGAGAACAGCTGCTGACATAATGTCGATCCAAAGATCCATAATTGGCCTACCTGGGGTTGAAAGTCTCGATAAATGCACAGCGTTTCGGCGGGTATACCGGCTTCTGTGAGTGTGACGCTTATTTTGAGCGATGAAAAATAATAAAATATAATTTTATTTTTATATTTCAATATCACAATAATCTTCCAATTTAGAACTACAAGTTAAAAAAGAACTAAACACAAATAAAATACACTTCAGCTAAATACTTCTAATTAATTTTCCCAAACCACCCGGAGCCGCAGTATAAGGACAAAAGAGCCGCATGGGGCTCCGGAGCCGCAGGTTGCCAACCCCTGGTCTAAGAAATAAGTGGGCTTCTAAAAGAGTTCAGCAGTTAAAAATAGCAAAAGACAAAACACATAACAGACTGTAAAAGAAACAGCTTTAATAATAGAATAGTATGTAGCTAAATAAAATAGAATTCATCTTCAATATACTTTGAGGTTGTATTATATTTTACAGTGCCCACCAGGGGAAGCACCAGAACTCACTTAAATTCTGTTTCCATGGCACCAACATAATGCCACAACAGCCACCTCAAGGTTCTTTGTGTTGTAATGTAAAGATCCTGCAATGTTAGATAATGAGACAATGCTCTGTGAGCAGCACTTTGCAGTGGTGAGAAGGGAAAAGACTTTTTTACTGGGAAGAAACCTCTGGCAGAACCAGGCTCAGGGAGGGAGCAGCCATCTTCACAACTAGTTGGGGGCTGAGGGAAAAGAAAATCGGAAAAAGGAGACACAGAGAGACAAGAACAAAATGCAAATTATGGGGTAGAGTGAATAACATGCAGTACTCGCACATCAAGACATGGGGAGTAGAGAAGAAGTGCTCAGTATATCATGTCAAGTCCTCCAGCAGTCACTTGATTCAGCTCTAACTATAAACTTTAACGAGAAGAAAGTTTGAAACCTAATCTTAAAAGTAGAGAGTGTTTTTGTCTCCTAAGTACAAACTGGAATCTGGAATGTGGACACAGCTTAAAAGTGAAGCCAGTTTGCAGTGCTGGCTATTAGACCAATCCTGGCGGTCACCAATGCTGCCCCTCAGCCTTTTCAATGCCACCTCCTTCTTGAGTCATCACATTCACAAAACTTGCATATCTATGCTGCCCGACAATACCCCATAGCGTTTTAAGGCTGAGGGACAAAAATAAAGGTTCACTTTATTCTTCTAATGACCAGCAGGGGGAGACTCATGATTGCAAAATGTGTTGAAGTCTATACAGCCATGGTCTCCTTGGCTCTATGACCTCAGTAAACATTTTGCTGTGTTGCCAGTTCATATCTCATCATTTTGTTAATTTTGTGAATTCTGGCCCCTATTATAGTCAAAAGGAATCTTTAATACGTAGTCTGTAATCTTAAGCCTGTCATGACCTGCAAGAGTATAAGATTGCATCAAGACAGGAGTTGTGGGAACTGTAGGAAATAGCTGGTCTGAATTACAGCTTTACCATTTTACATATTTATGCATTTTTTTGTTTTGTTTTGTGTGTGTGTGTTTTTGTCAATTATGCACTCTGGACTCAGTCGCTCCTGTTACAATGCTCTGTTATATGGTTCAGACGATTTCTCAAGAACATTGTGATTAGCACTTACATAGCTACCCGGCCAATCAGTCTTTATACAAGTTAAGTGTTGGCCATCTAAAAACAGCAGCATTGCCCGCACCGCTTCTGCACAAAAAGACAAAAAAACAAAAACAAAAACATCAGAAACAAGGTGGTCATTTATTACACTATAACCTTCTGTGATACATTAATAGAATCAGAGTCAGAGAGACTTTATTTATCCCCAAGGGGCAGTTAAGAAGATAAGGACAGGGCATAAACAGGCAATAAGAATGAGATAATAAATACACAGAATATACACAACAGCAGCCATAAATAAGTAATCCTGTTGGTGACTGTAGAGTTCATTAGACATACTGTATATTACAAGTTCAGTTTCACACCAGCCTACTGTGAATCAGGCTTTGTACTATTTATCCACACATACTAAAAACAAGTGCAGGAAACACTTAAAAGTCCATAATAAACACATGGATTATTTAAATAAATCAATCAATTCTGGGAGGTTACTGTGAACGGGAAGAGAAAACCCCACTGTACAAAAAGTCTTCTTAGATTTATTTCAGTTCCTCTGTTTGGCAAAAGATTAAAAGTACAAATAAACTGCTGTTTTAAAAAGAAGATCAGATTTGACAAATATAATTTTTGAAATCTCTGAATTCTCATCTGTATTTAAATTATTGGATCAAAAGACCATCATACATGTTCTAATAAAGTTCTAAGAAAGATGAAATACAGTTTCTGTCATGGTTTGCAAAGCAAGCCGTGCAGAGTTATGAAGAAGGACCAAAGATGCAGGCACTGGCTGTGAGTGAGCTTTATTAACAGGAGGTGAAAACAAACAAAAGCGAGGACGAACCTAAGAAATAACCTGAACTGGGAAAACTAGTGAACAAACCTGAAACCATCACATGCAGGGAGAACCACGGGATCTAATCTGTGGTTCAGGGTCACTGGATCCAACTCTAACTATAGAGCTGGATCAAGTGACCTAATCTTAAAAAAAGAAAGTTTGAAACCTAATCATAAAAGTAGAGTGTTTTTGTCTCCTAAATACAAACTGGAATCTGGAATGTGGGCACAGCTAAAAAGTGAAGCCAGTTTGCAGTGCTGGCTATTAGCCCAGTCCTGGCAGCCTTTTCAAAGTCGTATGTCACCTCGTTCTCGAGCTGAACCAGGCTTTGTACTATTTATCTACAAATACCTAAAGCAACTAAAACACTAGAACCTAGAACCAGAACCACTGGTTTCACTAGAACCAGAAACTATACATCACACAGGGAACCAAAACCCCAACTCTTGCCCAGAATACAAAATCAGAATAAACTAGAACATAAGATCATAAACACAAAATGCTTGGTCAGCTGATCCAGGACCATGACAGTTTTAATAACCTGTCAAGGTTCTCATCCCAAATTTGCTCCAAGACTCGTTTCAGGTGCTCTCAAATGGAAACCCTGACATAACCAACTGGTTTTGTTTCATTTTCAAATCCATATTAAGACTCCAACCCTCTTCCTGTTTTTGAAGTTTCATATCAATCAGCATTTGATTTCACAGTCTGATGCATTCTTCTCAAGTCTGGATTCAAAACACCAAGATGGTGACGGGAATCCACTAAGCTCAAGGATTCACATTGGGACTTTAGTGACCAAAGGTTAATCACTCAGTCCGTCGTTGTCCTAGCACTTTACATCTACAGTGAAGCATGGAAATGAGTGCTTTAGACTCCTCTTTATTTCATTCAAATCACTGATGTTTTTTATTTTACAGTATTCAAATATCGTTCTTCTGCTTTTGCTTTTCCCTTCTCATTTTCCTCATTTAGCTTAATCTTTCCTACATAAGGAAAATATAAGCCAGCTTCACATTATAGCTGATATTTTGCAGTTAAATATGTGTTTTTTTCCGTTTAACCACACGCAGCACATGTTGCTGATCAACCACTGTTTTTCCAACCAAAACTTCTAAAACTGATTTACACTCATGGAATTTTAGACTTTTCAGTTTCACAAATTCAAATGTCTTCCAATCTTCTCCAAAGTAATCACTTTCATCACTGAAGTATTGTATAATAATAGTTAAACAATAGTTTAAAATTAATACTGAATCAATATTGTTAATTACATATGGTAGTTTTGAGGATTTTTTAGGGGGTACATTGTTATCAATAGTAAGGTTTATACATGGTTATACAGAAAATCCCAGACTGTTCTTGCCATTTTAGTGCTGAGCACTTGCTGGCCGTTTTGCCTTCACTCTGCGGTCCATCTCATCCTAAACCATCTCGAGTGGGTTTAGGTCAGGTGACTGTGAAGGCCAGGGACATCTGGCACAGCACTCCATCACTCTCCTTCTTGGTCAAATAGCCCTTACACAGCCTGGAGGTGTGTTTGAGGTCATTGTCCTGCTGAAAAATAAATGATGGTTGAACTAAGCGCAAACCGGGTGGGATGGCATGTCGGTGCAGGATGCTGTGGTAGCCATGATAGTTGAGTGTGCCTTCAATTTTGAATAAATACCCAACAGTGTCAGTGGGAAAACACCCCCACACCTCCTCCTTTATGCTTCATAGTGGGAACCATGCATGTAGAGACCACCCGTTCACCTTTTCTGCGTTGCACAAAGACACGGCAGGTGGATCAAAGATCTCAAATTGGACTCATCAGACCAAAGTACAGATTTAATGTTATTAGTAGAGACGTGTCAGCTACTGGAACTCTGTGTGGAATTTCTCTACAATTTCTGAGGCTGGTGACTCAGATGAATTCATCCTCAGCAGCAGAGATGACTTGGTTTTCCTTTCCTGGGCGGTCCTCATGTGAGCCAGTTTCATCGTAGCGCTCGATGGTTTTTGCGACTGCACTTGGGGATGCATTCAAAGTTTTAGAAATTTTCCAGACTGACTGACCTTCAGTTCTTAACCCTGTAAGAACCAACCCATCAAAAAATAGCCAGAAAATTCAGATTTTTTTGCAAGTGAGATGTTTATTAACCCTTATAACAAAATCCCCCCTTTTTTTGCTGCATCGTGTTGCATATGATATATATTTATTATATATTTATTATATATGTTTTGTATCATATTTGATACATTGGGTGTTTTTGGTAACTTTTTGTTTATAAAATTGTTAATTTTAGACAAAAAAAAGCTTTGTCCATAACATTTTGAAATTATGGCAAGTATTGATCATGCTGATGAGATACAGGTCTCATAAACTCATGTGTCAAATATGATACAAAGGGCGTTATAGGGTTAAGATTGCTCTAATTTCCCTAACTGATTGGTTCTTACCATAATATGAACAGTTGTCAAATAGGGCTGTCAGTTGTGTACCAACCTGAGTTCTGCACAACACAACTGATGGTCCCAACCACATCAAGAAGGCAAGAAATTCCACAAACCCTGACAAGAAAAAAAAAATTCACAGAGAAGGTGGCCAATTATAAAGATATATGTTACACTACTAGAATTCAGATTGGCGACCGATCCAGGTTATATCCTGCCTCTCGTTCTGTGACAGCTGGGATGGACTGCAGCTCCTCAGTCACACTGGATAAGTGAAAGAAATTGGATGGATGAATATATGAAACATATTTTATATTTAATTAAATCTATTTTGTATTTAAGTGGTTAAAAATGATGACTTAAATACTGCACTTCATTATACTTCTACTACACTATCTCACAGACAAATATTGATGTATTGTAAGCACTACATTTGTCTGAAATCTTTTAAATAATTAATAAACACTTTTATTTATAACAAAAAGTACTGGCAAATATTACTTAAATAATTCTTTGGATATCAATTTTCAAACAAGCTTTAGCCAACTAAAATATGTCTCTGTAAAAAGACCTGGCCAATTCTGATAGGTGGAACTCTGATAGGTTTTAATATGATTGAGCTTACTATAAGCTCTTACTGCAACTGTCACAAGCATTGTGCAAAATATATGCAGAGCAATACACACCTATCCATAAAATGCTCTGTTTGTGTGGGTTATAAAGATAATGTATTATTATTATTACAAAAATATGTAGTCTGTAGAATAAAAATAAAGTTTGACATAAAATAACTCACCTTTGCTTCTTCACATATCAGTGACGTTGGTGTCAGGAGTGTTGGTATGGAGAGGTCGGAGTGCGACAGCTGAGCCTGAGCCAAAGGCTTGATCTGTTTGGCAGCAGGTCGGGAGATGGAAAAAAGTGTTTTAGCATACATATGTACAGAGGGTCTGCCTGCACTAATTACATGTTGGCTAAAAAACTACAAAACATTGTTTTATGTTAGAAATTAAGCTAACTAACACTAGGAGAATCTTTCATGGAGACTTTCTATGAATGTAATTTTAACCTGTCTCACTTTTCTTTTTTGAAACACATACTTTACTTTTAACAAAGCTAGTGTCTCTTTCTCTTGCAGAGGTACAGCTCTAGAGCTCCGTCAGCTAGGAGCGCTTACACCTGGAGCAAACCAAATCATGAAATAAGGAGGGGGGAGGCAGGGTCAGATGCTGACCTGATTTTATCCTTTGTTGCGAAACAGAAAACAAAAGTAATGCTAGCAAATGAACACATTTATAAGTACCTTGTGAAGCAAACATTACTTTATGGTGATACATGATTAATTTAATAATAATAATAATAATAATAATAATGATAAATAATATAATAATAATAATAATAATAAATTAAATGTTACTCCAGGGGCTCAATCAGCACAATCAATCATTTCTCATTATAACTTAAAGTAATATACAACCAGAATACAGGCATCAATGCCAGTCATACTTGTTATGTGTGAAATACAAAACATGTATAGTTGAAATATAAAGACAAAAACAAGTTGTAAATTGTAATTTATGAATCATTGTTAATATTTCTACTGCATACAGGTTAAAGTGAACAGGTACCTGGGGGAACACATGGACCAGAGTCACTTTCTGAAGGAGGACTGGATTGCTCTTGTTCAAGAGATGTATTTATGATGCATTTTATGATCAGGAAGACCAAAGCCAAGACCAAGGCAAGCCCAGCCCACTAAAACAAAGAACAGAGATAAACAATGGAAAAAAACCCCCAAAACATTTAGAATCAAACCTGTCATAAATGCTGTATTACCACAGGAAACAAATTACCTCATTTCACATATCACATTCTCACCACACCACTTAAAAAAACAAACCAAAAACAAAACAAAACAAGTTTTACTTACCTGAGAGAGAAAGTACCAGTCCTGAGATTTGTTCAGTCTATCGTGATATGAGGTACCATTTTCTGGTTCACACCACTTCAGTGGGGCAGCTTTGTCAGCAGTTACATACCTGCCTGACCAGTCAGTCATTCCACATGAAAAGTAGCTGCCATCAAAGAGCATCAAGATCATCCACACAAATGCAGGGACGCAGCAGTGAAAGAATCGCTTTGCATTGTCTGTGTCACGTGAGCACTTCAGTTCTTGCATTGAAGCCATCAGCACAAAGGCCAAGATTCCAGGAATGATGAAAAATGTAGCCACAAAACCACCATTCAAGTATGTCCCTTTACAGGGGCACTCAAACTCTGTCTCCACCAACCTTTCCAAGACCGTCAAAATAAGGGCAAACACAACATTTGATGCAAGTGGGCCATTTTGAAATTCTCTTTTCACTCTTTCCAGCCATTCTTGTTTTCCTTGTTTATTCGCTTCTGCAGACATAGACAAAACCAAAGATTAAAAGTCAGAGAGATAATAATTTGATCATTCTAAAGATACTTTTTCTGTGATATATTAATACTAATCATAAATAATAATCCCCAGACGGTAATGCTCATTAGACATGAATTACAAGTTAATCTCAATATTAACCTGATGATGGAAAAAACCACTACAGGAGTCATGTAAAATCCAGTTAATTTAATTTTGAAAAAAAAACTGTGGAGGAAGAGGCGGGGTGCTTGAGAAGAGAAATGAAAAACACTGGGGAGGGTGTTAAATAAATGACACTGTACTTAGATATTTCTATTTCATTTCTCTGTTTACCAAAATCCTCAAAGCCCCCACTGTATATGCTTTTCATAAATAGACATGAACTAATTGTGCAGAGAGCAGATATTGGGATTTCACTGGCACTGACAAGATTAGACATGAAACAAACTAACTGGCATTTTTCGTTCAAATAAGACCTGTTGCCACTAATCAATCCAGTTCTTCTGTAATTTATCACAATATGTTCTTTCTTTCAGATGAAATTATAGAGCCTTTCCATCTACTTCCTTTTCTTAAGAATGGCTTCTTCATGGCCACCCTTCTACTGAGACCATTACTGATGAGGCTTCAGACAACATTACGGTTTAACTGAAGGGCACAATACATCTTTCAGGTCCCATGTGAGGTTGTTGCTCGATTTGTTCCATGACTTTCACATACTGCTGTAGGAGGTTTCTTTTAGGCCTACTACTACTTTTGTCATCCACATGTCCAGTTTTTTCAAATTTACTCAGAAATCCTGAAAAATTCTCCAGTAAAAGATGAAGTACTGATTCAACCTCTACTCAAGTAAAAGTGAAAAAGTACAGGCTCTGAAATGTACTCAAAGTAAGAAAGTAAAAAGTAGCTCTTTGGGGGATGTTTCTAACAGCTATTTTTGCCCAAAGATAATTGAATCTTGTGATATTAATAAAATAATATTAGTAGATGGGGATACAAAATTTCATTCAATCTAAATATTAATTCTAATAAAGGTACTCAACTTGAATCAGTAAAGTAGACCATGAGCAGAAAAAAATAAATTATTATTCCCCACCACCTCGTGTTGCCACATTTAGTCACATATGTTTTGATGCATGCTCAGTCATCCAGGTAAGTAAATCCCAAAAGGTTGATTCTGTTCATCTAGACGTAGCGTTTTCAGTGCGAGAAACATTTTGTCACTCATCCAAATGGCGCACTGAAAACGCTACGTCGAGATGAACAGAATCACTCTTTTGGAATGTCAAATTTACAGACCCCAAATCCTAATTAAAAACCTGAGGACTTGCATGTAAGCTTTTACATTTCCAGTTTACCAAACATGACCGAGCAATCATTACCTTTAAGTCTCTTCCTCCTCTCCTGTCTTTCCTACAGCTTTCTCCATCTCTGAGTGAAGTTAGCTTTCTTTTTTTCTCTCCCTGTGAAATAAAGCAGCTGGACCTTAAGCTAGCAGAACACTGCAAAAACCTGCACAAACAGTTTGTGTTTGCTTAAGTTTGTTGAGCTGATAGAAAATTTTCATTTGAAACACTTAAGAAAAAACGAACATTACTCCCTCTATGATCCACTCGCTTTCGCGAGCCGATCCAGTTGATTACGCTTCGATTTCGACCAACTAGACGTGGAAATAGTGATCATTTACTTTTGTGAAAAAGTTAAAGATGAGTATCGTTAAATTACCATGCAGTTTGTGGGTTACAACAGAAAATGATACATTTATTGTTCTCACGTGGTATCGGACAGGATTATTTCAACACACCGAGGACGTTTTGACGAACTTTAACGCTCGATATACCACTTTCTCAACATGTAAACGGCTCTGTGTTTGTTTCCAGATGTCCTATAAAAATACCACTTGCTCTGATTGTTGCACATCGCTAAAAGTTATATCTGCTGGAAACAAAAATACACCTTTCTGAGTAGCCTACATCTTTGAAAACAATTGTCTATTTAATTCTTGTAAAACACACTTCTGTATCTGAACGACAAGAATGTGGGATATTGTTTGACCGTGATTTGGATGGGGGAACAGATAGGGGTGCAACAATACTCGTATCGATATTGAACCTTTCGATACAGTGCTTTCGGTTCGGTACGCATATGTATCGAACAATACAAAACATTTAATTTATTTTATCAACTTTTCTTCTGACGATGCTGTGCTCAGTGGATCTGCGTTCGACTACTCCGCCTAGGCTGCACTGTCGAGTGCAGATCCATTGAGCGCAGCACAACCTAGGAAGACAGAAGCTAAGCTTGTTGCAACATGGCAATTAAGCCTCCCCCACCCTCATTCAGATCTGGCATTTGGAACTATCTTGGTTTTCATGTGAAGCATGACCCTGATGGTAAGCGCGTCATGGACAAAAGTAAAACAGTATGTCGGATGTGCCACGCAATGCTCAATTGGTGGGAACTAGTGCGTTAGCGCAGTTAGCTCGTTAACGTGTTGACACCATTGTTGGAGCAGCGCTATAAAGCCTCATGCATGGGGCGATCCGTGGTAACTCGTTAACGGAGATTTGCCGCGTTATGGCGTTAATGTCATTTTAACGAGATCAACGCTGACAGCACTAGTGGGAACACAACGAATATGACTGCACATTTACGCCAACATCATCCTAGTGCAAAGACAAGTGGAAGCAGACAAAAACAACAAGCACGCATGCTACAAACTTTACCCAGTCATTTAGACAGCCCACATGATTCTCCTTATGGGGACCTGATATGTTTAAGATGCTACTGAGAATATACCCCAGAAGAAGCGTATAGTATAGCTTTTATTTTGGAAAGAGCCATTTCTCTGTAATAAACTCTCTTTTCCAAAGATGAGTGATTTCTCGATCAGATAGATTTATTTTTTTAATTATTTTGTTGTTTCAGCAACATTAAATTTAAAAACTGTACTTTTGAGTTAAAATATATATTTATAATTTTAATAAATGACAAATTAAAAAGCCATGAACATTTTTTTGTATCGAAAAAATATCGAACCGTGACACCAAAGTATTGAACTGTGAATTTTCTGTATCGTATAGGAACAGATTGTGGCAGGGTCAGCCTGATATGTTCTGTAGAGAATAACTACCTTGGCACGACACCGGCACAACCGCAGCTTATGGACATCTAAAAAAGCAAACGCAAAAAACACCAACCCATTTTAAACCCTGAGTATGACACTCCTATGCCCATTCTGAAAATGTAAGGAGCAGAAATGAGATATTTGTTTAAAAATTTCGGGAGGAAAAGTAAAAAATTGTCAGAAAAATAAGTACTCAAAGTACAGATACCTAAAACTTGTGCTTAAGTACAGTAACGAAGTATTTGCACTTGATTACTTCTGAACTCTGTACTCTCAGTTCATGTCAGTTCATGAGCAGTAAACAGACATAGGGCTTTGTAAAAAATATTTTACAAACCCTAACCCTAATATTAAATATATTACAAATGCTTCTTTTTCAACAATTTTGTATATTACTAATTCTGATTTATATTTTGATTTCTGAATAAAATTATATACATTACACTTTTCTGCTTTGTAAATTCTTTGGTGTACCAACTGTATTATAAATAAAATATATAATAAAATAAACTCCACCAACCTCTAAACATTTGATCCATTCCAAATATACTCTACTACTTCTTACACGCTCTGCCCTGTGAGCACCGACAAAGTATACAACAACTGAAACTGAGTTTCAGTTTCTCATCTTAACCATAATGGGACACGCCTCTTTTCCTCTGTTTATAGTTTGCTTCTTTCTAGTTTTATATTTATTTAGCATTGAGAAACTTTCTCTATTTATTGTTAAAGTGAGCATGAAAGGCTAATTAAAAGTATGTAGCCCTCCTCTAAAAAAACTGACAGACTTAACAAAGTCTGTGAAGCTGGATTTAAGCAATAAGTGCTTAAAGTTTTTAGAACATGTTTAGCTACATCTTGTGTATATATAAATATGTACAGTGCTCGGCATAAATGAGTACAGCCCACTACATTTGTCAGGAAACCTTTAGTTTCCTTGCAGAATCAGCATTTTCTATCTGAGATACTGCACTACAAAATACTCCCACAAATGCGGCCCATTTATTGCAAACAAGAATTGTTTTTTGCACACAAAAAAGTGATTTTCCTAACAAATTCATTCAAGCCCATGTCACAAAAATGAGTACACCCCAATTATAGTCTTAGGAGAAAAGCCACACTTAAAACTAGAAAATTAGAATTAACAGGCATTCAACCACAGGTGAGTCTAATGATTCATTTAAGAGGTGTCCAGCAGACAGGTGATAATAAAAGGGAATTACTTAACAAAGAAAAGCCCTTCCCATTTCATGCAGTCAGCAATGGCTCCACATGGAAGAAAAATGTCACAAAATCTGAGAAAGGAAATAATTTCTTTACACAAGAGGTGAGGGCTATATAAAGATCATCAAAGCTTTACATATCAGGCAAAATACTGTAGCAAAAGTGATCCAAAAAATTTTAGAAAGATGGAAGTGTAACTATCTTACAGAGATGTCCAGGCCGTCCATGGAAGTTAACATCTCGACAGAAACGTCTTCTGATGTGAAGGGTTGAAGAAAATTGCTATGCAAGTTCACTGCAGTTAGCTAAAGCAGTAGAAAGCCAAACTTGAGGCATGGTTTCCCGTGACACCATACGGCACACACTGCAGAGGAATGGCATGCACGGGTATCATCCATGAAGGAAGCCTCTCCTAAAGCCCATGCACAAAAAAGCACGCCTAAAATTTGCTAGGGCCCATGCTGAAAAAGGGTTAGTTGATGTGACTTTACTAGATGATGTAACAATTAGACAATATCAGTATAGCTAAAGGTACTCAAGTGCTTGTGGTTAGCTAACCACTCTTACAATTTATTTATATCTTTAAGGATAAATATCTTATAATGTATATTACACATTTGTTTTATTCTTCACAATACTCAGCTGTGTGCAGCAGAATAGTTTTGGATGTAGACTGTTACACTCTGATAAGAGCCTGTAACAGACACAAGACTGTGAGCCTCTCTCAGCAATGTAGTAGGGGGTTGTGATACCTACAGGAAAACAGGGCTATAAATTCTGGTGTTAGGGAATGCTCTCTTTCCATTCTGTTTCTATGACCCGCAATCAAAGTATTTACTACTTGGGTGTGATGCTCTTTTGTTAGTTTGGGTCTCCTGAATGAGGAAAAAGACATGGCAGCCATTTTTAACTTGAACCTTTAACTGTTTAATAAATTTAAGACAATGCACTTTGAGCATATTTGTCCTCTCTCTTATAAAATTAACCCAACAAATTGGCGCACCAACGTGGGGCTCGATTGGATAGCAAAGAAGGGATTTGGTACATTGGAATCTGTACTGGGGGTGAGTGATGAGTCTGGTTGATCACTCGTGATCCCAAAAAAATTAAGGCATGCACAGTGGTTGTCATTTAAAAAATCTTTTTCTAATTTGGCTAAAGTAATTCTGTTGTGATCAATTGGTACGGAACCAAGAAATTATTGGAAATCAATCTCTTTATGAATTTTAAATCTCCTAACTATAAAAGTTGTAAAGTTTCAAGTTAAAAAATACATATATGTATAACAGTTTTTGTTTTTTCATTGCACTTCCGTATTGATATCAACATCCAGTCGAGGCATGAATTGTTGTATAACAATTTTTATGTTTTCATTACACCTCCGTATTGGTATCAAAAGTCCAGTCGAGGCATGAGTCAAGTCCAGTCAAGTCAAGTGGCTTTATTGTCATTCCAACCATGTGCAGTGGTACAGCACACAGTGAAACGAGACAACGTTCCTCCAACACCATGGTGCTACATATGACATATAACAGACAATCAGCACAGGACTACATGAAGTGCAATGTGCAAAAATTGCAAAAAAAAACCCAAAACAAAGACAGTGCAACACCAGACAGAGCATAACGATACAGACACAAGACAGTGCATAGAAATGTTCAAAATACTGAGTATTGTGCAAAAAGTCAAAGTCACTTGGTGTATGAAGGTGTGTGTGTGTGTGTGTGTGTGTGTGTGTGTGTGTGATGCATACACACATACACACTTTGCAGATGCAGCGGGTGCACTTGTGCTGAATGCTGAACTTAAGTCTATGAGCAGCATTCATACATGTGTGTCTTTATTGTCCAGGTGAGTGAGGGCAAGATGTAGGGTGGAGGTGATGATGTCATCTGTTGACTGGTTTGGGTGATAGTCGAACTGCAGTGGGTCCAGTGTGGGTGGCAGCTGGGTCTGAAACATCTGGAAGCACTTCATCATGATGGGTGTGAGTGCAATGGGACAGTAGTCATTGAGGCAGGACACTGGGGACTTATTTGGCACGGGAATGATGGTCGTGGACTTGAGGCATGTTGGGACGACAGCAGTGATCAGGGAGAGGTTGAAGATGTCAGTGAGGACATCTGTCAGCTGGTCTACGCAGTCTCTGAGCACTCTCCCAGGCATGTTATCTAGACTAGCAGCTTTTTGTGGGTAAATGGTAAACTCTGCAAAGAGTTTTCCTCACATCAGGTCAGACACAGAACCTGGTCGTTGTGAGGGGGGGTGGGGGTGGACTTCCTCACCGACATTCACCAACATATCATTCTGAGCGTCGAATCGTGCATAGAAGTTGTTCAGTGCATCTGGTAGGGAGGCGTCACCCTCGCAGGCAGGTGTTGTCTTCCTGACGCGTGTCACCCCTGCCCTCGAAGTGGCTGTGGATTTTTCTGCCATGCACACGCTCCATTGCTCTGATAGCTCGAGAAAGTTTGGCCTTCTCTGTTCCCAGGCCGGCTTGTCGCCTGCTTTGAAGGCGGAGTCTCGAGTCTTTAGCAGCTCATGGACTTCTGCAGTCATCCACAGTTTCTGGTTGGAGCATATTATGATAGTCTTGGAGACACTGACATCATCGATGCACTTGCTGATGTAGCTGCCTCCCTGAACATGTCCCAGTCAGTGTGCTCAAAACAGTCCTGAAGAGCAGAGAGCTCCTGCAGGCCGGGTTCTCACCTGGCCCCCGAGGTGGGGGCGATTCTTCGCTCTGTACGCACTAGGAATGTTTGTGTAAACAAGATCCAGCGCGTTTTAACTGCAATTAAGAAAACACACTTTAATAATTGTTGATTCGGTATGTCATGGATTAGCTGTGTGCGGCAGGCAGGATAGCTTTATTTCACAGCTTTATTGCCAGAGTGCTGGAGATACTAAACTAAACTAAACTAAACTGGAATACAGGAACCTAAACAAAACATACTGAGAAACATGCAGGGAAAAACACAGCCATGAGGGAGATCGCAACGCAGGACAAAGGAAGACGCAAACATAAAAACACAGAGAAGGGCAACAAGGGAAGTGGAAACACAAGAGAAACACATCTGACACAAATGAACATGGTGCCACAGGGGACGCAAAAAAAAACCCCACACTGAACATGGAATATGAAACTTTAAAAATAAAACAGGAAATTTAGTGAGATGTGGACACATGACAAACTGGAGAGACAGGATGGAACACAAGGTTCCTCTCCTTGTGTTCCATGTTTTGGTGGGGCTGGGCTCTGTCCTGGGATCGTTGGGTGAAAGGCAGGGTACACTTTATCATGGTCCAAAATTATGAATGCAAACTAGGATTTTTTGCATGAAAATTAAAAGATGGCTGTGAATATTCATGTCTGTCTCTGAATGTATCATCCACATGTTTGTCCATCAAACATGCAGCAGGCAAACTTTAATCATGAAATTTCAATGAAATTTGAATGTAGCAAGGTACAAAAAACAAACACTAACCGGGGAGACTGAATGCAAAGTGCATTCTAAACATCAGTGAGTTGTATGAATATGCAAGGAGTCATTCGGGATTGTAAAAAATCAACTACAGAGCTTCGCATTGTGTATCTAAATTCACCCAGTTTGATAAGAGTTTTTTATTCTTTTGCCCTATGCCACCTGGAATAAACATGTATCATGATATTATAGTTTAGCAAACTTCAGTTAAATCTTGAAATGGTAGACACAGGTTGAATCTGGATCAAAGCTTAATATTTGCATAGTCAGAAGCAGATACCGTCTGTATTCAGTCCATCCTATTGCCAAAAAACCAAAAATTATAGCGCTGCTCCACGTGCTTTTTGCATAAACTCCAAAGCAAGCAGCCCAGTCTTATAAATAGTTAACTAAAATGTCTCTAATGTTGATTTGTGCAGTGAAGCATAAGCATTAAAAGATAATAAATGAAAAGGTAACATTCACGTATAAAAGATTTCACTTAAAAAGGAATAGGCACTATATACATTTTAAAAGAAATGGAAAATAAAACTTTTTAAAACAGTATCTTGGGATGTAGTTGATCATCAAAATAGAAAACAGAACTGTACAATTTTCAGTAACAAGCCATCTGTGTTTGTGTAAGCTGCCAGTTATTTGGTTGCTCTTACCAAATATGAGCAGTAGCCCTCATAGATGCAAGCTAAACACAACCAAAAACTGAGTTGTAGTAACTGTCACTCTAAATACCTCTTCATTACACAGCCTCAAATATTTTTTTCCCTGACTTTTCCTAAATGCATTCATTTGTTTGTGGTGGTTTGAAGACAATAAACCATAAAAAAGAGCATTTTGTCATTTTATTTGCATTGTGCAGCTTGAATGTGTTGTTCAGGGAGGTTGAATACCCACAGTTAGATGTAGAAAAATACTTATGTGTAATATTGAACATGTATTCAAAGATAATCAACAATTCGGCTCACCTTCTGTTTCCATGTCATCCCTCTCCTGTGTCATCCCTCTCCTTGTACTGTACAGCCTCTGACTGATATATAAGAAATGCTTATGTAATACGATAACAAACATCTGGTCCTAACTCATTAAAAATTTAAACATCAGGACTGATAGACTGAATTTACCAAATAGAGGTAAGAAATAGTTAACAGAAGGAGAGGGAGAGAAAAATAGAGGTGAAGAAGAGGGATAGAGAGATGAAGGGAGAGAGAGAGAGAAAAACAGTGAGAATCTGCTTCAACATCTGTTGGGAAAAACAAATGGCAAAGAAACCATAGCAACAACCAACATATGCATAAATAACAGTGGCAATGTTACTGAACAGCACACAGTACCAATAATGCAAGATATTTTTAGAGGCAGCAGCCCAAGATGCTGTGTGTCTGAGTACCTGTGTGATGGCTCCATGCAACCACACAACTGAAATACTCGGGTATTATTAATGTTTACCTTTATGGCTTATTTTTACATTGTGCTGTAAAGGTTTAGTGATTATAAGTTAGCCAATTCAAAATTTTGAGTTAGTTTGTAATACATGACAGCAGCAAGCTATAGTCCAAATGATGGTAAAGAATCTGTTTTGTATTGTTTGTTATGATAATATGGGTGTTAGATTTGTATTGTGATTGTCATTTATGCTTAGAAATATTTACTCATATATGCTTAGAAGTATATAATCATTTGTAGATTGAAAGAATGTCTCATCCTAGGAGGTCTGTAACAACTCTGTGTAGCATGAAGAGGGGAGTGCGTTCACTCCTCTTCAGAGTGTTCTGGCATAGATCACACACCTCCTAGGAGAGGTCGTATCTTCTCTTGCTGATATATGGTATAGCAAACACACGTATATCTGTTTGAGTCTAAGAGCCTTTTGTTCAGATGTACCGCTAG
The DNA here is from genome assembly GCF_013358895.1 of Oreochromis aureus. Lineage (NCBI taxonomy): Eukaryota > Metazoa > Chordata > Actinopteri > Cichliformes > Cichlidae > Oreochromis > Oreochromis aureus. The sequence goes on along the minus strand of NC_052954.1, from coordinate 29,675,168 downwards.
ACTCCTGGCACCAGCTTTGGGGAGTCTTCCTGGGGTTACATCTTGACCCCATACACACACAGATACACACACACACACACACACACAGGGTATTCTTTGTTCACATGCATACCTATATAAGAGGTCATATGTTAATGAACCTATGCATATTCATGTAACCACAATAAAAGAGCAGTGTTTCGGGGGAACGGACGAGAGCAACTGGGGTCAAGCGAAGGAACGGCGCCTGTCCAGTTCTCTCCCGTGCACGTGAAACATAAAGAATGTTGCCTACTCGTGTCTTGCTTGCTGTGTAATCACATTGCCTTCAACGTTCCAGCGAATAGGTTTAAGCTACAAACCTATCAATGGGTATATGCTATCTTCATTTTTTTCTGTTCTTTTTGACCTGGCTGCTGCTCCAGTCCTTGCTCATTTGGGTGAAAGAGGAGGCTGAGGGTGTAGCTGGTTTAAATGCAGAGGCCAATAAAATGGACTTAACCATCTGTTGTGACCTGCGTGGTCACAACAGATGGTTAGCTATTATCTCTGTGGTTTTCAACTTTGGTGTATACAATGGTTCATTCGCTTGCTATATAACTGGAGCTGTCTTTCATTTGGGCAGGTCAGTTTTCTGAGTTATGTTTTGTTAAGTGGTTTTTGAGTAGAACTTTGTTAATTTGGCTTCCTTTATTAGCCCACTTGTTTCTTAAAATAGTTTGTTTTTGACTTGTTTTTGTCATTTTGATTTTTTAAAATTTTTTTTGCCCTTTTTGGAGTATAAAAAACCCATTTTTGAAGATTATACCTGTGGCTGTATGTCCTTGGCTGCTTGGTCCCTTATAACTTGTGTGAAGAATTGTGTGTACACCTCAGGTAAATTTGCAAGGCTAACACTGAAATGGGTCAAACGTTAAACAAAAACAAAGTAGCTTTTGGTGTCTAACCTTAATCAGTGACCAAATTATAATTTTATAGACTTCTAAAAAAGGCAGCCAGGCTGTGATATGTCCATACGCCGGATCTGAGGGACTTTTTTGAGATTTTTGTTCTTAAACTATGAACAAATTCAGTTGCAAAATATTGATAAATCAGAATTTTTTCTGTGAAATGATTGTACACATCATTTATGCACAGATTTGTGCTAATGTACTGTCAGTAAATGAGGCATATTATCTCTTGACCTATAATATTTCTTTGCTGCAATTTTTCTCTGCTTGTTTATCTGGGATGAGATGCCTAAGGATACCTTGGGGGACATTTGGAGATGCCAAAGGCATATGACACAGCATCATGATTTCATCCCATTTTATGGGATTCATTTTCGCAAGCACTTCTCCAGTTCCACATCCTGTGTTTGGAAACTAAGATGCTGTGACCACACAGACAACTTTACATGAACTCTATGAAAACTTTGTCATGTACCAAACTTTGTGTCTAACAAGTACATTATTGTCATGAGGGGGTCATTCCATGAAAAATCAGCCAGTCTCCCACCTTACCCTTTCAGAATCACTTCATTTCTTTCCATAAGGATTTTAGAATATTTTACAAAGGCAACATTTTTAACATTACTAAATTCATTGAAATAACGAAGAAAAAACAAACAAACAAAAAAAGAATCACACTCTATTAAAAACCGCCGCCACTCCAAGTGTCAAAAATACAATTCTTTGTGTTCCAGGCTCAAATTTCAGACATTGTGAAAAACATCTTCAGGACCTAAGATTGTTATGATAAATGTGATATGCATATGCTAGGCAGTTTGAACATGCTCAAGTATGTTCAGAACTCAAATGCTCAGTTCTTACCTGCAGTCCTATCACCCCCATCCTTATGTACCTCTACTGGCTCCCAGTCAAGTTCTGCAACTCTATAAAATCCTTCTCCTCACCTTAATATCTCTACAGGCTCTTGCTCCCCAGTATTTATCTGATCTTTTCCTCCCCTAAACTCTATTCTTTTCTTTTTTCAAAATTCAAGATTTGCTTATTATTTTACCACTGATAAGAAATACCCTGTTTCACCACATGGGGATGCTGTCCCTTTAGAGTTTCCAGTCCTTCCCTCTCTGAGCTACACTCCCATAAAGGAAGTCTTATGTCCTTTGACAACAGCCCAAAATACTGTGGTTACTGAGACAACAATTTGTGAAATTTTGTATATTTTTCAGTCTGTTGCAATAGTCCCAAGGTTTGAGTTAAGCTGACTTCTGACTTCTTCCACCCAATTACAGATATGACATATGTATTTTTTTTAATGGTATGGGTAAAAGCTCCTACAACCTTAAAACAAGCCAGTTAAAGTAATTTTGGCATCTGACTAGGATGTCTCCTGGGTGAGACCTTTTGGACACGTTCTACTGGAAGGAGACTCTGAGGAAGACCTAGGGCGCACTGGAAAGATTACATCTCTTGATGGACTTAATATGGAATTAGTGCCCCCTCTAGAACTAGAAGAGGTTGCTGGGGAGGGGGGGGGGCTGGGCAGCTCTGCTTTGACTGCTGCCCCCACGATGAGGACAGAGAATTAATGGATGAATCTACTTTCACTTCTACCTTTGGTGTGGTTATATGTTTATTTGATTGGTCTTTATTTTTTATATGATTATTATTAATACTGTTAATAAAGACATATATTTATCTAATATTTAAATAATAAGTTGAGCCTTGATATCTTGAAGATAAACAACTTATCACAGCGCAAACATGGCTGCCACAGATGGGACAAAAGAAGAGAGGGGAAAAGAAAACATGAAGCTCTTCTTTTTTGCAGTTCCCAAACATTCCTGGACCCCAGATGACCTTAATGGGAATTCTCCAATCAGCTCCTGTCCATGCTGGAAGTTGGCCATGGGAATCAGGACAAATTTATAAAAGTGCCCCTTCCTTAAACTATCTAGCATTTCTCATGTATCTTGATGCCTGTTTTGTCCATCGTTACTGTTCTGTCAGCTGGCCCAAAGTGAAAACATGTGCCATAATGATGGCAGATAGATTACACTGTCATAATGACTGGCCATTTCTCTACCAAGCAAACTGTGTGCACATATTATCAATTTGTGTGAACTCAGCGGCATTAAGTGCAGTTACAGTTATAAACCATTTCCATTCATTCAAACACATAGACTAGTCTGAGTATAATATTAGATACTATAAAAGTAGGGCTGCTAGTCCTCAAAGTAAGTACATGAAAAACTGGTATAAAGTCCACACTTTTTCCGTCAATTGTTCCGTCTGTCCTGCTCACATCTCCAATGGTTGGACACGTTGTCATTAATGTGGCTTCACTGCACATCAGCCACGCCGCTTTGCTAGCTAAAACACCGGTGTCGGCACATAAGGACGCTGTCATAGCCTGTCAGCGACGTTGATTGGCTGCGTATATACGAATGTGAATCGCATTATTGGCTGGACTATAGGATAAGGCGGCATCGTTCTAATCCCATACAGGAGCAGCCAGTCACTTACTGACTAACACTGCAAAACACAGAATTGTTAAAGCTTTAATTTTAATTTCAATTCAGGTTAGATTTTTTTTGTGCGCAGAGACCGTGCCAGCAGTGCGCAATTGCGCACGTGCGCGGCTTAGAGGGAACATTGGTTTCCACACCACTGAAGTCGTTTTACCTCTCTTTTCAACCAGCGGCATTCTTTCTTCAGCAGCCATTATCCTCTCCTCTCCAAATAACTTCTGCTTAGCTTTCCGAGCTTCCCTCGGGTCCTCTTGTGACGCGTGTTCGAAAAGCAGAGAGGTGCGCTCGATTTGCCACACGGAGCAGCGCGAGAGTAAAGCACGAGGGAGGTGCTAATAATCGGCTCAGTCATCTTTAATGATCGTTGAAAACCCAGATCGTAATCGAGATTAAAATTCGATTAATTGAGCAGCCCTATATAAAAGTACTTTTTCTTGTGTATTTATACTTTTAACTTTTCCTGCATAGTAACAACACAACAGAAGCATCCTTCGTGCTCTGATGACTCTGTTCTTTCTGCTTGTCTGCAGATTTAAATTTTATTACAGAAGCTCAGCAAATGTATGGCGATGTGTTACTTGAGATACTGAACAAACATCAACCTTCTTGTCTGGAAGTACCAATAACTCCAGTTCCTTAAATGTCTATTTGAGACTGACTCCAAAAATGAATAAATCGCCAATGTTAAAATAACCAAATTTACATTAACAAAAAACAACATATTTACTGCCGCCACTCTATGTAGAACTCCTTCTTTCTTGGATTTCTTTTACATCTCACAACATTGATTTTTTTTAAGGCTTAAATTTTTAAATGTGGCTTTTGTTAGCATGTTTGCAGATGCAATGGAATTACCTGACAAATAATATGGCCTGCTGTGAGGGATAAAAGTGTGTGCTTCAGATTCTGTGAAATTCTAATTTCAGCACTAATCAGCAGATATCGCTGTCTTCGTGTTGCCCTAGTACAGTTTATGAATGCAGTATGTTCCCAGCTCCAAATATGGCCGACTATGGCTGTAAAAAAAAAAAAAAAAATCAACATGTCAAGCAAGTCTGAGTCTTCAAAGACTCTGAGGCTGCAAAATGCAATCCTGACTGAAAGCTTCATGTGTGTCCTGTATATACAGTCTATGATGCTTTGTAGCAAACAGATCTTAACTTTCCACACAATATCCTGCAGAACTACAGAGTCCACATAGTTGCTGCATGAACACGAACAGTTTCTGGCTATTGTGGTTCCAAGCACAAACTCTAATGGTTTGCATATTTAACGTTTATTTTCAAAATGTATAAAGCATTCACATTATTCAAGTGGAATAATAAATATAAAACAAATTTAAATTGTCATTAACAGCATTGGTCACTGCTTAATACCCAACCTTTTTTTTGTTGTGTCCATTGACATTATGAACAATTTGAAACAAAACACATCATATACATTATGCTAGACATTGTAGTAGTCCCATGCTTTATTCTAGGTGTGCTCATAGCTAAAATGACCATAATATAATGTACTAGAAACCCATCAGTATCATCCAGACTGTCATTTTAGGAAATGCAAGAAATCTTTGAGAAGAAATGATAAAAGACATGCTGGTGTGAAAAGATAATCTACACGGTATCAAATGTGGCTGAAGACAGACAGTGCAGTTCAAACAGGCCACAAACAGGACAGACTCGTGAATAAAATTTAGCAAAACCTTTTTAAGCAGTTTCACAAAATCACATTGTAAATTTTCAGTGCAAAATGTTAAACAAGTCAGTCATAAGTCCAGCCAATAAACCACAGAGTGTAGGTCAGTCTACAGCTAACATAGAAGTCCCCAGTGTGTCCAGTGCTGGTACTTCCAAAGACACAAGGCTCAATTTTTCATTTCCTGTGAAGACTCAAGGACTGCAAACCAGCAAGAACTATGAATAAACACTGTTCATGCAATATTTTTTTGATACTGAAGTGTAAATGTATTGTTTTAATGTCTCATTTAATTCAAATGACACCTAGTAAGAAGTAAATTCAACTGATTATAGAGCAGGTAAGCTAGAACAAACATTTCTGCAAAATACATATGAAGAAGTAACAGTGAAATCAACAAAGTGTAATTTTGTTATAAGTTTAAGTGAAATACCTGGCAAGCAGGTAAAGACTCAGTGCACTAGGATTAGAGGAAATTTTCATCTCTATGTTAGGTTTATCATCAATGATTGGCTACAAATTTGGGGAGTAAAATCTCAGAAAAATATATATTTAAGAGGTGTTTGCCTTTACATGATGTTAAAGATAAAGCTTTAAGTGAATGTGCCTCATGCCTCTTCCTCATGCCTTTTTCTATATTTTGGCTTTGAAATAAAACAAATACGTCACAGTCAGGATTTTAGTGCATTTTTTAGCTTTTCAGTTTGGGCCTTTTAAGGTCCTGAAACACATTAGTACTATTAAGACAGCTGTGACTGTCAGGAGATAAACATCAAAAAGAGCGTGTTTTTAAAGTTTACAGTTACAGTCACTGCTGCTGTTCTCAAAAAAGGCTTTATCAGCATGCTTGTGACTAAAGTCATGAATTAATTTGTGCCCAACTGAGTCACACCAGTAAATAAAGAAAAGAATGAGACGTCTATGCTATACAGTCCGGACTCCCTCAATGGTGTCACCCAAACTCTGTTTTGTTCACCTTTTATGGCCTTTTTGGTGACTTAAGTCTCAGCATATAAACAGTGCAAGCTTCAGGTGCATGTTTGTTTAAGTTCAAGAAGAAGCCACAATCCAGTTATTCTTGATGGATTTAGCAAACTGTGTAGCACCGCAACTCCAGACATTGCTGCCCAGTTGTTCAATCCCTAGTGCAATGCATTTACTCAGATGTTGGTAATGACCATCGTTTAAGTCATTAGGAGCCGTATAATGTTGGAAGGAAGAAGATGAAAGGAATTAGTCATCATTTACACGATTCCTTAGGTAAAATGAATCATGTCATGAAAGCTAAGGTGGACGGACTTATTCAGCTTTAGGTTGCCTTTTATGCATGTGTGTTTTTTTTCAGCACGTTTGTAAATCTATTATTTCATATTTTATTTTTTTTCTAAACTGCGAGGTCATCTGCTCTAGTTCGGCTGCTCGTTCCGCTGGCTTTGCTGTATCTTCGCTTGTCCTTATGCAGCAGCACGTCTGGGCCACCATTTTGGATCTGAACACAGCCAACGTCCCTGCTCTCGGGGGTATAGCAGTTAGCATCGGGTCTCAGGTATCTCCCATCTTGGATCTGACCATCATTGGTCTTTTGCCATCCATGAGAATAGCAGCTCATTTGGAGGAAGTTTACCTCTTCCACAGCGGCTGCCATTTTGTTCTGCTCGGTAGCCATGTTTTCAGAGTTTTGTTGGTTTGCTAGTCGGTGGTTGGGGAAGGGGAGGGGTAGGAAGTGCGTGGAGCCAGTTACACACTGGTTGAAATCTGGAGGTGGCGTTGATGGTGGTGGAGGAGACAAAGAGAGCTGTCGGCTCAGAGAGGTGTTGGCTGCTTTGTTGACTTTTGCGGAGCACAAGAATCGCCTGCAATAAACAGAGTGAACCGGTGGGAAAATGTAAGATTTCAAGTTTTGCTGCCAACCACAACATACCTCCTGCCCGCTGTGAACACTTCTTTAAGAATTCACTACTACAAAGTGGAAAGCAATCCCTGTTTTCCTCATTCCATTTGTTCTAATGGTAAATTCCAGGAAGTAAATCTGAATCACTGAAGACTTAAAATAGTTATTGGAATCTCTCGAGGGAAATGTAATTTCGTGAGAAAGGCATATTGTTTACTTTTGCAAGACTTTAAAATCCATATGAATACGTCTCACTGTTGACCAAACATCTGAATCATCAACAATCATTATCTTTATCTCTTTCTTTAATCAAGTTTAGACAGAATACAGGAGAATAACCTGTGTCTAGTACCATATTGGGATATTATTACCACATTGAATCTGGTCTAGTTAAACCTGCTTTTTTTTTCTGGCCACTTGGGGGTCACAAAGCAATAGATTAACACAGTTGTACCTGATATGAAATAAACTGCTACATCATTTAGCTCTATTATTGTCTGTACAAACTGGCAACAAATTTTCACTTTTTAACAACTAAATGCTAAGATAGGTCTTAGTAACTTTAACTTTATCTACTTGCTATCTCAAAGTAAATAGAATAAGATTTATAACATTTTATAAAGCTTTTACACTAAAAATAGCTGCCTGGTGGGGAGCTGAAATCAACCAAACAATACATGACTAGAAATCTGTGTAAAACCTGAGGGGAGTTAGAGATATAGGTCATGCATAACATCTATGTAAGTTGTTTAAGATTCTTAAATAGGAAATGAACATGAAAATCATTGAGTAACTTCAAACAATTAAGAATAGAGCAACAATTTTTATTATGCTGACTTATTTACTTCAAATTAAAAAGTTATCATCAAAAAGTACAAACTGAAACAGTTCAAAAGAATATTGTCAATCTGTTGACAGTACCACAAACCACTATCATGGATTTTTTAACTGAAAAAATTCTGCATTGAATTTCTGACCTGCAACAATGTTTCCATGCCAGGTGATGTAGTTCAAGCACACTGAGGACCAGAGAGACAGCTGACACGACCAACATGAACACTATAAAGACATTTTTTTCTGTAGGTCTGGAGACATAGCAGTTAACTGGATGTGGACATGGCCATGCCTAAAAGAGCAAAGGAACAAGAGAATTACTGTTATAGGCCCAAATACTGTGGTTAATAGCATAGAGTGAAATCAAAATAATGTCTGATTTTTACCTTGCAGACGTACAGAGGATTGAGAAAGATTCCATACAGGAAGTACTGAAGACACAGAAACACCACCTGGATGGAGGGACAGGGGTTTTTGGTTGTTTTTTTACAGGTAGACATCAAGTTTTTGGCACAATATCAATACAAGTCCTTTAATGTTTACAAATCTTAAACTTCCATGAGTAATTCGATCCAAACTCTGCAAAACAATTTTTCATTACTTTACTTCTCTTGGCATTTCAGACCCACCTACAGCCTTTGGAGGACAGACGTGAGCTTGAACTAGACAGATTTGAAATCTTGACCTGCTATCAAGTTATGTTTAAGTTAAAGGCAGAAATGGGGGAAATTTACCTCCATGATGCTGCGTAACAGTATACTCAGAACGTATGTCTGCAGCAGCGCTCCCCTCAGGCGAATTCGACCTGCTGAGTGACTTTCGTTTTTTTCATTTCCATCTTCTTCCCCTTTCCTCTCTTGTTTCTCTCCACCTCCTCCTTCACCTCCTCCCGGGTCTTCTTCGCCCCCTCCCTCCTCTCTTCCCTCCTCTTCCCTGTTCCTTCTTTTCTCCTCTCTGCGGACAGTGTGCATAGCGTGACCCATGTAGATCAGACTGGGAGTGGATACAAACACAATTTGGAGCACCTGGAAGGACATGAATAAGATTTATAATCAAAAGTAACACAAAGTTATTTTCATCTGTAGCAGTATGAGATATTTCTCAGTATGGCTCTGTCCAGGACTTCACCACTTTTCTGTGTTTATACTTTAAACACTTTAGGTGGGAGAGAAACAACGACACTCTCATACAGAGCAGATCAGGCATCAGTGATTGAAAGTATGAAACGGAGATGTGTCATTGTTCTGGGCCATTAGCCCAGTTATATGTTTTCATGGACTTTAGAGTCATATTTGATGTTGTAATTGGTTCTGCATTATAATTGATTGCCATGTTTCTTAGTGTCTTAGTTCTTTGTTTCTCTCTTTCTTCCCCTTAGCATTGTGCTTAGGTGCTTGTCTCTGTGTTTAGTAAGTTACTTCTGGTTTTAACTGATAATCTCTTGTTGCTTGTTCCTTGCTTTTTTATTTTACTTCCTTGTGTCTCGTCATCCTGATTCATTTCAGCTGTCTCTTTTTACCCATTTTCCATGTCCCCCATGTCTATATAGTTTCTAGTGTGTTCCCTTCTGTTGTCTGCTGTGTTTCTGGACTTTGTTATATTATATTCTGTGTTATTATCGGCCACAGTAAAGGTTTTTGCTCACTTCAAGCCCGTCTCATTTGGAGAACGCATTTGGATCCTATTTTCCTGCAGTCTTTGACAGAATGACTCAACTAGCAGTCAAGCGCTTGAACAGCAACAGGTGGCTCTCTCCTTTATAAAGAGGGCTTTTGAACTGAAGCTATGGCTCAGTCCTGAGTATTAGTTTGTACTCAGGGGGACAAATTGGAGCAGCTGCCACTGCAGACTTTGCAGCCTGCTTGAACATATATTACTTGAACATTTATTTGTTTGGTTTATATAAAGGTTAGTGACTCAAAATTAAAAGATTAACTCACTAATCTGATATCTGCAAGAGTTTGACTTCCACCATTGAAGATTATTCATTTTCTAGGAATCTGTTAAATTTAGATCAGACTAATACAGTAGAATGCAAAGACTTAAGCTTGATAGACCTGGAAATCTATGTCCTAACCTACGTTGTAATTGGAAACGCAACCTTTCTTACCATTCAAGTCTTTATGGTATGCCTCAACCCAAAGTGTTGCCACATTTCTTGCGAGGTGCATGTCAGGTTACGTACAAGATTACGGCTGGGGGTAAAATGAGTTTCCGGTTACAGCACAAGTTAGGACGTAGATTACAGAAGCATAATCATGAATTAAGACTGAAAAGGCTCATGTGGGAATTGTTGTGAAAGTTCTTCTTTGAATGGAGCATTGGACCTGCCAGCAGAGATTTTGATAAGAGTTGCATTGTTTGATCTGAACTGTTGTTGGGGGGGGGGGGCTGCAGGTTACCACTGGCAAGAGTTGGAGTTTCCTTGAATTCATTTGCAAGGAAGCATTTTTGAAGCAGCCCTTGCTCTCGGCTGCAAGCATAGATAATCTCATTGAATAGCCTGTATAAAATGGAAAAATTTCACTATAATTAATCCCTTGAGGACATCAAGTGACTGCAATTTATTTTTCACACTGCACTGAAATAAATGGAAGTAAATAGCTGCAAGGAAGGTGGCAAACCAATCTTAACGCATGATAGATTTTAAAATTAAAACGCTTCTTTTTCTTCAACGACTGCAGATACTGTAGCCTGAAATGTTTGATGAATGAACAGGGATGTACAGACACAGATACATTTCAACTGTCTAATTAGAGTTCACATTGTGTTCACAGTTTTAGAAAATGTTTAAAAATCATCAACAGGTATAAAGAACTTCTTTTGGTTGATGTGATAGAGTAACTCTAATATATTTCTAATATAATGTTAAGCTTTAAGATGGATTGGCTGACTTCTTTATGATCTTTGATTTCAGCTGGTTAAAACAAAAAGATAATCTTTGACTGTCAATGCATTACCCAGTATCGTATGTGTGCTATGGGGAAGGCTCGATCATAACAGACGTTCTCACAGCCTGGCTGTTCAGTGTCACAGTTAAAATCTTCCTGTTCATCTCCCCACGATGACTCAGCTGCTGTCCCGAGGACAAGGATTCGGAAGATAAACAGGATGGTCAGCCACACCTGTGGAGAAAAAACATGAAGCAATTATGACCTCCAGTCTTCTTCTTCTTCTTCCAAAGATTAGAACAAAATCAGCATTAGCTCAGAGTAGGTTAACTGGATAAGTGTAATTTAAGTGTTACTATAATTATTTGTTTCTGCTTAATTGCTTCGATAAAATATCCTTTAATCAAAGTCTAAACTGTGGACATTCCCATTTTAACCCTTTTTAAAACAATAAAGGTATAAACAGCTCTTAAAGGTTACTCCAGCCCAGAGGGGAGGGCCACTATAATGAATGAAAATTGTTATTTTCAACTACAGTTATTTGTGTTTGGCAGTATATTTATGTTATGGGAACTCATTTCCACCTCCATCCATGGAAAGGCAGGGAGAGCAACAGCAAGACCCTGCACAGAGCAGTGAGAACAATAGGTCAGTGATTAGGTCGGGCGCACCATGAAAGGAGGACTTGGGGTTTAGCTGGATTGCAAAGTGGCATTTAAATAGTTTTCACTGTATGAGGTTTGCCAATTGGATGCCTTAACTGAGCCATCAGCTGGCTGGCAGTGAGAATAGCTGGTCTGCCAGTACTGACTTCATGGCCACCCTGAACTAAAGTTATTACATACTTTAGGAGCTGGTTATCTTTGTAGTACTTCTAAACAGATTTAAAAATGCCTTAGAAAAAGTACACACACTGCTGACTGATTGAATTGACCATTACAATTAGTTATATAAGAAAGAATCTAAACTAGAAAACTGAGCCTTCTCACAAGTTTAATGATATGTAATGTTTATTGGGGGGGGTTTTAAACCAAGAGCATCATCATTTCCTAAACCTAACCAAGCGAGTGAAAGGAAGATTTAAAAGAAACAGTTCCACAAAGAACATGAATTCCAGTCCTCTTGACCTTGTGCCATGTCTAAATTTGTTATCTTGGTTTATAAATTGTGCTCCTGGATTCCTAAGCTTTGCCAACAGTTCTGTAAACAACTTACTTTGAGGACTACTACTACTTAGCTTCTCTGAAGGAAGAAGATGCACAGAGTACATGCACACATTTTACAACAATGGACATGCATTGAAAACCAGAGGTTACTACTATCGTTACAGTTGTAAGTAACATTAGTTCCATAAAATCTCTGAAAGTGAAGTTATTTGATTCTGGTTTCTTTTAAGACTTGTTGAGTTGAGTTTCGAATGGTTAAACTAACAGATGTTTGTATGATGTTTCATTCTAGTGTTACAAGACTCTGAAACATAAACCACAAACCACGAGTCGGGATACACAAAATAAACAGGATGATTTAGAAATACATGAATGTTCTATTTTGAGTGTATATGTTTGTCTGTCATGAGCAGAGGATGTCGGACCAGTCTTGTGTGTTAGTATGCAATTTGTGTGTACATATACATGTCTGTGTTTGCATGTTACCTTGCCGACAGAGGTAGAGTGCTCCTGTACTTCCTCCAGGAAGTTTCCCAGTAGGCTCCAGTCTGCCATGACTGATTACAACTCAGATTCCTTACTCACTGCTAAACTTTGAGCTGGGCAATATCCACCTGAACAGACCAACAAGGAGCATGGGAAGGTTTGCATGAGTAACAGGTGGGTCACATGATGCATTCAGGGACATCTTACAAACTAATTTTATAACAAAGTTTAATAAAAATCTATGAGGTACCAAGAGTAATCCTCCCTGAATCAGACAGAATTTTATGTTTTCAATAGATTTTAGAACTTCCTTTTATGGAGATGTAGCTTCTTTTTTTTATTACTTTATTAGAATGGTTTTCAACAAAAGCAGGGAATGTACAAGTGAGAAAATGTCTTTAGCTTAGAAAAAAGCATGAAAATTTATTAAATAAACATCAACTGTTAACATTTGTTTGGCACAATTTTTTAATCTTCCTTTAAAAAAACATTTCAACTTGTTGATAAATAGATTTTAGGGCTATGAATATGAAGAAACGTGAAACACATAATTGAATGTCATATAATGGCTTATATTATAGTATAACAGTGTTATATTCAATATATCCATGCATTTCCTTATTCTGTATATACAGCAGATTTAAAATATTTTTCAAAATATTTCAACTAAAATAATTCATCCAGGAGAAATACTGAGAATAGAACATCCCTTTGTAGTGTTTTAATCTGGAGAGCCAAAAGACTTTTGAAATTTTTCAGTGGAAGATTGTGTCATGTATGTACGGCAGGTTATGATCAGAGTGGGCTGAATTAAACACAAATGTCAAGAATAACTTGGAGCAATCTTTAAAAAAAAGTTTTATACCTTTGTATGATATTATTTTGCACTTCTCATGAATTGATGATTAACCACAAAACATTTAGAGATATTCTCCAGCTACAGTGATTATGCTGTATGCACGCTGCCTTTAATGCACAATGTTTTATGGTTGGTTGGGGAGAAAAAGCTGGTGTTATTCTTATTTTCTTTCATTTGGGGATTGGGCAAACTGTGATACGTAAAATATCTCACTGTGTGTGCTTCCCCTTTTCTATTCATGGAGCATTAGTGCACCTTCTAAAATTCCAAATTTGGTGCAATTATTATCTTTTTTCCATGCTCTTGCTCAAAAAAACTTTAGTTGATGAGTGGATAAACCATTGAGGAATAGACTGCATGTTGCTGTGTGTGTGTGTGCATGTGTGTGTGTGTGTGTGTGTGTATACCATGTTTACATATCTTTGTCGGGACCAAAAATTGGAATGTCACTGTACTTGTGGGACCAACAGCTGTTATGGCTACAAAATGCCCGTCCCCAGGAGTTTGAAGGCATTTTTGAGACTCAAAATGTGGTTTTGTTGTCAGGGTTACAATTAGGTAATGGTTGAGTTTAGGCAAAGGGTTAGGGTTAGCCATTCATTTTTGATGGTTATGGTCAGGGTAAGCAGCTAGGGAAATCATTATGTCAATTATATGTCCCCACTAAGATATAAAAACACGGCTGTGTATGTGTGTGTGTGTGTGTGTGTGTGTGTGTGTGTGTGTGTGTGTGTGTGTGTGTGAATGTGTGTTCTTCTATTATCTTGACCCTCTGAGCCTCTCTCCAGCCCGGTCATGACCCCATTAATAAAAATGTCTGTGCCCATGGCTCAGTTTAGCTTCACTCTCTGTTCCCACACTCCCCCTCCGCCTATCGCTGGGGAAGGAAAACTAGAGATCTACTGTAAACACTGCTACCACACACGCACACACACACACACACACACACACACACACACACACACACACACACACACACACACACACACACACACACACACACAGTCTGTTCCTATGTTTGGTTGTGTCTGTACCAGTATGAATACAAATCTTCCTTCCCAGCAAACATGCCCCCTTGGGGCCAGTGTGGGCAGACCTGCATGGGGCCCCTGTAGGGGGCTAGGCATCTGGACTAGATGGTATGGAGCCCAGAAGCAGTCCCTATTCGTAATGTGCATCAATGTGCAAGGCTGTGTGTGCACATGGATGCTGCAAATTTTCACACCAGACACCTGACCTGACACAGCCATCAGGTTTTATGTCTCTTGTGCTTGAACCAAGAATCTTTTGCTTGTTAAATACTCAAGTCTCTATGTTATAGAGGCACTTACCCTTAAAGACAAAAAACCAAAACCCTCAAATCCTTGGAATATGACCTGATATCTTTCACTTCTTGAGTTCTTTTGCAGTATATCAATAAGAACCAGTTTAACTTCTATTTTACTGAGGTTTTGAATTAGTGACCTTCTCTCAGCCTCATTTAATCTTCTCCTCAACAGCCATTTATTCCTTTATGGTGATTCCTTATCATAAACAATGTCCCAGCAAACATGCCTGTTTGAGCTCCCAGTGGGCAGGTGTGGGTGAACTGTGGGGCTGTGTGGGTGCAGAGCAAACCTACATTTATCCCACGTGGGGCTCAAGTGGGTGTGTTGGGGTTAAAAAAGGTTATATATTTCAAATTACTTTTACTTTTCTTAAAAGTAACATGTAACGTAGAGTACATTACTTAGTTACTTGAGAAAGTAATTAATTTCACTATTTGTTAAATGACTTTTGCAACATACGCGGTAGTGTTTGACTTCCTGGGATGAGATTTTGTGTCACAATTTTAAGAGATTTGTTAACACCAAAAGTCTGAGGAGATTTTGCAGTTCTCTTTATGATTTAAATACATGTATGTGTAGATACATACATGACAAGAGAATAAAAATGAAACACAGACAAGGTAACTGATGACGACATACCTAGATATTAGGATTATTGATTCTGATGTTACACGAAATGTGATTCTGATGAGTACCAGACTCTGTACAGACTGTAAATTCCTCTTTAAGGCACAAACTTCCAAAACAGGGAGAACAATAAAGAGCATTTATGGGTGGAGTGGGCCTGCTTTACATGCCGAATTTCTCACCCTCCTGTCATTTGATTGATGTCATTTCTCGAACCAGTGAGCAAATGTCTCCGACTTGGATCTTGTTGGAAACTTATATTAAAAGTCTATTTCAGACGTGTTGTTATGCAAGAAGCACTAATTTCAGGTGAGAAACAAAGATGAACTTAAAAATCTGCCCCAAAAAAAAAGAAGTTTGAAATCAGATTACAACTTTTTTGGCAACTTATTTATTAAATGCCCATCCCTTCCTGTTTTTGTAAAGCCCAGAAGCTTCGAACAAACCATGTGTGTGTGTCTCTGTGTTGTGTGTGTCTGTGTGCTCCCATTCATGTCTTTCACAAGTGATCCCAGCATCATTAATAACAATATTACTTCCTTGTATAGACTTTCTCTTGACCTTTGCATGCATGTGTGTTTCTCTTTGTGTGTGTGTGAGAGAGAGAGACTGGGTGTGTATATGCGGAGTCAGTATTGTTCTGCATCCTGTCTTGATAATGGGCACACAGACACACACACACACAAACACACACACATACAAAGGCCCCTCTTTCTCGAGCTGGTTTACAATAATAAATGATGAATCATTGACATCGGTCAGACATGAGGATGTTTTCAATGCGATAATAAGCTGAATAGAAAGTATTAACAGGTCAACGTGATAAAATTCTGCCACATCCATCAACATCAGGGGCGTTCATTTAGAAACAAAGTAAATTCCAAACTTAAGTAAACTCTAAATTTTGAAGTTTAATTTGTTAATTATTTTACAGTTTACTCAAAGGTTTCCCCCTGTCTCTACACACACACACACCTTTTATTTGTGGCACTTCTTTGTGATCTTTTTTAAGGTTTTGGAGTCTGAAAATGCTGTTTTGTGGTCATTTTTAGCACTGATGTGGTCATTATTAACACTGGAATGCATAAAAACTGAAAACGATGCTTAAACTTTTGATATTAATTGAATATTTAACATCTTAATCTTAAAATGAAGGCATTAGTCGTACTGTAAACATGTTGCACTAAAACTCTGCCACATACAGATACTTTACCTGATTTAGGATACAGAGAAAGGAAACTTCTAATCCGGTGATAGCCTGTTGATTGCACACTGAAGTTAAACTGATGGATGCTTTCTTCCTGTTGGTGAGGCACTCCTCCTCTTCAGAGTTGATCCTCAGGAGGTAGGAGCAGCAGATTTGACAGTTGACAGATGCACGTATTCAGATGATCTGTGATGAATGACGGCCACTCTCAGCTCTGAGTGTGAGTGTTCCTGCTCAGCCTCAGTCACTGAATGTCAGCGTGAACTTGATGAACCCGACAAAACTTCAGGATAGACAGGTTGAGACTGACACAAAGACGGATTGATGGAGAGAGTCGAGCTGATTCAGTGGAGCGAATAAGAAGTCAATCCAGCAGTTTGGAGCAATTTGTGTCCAGAGAGATCTGAACTGAAATGAAATGTGTGTGAAGCTGTAGTTTATACCCCCCGCTCTCTCTCTCTCTCTCACTCTCTCCCCCTCTCGCTCCCTCTCCTCCTTCTACATCTCCAGAGGAAGTGGGCCTGGTGCCTCGCTGCCTGCTATTCAACTCTCAAATATAGGTGCATGTGTTTGTTTGTGGTGTCTGGCACTGAAGGAAGTCACATATTGTATTAAGACACAATAGCTAAAAGACCCAGTCCTGCATTCCTTCATGTCACTCTCTCGACATGTATCTCTCTGCTTCTCTTAAACTCTGGTAAGTGACTTAAGCTTAAAGTATAATTCCACACATTTTATTATGGAATCTCTTTGGAAAACTGCTGGTTAAGTTCCTGCACTGAGACAAAAAGTAAAAGTGAACATCTTTGCTCAAAATAAAAAATAGGCTAAGATTCAACATGCGACTTCAGTTCATGACCCCAGAATGACTGAAGGGTTAAAATGTTGGAAAGAATTTCTCTTGGGGTTTTTTAATCAGCATGAAAACCCTTTCTAGCAGCTGTGTCTTCTTTTCAGAGAACTTGTGATAGAATCAAAAGCACCGTGGCTTCCTCCAGGCTCTTATCAGCATCTCTTTTCCTCAATATATCTAAAGCAGCGGTTATACCATGTGACACTTAAAACAATGTGGTGAACAACACTGCACAGCCAGAGGATATAAACGTTACACCAAATGTCAGAAATTTTCAAGTTAATTTTCTTGTTTTGAACCAGCTGAACTGCGATTAAAAAATAAAGTGATGACATTCGGCTTCATTTCAGTGAATTCATTGCAGTTATCTTAAATTCAGTCTGTGATATGCAAACACATAAATCCTCCACTAATTATGTTGTTTCACAGTTAGGGGATTTTCTTGAATGGAGTGGGCAGATAAAATAAGGTCTCTTGCTTTACAACTGCCAGATATTGTTCTAACATGCAACTCTGCTCACTGCTCACTTCATTAGGTACACCTGTTTAACTGCTTGTTAATGCAAATACCTATACAGCCACTCAGAGCAATCATTCATGTGAACATGGTCCAGATGATCCTCTGTTCAAACAGATCGTCAGAATGAGGAAAAAAGGTCATTTAAATAACTTTCAATGTAGAATGCTTGTTGATGCCATACAGGGTGGTCTGATGACCTGGGAAAACTATCTCTACAGTCTGCAGAGAATGGTTAGAAAAAGAGGAAAGCGGCAGTTATCTGGGTTAGAATTTCTTGTTGATTCTAGAGGTCGTAGGAGAATAGCCAGACTTGTTTGAACCGATAGGAAGGCAACAGTACCTCTAGTAATCACTTGTTACAACCAAGGTATGCAGAAGAACATCTCTGAAAGCACAACACATCACATTTTGAACCTTGGGCTACAGACCACAATGGGTGGCGGCCACGCCTGTCAGCTAAGAACAGGAAACTGAGGAAGTTATTACATGTAATATAACTTTAGTGTAGTTTGCTTAAAGGCTACTGCTGGCATTTTAATTCTTAAACGATTGAATATTTTAATTCCTTATTGCATTTACACTTCAGAAATTCTAAATAACTTGTGACACATTTTCAGCTGGAATCCAAAAACCTAGTTGCTGGCTTTTTGTCACATGAAGCAAAGTGATCATTTACTTCTGGGTTGACCCAAAAAAACAAACAAAAAAACAACAACAAGATAATCTTCATGGCACAAAACTACAGATTCCCTAAAAACTTCCTGTAACGCATGATCTTTTCATCAAAGATGAACTTTTAAACCACAGTTAATGCTTCACAAAGCATGCACACCCTTTGATACACAAAAAGGCTTTATTTTGTTCCAAATGGCTTCAGGAGATTAAAGTTCTGCAGATTTTTAAAATAATAAATAAAACATTTACTTGTTGAACTTTTTGAACTTGTTTTATTGTTAATTTCCTTGTTTTTTGCTCACATGTTTATTGAATAGGCAGATTTTACCATATCTAACTAATCTAGAATACAATCATGCACATGTGACTGAGATTTCATATCACATTGATACTTTGGTATTGTTATGGATTTTCCGTGCATTGGGTAAACTAGACGAATTGCATGATGTTAGTGTTCTTTGTGATTTATTTATGCACTAACTTATACCTTAACTTATCACTTACACATTTTTTGCATCAGTTAAAAGTATAAATAATTTCTTTAAGTGTCATTATCAATCAGATCAAGAAGCACTCCGAGAACACAAACCTCCACCATGGCAGCTCACTCTCTGCACAGTATTTGCTTTTATGCAAATAGTTTTGTATTTTCTATGTATTCATTTTGCATCATTTTTTTAAATGTAATTTAATACCTTTAGGAGGGAAACAAATACATTTGAGCATAGATATTTATTATTATTATTTTTTTATGTGTGTAGTCAAATTTGTTTAAATGTTTAGCAATTGATACATACAGGGGGAAATGGATTTACTAAGTAAATAGTATAAGTTTATTTGGATTTCCAAAAGAAATTAATACTTTGTACACTTCTTCAACTTTTTATGCATTTAAATGATGATGGAACCTGTTTCTGTAATGTACACAAAAAGTATCCGATACCAACATGTTCGCGTCAGTCTGAAAACCTGTTTTCATTTTAAATAGCTCTGTATCCCTTTGACCTTGAGGTAAGTTTATTGACCTTGAAGGAGAGGTCAGAGGTTAAATCTAAGATGAATCATAGTTCCTAAGTTTCTAAAAGGTTTTCTGTCAATTTTCAACTAATAAATCATCAAGCGGATCTTGAGGACCTTAGTGGATGTAAGGCAAGTTGTAATGGATTATTAACATGACCCCACTCTACACAATAAACTTTTATCAGAATCAATTCAAAACTTTTTTAGCTATTGTGTTCATGGGACAAAATAACATATATGCAAATGTGGCCGAAAACATGGTGGTGGTAAGAAACTTGCTGTGGAGTTGTGAGATGTGATGCATGTTTGTGTCACTTTATTCATAAAGGAATTAAAAGAAAATTAAAAGAATTTAACTTAAAAGACGCTTTTCCACTTTTGGTGCTTTGTCATTCTTATTTAATTCACAATGTACAGAATTCACCTGCTTGCTGCATACATGCTACTGCTGCACATTCACCTAATGTATATATTATATATAATGTCCCCCACCCCCCCACCCCTTTGCACAAGTCGAGGAGCGTGTCAGGTTACATTTCACTGTGTGTTATACTTGTATAACTATGCATGTGACTAATAAAGAACCTTGAACCTTGAACCTTGAAACCAACAAGCAGTTGTTTTCCTAAACTTTCTCACACAGAAAGTCGACTAATGTGAGGTCATCACAGTTTACCAAGTAAAAGTGATGACCTCACATTAGTCGAGCCTCTAGAGAAACAAAGATTTCTTCTTAGCTTGAAAAAAGAGATGTATATATTTAAGAAAAAGAAGAATATCTCTAAAGTGTCAAATTATTTTTAGGCATATGAAGAAGAGAAAATAAATAAAATGAAAAAAATCAAGACACTGATGCAGAAAATTTAAATTTAATTTCCATATATAGTCAATATTTGAGAAGGTATAAAAACTAGATAGGTGTTATTAGTGGTCCATATAATGAATGCAGGCCTGTTTAAAACTGTAGAATGAACCAATAAACTCTCAGAGACTCAATGATGAAATGCAGAAGGAGTACAGGCAAACATTTACTTCCTATCATCATCTCCTCTCCGCCTCTTTAAATTGTGTCTGTATGTGTGGCTGTGTGTGTGTGTGTGTGTGTGTGTGTGAACTGCTTATTGATGTGTATCCATTTTGGGGTGTTTTGGATGCATCACACCTCTGCTATCTCTTAGCTAATGGGAAGAACGATAACATACCTTCCATTAAAAGAACACACGCACACAGAAAAATGATGTTAACACTCTGGCTGACTGCTCCGGACTATTTTTAGGAAGCACTCCAGTGGTGTCGCAGCGCACACCGGGAGGTTGGGTTTATCTGAACCTCAGCACCTCCTCTGACAAACAGCTGACTGTCACACCCGAGAGAGAGGAAGCTCCAAGAGGGATGACAAAGTCGAGCAAAATGTTAACACAGTTCTGGAGCTACACAGAAAGGTCACATTGTGAACAGAAGCCTGCAATAATCATTTCCAAAATCAAATATCTAAAAAAAACTAAGTGCAATTCAACTAAAAATGCTTTTTTTAAATATGGCCAAACTTTTCAGATGAATTAATATTTAATTTCAAACGCTTATCCACTAAAGCAGGTGCTGCCTTACTGTCTAACCCAGGGGTGGGCAATCTCAGTCCACGAGGGCCGGTGTCCCTGCAGGTTTTAGATCTCACCCTGGGTCAACACACCTGAATCACATGATTAGTTCATTACCAGGCCTCTGGAGAACTTCAGGACATGTTGAGGAGCTAATTTATTGATTGATTGATATACCTTTATTAGTCCCACAAGGGGGAAATTTAGCCATTTAAATCAGCTGTGTTGGTTCGAGGACACATCTAAAACCTGCAGGGACACCGGCCCTCGTGGACTGAGATTGCCCACCCCTGGTCTAACCCTATCTTAGTCTAGAGACTGTTAAGCTGCTTGCCGCTGTTATGGTGTGATCAGACCAAGATGATCCAAGTTTGTTCCAGTTTTGTTCACATGATACTGTTCTTAGCTAAAATCATACACTAAATATCTTATCTTTATCTTGAAGATTGTTTATGACATGATTGATATTTTGTGAGTGACATCTGGAACTAATGAGGACACCTGCTACATAAAGAAGAATGGATCCATCTATGGTCTCATGACTCTCCCCCAGTTACAGTTCTGGCCTTCTGGGCACAGTTTTTCTGCATGCAGACAGTTTATGTTTATGTTTAAGGTTAAATATTAGCACATCTACCTCCCGAATCCCATTCATTATTGTTCAGTGTGCTGGTAAGAGTATATATTTAGTCGTAAGGTTTACACTTATCTATGAGGGCAGGTTGGTAGAAATAGTCTGTGTGGGACTGTTTGTTTCATTCACCATCCTGTTTTTTAAGTAATATGTGGATGCCTAGTGTACTGCTTCACACATTTGTCTAACAAGTTAAAGACACACAGCCTGCCCTCTGCTGGTCACAGCGTGGTACTACATCATCACGCACAAGCTACATTTTATGTGTTCCTGTTGTGTTACAAACATTTTTGTCTGTTGTAAAAGTGAGGGCTACTGATAGTGGTTTTAAAAGCTAAGCCAGAATGCAGTACTTGTGTTTTTATTGATGGCATTTAAATATAGAAGCACTAAAGAAAACAAACGCTTAACTTCACTCGGTGGTTTCAGTGCTACAGCACTGAGAAACTGAAGGATACTGAGGCCAAACAGGGCAGAAAAGTCAGTGGTAATAAAAAGTAACAGCTGGAGAATATTTTTTTTATTAATTAGGATAATTAGATTTTACACAAAAACCTTGTATCTTAAGTCCAGACAAATTGTTTAATTATCTAATAATAAATAACTACATAAAATATAATAAAGAATATAAATACATAAAAATATAATAAATATAAATAAACATTTAAACCTAGATTTATATAAAACATAAATCTATATTCATAAATACATATAAATATAATTTGTGAAAAAACAGTGGCACTTTTTTTTTACTGTAAATTGTCAGCAGTGACTCTTTTTTTCCTGCGCCTGTCAGTCACAGCGTTGCCTGTTTAAAGTTGTCTGAACATGTTGCAGGTCTTTAACTCATCATTCCTACCACAGAAGACAGTTCAGCTCACAAGTGGGTTTTTATGTGTTTCTGAGGCTCGGGGGGTAGAGGGGTGGGGGTGACTCTGGACAGCTGGTCTTCTTTCTGTTCCTCCATCACTCCTCCTCCTCTTCTCTCTCTCTCTCTCCCTCTCTCTCCTCATACCATGCTGTCATTTTTCAGCAGAACAAAGCAGGAGTCTTCACCGATCACTGCTGGATATAAACTCATCATCTATGCAGGTACATGAGGATATTTTGGAAGTTTGGGTGTTTAGCTTTGAACAGACTCGCTATAAAGTGAAATTTGGATATAAGCAAGTTGGTTCTTACAGGCTGATTGCAGCAATTTCTGAACAAAGTATGATTAGACTCAGTCTTCACTGCTATTTTATTTTTCACAGTAGCATTACTGATGGTATCATGCATTACAGTGCAGCTTTACTTCTGTTATTGTTGGACAGCATCATGATTGTTCTACTCCTGTCCACTTCAGATGTTGACCATCTCTGTGCTCCTGCTGCAGTTCCTCCTCTTCTTTCATCCTGTGTCCTCCTCTCCCCTTTCCAAGGTAAACTCACTGCTGAAAATATGTCGTTTTGTTTTTATTTTGATAAAATGGAAATTGAGAGAGTGTACGGGATAATTATAGTGCTCTATTATGTTTAAGGACTAATGAGAATATGTTTAATATTACACTAAAAAAAAGCTTTTGTTGTTACTGTTGTTGTTGCTAATACTCACTAGTTAGTAGCTGATGTTTATGGGCAGGTGTGTGCTTGCATATGTTGAGGTAATCATGATTTAGGAAAGTGTCTGCATGTGTTTTGTGCAAATGTTTTTAAGGTAACATAGAAACCCACAGAAATATAGAACAGGTCCTCAGGCATGTCTCTGAACAGAACTGTCAGCTGCTCATCTCTAATCGCACTCCCTCCACCTGTAATTTTGGTGAAAACACACTCTGCTATGAGTAAGCTTGTTTCAAAAGAAGTTTCCATGGCAACTTTTTTTAAGTTACCTTTGAAAGAAGATTAAAAAAATATGGTGACACACATTAAAATTTAATTTACTTCAAAGGTTTCAACAATCATGAGATAAAAACACTTTTTGAAAAATGTGAATAGAGTAACTCCCACATGTCATTCTGTTCAGTCTTTTTAAATGTATATGTCGTACACAACAGCCAATTAATAAAAATACATCAGGGAAAAAAAAGAAAAAATACAATAAATCAGAACTTTAATACAAAAATGTTACAAAAAAGACAGAACAGAATCCAAAAGGACTTTTAAGGGAAAAATGGATTACTGCAGAATTGAAAATCTACACAATATTCATGCAGAAGAAGCACAGAATTATTGGAGAAGAGAATAATGAGGTTGACTAAGGGAAGGAAAGCTAAATTTAAAGTGAAAGTAAAAAGAAAGAGAAGAGAAAATATAAAAGAGAGAACAAGAGAACAAATCCAGAAACTTGTTTTGCAGCCAAACAAAGTAAATAAGACATGTACTCATAATTACACCGAAAACATTACTGCAGTGTTCGTGTATGTGTGTGTGCTCGTACCGTCAGCTGGTTGCTAACAGCAGGTTTTCAGTGCAGCAGGTGTCAGCTGGACAGCCACAGGCAACAGATGTACCTATTGTGCGTGTGTGTGTGTGTGTGTGTGTGTGTGTGTGTGTGTGTGTGTGTGTGTGTGTGTGTGTGTGTGTGTGTGTGTGTGTGTGTGTGTACCCTTCTGTGTCTTTGTGTAGAACAATCTGGGAGTGAAGACATTTCACTAAAGTGAGAACATTTTAAAGTGACGAGTTTGTGCAGTCCTCTTTAATTTAAAAGATTGTCTTACGATCAAAGTGAAGATTACTGCTGGAGCCTGAGTTAAGATATGTCCTTATGGTAGAGCTTTGGGAATACATGATTTCAAAAGTGTTTTCATGCAGAAGTTTTCAGGTTTTCCATCCTGTTAATAAAGAGGAATGTCAGGAATCAGAGTGTAATTTTGTTCTTCTGTGTATTGAGTATTTATTGCTGCTTCATATAATTCACTGTCTCTTTAAGAACACTTTGAAAAGGAAATCTCAGATTGTCATATCATAAACATGATGAACTTACTGAGAATTATCATCTGAATCTGGTCTGTTTTTCAGCTTTATGAACTTTTAGTAAGTTTATGTTTTTAATTTGATTGCAGTGGCAGAGGCAGGTAATTGGTACAGGGATGGAAATAAATACAAGACAACACTCTGAATATAATAAAGAAAGCAAAATATTTCACAGGTAATCATTATTGTCCAAGCCCCTGTCCAGGCCCCGGCTTGGACAGTCTCGGTCGTTGTGTCCTTGGGCAAGACACTTCACCCGTTGCCTACTGGTGGTGGTCAGAGGGCCCGGTGGCGCCAGTGTCCGGCAGCCTTGCCTCTGTCAGTGCGCCCCAGGGTGGCTGTGGCTACAATGTAGCTACCATCACCAGTGTGTGAGTGTGTGTGTGAATGGGTGGATGACTGTTAAGCGCTTTGGGGTCCTTAGGGACTAAGTAAAAGCGCTATACCAATACAGGCCATTTACCATTATTATTTTTATTTTTTATCACTATAATCATTTTTGTTCAGTATTTCTCATTTGCCTCCAAAATGCTGGCTTTTGAATAAGTTTATTAAAATTGCCTAAAATAATATTTATAAAATATTACAATATATTATAACAATGCTTTGCCTATATTTATATTGGTAACATTTTACTGATCAACTGTATCTTATTAACATCTTAATTTGGTGTTTAATATATTATTTTCTGTACATTCACATTTAATTCAACTTCTTTCAGTTCCTTTAATATAACTGGGTTTAAATGGACATTTGTTGATAAATCTTTTTTTTCTCACTCAGAAATGGAGGTGGTGAAATTAAATTTTAAATTATAAACAATGAAAAAGTCCTGAAGAAGACAGAATTTAAAATGAGATGCATCGCTGCGCAGCTGCTCCAATACATTTTGTCTGTGTGTGTTTGTGTGTGTGAGAGAGGGAGAAAGTCATGGTCATTCAGCATGCCATGTGGCCTTTCAGACGAAGGTCAAAGGTCACCATCTGGAACTGGCTGTGGAGCACACCCACCCCAAATTATTCCTCCACTCTTCCCAATTCTCTTCACTGTGATGACAATGTCTTTGTCCCTGTGTGTGTTCTTCTGTGTTAGGATGAGTCGGTGTGTGCCAGGACTTTCTGCGGCGCAGGTAGAGAGTGTGTATCGACTGACCGAGGAGAACCAGTCTGTCGCTGTTTACAGGTAAAGGTACTGACTACTAGCAAACATGTGTACTTGTAAATGTGTACGTCTGTATTAGTTTAGGGAAAGACTGCAGGTAATATTTCTGCAGCTACCATTTTTTGGTAATCTTCTATTGACAAGCCTCTGTTGTTTTCTGCAGCAGTGTGACTTGTCAGAGCGCTGGGTGTGTGGCAGCAACGGAAAATCCTACAGGAATCACTGTGAACTGCACAGAGACGCCTGCATCACTCAGACCAAGATACACGTGGAGCACAGAGGACACTGTCTGGGTCAGTATCCACAAACACAAACTCTATAAGCTTTGAGTGAAGATTGTGCAGTCATGAAGGCTTTGTGTGCGTTTCTATTTGCAGAAAAACCAACAAAGGCCGATGTGAGCCCCAGTAAGTCACGAAATATTTCACATTTATACACAAATCAGCAAATTTGAGTGGCTGTCTAAAGCCGGTCTCTTTTTCACTTTTCATGCTTGCAGTCGTGTGTTTCCTATCTGATCGTGATTGGATGAGAGAGAGAGTGATCCAGTGGATTCAGAAAGAAGCTGAAGATCTGGCCTCAAACACATCAGCCGGTGACCTCCTTCAGACATATTTTCAGGTGTGAATACTTCACACACACTGTGTAATAATTACAAACGTATCTGTTAGTCACTTGTAGGAAGAAATGGTACATTTTAGCTTATTATCTTGCATAGCTTCAGCCTTATGATATACCATTATTGTAACCATTTATTAACTTACATGGATTCTGACATTGACTGCTTGCATAGTTTTTCATTCACTTCCTAGTTAGAGAAGAAGTAATATATATATATATCTATATAATATATAACTAAATGAGGTATAAGATTTTGAATACCTTTGTTGATTATGTTTTTGTGTCACAGACGTTTGATGATGGGGATTCACAGCTTGATTCGAATGAATTTCTGCGATTCCTGAAGCACAATGAGACGGCACTCAACATCACATACTCAGATACTCTGCAGACTAACCTGCTGCTGAGGTATTAGTTTATTCATCGCTGAGAGTTTGTTCCTCTATTTGTTTCTTGTTTTGTTTTGTTGTTTTGTTTGTATATTGCAGCACACATTTTGCATATCATTTTAGAAATTAAATGCTGGTTAACTCCATATCCAGACTTCTCCAGTCACTTGTCTCTTACTTCTTTCTTTTTCTTAGATCTCTGTGTGTCGATGCTTTGATAGAGCTGTCGGATGAAAATGCTGACTGGAAGCTGAGTTTAACTGAGTTCATCAACTGTCTTACGCCCACCTACCACCCACCTGAGAGAAGTAAACATGCATACACACAAGCAGCAAACCTGAACCTGGGACAGTGGACAAACACTTTTCGTGTTTGTGTGATTGACATTTTTATCAGATTTCTATTTGCTTTTCTCCGTTGTATTCAGCTTTGGATTTATCCTAACACTGTTTATCATTTAAAGACTGTTATTTACTGGACTTTACAATCAAGAACAAAGAGTTTATTACTTGGGGATGTATGTATAGACCCTTTTGATTCTAAAAAAGGAACATATAATTACACAAACACATACTTAGTGGCAAAGTATGTTTAACTCAATGTATGATCTACATCAGGAGTGTCGAACACAAGACCCAGGGGATAGAATCAGCCAAGCAAAACTTAGCAAAATATGAAGAAGAGCATATATTTGGGACTATTTTAATGTATTTTCACACATTTTACAGCATCTGTTCCTTTTACAAGAATTTTTATTAAAAACTGAAAACTGAAACTTTTTATATTTTTAAGGACAAGAATTTTAGCTGTTATCATGTTTATTACATTGTATTTTATGTGTGTAGAGTGCGCTCTGAAGGACGAGGTCTTTGAGGATGGAGCTGAAACTCAGATGGAGTGCAACAAGTGTGTGTGCGCCTGTGGAAACTGGGTGTGCACCGCTCTGACCTGCAATGGTGAGAGTTCACATAAAAACACTGTAGTCGTATTGTATGACTGCTGTATTTGTTCTGTTTCTGCCCGCTGCTGTGTTTATCTTTGCAACATGTATTTCAGGAGAGCATCAGGTTGATGAAGATACTGATGAAGGAGGAGAAGATGAAGAAATGACAGAAGAAGAGTGGAGCAGGAGGGTGGCTGAACTCAGTGCTTTACAGGTCGACAGTCTCTCCTGAAACAATATTATTAACCTTTAAGTCGTTATTCACAGAGACGTTTAATCTCAACATAAAAGTTATTCAAATTTAGACCAGAGTGGCAAAAATACATTTATTTCTTCTGAATGAATAAATGCATTAAACTGCAGAATAAGGGAGTTTAACAGAAAGGCACAACCAGAAAGAATTCTACTGCCTGGTTTTCAATAATTGTTGATTGAATATTTTTTATTAATATTAATATTAAAACTATTAACTTAAATAAGTCATTTAAATGTACAACTACAAAAATCTTCTGTAGTAATGTGATGCACACATGATTGGTGTAAGTTTAAACACTACCTACAGGTCAATGAACCTCTTACCTCTTACCTTTTACCTGTTTCTCCAGGCATCTGTCACCATGGAGAACTGAGGTCCTGAGTCACAACAGCCAATCAGCAACTGAGTGGCCTTCCGCTCCAAACATGAGGAACAGGTTTAGTTTAAATAGCTGTTGTTATTATTCTTATAAATGATTCATCACATTTTATTTATGTGATCTGTTAAATCACTTCTAAACAATATTCTACCTCTTATTTTGCTTTCTGTTTTTAATACACTCAAGTATGTTGCTAACACACAACTAGTTAAAAAAAAACTGTTTTTAATTTGTTATTGATTGCTTTATACTTTTAAAGAATGGGATTATATTTTCTGGCTTTTGAAGAGCTCAGTGCACGTTTTTTTTTGTTTGTTTGTTTTTTTCATTTTTTGAGTGATAACTGTCTAAACTTTGATTTCCCTCCGTATTAATGTACAAGTATTATAAAATCTAATTTCTTATGATCAGTGAAACAAACAAACAGCTGTTTGTTTTCTTGGGGTTTGTAATGAGATGCTACTTTAACTATTTTGATAGTGAAAGCTACTCTTTTTATACCATTGTTTGTCTAATAAAAATGGGTCTGAGAAACAACTATCAAATTCTTTTTTTTTTTATTATTCATTGTTTAACACAATATATACAAATGTTGTTTTAATAAATAACAGGTTACAAAATATCAAGAACGTAGGTTTAAGGATTTATCTCGATAAAAAAAGAAAGAAAAAAGAGAGAAAAACATTAAAACTGGTTAAATGTTTACATTATGCTAAAATAATACATCCAATCATCAATAAGGTCTCCAAACAGGCTCCTCCCCTCTCATGGAAAGACACCCCCCTTCAATATAATTGGTCAGTGCTGTGACAACATTGCGGTCCTCCCCTGTTGTTTGGAATGGTTGGTGGGGCCCGTAGTGGAAGCTGCCGGCCTGGAATGGACCACTGTGGCTGAGCGGAGGGGGAGGAGGAGGAGAAGACAGGTAGGAACTGTATGGAGGAGGTTGGGTAGAGTAAGGGAGGGCAGGCAGATGGTGCATTCTGGGAGTAGGAGCGAATGAAGATGCCAAAGAGGTCACTGGGCCCAGAAAGGACTCATTCATCCACAGAGAGGTGGAAGGAAAGGATCTGCATTCTGAAGCGAGACAAGAAGCATCAACATCAGTGTTTCTCCAGAACTCGTTGTCTTCTTTGGTTGTTTGCTCAGCTGTCATGTGACATGAGCATGACCACGACCAACTATTGTTTCATAATAGAAGGTTTTCTTTCTAAAAACTAAAATTAACTACATAGTTTTTAATTTTCAGTGGCCTTGCTGTGTCACATTTTGTGACATTTTATGTCTTACCTGATGAAGCCGTGCTGCTACTGATGCTGCTGGAGGGCCTAAAAACTCCAGCCTTCATCTCCTTCTGCCTCTGACCTGAGATCAGAAGAAATAAAGTTAAAACCTGCCCAGATCACCTCAGATTTGATCCAATCATACTGTTTTCACTCGTATTTACTAACGTCTGGGCAGCCGTGGTCCGTCCACGGTAATCTTTATGGCCCTGTGTAGGGTGGCGATCTGAGGAGGTGAGGTCAGCACGTTTATCGTCAAGGTGAAGCTCTTACCTTTAAAACAATAATAAAACATATGTACACATGAAACTAGTTAGTATACTTTATATACATTTGCCTACTTTGTTTTTATTTACTTAACTGAATCAAAATCTTTGTGTCATTCACTGTTTTGCTTTGACTGCTGTACTTTATCCAGGATTATTTCTATTGTATTTTAATTTATTTTTAATACTCTTAATTGTATTTAGTGTGTTCTTTATTTCTTTTAAATCTTATGCCTTTTTTAATTTATTTAAATGTGCTCACGATTACACATGGTTGTTTTCTTTTATTCAGTTTTGCTCTGATGTTATTGATTAAGAAACTAATTAACTAGAGTTAATGAATTCTGGCTCCATAGCTTGATTATTGATCTAACTTTATGGGTATTCAAATATTTAAAAGAAACATATAAAAACAACTAACTGTGTGATTGCAGGGTACTGCAATTGCAAATAGTGTAGACAGAGGTGGTAAAGATGGCAGGCTGCAGTCTTTCCTCTTGTTTATCGACAAAGTATGAATAACTTGTAACAGTGCTGCATGTATCTGTTTGTATACCTCTGCCGCTGCGGCCGATGAAGCGGAGGTCGTTGAAGTGGGCA
Source organism: Oreochromis aureus (assembly GCF_013358895.1). NCBI lineage: Eukaryota > Metazoa > Chordata > Actinopteri > Cichliformes > Cichlidae > Oreochromis > Oreochromis aureus. The sequence continues at coordinate 29,644,578 of NC_052954.1, read as the reverse complement.
CAGCCTTGTTTCATGGTGGCTGTGGCATTACGTAGCTCTGCGCTGACGTTTTCATCATTGCCAGCCATCACTGTCACAACCACGCCATCAGGCACATCGTTCCCCAGGGCAACAACCTGAAAAATTAAAAAACATTGTGACTGGTCTTTTATCTTTGTGAACAGAGGATTTTTATTCTTTCAGTATGAATAAAGTATTCATACTGAAAGAGTAAAAGTATGTATTTTGGTTTAAAAATAGCACCAGTGTATATGTAGATTACTCACAGTAAAGGCTCTTGGTAGTGTTTTATTACACCTCCAGTGCTGAGGCAGGCTGCTGCAGAGGAAATTTGGGCTGTCGGTCGGGACCAGTCCTCTGGGTGGAGCTGTACTGCACTGGTGGAGACACCTCAGCTCTTGTTCATCCAGTTGACGAGTGCTGGCTGATGGTGACAGACGGCACTTCACCACAGGATCTTAACAATAGGAATAAAGAAGTAAATTTTTATCCCATTTTGTCTTTTATTTTTTGTTCTTTTCTCTGAGGTTACATCCATTTTAGACTTGAATATATTTGTATTTCCTGAAGTCAGTCAGACTGTGTTAAGAGTTATATTAGATGGCAATTTAAATAAATAAAAAGCAAATAGCTATTGTAGCTACTGCCTCAGTCTAAAGCACTTTAACACCAGTCATATTTGCATACATAAATGTGTATTGTAAAATCATTACTAATTATATCAATTTATTTACTTTTTAATTTTGGACCGCTTGGTCCTCCATACAGGTGAAATTGCCGCAGGGGAGCGCTCAAAGCTGTACCGCATAGTTTGCTAAATCTGTGTCGCTATGGTGGATATATTAAAATTCTGAGTACTGATTAGACCATAAACACTTCCCCTTTAAAGCTGTGTATCTTCTTCAACTCTAATCTCAGCTGCTAACCCTGTATTTAACAGCTCATAGCTGGAGTGTAGCGCCTTTCGACCAGGACGTGTAGAAAACTACAACTACCACACCCTCGCGCTCCCTTGCGTCATCAAATCGCGCCGACAACAGAAGAAAACCAGAACATTAACAGTAATAGCGTCAATCTGACAGACTCTGGTGAGAGTTTTTACTTGTTTTATGCTTTTTTACGTGTCTTTGGTTCTCCTCTTCGCCTCCCCTCCTCTTGCCTCTCCTTTCTTTCTTTTTTGCATTGTGTTTCAGCCACCGCAGTGTTTGAATATGAGGGAACTGCGCTGTATTATTATTCATATTTTACTGCCGGAGAGGAAGTTACTGCGGTCACACCACCTGTCCAACTGTAGGAGTGTGTATGTGTGTTTTTATATTTATGTATGTGTGTGAACGTGTGTTAGGACGTTGTGTTTATTCTCCCGAGCTCTGTTCTGCTATTTTGTTGTTTTAGGCTCTTGGCTCGGCTTCTGTTCTGCTCTGCCCCGCGATTTGTTTAGATGAAGTGACCCCCAAATACTAAAACCACATGAAAGTGAACTACAAGTGCAGCATTGTGATTTATTTCATTTGAACCACACACACACACACACACACACACACACACACACTGTATAAAGAAGACACACATACACATCTGTCAAAGTAGAGACTAAGTGCAACAAAGCCGTGCAAAGCCATAACATGAACCTGGATCAGCAGGTTCCTTCACATAGATAAAAACATGATGCAGGAGGATCAATCTCAGATGCAGCAGCGATCAGGATGAAAAAAGAAGCTGAAAAAGCTGCAGTATTTCTAATTGGAGCTGCTTTAGCTGTTCTTCTATACTGATGTACAGGGTACCTGAGTTTCTGTGTCTATTCAGACAGTGGAAAGGACGGCACATAACATCGACATCTGTGAATGAAGTTATCGTCTGCTCGTTGGCACTAAACTTGAAGATGAAACTTTTCAGAAGAACATTAATTGTTTGGGCAGATGAGATGAATGTTACTTTGTTCAGCTCTGGACTTTATCGGCATTAACTTGGCCGGCATTAACAGACAGAGTGTTTGGAGCTGCATGAATTTAAGCATGCCTGTGGATACACCAGAACGCTAGCTTACAGAATGACTTTTCAGTCTGTAGTAATGACCCAAAGCAGGCTTTTCAAATTAACCGAGAGATTCCTTATTTCATTCCTTATTAAGGAGGGGAAAAAAGAAGAAGACTATAACACGCTCTGATTTTAGTAGAATATTCAACACTGCTATCAGAAAGCAGCTAAAAGAGAAAGTTCATGCAGCTAATTCAGGAGGCTGAGAGGCGAAAGTGCTTTAAAATCTTAAAGAGGTCCAGTTGCCTTCTACGATGACGTTGATGACTGAGAACCTACGCAGACATTTATATTGGGGGTATTCTCTTCTTGTATAGTCAATAAAGTATATTTAAAGAGAGAGTTAAAGTTAAAATATTGTTAGATCTTTTGTTCACTCAAAACATTGCTTAAATTAGATTTCTCAGGAAAATACCTCCAGACACCAAATATCCTTTTTTTTATATGATTGTTTGTTTTTTTTAAGATTATTAATTTACTGAAAGATGCATATTACAAGAATTAAAAGAGTATAATGGTGAGCTGCAACCCTCCGTAAGTTAATTTTGCTCTCTAGTTTAATGTGGTTCTGTCTTGGTTTTGTCATCAGGTGGGCGTGGTTATGAGCAGTCCCATGGCTGGCTCCGCCCCCTCCAGCTCTAAAGACCGTCCAGCTTCCAGGATCAATTTTATCCCAGAGCTACAGAGCATGATGTAAGAGACACACACACATACACACAAACAAACAAAGAGAAGGAGTCTCACCCCAGTACAGCATTGGGCTGGGGCTGCTGAACAGACTGTTTGAAGCCATGGAAACCTGTTTTTTAAAGGAGAGAGCCACAATATTAGCATTGTGGTTAATGACACTTTGCAAATCCAAACAGATGCCTGAAAACAGCACACAGCCCTTCATTTCAATATTTTATATAACACATTTGTACAAAAAGTTCAGAAGAATTTCAATAAATTATTATTTTTTAATTGCTAAAGTATAACTTTAACATTTGGTTTTATGTTGAGCAAAACAAACAAAAAGCAAAAACATAAAAGTATGAAATTAAATAGCTCGTATCCAGTGACATGAGCCACGAGTGATAATCAGTGCAGACTTGAAGTCTCTAGTCTCTATTTAGTTAACTTAGTTAACAAAGAATAGGACTGATGGAAAAAAGTAAAAAAGGAAAAAAAGTCAGTATATACAGAATGTAATGTTTCGTCTGTTTTTATTAGCAAGTCTATCATTATTAGTTTATTTCTAGGTTAAAATAATCCCATTCTGTTGTATTAAGTGACAAGAAACTCAATATATTTAGATTTTGGACCTTTATGTTAGAAAAGAAGAAATAATCAGGAAGGTTCAGCATTATTAAATAATCAGCATTTTTCACCATTTTCTGAAATCATCCTGTCGAGGAAATAATTAGTGGATAAATCACTGAAAGTGGAAAAAGATCTTTAAAAAGAAATATATAAATATATATACATATATATATGTATATATATTTAACTTGTATATATAGTTATGTAAGTTAAAAACAACTGGACAACTCTGGTACCATAACAAATTACTTTTTGATCGAGTTTCTAATATGAAGTCACTTCTTCTGCTTAGGTTTTTTAGAAAACGTAAAACTGTCATATTTAAAGTCTTACTGAAGGATTTTTTTTCTAAAGAAGCCACAAGCCTGCTGAAGCCTCCTTTGTTTTGTGTGTCTTTTGCTGTACTCACCTTGTGTTGTGTGTGGGCTGCAGAGAGGTGATGCTGGTGGTCAGAGAGGCTAAAACCAGACTAAACCCCAAAACCTAAAATCAACCTAAAGTCTGAAGCCAACCTCCGAACCTGAGGCCAACCTGCCCACAACCCCAAACCAAAACCTCTCTCACCTGTATGACAGAGCATCAGACAGCCAATCAGGGAGCAGATTAAGAAGCTCTGGGGGTGGGGGGCAGAGATTAGGCAAGGGGAATGGTGGGGGTGGCGATCAGGTGTTTGTATTTGATAGAGAAATAAAAGGAGAGAGTGGGAAAGAGAAGAAATGAGAGAAGGAAAGCGCTCCAGGATGTGGGTTTACGTTAGTCTGCCATCATGGAAGTGGCTTTCTGGATGCAAATTGAGGTTTTGACCAAATTGTGGTCAAGGTGTATGTGTGGCCTGTTGACCTTGGTGTGTGTGTGTGTGTGTGTGTGTGTGTGTGTGTGTGTGTGTGTGTGTGTGTGTGTGTGTGAGAGAGAAACAGAGACACACACAGACACATTTACTGGCTGCATGTTTATTTGGAAAGTGACCAAAACTTCAGCTCTGTCTGGTTTTTAGACAATAAATCATGTTTTTGTTTAGTTTAGTAACGGTTAATAGTTAAAAAAAAAGAAGTTTCTTTAATACCGTACAGATTAAGAACTGCTTTTCATCTTATGAAGATTCCTTTACTTATGTAAAATGTTTATAAACAAGCAGTCACACCAGATTTTTAAATCAGTTTAACAAATCTGAGCTGAACTGAATCTCACAACCAACTTAAAGTATCTAATTTTTCTACTACTATGTTTCAGTTAGTACCAAAACAAGTTTTAATATCAATCTACATTTAATTTGGATGACATTAAAGCTATTTAAAGTAATGTGAGAGACACATCCTTTAAAGCAGCGGTCCCCAACCCCCGGGCCTCGGACCGGTACCGGTCCGTGAGTCGTTTGATACCGGGCCGCGAGAGTTGAGGCTCAGGTGTGAAATGTGTGGTTTTCAGGGTTTTTATCAGTTTTCAGCGTTGTTTTGTTATTGTTTTTATCGTTAACTCGGTTTTCCTGGGTCTTTTCACGTGTGTTATGAATAAATCTTCTTTTTTTCGGTACCGGTACTAGTTTTATTTTGTTGTATTTATCCGCGACACCTTAAAGGCCGGTCCGTGAAAATATTGTCGGGCATAAACCGGTCCGTGAGGCAAAAAAGGTTGGGGACCGCTGGTTTAAAGGACTAACGTAATCTGAGAAAGCGCGTTTTCACAGTACAGAGTCCTGTAAAAAAGTAAGTACGCCCCACTTTTAGCAGCAATAACTTGATTTAATTGATTTCTGTATGACTTCATCTGTCTGTCATATTCTTATGTCACAGCATCTCACTTGAGTTGAGGTCTGATCCATTACAACAGCTTGGTTCTTGTCTCTTTCAGCCATTGTGCTGTAGTTTTGCTGCTGTGCTTGGAATCATTGTCCTGTTTCATGACCCAGTTTCAGCTGGGTTTTAGCCATCTGACATTACATCACTCCTAACCCCAGAATACTTTGAAATAGTTCACAGTCAACTCAGTGGCTCAAGGTGCCCAGGTCCCCCTGTACTTGATTTGTTTGGCTTTCTCCAAATGTGGTGCTGTGCGTCATTGCCAAACATCTCCACTTTGGTCTTGTCTGTCCAAACGGGATTTTTCCAGTCTTGTGGTTTGACTGCCATGTTCTGTTTTTTGAGAAGGGGCTTTCTCCTGGGAGCCCTTCCAAACAGGCCAGTCTGTTTCTAATTATTTGCAAGTGTTAGTGGTTTATGGTGAGAATAAAAATGAAGGTAATGACAGTGTTGAATGTGAGCATCTTTGTATGCCTCTTTAAATTACTAATAAAATATCTCACCATTCACAGGTTTTAGCTGTTATATAGTTTGTAATGATGTGTGCTAATAGTTATTTATAATTTATTTATTTTGGGTAAATTTCTGTGTTTTTATAAGGCATTTTTTTTGTTTTCTAAATAAAGTACGTTGCTTCTTGTCCAACTGGAAGAGGCTTCAGCATCCCTGAAACCTGTGGGGAATAAATGGTTTTTAAAACGGATGGATGATAGAATAAATATAATTGCTGTAAAACTATTCTTACAGGTGTTATAATGTACAAAATATATACTTAGAATATATAGATATGTTAAAAAAATATATTTAATACCCTCTCTGCAGGAAATCCACCCTTCAAAAAAATCCATGCCAAATATTTAGCTTTTTTGTTACTTATTATGATTAATTATGTAATATATTTACCTTTTAAATAACAGTGTATAAATACAGTAGTTTTATTTTTGTGAAGGTGGTAACAGGCAGGCTTCATTAATGGAAAATGATAGAAGTAACCAGTTAGATAGTTAGAAGTGATCTTTCAGAGCAGCAGTGTAAGACGAGTGCTGTTAGCACAACCGGCGCTAATGTTTAAGAAACGTTAATGAGTTATGACTTTAGACTTTACCAATTAGCAGCTCTTTAACACATGGCAGTGTAATTAGATTCGACTGACGCACTGGAAGCTCTGCAAGGCTCTGCATAACTATGATTATAGCTGTGTTTGATTTTCAGGTTTGCTCTGGGAGACGCTCGTAGGCCTTTGCAAGAGACTGCAGCGCTGGTGGAGGATATTGTACACACACAACTCATTACTATGGTAACATACAACATAACAAACATAATGTTGAAAAAATTATCTGTTCAAACTTCAAGATCAAAGCCTAAACCACCTGAAGAGTTAATTACAGGCTGAATAATAGTAAAGCACATAAGACAACTAAAATCCTTACATGTATAACAGATGTGGCTGTAAAAATCCATGATTCTGTCTCATTTCAGAGCCTCTGAATGGCAGAAAAACTAAATGTAATTATATTAAAGCATAAGTGTAATTCAGTTCTGACTTTACTGATGCAATTGGTTTATTTCTCAGCTGCATCATGCCTGCGAGGGAGCGACTCTGCGTGGCTCAAGGGTTATTTCACCTGAGGACATCTTATTCCTGATGAGGAGAGACAAGGTACAAAATGCACACATGAATAAAAAAAATAAATAAATATTCAAAACTGTTTGTCCATGAATCTTTTCTTCCTTTATTGTTTTTTAAGGTTTGAAATAACTAATTCCTTTCCCCTTTTTCTGTTCTTTATTTTCACACCTCAAAATCTGCTGACCAGAGGAAGTTGGCAAGATTATTAAAATATCTGCAGTTTAGAGATTATAAATCCAAAATACTCAAGACTCTTGACGATGAAGACACACAGGCAGAATCAGGTAGACACGGAGCCTCACACACATATAGTGACCTTTTAAATGTTATTACAACCCTGTGACCCTGTTTTGGAATGGAAATCAATGCGTGGGCTCAAGAGCACTTCTGAGTCATTCAGCTTGTTGCTGCATCCACAAATAGAATTTAAAACTCTTGAAAAGACAATTTAAATAGTTTAAATATGAAAAAACTATTGTGGGGTTTTTTCCCTTGGCTTACACTTATTTCAGATGGACTGATGCAGAATTGTGCTGTGGCCTGATCGGTTAAAATTTAAAGCTCATTATGGATGTGGTTGCGCTCCTCTTACACAAGCTGAGTGATATATGTGATTGTTTGGCTTCACATCTGTAATGGCACCATTGATGCTTAACATTTGCTTCTACTAACATTGCAAGGCGATGTCAAATCGTATCAGCATTGCACTATAGTTAAAAAGTCCGGGTGTTAAGCTGGCCTGGCTATAGCCCACTGAACACTTGTGTCACATTATGGAACAAAAACAGCCAATTTTAAGTTGAAGAACTCCCAAACGCTTATGTTTAAAGAAGTGATGCAACACACTGGAAAACATGGTTCTGTCCCGTCTTGTTGGCTTAAAATGTAACATTATCATATTACACATTGCACAATACAAAATTCCCCTTAGTTCCCACATTTGATATGTTGTTTTTGCAATACCTTAAATTAAATATAGGTTTTAAATAATTTGCAGATGTTTAAAAATAGATATTTTTACAGCATCCAAACCTTTTCAGAAACCACTTTGTACAAAAAAAGCTTCAAATGCTACAGTCAAAACCCAAATGAATACTGAGCTCTGGTTTTCATCTTAAGTGTTTCTTTTTTTTTGTCTTTTGTGAACAAATCGGGTGCTGTAGGTCCTGCTGGTGCTAACCAGCGGAGGCAGCGACTGGCCCAGGACTTCCTGGTGTGGATGGATCAGACCGGTGAACTCCTGTCATTAGCAGAACGTCAGGAGATAGACCCCATCAAACAGGAGAGGATGGAGGTCAGAGCCCATCGATGTCTGCATGACAATGATTGATTAGTAGGGCTGTTTTGAAAGGAAATGACACATATATGAACTTATAGATCTAAAATGTCTTGATTGTTGATTCTGCTCATCTGGAGATAGTGTTTTCAGTGGGAGAAACTTTTTGGGATTATAGATTTAAGTGTTTTTATGTGTATTTGAATCTTCAGCGTTTGGAGCGTCAGACTCGGAATATGGATCCGGCTCAATATGCTGAGTTCTGTGAGAGTCGACAGCTCAGCTTTGGTAAGATTTGAAACGGCCCATTTAGTATCTGTCTGTCAGGAAGTTGATTCTGTCACAGGTCCGAAAGGAGTAAAGGACTAAATTTTATTGCTAATGTATGTTTTCATGTCGGTTTGATGTTTATATATATTTTTAATGTGAACTCCACAAAGACTACATGCGCTCTAAGTCATGGCTTATGGGCATCTTATAAATAAGCAAATAAAGCTGTGGACTGTGTTTTTATCCTGTTAGTTCACTAATTGAATAATCAGCTCATTATTTCAGTTCAAAACATAAAAACGTATGTTATTGCACATTTTAAAAACCTGATTCAGGATGATTTTCAGCATTTTAAGCCCGTCTGACCTCTTGTCATGTGTCCTTACTTTGCCCGTCTTCGCTCACAGCTAAGAAAGCTTCAAAGTTTCGGGACTGGCTCGATTGCAGCAGCCTGGAGCTGAAACCCAACAGCATGGCCATGGAGATCCTGTCATACCTGGCTTATGAGACTGTTGCCCAGGTAACTTGTTAAGTCATTACTTCACATATGTGCGTGTAATTTAAAAGCTTTCCTGTTTTAAAATGCTTTTCCTTCGTTCAGATCGTGGATTTGTCGCTCTTGGTGAAGCAGGAAATGACAGCAAAGACGAATCCAGTCAGTCATGTGATCTCTGCCAGCTACATCCACTACAACACACATGCTGAGGTTCACACACTTCATCACACATTGAGACGTATCAATCGCTAAATCTACTGTCATAATATTACTGAGTAAATATCTGTCTTTCGTCTTCCTCCTCAGCAGGTGAAGAAGGATCCAGACTCACCTGAAGCCACCCCTCCCTCCACCCCAGGGTCCTCACACTCGTCAAAGCCCGTCCTACAAGGTAACGGCAGTGTGGATGGGAGGGCGAGGCAGAGGAAACGTAAAAAGGTGAGTGCCAGCTGCAGTTTCTTATGAGTTTAATAGAGAGTGACTGGTGCTGCTTTGAGACTGGTAGTCGGTGTCCGTGTGTATCATGAAGGCAGAGGAGAAATTACAAAGGCAGTTAATTATGGCGGCAGGTTTCAGCAAAGGTGTTTGTCTGCCTCTGGACAGGTTTTGTCAACACAATGGAATCACAACCCTACATGAGATCTATATAAAGTGTGCTTAACAAAAGATCGTCATCGACACGACCGTGGAATAAAGGATGCCGCAAAGTAGGGGGATTAAGGGGCTTTTGGCTACACAAATACACCCTGTAAAACATCCTTTTCAACTTGTAAATTATTATTAAGTATCTGGTGCATAAATGCTTGTTTTGTATGATGGATGTTGTCAGAGAAGTCAAGATTCAGTATAACTCTAGAGATCAAAACACATGTTAACAGTCCTGAATCAAAGCAAGACTGTCTGGGTTAAATGGGTCTAAAGTTTGGACCCCAGGTACAACTAAAGTAGCCAATAATTGTTGTGATTTATTGTACTTTTATTTGCTTGATCATATTTTTAGAAGGACTTATGATGAATAATGAATAAATGCTCTGACAATAACAAACATTTTGCTGTATTAATCCCTTGATTGTACTAATTTTTGACAAGTCAGACTTTAATGTGTCTTAACAAATGTTTAAGTCTTCGTGCAGATGTAGAGTATGAACTCCTCCTCTGTTAATTTTCTTAATATACATAATAACTGATCTTATTGCTAATTGCAAAATGTAAGTCTCTGAACACACAAGACAAAGGTGACCATTTTCAGCTCATGAAAAACTCCACGTTCCCAAAGGAAACATCCAAAACATTCCATTGTGTGCTTTGCTGCATTTGTGTTAATACTTATTACTCATAATTGTGTTTCAGAGCTGTCCGGCTACAGTGGAGCCTCCCAGCGGAGCGATCCAGCCCTGTCACATCCGAGAGGCTATTAGAAGATACAACTACAGACACACAGTATGTACACAAAGAGAAACTTGCACAACTTTTCCACAGCTGATCTTTTTTTTTTTTTTCTTTTTAATTCATGTGTTAAAAGTCATAACTACTGCATGCTATACTCTTGATTTAAAGGGTTGGTTTAGATGTTTTACTTTTTCTGTACATGTCTTAACCTGTAAGATTAAAGTTATTGATTGCTGAATCAGTAACTTTAATTTGTGCTCCATGCTCACCGATCCAGATCGGGGTCAAAACGAGCATTCTTTGCTTTTTGTAAAATAGGATTCAAAGTTCAGTTGAATGCAAATGTGACATTTTAAAAAGTTAATTGTTTGAAATGTCAGCATACTTTGGTTTGCTCGTGAATTTGTTGTCAAAACAAAGGTGGGATTTTCCCACAGCCATCTTTTTTTTTTTTTTGTGCACAAATGTGGGTTGTGGGGAGGTATTATTATATTATTTTAAACAAACCGTTAGGTCTTTTTTGGTACTGAGTAACTAGTCATGTTTGTGATTTTGATAGTCACAAGAAAGCGGCTGTGAACCACTGTTTTGTTGCAGGAAAAGAACAGTTACTCTGCTAAACAAACCAGACCCAAAAAAAAAAACAAGTGTTATTTGAAGCAAATCTCTGTACCTTGTGTCAGAAATTCACTCTGGACAGGAATTTAAATGTGTTTTCCAACTGGCTGAACGTTATCATGTAAAACCCGATAGCTGACCATTTGAATCCGTACTGAACAACATACCGTCCGTCTTCTCTCTCTGGCAGAGTGCCTATTCCAGGAGTGGGATGACCTTCCTCGCCTGCTGAGGACGCATCAATTTTTTAGGCACATTCTTGGATTTTGTTGTATACAATTTTCTTTTTCAATTTCTATTGTAATAAAAACTTTTCAGTAAGCTGGTGTCAGATTTATGGTTTATTGATTTTTACAGACCCAAGGTAGTTTTCTTAAAATACATTAAACTTTACTGTTTGCTGCACTTGATAAAAATCTACCCCAGGCAAATACCCAGTGATACTAAGTTATGTTGAAAAGAAACTTTATTGGTCACTAATACAGAAACACAAAGGACCACTGAGCATGCTGAAAACTCAGCCTGTGACATCGTAACAACATGAGCACATGGAGGAGGGCTTATCTGTAGAATTTGCTGTGGAAAATTAAAAGGTTCAACACGGCGGCGGTCAGTTCAATATCGATTTCTCTGTGATGAGTTTGCTCAGTATTTCTGAGCACTGTTGAGCAGCGACTCCCTCTCCATCAGCAGCTCTCCATATCTCTGCTGAAGTTCTTTCTCTCTCTCCATCTGCCTCTCCACATCCTCACGCAGAGCCTGAAACACAAGTTGAAGACTTGTAAGCACCAGCGAGATGTGTTAACTAGCTTTTTTTTTTTAATAACCTCAGTGACACTGCTGCTTTTAAACTGGGTAATTTTAACCCCACTGAGATACTTTTTATTTGGGAGGACGTGTAGTGCTGTAAGTAGTCTGTGATTTAATTTCTAACCTTCAAAGACTTAAAGTTACTAATTTTGTGTGACCAATAGAACAAAAGCAGAGGAGACACCTTGCACTGTGATACACAGGTTTGTGTGTGTAATGTCTTACCTCTTGGCGCCTGGGAATGGCTGTATCTTCTTGTTTCTTCAGTTGAGTGAAGGTCTGGAGCTCTGTGGCTGCCTGCTCCACCTGGTGGACACATTATGAATAACATGATTGTTATAGCAACTATGACACTGACTTGCACACCTTTTCAGGCGCCATAATAATTTACAGCCTGTGACAAAACAACCTGTCAGTCCAATGAAAATGTGTTCAGTACCTGTTCCCAGAGTTCGCTGTGCTGCTTCAGGAGCCCCAGTGCTCTGGACTGAAATCCTCCAAGCAGGATTTTCAGTTTCTTCTCCAGTTTAGCTGCTCTCCTGGCCTCCGCTGTCATGTGACCACGGTTCACCTATAGGGTCCACAAATACAGAGATGTCAGTGTTTAGACCAGAGCTCAAAAAGATGAAAGAGTCAAGTTTGAGAGCTTTTTCTGTGTGCATTCTCACATCTAGCTTTTTCTCCAGGCTTTCAATACGGTCTTTCTTGGATGCCAGGTTTGCTCTGGTGTACCTGTTTTGAGCAGGCAGATACAGCACCTGTGCAGATGCAGATAATATTAACAGTTACAACAACAGGCAAAAAAATCAAATTGGTACCAATTTCGTGAGATCACGAGTACAACAGTTTCCCCACATGCCATAAAGAAGTGTTTGTAATTCATATTATTAAATGTGGCACACAGCAAGCCTACTCTGCTTTAGATGCATCCTCACTGCTGTAAATTCTCCCTCTGGTTTAGGTGAGGGTGTTACTTTAGTAGAGCATGGACTGCTCAAGTACAGCATGAGAAAAATGTTATTACCCCAATTTGCTCAAACGCATATTATTCCAGTGGGGGGGTGGGGGTGAGAAACCAGATGATACAGAATCCTCCAGCAGGGAAAGGCCCAGACTAGTGTTTTAGATCACTGGACTTGCACACCTCAGGAAACTCACTTCAAAACACTTAAGCTTCGGGGAGAATGATCGAGAGTCAACACCTCAGCTGTGTGCCATCAAAGGCAGACTGGGTGCGTAATAACTAGTTGGGTTGCAGTGCACTACACTCTACTCCATCCATGTGTATTTCATGTATTTCTACACATCAGCAGCTTCTAATTTAGAAATGTGACAAATATAATGACCAAAAGGTGGTAACAAATCTCTACACCTACTTATGCTTCTCTGACTTCTCATTTTTGGTCCATGGGTGCTCACCTGTCCGTAGCATTCCTCCCACACCTGGCTGTATGCCTCCATGCTGAGGTCACCGTGGCCCATACCTGCCTTCACCACCTCCATTTCTGCTGCCAGGACTAACTTTGCCTGTTTGTTGACACAGGTAAACAGAATTACTGAGAGTCAACAGCTTAAGGGACTTTTTTTTTTATAGCAGAGACATCAGTGCTGCCGGGTTACCTGTTCCATCTCCTCTGTGCCAATTGGCTTGTAGGAGGTTTTTTCCAGGTAAGCAATATGTGACGCGTTGTTAGACGTAGACGTGGGGCCTCGGGTTTTGCCGCGCTGCAGCTGATTGGCAGCATTGGCTGAAGGGTGATGCAAGCAGTCAAAATGCAGCATGGTGATCATTTCCTGTTTGATGAGCTCTTCGGCCTGCTGGAGGTCAGAGAGTGGCTCCATGGAGGTGGGACGGAGAACAGACTCGTTTACCTGCAGACACGGAGGATCATAAGCACAACTGGATCCGTTTAATTCCAGCTAAAGTAGACGAAAATAGTTTTTTCTTTGCTCGATTTGATTTCTAAAAGATTTGATGATTACGTTCAAATACACATTTTCCTGCATTTTATTTAAATTATTTTAATGTTGTGATTTTACCTCAGTAGGTCTGGGGAGACTCCTCTGAACAGCAGTGTGCCGCAATTTCAACTCCTTTTCTCTTTCAGCGTCTCGTTGAGTCTGGAAAGTAGCACAAAGTGAACCTGTTGGATATATCTTATTCAAACTACGTGTGTGTGTGTGTGTGTGTGTGTACAATTGTGTATGCACCTGCTTGCGTGCTTCTACATCTGCAGAGTCTTCTATGAATCCCGTCTCAGTCTCAGTTTCTTCGAGTTCTTTCTCAGCGTTTTCGGGAAGAACGATTTCAAAATCGTTCTTAGGGACAGGAAGTGACATCAGACCCTGTCTCAGGTGCTGCAAGCTTTCCCTTTGCTGTGAACGGAAGAACAGCAGGTAACTCATTCTGTGGTGTGTTGTTTTTTTCTTAACACACAAACTGTGCATCTGCTGCCAAAACATAAAACTAATTGTTTAAAGTTGTGGTTTTTTCCATTGTATTTAATTTCTATTCAAGACACAAGAACAGAAAACTTGGAACTTTTCTGCAACATTCAGGATTTGTGGCACATTACACAGATTCTGAACCGATCATTACAAATCTGTTTGTTGTGCACTCACAGTTCTATATGTGTATTAGTGTGTTTTTGTTTTACCATGTGTTTAGCATATGCAGGGTCAGCCAGTTGTTCCTCTGTGTTAATATTCAGTTTGTCTCTCAGTGGTGTACGGCCGGGAGTTAAACCTGGAGTCCCTCCCACACGTGGAGTCATCACACCTCCGACTTGAGGTGTCATGCCATCTGACCCCTGACCTGGACCAGGAGTTCTGTTGTAGTTGAAATACACAAAATTATTGAAATGAGGAAACTGTATAGGAACAAGTATAGAAACAAGTCTAAGAAATCCTTTCTCTTTGGTGAAAATGGTTGTGACATGGAATAGTGCACCACACATTCAACAAATGCAGCTCAACAAACCTGACACAGCATTTGAGGCTTGGGTAGCAAATGGTAACACATGTCTCTTTAAGATTCTGTCTTTGTTCACACTGTTTACAAAATGTAAACGGACAATAGCATCTGGTTTTTTGTTAGAGCTTTGACAAAGACATTTTTGTGCTTATTACATCTTGAGTTGATGCAGAGAGTAAATTAAAAAAAGAATTCAGTACTCTATTTAACTGACAGAGTGTAGACCTTATGCTATGTAACGGATTAAAGGTTTCTTACCTGAATGGTGTACTGAGAACAGTATTGGGCGTTTGTATCTGTTGACGCTGAGGCGTCACTCCACTGAAGTCGCTCTCATGCAGTGGGGTGTTGAGGCCTCCCTTCAGAGGGGTGTCGATGTTAGTCAGAGCCATCAGGTTCTGAGCTTCCTGAAAATAAAGACACACACACAGATGGTACAAATTAATTTACAGATAAATACTAAAAAACAAAAAGAAAGGAATTTAGTATCATTTCCATTCAATTTTATTTTAAATTTAAAAGGGAGCCAATGAAGAGAAGTCAATTTAGGAGAAATATGCTCTCTCTTTCTAGTCCCTGTCAGTACTCTTGCTGCAGCATTTTGGATTAACTGAAGGCTTTTCAGGGAGTTTTTAGGACATCCTGATAATAATGAATCACAGCAGTCCAGCCTGGAAGTAATAAATGCATTACCTAGTTATTCAGCATCACTCTGAGACAGGATGTTTCTAAATTTAGAGACATTAGCCAAATGGAAGAAAGCAGTCCTACATATTTGTTTAATATGTGCATTGAAGGACATGTCCTGGTCAAAAATGAATTCAAGGTTCCTCACAGTGTTGCTAGAGGCCAAGGTAATGCCATCCAGAGTAAGAATCTGGTTAGATGCCGTATTTCTAAGATTTTTAGGGCCGAGTACAATAACCTCTTTCATCTGAATTTAGAAGCAGGAAATTAGTATCAATTTGTAATATTACATTTTTACTGACAACGATATGTATGCCTTTATGCATACATAAAGGCAAATGCATAAATGACCCTAACAGATTGGTGGCCAAGTGATCAACACATAATATGTACATACATTTTTAAGCACTATCCTGTCTCTACTAACTTACGTTTATTATTATTATTTGGATTCACAATTCAAACAGCAGACTATAAGGTATTTTTCTGATGGAACCTGTATGATGTTCAAATGTGCAGACAGGACTGTGATTTCACATTGGCCCTCTAATTTTGACTGACTTTACTCTTTATTCATGTGGGACAATTTAGCTTAGCATCTCTGTAATTACATGGATCAATTAATATGAGATATCACATATATGCTGAAATCACACATACGGGATTATGTGAGATTAAAAAAGACATATGTGACACATTGCTTTTGAGTGTCTTTATTACCTGCATGATTCTGTCCTGAGCAGCAGGGGTTCGTGGGGTTCGTAGCCCTGTTGCCATGGTATTGGTGACACTGTATTCTGAGAGGAGGGTGGAGGAGGCGGAGTTAGCGCTTTCACTCTCCTCGGCAGCTTGACGGGCGACCTCACTGGCGACACCCAATTTGACAACTTCCTCCAACTCGACGTCACTGATCTGTGAAGAAAGCCAATTAAAGAACTTAATGTACTACCTGTTATCAATATAACAAGTACATTATATTGATATATAAAATCCAGAAGTAATAAAATTAAAAAAAAAAAGTGGTTACCTGTGGTGCGGGTAACACCAGTTTGGAACGTTTTTTGGTAAACTCAGCCACTCCACTGGTCTGCAGGATAGCAGATGGCAAGTCACTCTCCTTCTTCTTCTTTATCTTCTGTTTATCTTTCTTCCTCTCCCTCTCTTCAGTCTCACTATAATAATAATAATAATTTAAAAAAAAAAAACACAACAGGGCTTATGAATGGATGAAAACCAAAAAAATGTGGAACACATTTTGATCCTTATTATTTATATTATATACCATCAGCGTGACATTCTCACGCCTTTGCTGGGAGAAGTCAAGACCCAAGGAAAGTATTCAAGTGACATAAACAAGGAGCCATGTTAGCATACAGAAAAGCACCAATAGTTTAAAGTGATACTAACTTGCGTAATTCTCCATCCAAGTGCTGCTGTCTGAGCCTCTTGAAATTAGGCTCCTGAGCATCATACTGCTCCATGCTGGTGTCATAGAAACCCTTAAAGTAAACAAAAGACAACAATTACTACTGTAAGATTAAGTTAATCTCACTGCTGATGTTGTGGGTTATTTTTAAGGATACAACACATAAAGCTGTGGTTACCGGTGCAGGTTTCTTTTCAAAAGGGATTTCAGCATTATAGTCTACTCCTCTCTTCTTCTTTCTCTTCTTCTGAACATCGATTCCTGCTGCTCTCAGCTCTCTGCGTTTCTGCAGAGCAGCCAGCCGCCTACAGTATGACATCAGGAAAAAAAGAGTCAAATATGATCATTTTATTATTACATGTCAACTGCTCTGTAAGAGGTCCAGTTATGGACCTCTAAGACAGCTTGTCTTAGAGCAATTGTAAAAACATTAAATTAGCTGAACCTGGCTTCCTCCAGCTGTTTCTCTCTGGCCTTCCTCTTGGCTTTCTTGCCCTGGGTGTTGGCCAAACGAGCCCTGGCCTCTGAAAGCATCTCCAACTCATCTACAGACCGATGAAGACAGACAGACAGACACACAAAACACATTGGTTAGTTACCACATATGACTGTTATGATTAATCTTAAATAATTAAATATAAAAATGTACAAGATAACTAGGAAGCAAATCCATTCTTAACACAAGGATACATTCTCTTGTTGGCTCGATAAATCTGACAGCATCTGACAGTGTGTTTTTGTACCTTCGTCCATATCCACAGGGTCAGGTCTGGCAGGTTTTGTTTCAGGATTGGGATCAATTTCTCCTGGTTTCAACTTTCTGGGGTCATCTCCCACTTCCTCCTCATTGTCTCTTTGAGCTGCTTTGTCCCTGAATAAAACACAAAATGCATCTCAATTACAAATCAGCAATGATTAGCAACAATGAATGCTCCTGGACATACAAGGTGAAAAGCCACAGAATTACAAAACATAGTGAATAAATGTGTCTTTAGAGATAAACATACAGCAGGTATTCGTAGTGTTCCAGACACTGAGCAGCAGTCCTTCCTATGATAGGAGCAATGGTCCTCCACTGGGTGGGCATCAGCTTGGCCAAGTGAAGCAGCTTCTCCTCCTCTTCTCTGGACCATTCTGTTTTCTTGATACTGGGGTCCAACCACTCGTACCTACAGACAGAAACAAAGCGAGAGGAGAAGGTCTTTATTTCGCTCTTCTTAAAGAGAGATTTGAAAGCTAAAAAAAAAAATCACAGACAGAAGAAACAAACATCAATGTATGTAGAAGTTTAATTAATCTCATGTTTTTGACACATCACACATCTCTGACTCAAAACTCACCATCGGGCTTTACACTGTTTTGCAGACTTTCGGTGCAGCAGGGAGGCGATACGGGACCACTGGTTTTTCCCATATTTCATTACAGCTGCCTTGAGGATCTCATCCTAAATAAATTTTTAAAGAAGGAACAGACGTCCATAAATTAAATGGATGTACTAAATGACAAATGATTTAATCAGACTAAACATGTCAAAACCCTTTATCCTCAATCCGCAGTGGGCTGATTCATTTTCATCCCAGTGCTGAAAAACAATTATATTATCCTCTATCTTTTGCTCACTTATAAAAATTTATGAAGTCTTGTGGTTTGTTATTTTGGCCATCTAGATTGCCAAATATTCGCTAACTGTAAACATGTATGTTTAAGTGCAAATTAAAAAGCTTCGTGCATACAACTCAACACAAGCACGAAATAAAGTCTTAAAACACAGCTGGCGATAATTTAAATAAACTTTAAATGCCACACGGGATAAATTCGTTAAGTGAGTAGCTAGCTTCATGCTAACTCGAGACCATAGGTTTGCTTTCGGAGTTTAGCATCATGCTAACCAAGCTAGCCATGTAAACACGTACCTCAGTGTTGCGCCAGACGCCTCCTTTAATCATAATTCGCGGCATCTTGGCGGCTTCGTTGTATCTCCTCCTTCAGTGAAATGCTATAAGTGATTCTTATCCAGCTGTGGTGTTTTGTAGCTTTAGATTAAAACAAAACAAAAATCCAACTACAAACCAAGCGCTGCGAGGGAAAAAGCGACATGCACCATACCGGAAACTCACAACGGGTGCACCACATGAATTGTGGGTAATGTGGTCGACGAGTAATGACGAAATTCGATGACAGTTTCCTTTACCACCTCCCCTTTCACAACTTGATAAAACAGACAAAGGCAAATATCTATGAAAAGCACTCACCATAGAATTAATACATGTTAAAAAATAAATAAATACATTTACTAACTTATAAAATTATTAAAAATTGTAATAAAAATGTATATATAAATCTGAACATTTAAACATAAATAACTCGTATAAGAAAATAAAAAATGAATTAATTTTTAAAAACACCTTTGGAAAAAAACGTCTTGATGCATTCTCAATCATCCAGGAAAGTAAATCTCAAAGTTGAATCTGTTCATCTGGACGTGGCGTTTTGTGGGAGAAGCGTTTGTCACTCATCAAGTGACTTCTTCAGTCTCAGCTGACTGCAGGTTTCCCCAAACCTTATAAACAGGACATTTGCATAATGACTGAAACCAGCCCACTGAAGGAACAATGGGCTGTGCGGTCAGTTCCTTAATCATAATTATGCAAATTCCCATGCAAATGTACTGTTTATAAGGTTTGGGGAAACCTGCAGTCAGCTGAGACTGAAGAAGTCACTTGATGAGTGACGCAAACGCTTTCTCCCACAAAACGCTACGTCCAGATGAACAGATTCAACTTTGAGATTTACTTTCCTGGATGATTGAGAATGCATCAAGACGTTTTTAACCCACTTTGGCAAGGACTGCCTAAAGCTTGTACTTCAGTATGAGCAAACAGCACGTAAGATGGCGGACTACAGGAACCACCTGAGATTCAGCCTCAGATGCCGACAAAACAGGATTACTCCTAAAAGTCTGCAAATGAGCTCTTCAGTTAAAGGCTTCCGGGCAACAAAAATCCTCCAGAAGGCACAGCATCAGTTGCTTAATGAACGGGTGAGGCAGACAAATTTTACCATCGACATGCTAAAATCTCAAGAGGAGCGGATCCGACGGAGACTGACTATGCTTTTAGATGAGAATACTCTTCAAAAGGTCTTTGACTTCACTGAGAAGGCTCGTCTAGCACAGCACAAGAAGTCTAAGACCAGGCAACAAAGGAAGTTCGACTTACTTGTTGTACGTCGGAAACCACCGCAAAATACGGAGAGTGTCCTCAGTGGTCAGAAGAGACAAGGATGCGACATGGAGGATGTGGACAAGTGGGTGAAGAATTTGTCTGACAGACAGCTCACCCAAACAGAGAAAAACATCCTTGCTAAAGGGTTGAATTTTGCTGTCACACCGAGAAAAATCCCGCTAGTGGAGCTGATCACAGCCACAGAATCAGCAATTTGTAACAACAATATTTCAGAAGTGGAAGCAGAGCAACTACGGACGAAAGTTTCGGCCTGTCTCAGCAATGCAAAGCCCCCAGCATCCAACATCTCCATGGAGGAGAGGAAGGCACTCACATCACTTAGTGATGACAGCAACATTATCATCCTTCCGGCAGACAAGGGTAGGTGCACAGTATTGCTTAACCAGAAAGACTATCATGAGAAGATTTTGTCACTACTCAGTGATGAAAATACTTATGAGCCCCTGAAACGAGACCCAGGAAGTGGTTACAGGAAGAGGGTCATAGACTGTCTGAAGCAGTTAGAACAAGACAAGGCTTTTGACCGGACCTCATACCACAGGCTGTACCCAGGGGAGTCTACACCAAGTCTGTATGGTTTACCGAAAATACATAAGCAGGGTGCACCTTTAAGACCAATTGTCTGCATGATCAACTCGGTCACCTATAACATCTCCAAGTTTCTGGCTTCAATCCTCAACCCGCTGGTGGGCAGCTCTGAACACCACATCCAGAACACCCTGGATTTTGTTGAGAAGGTGAGAGATGTCATTATGGAGGCAGATGAAACCATGGTCTCGCAACGATGTTACATCTCTCTTCACTTGCATCCCAGTCACGGAAGCGTTGGAGGTAGTCCGAAGAGATTACAGGATGACACCAACCTCAGCAACAGGACCACTCTCAGCATCGACCAAGTGTGTTTGCTTTTGGAACTGTGTCTTCATTCCACCTACTTCACATACAAGGGTCAGTTCTACAGGCAGAATCATGGGTGTGCCATGGGCTCCCCAGTTTCACCCATCGTGGCCAATTTGTACATGGAAGAAGTGGAAAAGAGGGCTTTGCTAGCCTACCCTGGAACACCACCAAGCCATTGGTTCAGATATGTGGATGACACCTGGGTGAAAATCAAATCTCAGGACGTACTACACTTCATGGATCACATTAACTCGGTGGACCGACACATCAAATTCACCAGGGAGGATATGAAAAGTGGCAGGTTAGCCTTCTTAGACTGTGAGATTTCCATCAGTAATGGGGGACATCTAAAACCTGACGTGTACCGTAAACCTACACATACGGATCAGTATCTAAGGTTTGACTCTCATCATCCACTGGAGCACAAACTGGGTGTCATCAGGACGCTACAACACAGAGCGAACACCATCCCCACAGACACAGCGGCCAGGGAGGCAGAAGAACAGCACATCAAGAAGGCCCTGAGTAAATGTGGCTATCCCAGCTGGACTTTTGTCAAAGCTGGAAAGACACCCAAAGAAAGCTCCAGCCGATCCAGGAGAGAAGGACAACCGCTGCCCAGGCGAAAACCTGTGGTGATCCCATATGTGTCAGGAGTATCGGAGCAGTTGAGCGCATTTTTGAAACACCGGGTCTCTGTGGCTTTTAAACCCCAAAACACGCTGCGCCAAAAAAACTGGTCCACCCCAAGGATCGGGTCCCCGACACAAACAGAGTAACATAGTGTACGCTGTTAAGTGCCAGGAGGATTGCCAGGATTTATACATCGGGAAACCAAACAACCTCTGGCGGCGGATGGCACAACACAGAAGAGCTACCTCGTCAGGCCAGGACTCAGCAGTCTATTTACACCTACAGGCCAGTGGACACTCTTTCAAGGATGAGGATGTACACATCCTGGACAGGGAAGAACGCTGGTTTGAGCGCTGGAGTCAAGGAGGCCATTTACGTGAAAAGGGAAAGACCATCTCTGAATCGAGGAGGGGCCTAAGGGTACATCTTTCGCCATCTTACAATGCTGTGATTGCAGCCATTCCCCAACTCTCTGTGAATGGGACTCATGGCCATTGATCAGTGTTCTTTGATCAGTGGGTTTTGGTCAGTGATTGTTGATCAATGGTCATGGGAATTTGCATAATTATGATTAAGGAACTGACCTCACAGCCCATTGTTCCTTCAGTGGGCTGGTTTCAGTCATTATGCAAATGTCCTGTTTATAAGGTTTGGGGAAACCTGCAGTCAGCTGAGACTGAAGAAGTCACTTGGATGAGTGACGAAACGTTTCTCCCACAAAACGCTACGTCCAGATGAACAGATTCAACTTTTGGAGACCTTTGGAAAACATATCCTCTGTGTATACACATTTTCATTTAATGAGAGCATATCTATTATTCCATATTGGTGTTACATGTAGCATGAAAATATGTTTCTCAACCAGTTTCGAATAGATAGGAACCGTTGATATGTAAGTTCCTGGATTCAAAGCATAATAAAAAGTCTATTCCTCCTAAATTTTGAAATAAAAAAGCAAATAAGGTATGTTAAACCAAAAATAACGATCTACTATTAAGAAAAGGTTTTAACCATTTTAACTTTAAAACAACCAACACCAGGTGGCATCTGTCATTCTGACAAGACTTGCATATGTCGAGACATTATGTCATTAAAGGTTATCAGGCAATCAAAAGAAATGTGCAGGATGGTCAGCAGAGTACAGCTGAGACACAAGGTCTGATGCAGTGTCCTGCTGACCATTTGAGTGGATGAGTAAATACACAGCT
This sequence comes from Oreochromis aureus, assembly GCF_013358895.1. Lineage (NCBI taxonomy): Eukaryota > Metazoa > Chordata > Actinopteri > Cichliformes > Cichlidae > Oreochromis > Oreochromis aureus. Next base: position 29,621,878 of record NC_052954.1, on the reverse strand, counting down.
GCTTGCTGTCTGGAACTCAAAGTCCCACAGGACCTTACCTCTGTTGTTGTCAGTCACCTTTGTGGTGTCTCCCATAGGGACTTGGGGACTTTTAGTCCGTATGTGGCACAGATGTTCCTCACCACTTGGTTGTGCCTCTCAGTGTATGCGGTCTCAGTTTGCATCTTACAGTCTGGCAAGATGTGTTTGATAGTCTGCAGGGCACCTTTGCACAGTCTGCAACTTGGGTCCTGTCATGTGTGGTAGACTCCTGCCTCTTTGGATGCAGTACTTATGGCCTCTTCTTCTGCTGCCATGATCAGAATTTCTGTGCTGTCCTTTAAGCAGGCCTTTTCAAGCCACTGGTAGGATGTCTTGGCTTCAGCCATTTCCTCTATCAGTCAACAGCACATCACGTGTAAAAGCTTGGTCTTCTATTGCGGTTCCTTTTCCTGTTCTGCATATATACATGAAACAAATATTCTCTGAACACAAAAGCTAAATATGAATCTCCTCATCATTCCTTGTTGAGCTGTGTTGTGTTGCAGAATTCATCTTGGTGTATCCACCTACCTTTGGGAGAAACCTGATTGACTCACTCTCACCTATGACTAAAATCCATTTCAGATCCTAGCTTCCAAAATCTGTAACTGCACCAATACCTACCACGGAGACACAAGTTCTATTTAGGAATGTGCCTATGTTATGTTATTAAAGTGAATGTAGTGTATTTATTTTCCTTTATTTATATTTATTTTCATGAGATATTCTACTTTTTCAGTGTTCTCGTCTTCTGGCCTGTGGTCTGTTTCCATATTCTAAATAAACACCCAGATACTTGGAGCGCTGATGTTTTTATTCAACTCGGTCTCTGAAGTACATATTTACTGATTTCACACAAATGATACGAGGCTACATGTATGTTCTTCACACATTAGCACAACACGGAGAACACTTACAACAACATGACAGTAGACATGCACAAAACAAGGCAGTGACAGGAGTCAGCACTGGTGGCTTACTGTGCCGAACCACCACTGGCCTGAACACAAAGAGCCAACCAATCACAATGGGTGATTTCACTGATTTGACAGGGTGTGGGGATGCGGAGAGGACAGTGAGACAGAGGAGGAGGAGGAGAAGAAGTAAAGGAGAAAGGAGAAGGAGAGAGAGCTGAGGGGCTAATACCTAAAATAGTAAGACAAATCATAACACTGAGCACCATAATAAACAATAAATATGTTCAGTATTGACAATAAATATCAGTAATCTCATAAATAATATTTCTCAATATTGTTTTTTAATAACATATTTTCTTAAATCTCATGTAAGCTGCAAACCTTCCCATCAGATAGTTTCATTTACCTTTCTGGTGTGGACACACACTCTTTCTCTTTCACACACACACACACACACACGCACACACGCACACGCACACGCACACACACACGTTTTCTTTCCACTCTTACTTTTAAGTACAATTCTGTCCAGTGTTATGAGAGCAATACTGCAGGACCGGGAGACACAGGGTGATCTTAAGGTGATTTAAAGGTGATGCTTAGCTCATTGGGGGGGCAGGTCACATGCAGACTGATATGTACAACTGTAAACTCCTTCACCTCCCACCCTCTTTCATCTTTCTGCCTTTACTTTATTCTACTTTTACACATCCATTAAGATACATGCCTGTCTCTTGATCCATCATTTAATCCCCTCCACTCTCATCTTCCTTCTCTCTTCAATGGCCCCTTCCCCTATTCCCCCCCCTTTGTTCTCTCCCCCTTCTAATTGTGTCTATTTCAGGTCTCCAGCGTCCCCCTGGATGGTTTTCTTGATGCGTAGTAACATCGTGGTCAGCCACTGGTCCAGGCGAGACACAAAATCAAACTCCTTCACGGCCTCCGTGAACGCCTCGCTGTTCTGCTCCTCGTGGGCTTCTAGCAGTTTCTGTTGCACAGAGGAGTGGCGAATAGGCGAATGTTCATGGGCAAAAACACACAAATGGCAAATTAAGCTCTGATTAGTAGCAGCAGTGTTTTAATGATCATATTCTGTGGGCTTTGCTTCACATCATAATGTTCTTATGACTATTTACATTAAATACTATTGAAAGAAATCTACATGTTTGATTTCAGTGTCTAAACTTAACTAAAGGTGCGATATCTGAAGACATATCAACTGAAGTTGGGGTAAGGCTGGGCTGTACCTTTGTGTAATGCCAGTTTGAACCACAAGATGGTGCACTAAGTCAATGCAATTGTTATTTAATCACGTAAGTCAAAGATGGAGAGCTACAAAAATATACAAACTTAAATATCAACAAACATTTGAAAACATTTCAATGCATCCACTAATAAACAGCTCCTCACTTTCGGTGAAAAGTTTAGTCTAAACCTTTGCAGAGGTTAAAAACACAAATCACATTTAAATTTTCCAGGAATTTCTTTCATAAATCACTGTCTGCTTGTTGTAAAGAGTGTTTATATTATTTTTCATAAAATTATTGTTTCAGTGTAACAGATTTTATAAACCGTTAAAACATTTACTAAAATATTTATGCAAACTTAGAAAGTTACGTTGAAAAAAACAAGAAAAGGTAATTTACCTTTAACAGTTTGAGCTCTCTGGAGTCTGAGAAGGCTGGAAACATCTCTTCATACTTCTCGATGGCCAACTGAAACACACAGGCGTTAGTGTTAAGGGTACGTGTAAACTGATTTCTGCAATGAACAATTAAGCATGAAACCCGACCCACAAATACATCAGATTCAGTCTGCATGTGTCTGTGCGGACTCAGTGGCTGGCTATAGTTGTTGTTTGTTGTGTTACCTTGGCATTGAGCTCATCTACAATGAAATGACAGAGCGATGCCTTAAAGAAATACTCTTTTGCGTTGTACTTGAGTAGGGGATTGTCCATGGTGCTCATTGCAACCTAAAACACACATGGAGGCACAAACATTAACCAAAGTAGGCAAATGCCATAAACGACCAGTTTTTAAAACCTTCTCTTTAACTTGATACATTTTTACATTTTTGGTCACTCATGCTCTCTTTTGTTACTATTAGTAATAAATTTTGAAATGGGATGAAATATTATAAAAAAGGGTTCTTTTCAAATACAATAATAACTTAACATTATTGCATTTATAAAAGCAAAATGGGTAAAACAATCAGTTGTTACCTGCTCATAGATTTCAATCGCTTTCTGGTACTGTTCCAGCTGAGCGCTGTAGTGTCCGACCTTCAGAAGACATTTGTTAGCTGAGCTGAAAAGACACAAACAAGAAATTTTACTTTAACATCTGCTGTTTCTTTCATACTGAATCTTCCTACAGATGACTGACAGTTTTTTACCCACAGGCTGTATACAAAGCATATTATCCAGCTGTAAAGACCATCAGGCTTGGCTGAGTGAGCATCACTCAATGACCACTTCATCAGTGTCAACAATATCACAGTCACATTTATACATGTACAGTTATACATTTTCCCCTACAAGGGCTATAACCACTGCTTATATTTTAATTACAGATCAGGTTCTCAGTTTTTTCTCACTAATCAGACTAAAGAGTGATCCATCAAACTCCAAGAAACACAACTTTCCCCAAATCAAAAGAAATAAGAGTCCATAACACAAAAATACCAAATAAGCAATAAAATCAGCAACCCCACTTCCAGATTAACCCTCTGTGTAAACTCTTATGTTTTCCCTTGTCCTTTGTTCAGTTGTCTGTAATCATAGTCTGGTTGGTTCCTTCCAAGTTTTCACAAAATGATATACTAGTTTCATAAGTATGCTGATGAATATGGGGTAAATTTAGTAGTTGAACACAATAGGTCTGCAAAAAAATGTATAAAGATAGCATTAACATCCACAGTTAGTTTAAGAGAGAGCACCTCCAGGAGACAACAAAGAGGGGTAGAGAAGACAGAAACTGCCATGGTCCCCGTGTCTCCCTGGCCTGCTCTGTGTTAGGCAACATGTTTTTTTGTTGTTTTATGCTCTCTGTCTTTCGCTCTCTCTCCTCTGTCTGCGGTGAGCTCATCACAGGCTCCTGCCTCTGGCCCACGCACCTGTCTCCAATCACAACACCTGCTGCTCATCTCCTGCAATCCTGAGCACTATTTAAGATGGCGGTTCGGTGCTACTTTGTGTTTTTAGTATTTATCTGTAAATTAATTTGTACCATCTGTGTGTGTGTCTGTCAGGAAGCTCAGAACCTGATGGCTCTGACTAATAGTGATGGCCAAATGAAGCTTTCTGAAGCACTGAAGCTTGTATTGAAAAACGGTTCATTACTCGAAGCTTTTCAACACAGTCCTCTCTGGTGACATCTTGTGTTCAAAAATATGAAGAGCAGCTTGAATCCACAAAATAAAACCAACTGCTTCATAATGATTGCTCACTCTACAGAGTGGAATCCTGTCTGATATTGGGCTGCTGTTGTGTTGCTTTGAACACATATTTTTTGGTGTTTAAAAAAATGTAGTTTATTTGTTTATTAAATAATTTTGACCAGTAAACTTTCCTGGTTTGAACATGCACCATGGTGTGGTCTTTCTTTGCTTGTGACTTCTTGATGTTGGTAAATACAATAATTGAAAAATACCACGTTACATATAACATACATATAATAATGCACATTATGCTGTATGTTTCTGCTGTGAGGTCCTGCCTCCATGTACTTATGCAATTAATCGCTAGATGTATATTTATAAATAAAATTATATTAGGGATTTTTTTCTATACATATTTTTGACCTGGGAGTAGAATTGATTGTGAAATGGAAAGGGAAAATGCTTATGAACTTGCAAATTCAAAACATGATACATTTAAGGTAACCCTTTTTCATTTTTATTCAAGAAGAGAATTAGTTCCACTGTGCGATGGCTGAACCTCTTCCTTTTCGTGGAGATAATTTGTCCTGCCTTAAGGAAAATCCCTTCACATGGCACAGAAGAGGCTGGAGTACAGAAAAACTGGTAGAGATGCAGTTATACAGTCTACCTGGGCTCCACAAACTATCAGCTAAAGAGAATAAATAAATTAAATTGCTGCACATTTTGTAGACTAACATTTTAAGATTATTTTTTTAAATAATGTATCTTTTTATAACATTAAATGTTACGAGTCAAATGGAAGTTTTTCTAAAGTTATTTAATGATATTTATATTATGAAAAGCAGATTTTTGACATTTTAAGTTTTTCCCGTTTTCAGATAAAATAAACACGCACAAAACAAAAGCAAACACCCAGAACACAAAGCTGGAAAACCCACCGACCAAAATCAACTCAAAATACTCCTACACAACAAAACCAAATCTCTCAGTAGAATGATCAGTGGATCGCTATCTGTCACCATCAAAACACTCCACAAATCCCGTGAATGATTCACTTCCTTCCATTTGAATCAGGTACCGAATCAGTTACGTGCGTAATGAAGCTTCGGACGTCACTGGTCACGTGACTTTTGCCAAACGAAGCAAGCGTCGACACAGTGCTTTTGAACCAGTGTGTTGTTTTTTTCGACATACGCTCCGGAGCGTCAGCTTCACGCGGGCCATCAAGGTTCAAGGTTCTTTATTTGTCACATGCATAGTTATACAAGTAGAGGAATAACATTATAAATATATATATATGTATATATAGTATATACATTGGGTGAATGTGCAGTAGAAGCAGCAGCAGGTGAATTCTGTACATTAATATGAATAGACATCTGACTATTTTACAGAATGGACACTATAAACATATTTAAAGTTAAAGGAAGTTAAAGGAATTGAGTGTCTGGAGGAGAGTCTCAGTCAATTATAGATGATGTGAGATGGCGGTGTGTGTGTGTGTGGGGGGGGTGTTGGTTTAGGGTCCGGATGGCTTGAGGATAGAAGCTCTTCTTGAGTCTTTCTGTCCTTGCCCGGATGATGCGGAACCTTCTACCAGATTGTAGAAGTTGGAACAGTTTGTTGCCAGGATGGGACGGGTCCTTCAGTATCTGCGTTGCTCTAGTCCGGCATCTCCTGATGTAGGTGTCCTGAAGTGGGGGGAGAGCAATCCTGCAGCAGCGTTCTGCTGTACGGATCACTAACATCGACACCCCTCTGAAGGGAGGCCTCAACACCCCGCTGCATGAGAGCGACTTCAGTGGAGTGACGCCCAACACTGTTCTCAGTACACCATTCAGGTAAGAAACCTTTAATAAGGTTTACACTCTGTCATGTAAATAGAGTACTGAATTCATTTTTTAAAAATTTACTCTGCATCAAGATGTAATAAACACAAGTGTCCTTTGTAAAGGCTCTAACAAAAAACCAGATGCTATTATCCTTTTACATTTTGTAAACAGCCTCAAATGTTGTGTCAGATTTGTTGAGCTACATTTGTTGAATGTGTGGTGCACTATTCCATGTCGCAACCATTTTCACCAAAGAGAAAGGATTTTCTATACTTGTTCCTATACAGTTTCCTGATTTCAATAATTTTGTGTATTTCAACTACAACAGAACTCCTGGTCCAGGTCAGGGGTCAGATGGCATGACACCTCAAGTCGGAGGTGCGATGACTCCACGTGTGGGAGGGACTCCAGGTTTAACTCCCGGCCGTACACCACTGAGAGACAAACTGAATATTAACACAGAGGAACAACTGGCTGACCCTGCATATGCTAAACACATGGTAAAATAAAAACACACTAATACATATATGTGAATGCACAACAAACAGATTTGTAATGATCGGTTCAGAATCTGTGTAATGTGCCACAAATCCTGAATGTTGCAGAAAAGTTCCAAGTTTTCTGTTCTTGTGTCTTGAATAGAAATTAACTACAATGAAAAAAATCACAGCTTTAAAGTTTTGGCAGCAGATGCACATTTTGTGTGTTAAGAAAAAAACAACACACCACAGAATGAGTTACCTGCTGTTCTTCCGTTCACAGCAAAGGGAAAGCTTGCAGCACCTGAGACAGGGTCTGATGTCACTTCCTGTCCCTAAAAATGACTTTGAGATCGTTCTTCCCGAAAACGCTGAGAAAGAACTCGAAGAAACTGAGATGGGATTCATAGAAGACTCTGCAGATGTAGAAGCATGCAAGCAAGTGCGTCCACAACCATACACACACACACACACACACACACACACACACACACACACACACACACACACACACACACACACACACACACGTACGTAGTTTGAATAAGATATATCAAACAGGTTCACTTTATGCCATTTTCCAGGCTCAACGAGAAGCTGAAAGAGAGAAGGAGCTGAAAGAGAGAAGGAGCTGAAATTGCGGCACACTGCTGTTCAGAGGAGTCTCCCCAGACCTACTGAGGTAAAATCACTACAATAAAATAATTTTATATAAAATGAAGGAAAATGTGTATTTGAATGTAATCACCAAATCTTTTAGAAATCAAATCGAGCAAAGAAAAAACTAATTTCGTCTACTTTAGCTGGAATTAAACGGATCCAGTTGTGCTTATGATCCTCCGTGTCTGCAGGTAAACGAGTCTGTTCTCCGTCCCACCTCCATGGAGCCACTCTCTGACCTCCAGCAGGCTCAAGAGCTCATCAAACAGGAAATGATCACCATGCTGCATTTTGACTGCTTGCATCACCCTTCAGCCAATGCTGCCAATCAGCTGCAGCGCGGCAAAACCCGAGGCCCCACGTCTACGTCTAACAACGCGTCACATATTGCTTACCTGGAAAAAACCTCCTACAAGCCAATTGGCACAGAGGAGATGGAACAGGTAACCCGGCAGCACTGATGTCTCTGCTATAAAAAAAAGAAGTCCCTTACACCGTTTACTCTCAGTAATTCTGTTTACCTGTGTCAACAAACAGGCAAGTTAGTCCTGGCAGCAGAAATGGAGGTGGTGAAGGGAGGTATGGGCCACGGTGACCTCAGCATGGAGGCTTACAGCCAGGTGTTACGGCTGTCGCCGTGGGTTGAGATTATGCTATGCAAATGTGACTGTGCAGGTGCGCCTCCGGGAGTGGTGGATCCTGAGGACGGTCCACCAGGATTGGATGCTGCCCTGGAGGCGAAGTATAAGGCGGCACGATTCAAGACGGTGCTGGTTCTGCTCCCCGTGACTGGGTCTAGCCTTCGAGCTTGATTTTCTGGTCCTTATGAGGTGGATCGGAAACTCAGCGACACTAAGTACGTCATTAAAACGCCAAATCGGAAGCGAAAGTTGCGTGTGTGTCATGTTAATATGCTCAAGCGCTATGTGTCTGAAGAGCCTGCCACTGGTGTTGTAATCTGCTCTGTGGCGCCCCTTTCGGTGTGTGTGGGGCCAGCTGAGTACCACCCACAAGAGGATGGTTTGATGGAGAAGAGTGGCTGTATGCCAGGGGCTCAGTTGAGGAATTCCGAAATGTTGGCAGCTTTGGAGTCCTCTCTCTCTCATTTGCCACTCCCTGCTCGCACGGATGTCCTAGCGTTGGTGACAGCTTACCAACCTCTGTTTTCTGACCACCCTAGGCAAACATCTGTGCTGTGTCATGACATCACGGTGGAAACTGACAGGCTGATAAAACAGCACGCTTATCGTGTAAACCCCACAAAGCGAGGCTTGATGCAGCGCGAGGTTGAATACCTTATTGAGCATGGTCTTGCCATTCCCAGTCATAGCGCATGGAGTTCGCCTTGTATTCTGGTACCGAAAGCAGACAACACGCCCCGCTTTTGCACAGACTTTCGAAAAGTGAATGCGGTTACGAAGCCGGATTCGTTTCCGCTCCCGCGGATGGAGGATTGCCTCGATCGTGTTGGCTCTGCGCAGTTTGTTACAAAGTTGGACCTGTTGAAGGGGTACTGGCAGGTTCCATTGACACCCAGAGCTTCAGAGATCTCTGCGTTCGTAACGCCCGATCACTTCCTCCAGTACACAGTGATGCCTTTCGGATTGCGTAATGCGCCTGCAACGTTCCAACGCCTTATGCAGCAGGTGCTGTGTGGAGTGTCTCGGTGCGAAGCATATTTGGATGATGTTCTCGTTTATTCTTCTTTGTGGCCTGAACATCTGGCGACACTTTCAGAGGTGTTTCGGCGATTCAACGACGCCTCCCTCACGCTCAACCTCTCTAAATGTGAGTTTGGGAAGGCTACTATTACCTATTTGGGCAAGCAAGTGGGACAAGAGCAGGTGCGACCTGTGACCGCAAAGGTGCAGGCCGTGGTGGACTTTCCGGTACCACAAACTCGGCGCGCGTTGCGTCGGTTTCTAGGCATGGCCGGGTTCTATCGGGGGTTTTGTAAAAACTTTTCGGATGTGGTGAGTCCTCTAACTGATCTAGTCAGCCCCTCAAAGCCCTTTGTGTGGTCTGCTGCATGCCAAGCCGCGTTCAGGTCGGTTAAGGCGTTGTTGTGTAGTGCGCCGGTACTTGCAGCGCCTGACTTCGCTCGCCCATTCAAGTTGGAAGTGGACGCTAGCGCGTCTGGTGCGGGGGCTGTCTTGCTGCAAGAGAGCGAGCAGGGGGTCGATCATCCTGTTTGCTACTTCTCTAAGAAGTTTCATAAACATCAGCGCCATTACAGCACTATCGAGGAGGCGGCTCTTGCCCTGTTATTGGCTTTACAGCACTTTGAGGTGTATGTTGGATCGACAGTGTTACCAGTACAGGTGTTCACGGATCATAATCCGCTGGTGTTTCTGTCTCAGATGCGTAATTCCAATTGATGCGCTGGTCGCTGCTGCTGCAAGACTTTAACCTACAGCTCCACTACAAGAAAGGTCAGGATAATGTGCTGGCCGATGCTTTGTCTAGAGCCCTGGAGTTTTCCCGTTGAATTGAACATGTGGTGGGATGTTAATTCTTGGGGTGTGGGGGTGTTACGGCTGTCGCCGTGGGTTGAGATTATGCTATGCAAATGTGACTGTGCAGGTGCGCCTTCGGGAGTGGTGGATCCTGAGGACGGTCCGCCAGGATTGGATGCTGCCCTGGAGGCGAGGTGGCACGATTGAAGACGGAAGCCATCCATCCTCGGTTTTACCCCAACCGGCGGGGGCTGCGACATGCCCTATGTGGTTTTGCTGGTCCAGGAGGAAGTAGGGGTGGACCGCCTTTTCTGTTGGGCACAGTTTTCTCATGTTTAGTTAGTTAGGGAGGTAAGTGACTGTTGTTTTGTTATGTTATTTTGGGGCTAGGTAAGTACACGCTCCCGTGAGTTAGTTTCCCTTTTTGTTTGTTATTTTGGCCTAGGTCCACCCCGAAGCCTGAGTGACTCCTATGATCTCTTTTCTTTGGTGTGTTTGTAAATAAAACTGTTTTATGCTTAAGTTATGGTGTGATGTGCTGCTTCGGGTGGAGCAGGGGATGGATCACTCTTCTGTGTTGCGATCGGGTTTCCTAGACCGGCCGTAACACAGGTGTGGGAGGAATGCTACGGACAGGTGAGCACCCATGGACCAAAAACTGAGAAGTCAGAGAAGCATAAACAGGTGTAGAGATTTGTTACCACCTTTTGGTCAGTATATTTGTCATATTTCTAAATTAGAAGCTTCTAGTGTGTAGAAATACACATGGATGGAGTAGAGTGTAGTGCAGTCTAACCCAACTAGTTATTACGCACCCAGTCTGCCTTTGATGGCACACAGCTGAGGTGTTGACTCTCGATCATTCTCCCCGAAGCTTAAGTGTTTTGAAGTGAGTTTCCTGAGGTGTGCAAGTCCACTGTGATCTAAAACACAGTCTGGGCCTTGTGTGATTCTGTATCTTCTGTTTTTCACCCCCCACCTCCCCACTGGAATAATATGCGTTTCAGCAAATTGGGGTAATACCAATTTTCTCATGCTATACTTGAGCAGTCCAAGCTCTACTGAAGTAACAACCTAAACCAAAGGAAGAATATACAGCAGTGAGGATGCATCTAAAGCAGAGTAGGCTTGCTGTGTGCCACCTTTAACAATATGCATTACAAACACTTCTTTATGGCATGTGGGGAAACTGTTGTACTTGTGATCTCACAAAATTGGTACCAATTAAATTTTTTTTTGCCTGTTGTTGAAACTGTTAATATTATCTGCATCTGCACAGGTGCTGTATCTGCCTGCTCGGAAAAGGTACACCAGAGCAAACCTGGCATCCAAGAAAGACCGTATTGAAAGCCTGGAGAAAACGCTAGATGTGAGAATGCACACAGAAAAAGCTCTCAAACTTGACTCTTTCATCTTTTTGAGCTCTGGTCTAAACACTGACATCTCTGTATCTGTGGACCCTATAGGTGAACCGTGGTCACATGACAGCGGAGGCCAGGAGAGCAGCTAAACTGGAGAAGAAACTGAAAATCCTGCTTGGAGGATTTCAGTCCAGAGCACTGGGGCTCCTGAAGCAGCACAGCGAACTCTGGGAACAGGTACTGAACACATTTTCATTGGACTGACAGGTTGTTTTGTCACAGGCTGTAAATTATTATGGCGCCTGAAAAGGTGTGCAAGTCAGTGTCATAGTTTCTATAACAATCATGTTATTCATAATGTGTCCACCAGGTGGAGCAGGCAGCCACAGAGCTCCAGACCTTCACTCAACTGAAGAAACAAGAAGATACAGCCATTCCCAGGCGCCAAGAGGTAAGACATTACACACACACAAACCTGTGTATCACAGTGCAAGGTGTCTCCTCTGCTTTTGTTCTATTGGTCACACAAAATTAGTAACTTTAAGTCTTTGAAGGTTAGAAATTAAATAACAGACCACTTGCAGCACTACACGACCACCCAAATAAAAAGTGGGGTTAAAATTATCCAGTTTAAAAGCAGCAGTGTAACTGAGGTTATTAAAAAAAGCTAGTTAACACATCTCGCTGGTGTTTACAAGTGTTCAACTTGTGTTTCAGGCTCTGCGGGAGGATGTGGAGAGGCAGATGGAGAGAGAGAAAGAACTTCAGCAGAGATATGGAGAGCTGCTGCTGGAGAGGGAGTCGCTGCTCAACAGTGCTCAGAAATACTGAGCAAACTCAACACAGACATCGATATTGAACTGACCGCCGCCGCGAGTGTTGAACCTTTTAATTTTCCGCAGCAAATCCTACAGATAAGCCCTCCTCCATGTGCTCATGTTGTGAAGATGTCACAGGCTGAGTTTTCAGCATGCTCAGTGGTCCTTTGTGTTTCTGTATTAGTGACCAATAAAGTTTCTTTTTAACATAACAGTATCACTGGGTATTTGCCTGGGGTAGGTTTTTTTTTTTTTTTTTTTTTGTCCCGTTTGGATCTTTAGCCATCAGAATTGATGTCTTAAGGCCAAGAAAGATGCCAAGCGGATTTATTTTACCAAGTGGATCATCATGGCCTTGCCATATTGTTCCATTTGATTGACCTTTATTATAATTATGTATTTTATTTTCGGGACAGACATGACTGGGGGATAGGACAGGGAGAAAGAATAAAAGAAAGAGGGAGAGAAAGAGAACCAGCGGGGGAAAGAAAGAAAAACAAAACTTCTGGATCACCTGTATGGAGAAAAAAAACAGAAGAGAAAGCAAAAAAAAAAAAAAAAAAAGAGCAACATAATAAAAACAGCACCATCACAATAAACTAGATAGCAGTAGATAACAGTAGATACTAATTATTAAACGATATTGTGCAGCACGCAAGATGGACAGCGCACGCTGGCCGTTTCTCAATTCTCAAGTACGCGAGTACGTACTCGCGTTCTCGGTGAGTACGTACCCGCCGAGAACGCGAGCACGGACTCGCGATATGTACAATTGGAACACCTGCATACCGGAGTTTTTACTGCCGTCCCCTCTTAATTTAACTGAGTAACATGTTATGAAGCTTAACTTTAATCACAGCCAAACCGGTTTACTCAGGAACAAATAAAACACTGAAATAAACCAAACATTAACATTTAGAAGTGATCTAAGTGACTTATATATCATTTCTAACCTCAGTAGTGAAACCTCTATTAATAAAAATAGTGTACATGTACATACGTGTACATACCTTAATAAAAACAAGCAGGTGAGATGTTAGAACGCTTTTATTTCTATTTTAGTGGACACTCAATACTATAGACAGCTGCTGGGGTTTCTTTAACCTGAGTACTGAGTAGTGAGAAGACCGCGAGGCGGGGGGGGGGGTTGAAAATGATGTGCCGGGAGTCCGCTGTTGAGTTTTGGACGAAATGCATTCTGGGATATTTAGCTGTACCAAGTCCACACCGATGCATGCTCGATAAAACGGGCGGAGCGAGAACACATCAGGGACTTTTTCGCGTTCTCGGCTTGATGCGTACTTCGAATTGGAACAGTACTTGGTCTCCTTTTTTTTTTTTTTTTTTAAACCTGTCCCGTTTGGTTCTTTTGCCATCAGAATTATTGTCTAAAGGCGAAGAAAGATGCCCAACGGATTTACTTTACCAAATGGACCATCCCAGCCTTGCCGTAATGGTCCATCTGATTCACCTTTTATTGTTTATTTTATTTTCACTTGCTGAATACGGGACAGACTTGACTGGTGGAAAGAAAGGGGAGAAAGAAAGAAAGAAAGAGGGAAAGAAAAAAAAAAACCTGAGAAGAGGGACGGGGAAAAAGGGCAAAAAACAAAAACCAACAGAATAAGCAGACAAAAAAAAATACATATCGATCACCTGGATCACCTGTTGAGAAAGAAAAAAGAAAGCAAGCAGAAGAAGACAAGAGTAATAAACAAGATCACAATGATATATGGGAATATGACAGTAAATACTAAATATTAAACATTATGGTGCAGCACGTGAGATCGACAGCGCACAGTGTGCTTTGAGGTAGGAGCCCAAAAGGGTGTAGTTTGTGTGTGTGATCACCCGTGTGTACACCTGTGAGCATGAACGCGCTTGTTTTTAAAAGGTTCCTTCATGTAATGATCTGCTAGAGGGTGTGGGGGGCCACTGCCCCGACCTCCAGGGCATGAAGCAGGTATGGAGGAGATCAAAACTCCAGACATCCAGAGGCCCCCAGAACACAAGAGACCAAGGAAGACCAACAGAGGGGCAGCAGCCACTATCCCAGAAAGAGCTGAGGAGAGTCCCAGATGAGGGGTCACTCAGCAGCCGCGGAGCAGAAGCCAGGGGGTTGCAGTGACGTGCCCGTGAGCTCCGCCGGCAGCCAGCTGTGCCTGAGTGACCGAGCCCGGGCCGAGAGGCCGAGGGCACCCCATCCCAGTGGCCCGAGCGAGCCCCAGGCTCCGTGCCCGATAAGCAGCCACCAAGGAGTGAGCCGGTGGGTACCTGGGCGCCACCCGGACACAAAGAACCACCAATGCACCGATGTCTGAGGGGCGTCTGCCACCGGCAGGGGAAGGTGGGGGAGATGGGCCTCAAACCTTGGAGGGCCTGAGATGTCCCCAGAGAGGTGGGGTCTGACACCCAACCTGACATATAGACACAGACAAACTGGCACACACAGATACAAACATCTATTCCCACCCTCATGCTCTCAACACTCACCCAACGTGGAGACAGACATAGAGAGACACTGTACACACAATCACACTCCCCAAGCGTACTCTAAGCCCCGGGTCTAGGTACCCTTGCCCCTGGAGGGGGAAACTGCGCCCAGACCCAGGTGGTGTTACCCTTTTCCCTGCGGTGGAGAAGCAGACCGCCCAGACTCCGCAGCTGCAGGAGGCCCCACATTCCAGACCCCAGTCGGACGGCCAACTCCTCCTCCTAGCCCCCCGCTCCAGCAGGCCGCAGAGAACGGGGTGTAGGAAGACTCAAACCTCCTCCACCCGCTCATATGTAGTGTTGATGTATGTGTGTTCTAAGGTGCATTTAAAACCCAGGAGGGCATGGAGCTAACTGCCAGAGCAGCAGGTAAGCGTATAGCCCTCCTGCTAGCCCTCAATGTCTACGTGTATTTAAAATTGAGAGGTGGGCAGCGACGCCAGGGGTGAGGTGTACACCCTGATGGTGATTGGAATCCGTGTAGCGTGCCCACCCCCAAGATCCTATATGTATGTGTAATGAGAGTGTGAGTAATGTGAATGTCTAAGTTGTGGGATAAAATTGAGGCAGAGGCAGCCAGAAGGGGACAGAGGGGGATGTCTCCTCTGCACCCCTGGTGACACACCCCTACCCCAAGGCCCTGCATGTGTGGGTGATTGTGGTGGAGCGGGAAGAGGGAGGCAGCTGGAGATGGGGAGGGAAGGAAGGGAGGGGCAAGTGACCCCTCCCTGGGGTCAGCTCCCCCGCTGACCCCAGTAGGCACCCCCATACTCTGCAACCCGCCAGGGAAAGGGGGGCCCAGGCCCATCCAGACCGGGGCCCAGTGGAGCAGCGCCTCCCGGCCCCACAGAGCCCGGGACAGTCCACCTGACCCCACCACAGAGAAAACTGCACCCACCCCATCATCCACTCATCTTCCAGACTACACAAGACAATAGACGCCCAGGCTGAGATCTTCCTCCACCTCTCCTGTATCTCCCCCTCCTGCAGAGAGAGTTCCTGAAGAGAGGAAGGCTCCTGCAGGATGTGACAACCTCCCCCACCAGTTGAAGAGCCCCCCAGGTGGTTCGATGCACAGGCGGCACCCTGCGCCAGGACTGGGCCCCCATACACCCACCCGCCCACAACCCCGGCAACACACCAACCAGGACCCAAGCCCCTGAGGCTTGGCCAGGGCCCCAGCCCAGAGACGGAGTGCCCCCAGAACCTCATGCCCATCCCAGACCCACCCAGGGGCAGCCAGGCTACCAGGTCAGTAACCCACGTCCGTCAGCACAGACCCTCCCCTAGCCCTGCTGCACGCAGCCACGAGGAAACCGTCACCTAAGAGCCAACAGAGCCCCTAATTGGCCATGACCGCTAGTACTTGGTCTCCGACTGATGACGTATCACGAGTACACGAGAACGCAAGTATGCACAAGTACGCATATTGAGAAACGCCCAATGTGTTTTGAGGCAGCAGCCAAGAAAGGTGTAGTCCGCGTCTGTGAACACCCGTGTGCATACCTGTGTGGATCAGCATGCTTGTATTCCAAAGGTTTCTCCATGTAACAATCTGCTAGGGAGTATGGGGAGCCATAGCCCCGTCCCCCAGGGCATGAAGCAGGTATGGAGGAGGTCCAGGCCCCAGATATCCAGAGAACCCAGGGTACGAGGACCCGAGGAGGACCACCAAAAGGGGGGGAACCGTGCCACCCTCCTGGGAAGAGCTGAGTAGAGCCCCAAACGGGAGGTTACCCAGCAGCTACGGAGCAGAGGCCAAAGGGGGTTGCAGTGGCGTGCCCGCGGGCTCTGCCGGCAGCCAGCTGTGCCGGAGAGGACAGAGCTTCAGGCCCAGAGGCCTGAGGGCACTCCATCCCCTGGAAGGGGCCCAGCCGGGCCACAGGCGCCAGGCCCCGCCCATCGGCCACCAGGAGTGAGCTGGTACATACATGAGCGCCCAGCCCCAGTTGACAAGGACCACCAACACACCAACGTCTGAGGGCATCAGCCACTGGCAGGGAGTGTGGTGGGGGGAGATAGGCCTCCGTACTTTGGAGGACCTGAGATGTTCCCAGAGAGATTGAGTCTAAGACTCAACCTGACATATAGACACGGACGAACAAGCGCCCGCAGACACAAACGTGCATTCCCACCCCATATACACAACCAAATACTCGGCACTCACCCAACGTGTAGACAGACACAAATAGACACTGCACAGACAGTCACACTCCCCAAACATACTCTATATCCCAGGTCCAGGTACCCCCGCCCCGAGAGGGACAAGCCGCACCTAAACCCAGGAGATGTAACCCTTCTCTCTGGGGTGGAGGCAAGCGGACCACCTCCTTATCTGCAGTAGCAGGGAGGCTCCGCATCCCAGACCCCAATCTGACGGCCAGCACCTCCTCCCAGCCCCCCAGCCCTGGTGGCTAACAGAACTGGGGTGAGTGAAGACCCCAAACCTCCCTACGCCCGCGCATGTGTAGTGTTGCTGTGTGCTGTTCTAAAGTGCATTTAAAACACAGGAGGGCATGTTCGTGCTTCCTGCCAGAGAGCAGCACGGCTCCTCCCGAAAACCCTTAGTGTCTATATGCATTTAAAATTGAGGGTAGGGCACCAGCGCCAGAGGTGGGTTGGAATACACCGACCATCCTCTGGATGCTGTAAAATGTGCCCACCCCCAAGGCCCTATATCTGTGTGTTATGTGAGAGTGTGAGTAATGTGGATGTCTAGGTTGCAGAATAAAATTGAGGCACAGGCTGCCTGGGGTAGATTTTTGTCAAGTGCAACAAACAGGAAAGTTTAATGTATTATAAGAAAACTACCTTGGGTCTGTAAAAATCAATAAACCATGAATCTGACACCGGCTTACTGAAAAGTTTTTATTACAATAGAAATTGAAAAAAAAAAAAAAGTATAGAATAAAATCCAAGAATATGCCTAAAATAATTGATACGTCCTCAGCAGGTGAGGTAGGTCATCCCACTCCTGGCATAGGCACTCTGCCAGAGAGAGAAGATGGACGGCATGTTGTTCAGTAGGAAAAAACACATTTAAATTCCTGTCCAGAGTGTATTTCTGACACAAGGTACAGAGATTTGCTTCAAATAACTTGATTTTTTTTTTTTTTTTTGGGGGGTCTGGTAATAACTGGTTTGTTTAGCAGAGTGTTCTTTTCAGCGGTTCACAGACTCTTTCTTGTGACAACCAAAATCACAAACATGACTAGTTAGTACCAAAAAAAGACCCAAAGGTTTGTTTAAAATAATATAAAAATACCTCCCACAACTCACATTTGAGCACAAAAAAAAAGAAAAAAAAAAGATGGCTGTGGGAAAATCCCACCTTTGTTTTGACAACAAATTCACGAGCAAACCAAAGTATGCTGACATTTCAAACAATTAACTTTTTTAAATGTCACATTTGCATTCAACTGAACTTTGAATCCTGTTTTACAAAAAGCAAGGATGCTTGTTTTGACTCCGATCAAATTAAAGTTACTGATTCAGCAATCAATAACTTTAATCTTACAGGTTAAGACATGTACAGAAAAAGTAAAACATCTAAACCAACCCTTTAAATTAAGAGTATAGTATGCAGTAGTTATACGACTTTTAACCTATGAATTTTTTTATTTTTTTAAAAAAAAGAAGAAAATCAGCTGTGGAAAAGAGTTTCTCTTTGTGTACATACTGTGTGTCTGTAGTTGTATCTTCTAATAGCCTCTCGGATGTGACAGGGCTGGATCGCTCCGCTGGGAGGCTCCACTGTAGCCGGACAGCTCTGAAGCACAATCATGAGTAATAAGTATTAATGCAAATACAACAAAGGACACAATGGAATGTTTTGGATGTTTCCTTTAGTAACGTGAAGTTTTCCATGAGCTGAAAAGGGTCACCTTTGTCTTGTGTGTTTAGAGCCTTACATTTTGCAATTGGCAATAACATCAGTTATTATGTATATTAAGAAAATTGACAGAGTAGATACTCTACATCTGCATGAAGACTTTCTCCTAAACATTTGCTTAAAGTCTGACTCAAAATTAGTACAATCAAGGGATTCATACAGCAAAATGTTTGTTATTGTCAGAGCATTTATTCATTATTCATCATAAGTCCTTCTAAAAATATGATCAAGCAAATAAATGTACAATAAATCACAACAATTACTGGCTACTTTAGTTGTACCTGGCGTCCAAACTTTAGACCTATTTAACCCAGACACTCTTGCTTTGATTCAGGACTATTAACAACTGTTTTGATCTCTAGAATTATACTGAATCTCTGTTTCATTTAAAATGAAAACCACTGGTTTGGGATCATACCTGCAGTGACGCTAGTGACTTCTCTGACAACATCCATCATACAAAACAAACATTTATGCACCAGATACTTAATAATAATTTACAAATTAAAAAGGATGTTTTACAGGGTGTATTTGTGCAGCCAAAAGCCCCTTAATCCCCCAACTTTGCGGCATCCTTTATTCCACGGTCGTATTGATGACGATCTTTTGTTAAGCACACTTTATATAGATCCCATGTAAGGTTGTTATGCCATTGTGAGGCATACATATATATATATATATAAAAAAAGAAGTGGTTACCTGTGGTGCGGGTAACACTAGTTTGGAACGTTTTTTGGTAAACTCAGCCACTCCGCTGGTCTGCAGGATGGCAGACGGCAAGTCACTCTCCTTCTTCTTCTTTATCTTCTGTTTATCTTTCTTCCTCTCCCTCTTTTCAGTCTCACTATAAAAAAAACACAACAGGGCTTATGAATGGATGAAGACAAAAAAATTTGGAACACATTTTGATCCTTATTATTTATATTATATAACATTAGCGTGACAATCTCATGCCTTCGCTGGGAGAAGCCAAGAACCAAGGAAAATATTTAAGTGACATAAACAAGGAACCTTGTTAGCATACAGAAAAGCACCAGTAGTTTAAAGTGATACTAACTTGCGTAATTCTCCATCCAAGTGCTGCTGTCTGAGCCTCTTGAAATTAGGCTCCTGAGCATCATACTGCTCCATGCTGGTGTCATAGAAACCCTTAAAGTAAACAAAAGACAACAATTACTACTGTAAGATTAAGTTAATCTCACTGCTGATGTTGTGGGTTATTTTTAAGGATACAACACATAAAGCTGTGGTTACCGGTGCAGGTTTCTTTTCAAAAGGGATTTCAGCATTATAGTCTACTCCTCTCTTCTTCGTTCTCTTCTTCTGAACATCGATTCCTGCTGCTCTCAGCTCTCTGCGTTTCTGCAGAGCAGCCAGCCGCCTACAGTATGACATCAGGAAAAAAAAAAAGAGTCAAATATGATCATTTTATTATTACATGTCAACTGCTCTGTAAGAGGTCCAGTTATGGACCTCTAAGACAGCTTGTCTTAGAGCAATTGTAAAAACATTAAATTAGCTGAACCTGGCTTCCTCCAGCTGTTT
Source organism: Oreochromis aureus (assembly GCF_013358895.1). Classification (NCBI taxonomy): domain Eukaryota; kingdom Metazoa; phylum Chordata; class Actinopteri; order Cichliformes; family Cichlidae; genus Oreochromis; species Oreochromis aureus. The sequence goes on along the minus strand of NC_052954.1, from coordinate 29,602,020 downwards.
CTCTCTGGCCTTCCTCTTCGCTTTCTTGCCCTGGGTGTTGGCCAAACGAGCCCTGGCCTCTGAAAGCATCTCCAACTCATCTACAGACCGATGAAGACAGACAGACAGACACACAAAACAGATTGGTTAGATACCACATATGACTGTTATGATTAATCTTATTTTTAAACGCTGACATGACTCGACTGAAAGTACAACACTGTAGAAAGGAAATTTTTTAAAAATAATTAAATATAAAAATGTACAAGATAACTAGGAAGCAAATCCATTCTTAACATCAGGATACATTCTCTTGTTGGCTCGATAAATCTGACAGCATCTGACAGTGTGTTTTTGTACCTTCGTCCATATCCACAGGGTCAGGTCTGGCAGGTTTTGTTTCAGGATTGGGATCAATTTCTCCTGGTTTCAACTTTCTGGGGTCATCTCCCACTTCCTCCTCATTGTCTCTTTGAGCTGCTTTGTCCCTGAATAAAACACAAAATGCATCTCAATTACAAATCAGCAATGATTAGCAACAATGAATGCTCCTGGACATACAAGGTGAAAAGCCACAGAATTACAAAACATAGTGAATAAATGTGTCTTTAGAGATAAACATACAGCAGGTATTCGTAGTGTTCCAGACACTGAGCAGCAGTCCTTCCTATGATAGGAGCAATGGTCCTCCACTGGGTGGGCATCAGCTTGGCCAAGTGAAGCAGCTTCTCCTCCTCTTCTCTGGACCATTCTGTTTTCTTGATACTGGGGTCCAACCACTCGTACCTACAGACAGAAACAAAGCGAGAGGAGAAGGTCTTTATTTCGCTCTTTTTAAAGAGAGATTTGAAAGCTAAAAAAGAAAATCACAGACAGAAGAAACAAACAATGTATGTAGAAGTTTAATTAATCTCATGTTTTTGACACATCACACATCTCTGACTCAAAACTCACCATCGGGCTTTACACTGTTTTGCAGACTTTCGGTGCAGCAGGGAGGCGATACGGGACCACTGGTTTTTCCCATATTTCATTACAGCTGCCTTGAGGATCTCATCCTGAATAAATTTTTTTTTTTAAAAAGGAACAGATGTCCATAAATTAAATGGATGTGCTGAATAACAAATGATTTAATAAGACTAAACATGTCAAAATCTTTTATCCTCAATCCGCAGTGGGCTGATTCATTTTCATCCCAGTGCTGAAATACAATTATATTATCCCCTATCTTTTGCTCACTTATAAACATTTATGAAGTCTTGTGGTTTGTTATTTTGGCCATCTAGATTGCCAAATATTCGCTAACTGTAAACATGTATCTCCAAAAGTTGAATCTGTTCATCTGGACGTAGCGTTTTGTGGGAGAAATGTTTCGTCACTCATCCAAGTGACTTCTTCAGTCTCAGCTGACTGCAGGTTTCCCCAAACCTTACAAACAGTACATTTGCATAATGACTGAAACCAGCCCACTGAAGGAACAATGGGCTGTGAGGTCAGTTCCTTAATCATAATTATGCAAATTCCCATGACCATTGATCAACAATCACTGACCAAAACCCACTGATCAAAGAACACTGATCAATGGCCATGAGTACCATTCACAGAGAAGATGGCGAAAGATGTACCCTTAGGCCCCCTCCTCGATTCAGAGATGGTCTTTCACTTTTCACGTAAATGGCCTCCTTGACTCCGCGCTCAAACCAGCGTTCTTCCCTGTCCAGGATGTGTACATCCTCATCGTTGAAAGAGTGTCCACTGGCCTGTAGGTGTAAATAAACTGCAGAGTCCTGGCCTGACGAGGTAGCTCTTCTGTGTTGTGCCATCCGCCGCCAGAGGTTGTTTGGTTTTCCCAATGTATAAATCCTGGCAATCCTCCTGGCACTTAACAGCGTACACTATGTTACTCTGTTTGTGTCGGGGACCCGATCCTTGGGTGGACCAGTTTTTGGCGCAGCGTATTTTGGGGTTTAAAAGCCACAGAGACCCGGTGTTTGAGAAAAAATGCGTCTCAACTGCTCCGATACTCCTGACACATATGGGATCACTACAGGTTTTCGCCTGGGCAGTGGTTGTCCTTCTCTCCTGGATCGGCTGGAGCTTTCTTTTAGGTGCCTTCCAGCTTTGACAAAAGTCCAGCTGGGATAACCACATTTACTCAGGGCCTTCTTGATGTGCTGTTCTTCTGCCTCCCTGGCCGCTGTGTCTGTGGGGATGGTGTTCGCTCTGTGTTGTAGCGTCCTGATGACACCCAGTTTGTGCTCCAGTGGATGATGAGAGTCAAACCTTAGATACTGGTCCGTATGTGTAGGTTTACGGTACACGTCAGCTTTTAGATGTCCCCCATTACTGATGGAAATCTCACAGTCTAAGAAGGCTAACCTGCCACTTTTCATATCCTCCCTGGTGAATTTGATGTGTTGGTCCACCGAGTTAATGTGATGCGTGAAATGTAGTACGTCCTGAGATTTGATTTTCACCCAGGTGTCATCCACACCATTGATCAGTGTTCTTTGATCAGTGGGTTTTGGTCAGTGATTGTTGATCAATGGTCATGGGAATTTGCATAATTATGATTAAGGAACTGACCTCACAGCCCATTGTTCCTTCAGTGGGCTGGTTTCAGTCATTATGCAAATGTCCTGTTTATAAGGTTTGGGGAAACCTGCAGTCAGCTGACACTGAAGAAGTCACTTGGATGAGTGACGAAACGTTTCTCCCACAAAACGCTACGTCCAGATGAACAGATTCAACTTTTGGAGATTTACCTTCCTGGATGATTGAGAATGCATCAAGATGTAAACATGTATGTTAGCTGCGTGCACGCAACTCAACACAAGCACGAAATAAAGTCTTAAACACAGCTGGCGATAATTTAAATAAACTTAAAATGCAACACGGGATAAATTCGTTAAGTGAGTAGCTAGCTTCATGCTAACTCGAGACCATAGGTTTGCTTTCGGAGGTTAGCATCATGCTAACCAAGCTAGCCATGTAAACACGTACCTCAGTGTTGCGCCAGACGCCTCCTTTAATCATAATTCGCGGCATCTTGGCGGCTTCGTTGTATCTCCTCCTTCAGTGAAATGCTATAAGTGATTCTTATCCAATTGTGGTGTTTTGTAGCTTTAGATTAAAACAAAACAAAAATCCAACTACAAACCAAGCGCTGCGAGGGAAAAGGCGACATGCACCATACCGGAAACTCACAACGGGTCCACCAAATGAATTGTGGGTAATTTGGTCGACGAGTAATGACGAAAATTGATGACAGTTTCCTTTACCCCTCCTACCCATCGACTGTAGAAGGAACTTGATTAAACAGACAAAGTCCATGAAAAGCAATCACCATAGCTGATAAGGAGCTCGTCATCAGCCAGTTAGCCGATGACACCACACTCTTCTTGAAGAATGCAAACCAAATCCCTCCAGCCCTTAGTGTGATTAATGATTTCTCTGAGGCCTCTGGTTTATGCCTAAATCTAAGAAAGTGTGAGTTACTAGCAATTAAAGACTGCCCTGCAAATACTATCTGTAATATTTCTGTTAAACAAGAAGTCACATACTTGGGACTGTTGATATCCAAAGACCAAAAATCAAGATGCTCCTCAAACTTCACTCCAATTATACAGAAAACCCTAAAAAAGTTCAACCAGTGGCTGCAAAGGGACTTGTCGTTGAAAGGTAGAGTGTTAATTACTAAAGCTGAAGAGATATCCCGATTAACATATGCTGCTCTCTCCTTACATCTGGATAAGAAAATTAGTAAAGATATTGACCGTATGCTCTTTAACGAGTCAGGTGGGCTTAACTAACGTTTTAGACTTTTCTACTTTAAATAACACTTTCAAAATTAATTGGGCTAAACATTTTCTTAAAAACCCTACCTCTATCTGGAACTTTATACCATATCATGTTTTCTCTCGTTTTGGTGGCTTTAATTTTATTTTAAATTGTAATTACAATGTTGAGAAACTCCCTGTAAAACTTTCATCCTTCCATAAGCAAGTCCTCTTAGCGTGGACCCTCATTTATAAACACAACTTCTCACCTCACAAATACCTTATCTGGAACAACAGAGACATTTTATTTAAAAATAAATCACTTTTCCTGAAAACTTGGGTCCAAAATGGGATCCTATTGGTGGCTCAGCTGGTTAATAAAGAGGGACAAGTACTTACTTACAACGACTTCATTGCACTATATAATTTTCCAATCAGTGTTCAGGAATTCTCAATGGTGCTTGGTGCCATACCCTCAGGGACTCTAATGTTATATAAAAACACTGACAGCTCAATATCTACCTCAGTCACTCTCCCTGATCCAGCTGAGTCACCAATAGGAAAAATCTGCTTTTCACAGGAACTTGGTAACAGCAATAAGAGAATACGTAGTTTATTCCAAGAAGATGTCGTCTCTCTCCCATATGTAATATCTTACTGGAACCGATATGTTCCAGATATCAAGTGGAAGACAGTCTGGATGATCCCCCATAAATATTTGATTGTAAATAAGGTGAAGGAAGTCTCATTTAAAATTCTACATAAATGTTATCCAGTCAGTCACTACATGGTAAAATTTAAAAGAGACATAAATACTAACTGTACTTTCTGTGGGGATCATCCAGAAACTGTGACACATCTTTTTTGGCACTGTTCTTTTACACAGAGATTCTGGAAGGAATTTAGCAGTTTTGTTATTGTCCATATTTTAAGTGAATTTTCTTTACGATGGGAAAATGTTTTATTCTGTTTCTTTAAGTTCCCCAAGAGGAATGATAAATGTTTTTTTTTATGATAAATTTGTTAATACTTTTAGCTAAATTTTTTATCCATAAATGTAAGTTTACTAACAAAACACCATATTTCTGTCATTTTTTTTAAGGCTGTGGAAATGTATATACAATCAATATCAGACTCTACCAACAAAAAGGCTCTCAAAACAATATATATCTGTGAATTTTTGCGTGTATTCTTGTAACTTTTTACCCCTGGCTTTGTGTGTTCATGTTCTGTTGTTTTGTATACTTCATCTGTTCATATGTTGTATACTCATTGTTTGTTAAATAAAGTTTAACAAAAAAAACAAAAAAAACAAATTGGAACAGTAAAAAAAAACAAAAAAAAAAGTCTATGAAAAGCACACACCACAGCATCAATACATGTTAAAAAAATAATTAAATAAGTTTACTAATTAAAAAATTTATTAAAAATCGTAACAAAAATGCATATATACATCTGAACATTTAAACATAAATAACTTGTATAAAAAAAGTTGGAAAACATATCCTCTGTGTATACACATTTTCATTTAATGACAGCATATCTATTATTCCATACTGGTGTTACATGTAGCGTGAAAATATGTTTCTCAACCAGTTTCGAATAGATATAATCATAATCAGAATACTTTATTGATCCCTAGGGGAAATTATTTTTCGTTACAGTGCTCCATTATAAACAAACAGTAAAAAAGACAGACAATACACAACTAAGAATAGCACCATATATACAAGCATATATATACATAAAGTCACTTATTAATAAATAGCTGAAAAAGAACATGTGCAAGAAGGGTGTAGCTGTTGCAGTAAACAGTGTGTTAAGTGGATGAGTTGTACAGGGAGATGGCCACAGGCAGGAATGATTTCCTGTGTCGTTCAGTGGTGCTTTTCGGTAATCTCAGTCTGACCAGTGTCAGTCTCCTGTGACTGACCAGCATGTCATGGAGTGGGTGGGAGGTGTTATCCAACATTGTCTTTATCTTACGGATCAGTTTATCGAGTCTGTTGGCATCTGCGGCCCTCAGCCTGCTCCCCCAGCATGCAACAGCATAGAGGATCACACTGGCCACAATAGACTCATAGAAAATCCTGAGCATTTTCTGGCAGATGTTGAAGATCTTGAAGCGAGATCATTCAACTGCAGACCAGACAACAAACGACGGAGGCACCAGACAAGTGCAATCAAACGATGAGTTTATTGACAACGGAGAACAACCATCAGCATATGGCTTATTTGCTCTGACAAAAATACACTGAGTTCTGGTTTTATAGCATAGAGGATCACACCCCCACATACACGTCAATACAGGTCAAAAATACATTATGTCCAGTCATTGTTTACAGACAAGGGTACATCTTGTACATCTCTAATAACTATAAACAGACATATAACTTCTCTCTTTGATAACACCTTCCTTTTAAGGTAATAACTTCAAGCTTCAGGGCCTCTAAGGGCTAATAATGGACCCTCGTCCTCAATCACTAAGTAGACAGAATTGGCGCAGGTCTCAAATAAGAAGCAGAAGACACTTGGGCCTTCGCTCAGGCCTGCTACTAGATTTATGTGTATTGTAAGCATGCATGCAATTAACCTGCTATGTTCTCATCTTCCCTCAACATGTATCACCTGGACACTCTCACCAGTGAAGCTTAAAACCCTCTTGGATAGAACATCAACTCTAAACAAGCACAGTTATGCATTGTGTATAGAATGAACTCAACCTGTGAATAGAATGAATGTGATGACAAACATATTCAATGCAATATGAACCCTGTAAACAATATTACTGATAAAATAATACTGTAGAACATGTTATTAATGCATTTATCATAAGGCAGATTATATGGCAGCAATAAAAGAATCTCTAAATCCCAACAATCTTCAGTCACCTCAAAAAATAGAGACGACTCTGGGCCTTTCTGTAAAGTGCTGTGGTGTTTGTAGCCCAGTCCAGTTTATTGTCAATGTATACTCCAAGGTTTTTATAGTCCTCCACAATGTCCACATTGACCACCTGGATTGAAACAGGGGTCAAGTGTTTCCTGGTCTTCCTGAAGTCCACTATCAATTCCTTGGTCTTTGCCACGTTGAGCTGCAGATGATTCTGCTCACACCACGTGACAAAGGAGTCGACCACAGCCCGGTACTCTGTCTCATCATCCCTGCTGATGCATCCAACCACCGCAGAGTCATCAGAAAACTTCTGAAGATGGCAGGTCTCTGTGCAGTGGCTGAAGTCTGTGGTGTAGAGGGTGAAGAGGAAGGGGGAGAGGACAGTCCTTTGTGGTGCCCCTGTGTTGCTGATTACCTTGTCAGACACACACTGTGGGAGACGTACATATTGTGGTCTTCCTGTCAGGTAATAAACAATCCAGGACACCAGAGAAGCATCCACCTGCATCGCTGTTAACTTATCACTCAGGAGGGTCGGCCTGATGGTGTTGAAAGCACTGGAAAAGTCAAAAAACATGACCCTCATAGGAACCGTTGATATGTAAGTTCCTGAATTCAAATCATAATAAAAAGTCTATTCCTCCTAAATTTTGAAATAAAAAAACAAACAAGCTGCTCAAACAACAATTTATTCAAACTTAAACATTCATTTTAATATCAATATAATTTTTTAAACTTAAATGCATTCTGCAATGTATTTAATTTATCTGAATGATTAATGGAATGGTCTTTATTTTTGTGTTTAAAGGTTTTTCACCTACCTACCTACCTACCTACCTATCTATCCAGCAAAACAGCTACCTAAGAAACTGGTCAAAAAATAAATTGAGTGAAATTCAAAGTCTGGTCTTTTTCAAGTGTGGGCACCTCACAGACAGAGAACACTTGACAGGTATGTTAAACCAAAAATAACGATCTACTATTAAGGAAGGGATTTAACCATTTTAACTTTAAAACACCAACACCAGGTGGCATCTGTCATTCTGACAAGACAGGCATATGTCGAGACATTATGTCATTAAAGGTTACCAGGCAATCAAAAGAAATGTGCAGGATGGTCAGCAGAGTACAGCTGAGACACAAGGTCTGATGCAGTGTCCTGCTGACTAGGTGAGTGGATGAATAAATACAGAGCTGCTTGCTGTCTGGAACTCAAAGTCCCACAGGACCTTACCTCTGCTGTTGTCAGTCACCTTTGTGGTGTCTCCCATAGGGACTTGGGGACTTTTAGTCCGTATGTGGCACAGATGTTCCTCACCACTTGGTTGTGCCTCTCAGTGTATGCGGTCTCAGTTTGCATCTTACAGTCTGGCAATATGTGTTTGATAGTCTGCAGGACATCTTTGCACAGTCTGCAACTTGGGTCCTGTCATGTATGGTAGACTCCTGCCTCTTTGGATGCAGTACTTATGGCCTCTTCTTCTGCTGCCATGATCAGAATTTCTGTGCTGTCCTTTAAGCAGGCCTTTTCAAGCCACTGGTAGGATGTCTTGGCTTCAGCCATTTCCTCTATCAGTCAACAGCACATCACGTGTAAAAGCTTGGTCTTCTATGGCGGTTCCTTTTCCTGTTCTGCATATATACATGAAACAAATATTCTCTGAACACAAAAGCTAAATATGAATCTCCTCATCATTCCTTGTTGAGCTGTGTTGTGTTGCAGAATTCATCTTGGTGTATCCACCTACCTTTGGGAGAAACCTGATTGACTCACTCTCACCTATGACTAAAATCCATTTCAGATCCTAGCTTCCAAAATCTGTAACTGCACCAATACCTACCACGGAGACACAAGTTCTATTTAGGAATGTGCCTATGTTATGTTATTAAAGTGAATGTAGTGTATTTATTTTCCTTTATTTATATTTATTTTCATGAGATATTCTTCTTTCTCAGTGTTCTCGTCTTCTGGCCTGTGGTCTGTTTCCATATTCTAAATAAACACCCAGATACTTGGAGCGCTGATGTTTTTATTCAACTCGGTCTCTGAAGTACATATTTACTGATTTCACACAAATGATACGAGGCTACATGTATGTTCTTCACACATTAGCACAACACGGAGAACACTTACAACAACATGACAGTAGACATGCACAAAACAAGGCAGTGACAGGAGTCAGCACTGGTGGCTTACTGTGCCGAACCACCACTGGCCTGAACACAAAGAGCCAACCAATCACAATGGGTGATTTCACTGATTTGACAGGGTGTGGGGATGCGGAGAGGACAGTGAGACAGAGGAGGAGAAGAAGTAAAGGAGAAAGGAGAAGGAGAGAGAGCTGAGGGGCTAATACCTAAAATAGTAAGACAAATCATAACACTGAGCACCATAATAAACAATACATATGTTCAGTATTGACAATAAATATCAGTAATCTCATAAATAATATTTCTCAATATTGTTTTTTTTAATAACATATTTCCTTAAATCTCATTTAAGCTGCAAACTTTCCCATCAGACAGTTTCATTTACCTTTCTGGTGTGGACACACACTCTTTCTCTTTCACACACACACACACACACACACACACACACACACACACACACACACACACACACACACACACACACACACACGTTTTCTTTCCACTCTTACTTTTTAAGTACAATTCTGTCCAGTGTTACGAGAGCAATACTGCAGGACCGGGAGACACAGGGTGATCTTAAGGTGATTTAAAGGTGATGCTTAGCTCATTGGGGGGGCAGGTCACATGCAGACTGATATGTACAACTGTAAACTCCTTCACCTCCCACCCTCTTTCATCTTTCTGCCTTTACTTTATTCTACTTTTACACATCCATTAAGATACATGCCTGTCTCTTGTCCCATCATTTAATCCCCTCCACTCTCATCTTCCTTCTCTCTTCAATGGCCCCTTCCCCTATTCCCCCCCTTTGCTCTCTCCCCTCTTCTAATTGTGTCTATTTCAGGTCTCCAGCGTCCCCCTGGATGGTTTTCTTGATGCGTAGCAACATCGTGGTCAGCCACTGGTCCAGGCGAGACACAGAATCAAACTCCTTCACGGCCTCCGTGAACGCCTCGCTATTCTGCTCCTCGTGGGCTTCTAGCAGTTTCTGTTGCACAGAGGAGTGGCGAATAGGCGAATGTTCATGGGAAAAAACACACAAATGGCACAATTAAGCTCTGATTAGTAGCAGCAGTGTTTTTAATGATCATATTCTGTGGACTTTGCTTCCCATCATAATGTTATTATGACTATTTACATTAAATACTATTGTAAGAAATCTACATGCTTGATTTCAGTGTCTAAACTTAACTAAAGGTGCGATATCTGAAGACATATCAACTGAAGTTGGGGTAAGGCTGGGCTGTACCTTTGTGTAATGCCAGTTTGAACGACAAGATGGTGCACTAAGTCAGTGCAATTTTTATTTAATCACGTAAGTCAAAGATGGAGAGCTACAAAAATATACAAACTTAAATATCAACAAACGTTTGAAAACATTTCAATGCATCCACTAGTAAACAGCTCCCCCTGGTGGTGAAAAGTTTAGTCCAAACCTTTGCAGAGGTTAAAAACAAAAATTACATTTACATTTTCCAGGAATTTCCTTCATAAATCATTGTCTGCTTGTTGTAAAGACAGTTTTACTTTATTTTTCATAAAATTATTGTTTCAGTGTAACAGATTTTATAAACCATTAAAACCTTGCATAAATGCATAAATACAATATTTATGCAAACTTAGAAAGTTACGTTGAAAAAAACAAGAAAAGGTAATTTACCTTTAACAGTTTGAGCTCTCTGGAGTCTGAGAAGGCTGGAAACATCTCTTCATACTTCTCGATGGCCAACTGAAACACACAGGCGTTAGTGTTAAGGGTACGTGTAAACTGATTTCTGCTAAAATAAACAATTAAGCATGAAACCCGACCCACAAATACATCAGATTCAGTGTGCATGTGTCTGTGCGGACTCAGTGGCTGGCTATAGTTGTTGTTTGTTGTGTTACCTTGGCATTGAGCTCATCCACAATGAAATGACAGAGCGATGCCTTAAAGAAATACTCTTTTGCGTTGTACTTGAGTAGGGGATTGTCCATGGTGCTCATTGCAACCTAAAACACACATGGAGGCACAAACATTAACCAAAGTGGGCAAATGCCATAAACGACCAGTTTTTAAAAACACTCTCTTTAACTTGATACATTTTTGGTCACTTATGCTCTCTTTTGTTTCTATTAGTAATACATTTTGAAATGGGATGAAATATTATAAAAAAGGGTTCTTTTCAAATACAATAATAACTGAACATTATTGCATTTATAAAAGCAAAATGGGTAAAACAATCAGTTGTTACCTGCTCATAGATTTCAATCGCTTTCTGGTACTGTTCCAGCTGAGCGCTGTAGTGTCCGACCTTCAGAAGACATTTGTTAGCTGAGCTGAAAAGACACAAACAAGAAATTTTACTTTAACATCTGCTGTTTCTTTCATACTGAATCTTCCTACAGATGACTGACAGTTTTTTACCCACAGGCTGTATACAAAGCATATTATCCAGCTGTAAAGACCATCAGGCTTGGCTGAGTGAGCATCACTCAATGACCACTTCATCATATTGTACGAGAGGCACCTTTAGCATGAAACACTCCACCAGTGTCAACAATATCACAGTCACATTTATACATGTATAGTTATACATTTTCCCCTACAAGGGCTATAACCACTGCTTATATTTTAATTACAGATCAGGTTCTCAGTTTTTTCTCACTAATCAGACTAAAGAGTGATCCATCAAACTCCAAGAAACACAACTTTCCCCAAATCAAAAGAAATAAGAGTCCATAACACAAAAATACCAAATAAGCAATAAAATCAGCAACCCCACTTCCGGATTGACCCTCTGTGTAAACTCTTATGTTTTCCTTTGTCCTTTGTTCAGTTGTCTGTAATCATAGTCTGGTTGGTTCCTTCCAAGTTTTCACAAAATGATATACTAGTTTCATAAGTATGCTGATGAATATGGGGTAAATTTAGTAGTTGAACACAATAGGTTTGCAAAAAAAAATGTATAAAGATAGCATTAACATCCACAGTTAGTTTAAGAGAGAGCACCTCCAGGAGACAACAAAGAGGGGTAGAGAAGACAGAAACTGTCATGGTCCCCGTGTCTCCCTGGCCTGCTCTGTGTTAGGCAACATGTTTTTTTGTTGTTTTATGATCTCTGTCTTTTGCTCTCTCTCCTCTGTCTGGGCAGAGCTCATCACAGGCTCCTGCCTCTGGCCCACGCACCTGTCTCCAATCACAACACCTGCTGCTCATCTCCTGCAATCCTGAGCACTATTTAAGATGGCGGTTCTATGCTACTTGTCACTGGATTGTTGAGTAATCTTCGTTAGTCTGCCCGGCAATTTCTGATCTGAATCTGTGAATTTATCTTGGTCAGTCTCTAACCGAGTCCTCTGTGTGAACAGATCTTCCTGGACCCGTCCCTGTAAACCCAAGGGACCTGAGAGCGTTTGAGTGGCAAAGTGCTTGGAAGCGTGAGTGCCTACAGAAGAGAGTGGAGTGGAATTCCGAAGAGTGTGGCGTGTGTGTGGATCTTTCCCTTTCCCACGGACCCTGGAGCCCTGGTCCCCTGCCTCCCAACCCCTGCATGTTGTACATATTTGCAGTTGGTGTTTCACTGTAAATAAAATCACTACTTTGCAAAGGATTCCTGGTCTGCGCCTGAGTCCGTTTGAGTAACCTGAAAAAAGTGGTCTTTCTACTTTTAGTAATAGAAATAACTGTTTATTAGAACTGGTGGTTTTATTAATATTCTAATTTATCAACCTGCAAATGGTAATATGTTGTTTTTAACCCATTATAATGTCAAAAATTCCAGTAACTGTGATCTACCAAGTCAGAAGGTTTGTGTAATCATACCCACACAGAGACTTTCTGCTGTTTCTCTGTACTCCCTCGATCATTTACTGTGATCCCGTAGATCACATCAGCTTTAAATCACAAATTTATTTTACTTAAAATAAAAAAATATTTTGTGCATTGTTTAGTTTCTCAAATATGTTTAAAATTGACTTGAGTTCAGGAAAAATGTGTCTAAGATTGAAAGATGTGAGACAAATCTCTAGTGGCCATTTTCAATCAGAGTCACAGCTCAGCAACATCCAATAATCGTAAATGTTTTGCTCTTATATCTGTTTTTTAAATTGCCCCACTGCTTGATTGCAAAAATAATAAACAAACCTGACTCTATAAATAAATGTCGGTTTTAGCATTATGTATGTACTATATAGTTATTTAGCTTTTAAGCTTTACTGATAATTTTCAAACAGCTCATTTACCTGTTAGATTCTTCTCCCTTGTAGTAGTCTGCTGCCTGCTCGTAGTGGGCAATGGCCTGAAAACACACACACAGACGAGGACATTCAGAGCGTCGCACATAGATCCAAAATCTTTTCATCCCAAAGAAAGGAAGGAAGTCCTTTTACTCCCCACTTTACCTTCTCAATGTCCACCAGCTCTGACTCATAAATCTCTGCTATAGTGATGTGATGTTTGGCTGCAATGGTAAACCGACCCTGTAGTCAACACACACACACACACACACACACACACATAGATAGACAGGCAGTACAGGACATTAATCAAAGGAAAGACTGAGATCATTGTCAGAGAGTGAGATTTAATGGCTGGCAGAGGTCTTACCATGTCAGTGTAGATGTCAATGGCCTGATTTAAACAGTTGATAGCCTCTGGAAAGAGACAGACGAGAGGGTAAGGAGGGTTTTTATAAATACAAAGAAAATGGAAAGTGTGCTGAAGCCCTGAAGTCAAATTAATAATCTCCAATTTCAGTTTCCTCCCTATGTGACTGCTAACCTGATAACCCGCTGTATTTTATTAAGCTCATCACCAGGAAGCAGGAAGTCTGTCACAACACAACCCAGATATTAATTTTCCTAGAGCAAACCAGGGACCCATTTTAATCTTCCAGCAATCCCACCCCAGGGCCCGAACCTGTCGGTGAAATGCAGTGATGCAGAGGCTTCCCCTTTCACCGTGTAGCTTTACACTTTTTTGTAATTGTTATGAGGAAACCGAGGAAGTGTAAACACAGCACATTCATTTAGCACATGTGTGGGGTCAGCTTTAACGTCTTTAATGTCTCAGTTAAAACTGTTGCAATTTGCTAAAACTGTTACTGTATTTTGGGGGGAATGGAAAGCAGCAACCACCAGGAACAGGATTTTCCTGCTTTGAAGATCTTACGTAGAGGCAAAGAAATGAAACAGCACTGTCAAATAATAACTGTTTAACCAGTTTTTACATGTATTTTTCTTTACCTAAACACAGCAAACACTATTCTTTTGGTTAAATTGTCTAGAAATTTTATCCACTGTTGGTAAATTACATTATACTGCCTCATTGTGTTCCATTGCTGAGCCCAGTCTGCTACAGTGTTCAGAAGCTCCTGTTTTTCCTGTTTCTTTAAACTCTTTAAAATCTTTTTTTACTACTTTAAAAAGTGTTGAATGATTGTCTTTATGGAACCAGGCTGTTTTGAACGGACCCTGTGCTATGTTTAAACAGCAGAATTTGGACAAAAACCCAATATTTAGACAAGCTTTAAACTTGTAAACCCACAAACAAGAGCAAGTAAGAAAAAAATGGATAAAGAAGGACAGTAAACAGGTAGGGCAATGCAGCTAATCCAGTTTTAATCTAATTACCATTATGGATTCCACTGATTATAAAAACAAGCATGTCTTGTTGTAATGTCACTGTAATTACTTTCCATTACAGTGATGCACAACCCTCTTTAAAACTCCAAACTCACCCACGGGATGTGGAAAGTTTTCTTCTGCACAGGCCACAACGACAGAGCACCAGCATTTATATAATGCTTTGATAATCTAATCAAATGTTGGTTTCCAGCACAAATGCTATGAAGACTGATTACCACATATCCTACAACCAGCTTAAGAAAACCAGCATAAAGAACGAAGATTAAAGTTCTGACACACCCGTATTCAGTCCCCTCTGCCTAAGCCTGGTTCTACTGGAACTTTCTTCCCTCTAAAAGTGAGTTTTTCCTCCCCACTGTCACCAAGTGTTTGCTCATTTGCTCATCTGATTGTTAGGGTTTTCTCTGTATTACTGTAGGGTCTTTACCTCACAAACATAAAGCACCTTGAGGCACATTTGGATACTTCTCATTAAACATTTTACTTTACGTTGCACTTTGTGAATAAAGGGTGACGAAATCCAAGAAAATTGGCAAATTTGGGTAGAATTGTGGCTAGAGTGGGACAGTTTAGATGGTCAGTTTAATTCTAGTGCCTTTTCTGTTGCTCCTCCCTTCTCCACTTGTTAAAGCGACAGGTTTAAAGTACAGAAATCTGAATAAAGCCAGATAACAGAGTAAGCATCAGGAGGCAAATGATAAGAGTCCTTGAACAAAAAAACAACAACACACTGACTTTATCTCCAGGCTGACATAAATGGATGGTTTTATCTCCTGAACAACAACAGCACCTATTAAAACTGGATCTCACTCGACTCATCTCACAGGAGTGAGTTTGGTCTGATTAAAATCAAGGCAATTATCTGCGTATCAACCAAGTAGCTTCTAGCCAAACATCGGTGCACCACGATGTTGTTCTTACATAACAAAAGTCATGTTTTATGTCAGCGAAAGGAAGAACAACATGGGATGTTCTTTAAAACTATTTTAATACAAGACAGCTTTAGATGCATGTTTTGATTAAGCAGATTTTTACACCGGAGGACCTTCCCCACACAGCCCCAAACAGACCTGTGTCTCAGCAACCAACCGTCTTCCTGTTATTAGGCAAATGTGTAAATCATTACACTGTGGTGCAAAAGAGACATCATGCATGGCCTAAATGTAAGTTTGTAGTGGTCACTCAGCCAGATGTGTGTGTCTGTGTGACAGCAGCGCTCACCCTGTGGGTCGGCCTTCTTGTAGGCGTTTCCTGCATCGACGAAGCTGGTGGCAGAATCCAGTTTGTTCTGAAGCTGCATGTGGAGCCGAGCGGCCTGACAGAACGCATTCCCAGCAGCTACACACACACACACACACACACAAACACAGTCACATCTTGAGTGAGAAAAACTTCAACCAACAAGAATGCTGTGAGTGTTCGGTCACCCCGAAGCTCCTCAGGTTTCATTTTTTTTACTCCTGCTGCATTGCACGACCACGCTCACAACTGACTGTGTGGACGGACACACATCAGGCTGCATCAAAACACACATCCAAACAGCTAAATTCTGCACAACGTGAGCTATTATTGGCACATCTGGCATATCAAGAGCACAGGGTGGCTCCTGCAGACATAAAAATCTCACTGATCAGTCCATGTTTAAAGATCCCATTGCTGTATGTGGTAACATGATGTTTTCTACAGGCTGTTGAATCATTCATATGCTACTAAAATGCAGAGGGTAAAAGCATTCAGAGACATGAGCGTGTCTGCATGTGGGTGTTTGTGTGGGAGTTTATGTTTTTTTGTGTAAAGCATTTTTTCTTACTGTCTAATGAATATGACGCATATACTTGTGTGTAGATAGTGTGTTTGTGTGTGTGTAGATAGTGTGTGTGTGTCACCCACCACTCCAGTTCTTTGCCATCTTAAACATGTTGGCTGCTCTGGCGTACATTTCGCAGGCGTCCTCCACCTTATGGTTCCCCCTAAAACACACAGCAAGGATGTACATAAAAAGAAAGCCAAACAAAATTCATCATTTCTTTTTCTTTTTTTGTCTAATTTCATCAACCTCATTTTTGAACCTGAAATAAATGTTATTTTTTAATGTAAATTTATTTCAACACTACAAGTTATTACTTCAGCTCTTCCAGTTTAAGGACATAACTGTTGAGAGGACAGAAACCCCCCCAGCTGACACGCTCTCAAGTCGCAAATCAAATCAATTTTCTCTTGTATATTTTATTGCTGTGCACACAGATACTTGCTGCACAACTCAAATTATATTTTTCTTTCCTGTTTGATAACCATGCTCATCTGTGCATCATATTTCTTTCTGGTTTACTACATGAAGCCTGAACTAGATCACAAAGTGTTTACGTCACACTCCACAGGACAGAGAACTGGTTTGCATCTAGAAAAAAAAGGAGGACAATAAACCAAGCAGCCATAAAAACGAGAGAGGTAGGCTGCTGATTTGCTGATTAGAAATGGATAAAAGACGTATATTTTGCAAAATTTTTATCTTAAAAAAACAACTCAATGATTTATTTTCTGTAAAAAAAATGCAAAAACAAATGTGTAAAACAGTGTTAGGGAGCAAAAATGAAAGCGATATTGCACGGTGTTCTTGGCGTGCAAACCACAACAAACAGACAAAGCTAAAACCCAACAAGGATCCTTCTCAAGCTCAATGATAGATAAAAACTGTGGATTTGTTCAGCATTTGACATTTCATGGCTTTGCTACTTCCCTCAATATTTATACAAGAGTCTACAAGAAAATCTTTCATAAAAGATTTCAAATAAAAGGCACGTAGCTCTAATTCATGAAAGAATGCAGGTGTTTTGTTCAGCAACAACATCTGCACCTTTCTGTAGGAAAATGAATGCAGCTTTTAAATTATACATCAACACTAATTAGATGTATGATATGATATGGCATCACAAATCTACAACCTACCTCCGGTCACAAAACAGCCACAGCTTAACTCGTCTCATCTTTCAACGCAGGCCAGAAACTCATCAAATAATCATGGTATAGCTTATTAAGTGACCTAGTTCTCAATTTTAGGACACCAAATAAGTAGCTCTGTGTTAGTTTAGCTTAGCAAGTCCTCAGTTTTTTGTCAGCAATGTAATTTTTGACATTTTGTCACTGTACATTACCAAAATGAATTTGAAATGAAGCAATCTGGATGTGTCTGAAGTGTTAGTGCATTAACTATCTAGAAATTGCTCATATTTTTATATGGTTTCTTCATTGTAAAGGCTCAAAAACTATTAGGTTCAAAAAGGACTGATGGGTTTAACTGTTACAACATGACAAATCAAACTCAATCAGAGACACTGATTGAGAAAGGTACCTGACACTCAAAGTATCCTGAAGCAGAAACTATGGGAAACTTTTTTAACAGTAAAGATGGTGCCAGAAAAAACACACATTTTAAAACCTTATTTTGGGAGAGGTTAGAAAAATTTGATCTCTGACATGCAGTTTTATTGTCGTAGTGGTCAATAAAGTTAAAGTTAATTTGGATAATGCTTCAAAATATTTGCCTTTATGCATTATCAGGATGATTTGGCTCAGTTAATAGTCGAAAGAGGTGTGGACACAATTGTTGTAGAGGAAAATTATTAAAACTGTGTCACAATCCCTATCTATCTATCTATCTATCTATCTATCTATCTATCTATCTATCTATCTATCTATCTATCTATCTATCTATCTATCTATCTATCTCTAGGACCTATAATATAACTGTATTTTCTGATACTGTATGCTAGACTTGGTACTCTGGGATTAACCATAAAAATTTACCATAAAAGACCATATGGGATTTAGTGTCTGATCGTGGCTCCTCCTCCTTATTCTTTCATGGTTATTTAATAATAACCAGTTCTGCTTTGTTGGCCAGCTCACTTATTGTTCTGTGTGAACTATTTTAATAGCTTCTAGGTTTATATTCCTTGCTTAATCTTATGTTTGGTTTTAGTTAATTAGATGTTCCTTAAAAAAATGGCTGATCATAAATAATAAATTCCTAAAGACCCATGTTATTAAGAGTAGTCCATTAATTGAAAAAAAAATTATTATCTGTCTTTTGTGTAGTAAGAAAGGTTTTTCAGGGACCCTGTTCAAAACAACTCAGATGATTTCTCTTTTAAGTTACCAGTTTGTGTTAGTTATATTAGCCTGCATTTATTTTTCTTTTCTTATTTCTTAAATAACAACATATTCCTAAAAATCACTTTATAATACACTTTATGCATAACTTTATAAAACATGACTCTAACAGACACTTAGGACATGCAGATTAGTTGATTTTAGCATCTAAACCTTAAAGATAATTAGGGTAAATGCAAATGTTCACAGTGTTTCCTTATACTAACATTTTACATGTCTGTTTGAGTTGACGCTGGCTGCAATCATCTGACCCAAATTTATCAGATTCAGATAGTAAACAGTCAGATTTAGAGAGACTACTCTTAGAGGCTATTGGGTCAGTTTGAATTTGGAGAGACCTGCTTTGCACAGAATACATGTTTTTCTTTTTGTCTTTATTACACAAAGAGCCCTCAGTTAATAAGTTGCTTCAAGCAAACAGGCTGTTTGTTATCAATGGTTACATCATATCAAAAATGATGGCTAAACATCCGCCCCTCCCACACGCATGAAAAAAGCTAACTCACACACACACACACACACACACACACACACGCACGCACGAAGCAAATAAAAAACCAAAAAGAAAACCATCCCCCGCAAACACCGCAGCACCACCGGCCTGCCTGCGCTGCTCTCCCCGCCTCCCTGCATCTTTGCCTCGGCCTCACGCTCCATCCAAAGTCGCTCACTTCCAGCATCATCAGCATCAGCACCATCCAGAGATGTGCCACATTTACATTTGCCAAGATGCACAATCTGCGGTGCTAGCCAGTGTTTCTGGCATGAAGCCGACTCCATGATTCATGTATAAACGCTAAAAAAGAACACAATGTCATAGTGAAAGTTAGGCGCACCTGGTGGGATTTATAAGGAATAAATTAAAGGGTGATGATAAAATACAAAAGCGTGCAATGCAGGCTCATGTGCCGCTCGCTCCTGGGCGTCAGGCGCGTTATTTGTATATCACAGGCCTAATATAGACATAATAAAGCGGTCTGTCCGTGGAGAAGATGGGCCCTGTGTGCAGAGAGCCCCCTCCCCACCACCACCACCACCACGACGAGCTGGTAAACAGAGGCAGAAAATGAGAGCATCCTTTACCCGAACATCCCTCCGAGGAAGGATCCGGACGCTTTGACCTTCTTGTCAGCTTCAGCCATCAGCTGCATGGCCTCCTTCTCTTTCCCGGAGTTGTCCATGACGAGCTGGGTGTCTGCCGCTGGAGGAGGGACGGGAGGAAAACAGGCCGATGTTCCGCAGTGGATGGAGAGGAGGAGAGCTGAGCAGAGGAGAGGAGAGAGGAGAGAGATGTCTCTGCTGGTTGCTGAGAGGCGGCAGCTCTTCTTCGACGTCGAAAGTGAAGCGTTAGTTGCGAGTCAATGGCACCATCTGCTGCAAGGAAGCGGAAGTGCAACTAACTCGTACAAGGTTGAAACAAAACTTAAAACTAAAAACTAAAAAGTTAGGAGAAGTGTGGGTTGACCTTTAGTAATCGAATAGTGCCCAACACCTTTGATGAGCATGGATAGCACCTGTTGAGGAATTTAATTATTAGAGTTAATCAAGTAATTCCTGAAGGTGTTTATCTACCTCTAACCTCTTATTTCTTTATGCCAGCATTGTACCTTGTACTCAGGGGCGATTCTAGGATCAGAGCTTTGGGGGTGCTGAGCACCCAGAAAGCTGCCCAGCCAGGCAAAATAAACTTTACACGTCACGATGAGACTTCTTCCCTGTCTCAGTCAGTCCCTGCATCCTTAAATGTCTCCAGTTGTCCCGAGTTCTCTATGACTGTCTCCTTGGTGCATTTAAACCCCTGTTCCTCCCTGTCCTCGTCGTCTGTTGTCTTTGTCTCTGTTATCAGTCATCATAATTTTACCATCTCTGTGCAAGTCTGTAAATTTCTTTATTAAATCATAAGATTCTTAAATTCATCAAGTCTCTCTGTGCCTGGGTCCTCGTCACAAAACATGACATCACTGTTTTGTACATTTTAACACAATTTAATCCCCACATTTGTGAAAGAAAAACAAAACACTTTTTTAAAAGGCTGTAACAAAACCATCAAATCTGATAAAGGTTATTTAAATGCTGCAAAAGAAGAATGGATTGGAATAAAAAAAATACATATCCTAACCTTAATTACTGGGGGAGAATAATGAATGATGCTCATAGTGAGTAAAAAGTAAACTGAGCGCATTTTTTGGACAGAGATTCACTTTTAATGAGTATGTATAATATAATACAGATACATAAAAAAATACTCCCAAAACAGAATACGTTATTACAAATAAATTATTACAAAATATTTAAAAAAAAAAAAAAATATAGAAATGGAGGCACCTTTGCCTGTGGTAGAATGTATACCATGTATGAAAAAATCTTTACTGCAGATACTAATTTTACTAATTTAATAATACTAATTTTGTGTTGTAAGATTTATGAGTTTCATACATTCATAGTGGTACTTGGGAGAGCTTGACATTTTCTCAGGTGGTACACACTGTAAAAAGTTTGAGAAACACTGATAAGTGTATGTGTGCTTTTGGAAAACATTTAAAGCTGCAGTACAGAATCTTTGAAACAAGCCAGCTTAAAACATTTTTAGAATATAAACAGAGCACTCTGCTTCTTGTTACAGCTCCTCACTCCACCAGGGCACCGTTTGGCACTTTCTGATTCAGTGTGCAAATGTGGTGCACGTATTGCAGTCATACAGACAACTGGACGGTCCAAGAGTTGGCCTACCTATTACTGGCTGAGGTTTTAGTAGAGTTGTGGCTGAACCACATAAAAATATATCATTAATTTTAATCTCCCCAAGCAATGATAATGTTATGTTGGAATGTTGTTAAAGAGGGTCAAAAATGTTTCAACCCAGTTTGTTTTGCAGATTCTGTATAGCAGCTTTAATATAGGGAGGACACAACTTCCAGATTGTGTGAGTAAAATCAGGTTTTTTCTCTTTGTCAGTTTAACAGTTTCTGTTTTGCCTGTCACTGTTCCCTGTCTGTTTTCTTACCTGGTTCTTCCTGATCTTTCTCCTCATGTTCCCTCTTTCCTCTCTCCCTCTTTGGACTGACAATCATACACAAATAGATTGTATTCAATTAGATGAAAAAATTACATTAATATGAAAAAAAATACTATTAAGATCACTAACAAAAAGTCCTCTCTCAGTGTACTTTCAACCAAAAGGCAAATAACCAAACAACATGAACATCTAATAAAAGATATAAATATTGAAACACTGATCCAACATAATCCTTTATTGACGGATCATTTGATTTTACACTTTTACCTCCTTTTTTTGAAAAAATTTCCTTATATCCATTATGAACTGTCTCTCTGTACACACATACAACAGGAGTTATAAGGTTAATGGGCATTCAGTCAGTTAGCTAGTTAGTATCCATTACAAACAGGACAGTGGTAACAACAGCAGGCTACGGACAGTTTTAAGTTTTAGATTTTAAATAGGCTGTATACATTTCAATGGGAACAACAGGACGGTCAAATGTCGCTGATTTTACTACAGAGCAGGACGAATTGTAGGGTAGCAAACATCATTGGAAAACAAGTTTTCAACACTGACACCTCCGCTCCGCTGCGTCTCAGCCACCATCGCTCTGGCAGCAAGGGTGCTGGAGCCAGAGTAGGGGAGAGGGGAGCTGGAACAAACCATTTTGGAGGGGGGGGATATCTACACTTTTGTTGTTGAAATGTTACGTCTCAACCAAGTACAGTATGCTTTTTATATTTTTAGTAGTGTGTCACACAAACAGCAAATATTGTCAAAAAAAGTAAGAAATCTTTGGGGGTGCTTTGATTCAAAAATGTGCTAAAATCGCCCCTGCTTGTACTATACTGTTTTATTTTAAAACTTTACTCACTCTTTATTTTGTGGAATTTAAAACATAAACCTTCTTATACTGCCACTTCATCGGAAAACTGCTCATCAATTCAAATATCTAATTATCCAGTCAAATGGCAGCACCTTGGTGGTATATGTAAAAACTGTGACGACAACCTGCTGATGACCTTCAAAGTAAAAATCAGAATAGTGTTAGTTTAGAGACCGATGATCTACTGGGATTTTCCTTCACAAATACCTCAGGTTTATAGAGAGTGGTCCAAAAAGAGAAAATATCCAGCGAGCTCTGCATGAAAAGGTCTTGTTCATGCCAGCGCAGAATAGCCAGACTGCTTGGAGCTGAAGGCAACAGTAACCCAAATAAACACAACCGAGTTATGTAGAACAGCACCACTCAGTGCACAACATGTTGGACCTTGAAGCAGAAGAATCAGCAGAAGATCACACGGTGTGCTATGTTTGTCAGCTAAGAATACAAACTGAGGATACTAGTTACTGCTTATCAAAACTGGAAAAGACAAGATTGTAAAATTGATTCTGATGCAACATTGAGATAGTCACAGTGTGGTATAAACAACATTGTTCAGGCTGGCGGTAGTGTCATGGTGTGGGGATATTTTCTTGGCACTCTTTGGACACCTTAGTATCAATTGAGCATCATGTAAGCTTCGCAGCTGACTTGACTACTGTTGCTGACCATGTCCATCTTTTTATGACTTTTTATGAGTACCCATCTTCTGATGGCTGCTTCCTACAGGGAAATGTGTCATATCACAAAGCTGAAATCATCTTAAACTGTTTTCTTGAATGTGACAATGAGTTAACTGTGCCAGATGGCCTCCACAGTCACCAGATTTCAATGATAGAGCACGTCTGGGATGTGGTAGAGCAGGAGTGTCTCATCATGAATGTGCAGCTGACAAATCTCCAGCAAGTATGTCATGCTATCCTGTTAACATGAACTAAAAATATCTGAGGTATGCTCCCAGAACCCTTTTTTAATCTACGACATTCAGGCAGTTCTTAAGGCAAAAATGGAGTCCAACAGAGTACTAGCAAGATGTACACAATAAAATGGACATATATTATACTGTATCACTACTGACAAAGCTTAATTAAGCTAAATAAGAAAATCATATCGAACTGTGAGATTAAAAAAATTCAGCAATTATGATCCAATAATAAAATACAGTTCACAAATGTTCCATTCTGCATATTGAGTATTTCAACCTAAATACTTTAAGGATGATTTTAGGATACACCTGTTGCTCCAATTAAAGGACTATTGTAAATATTTGTGTTCGGCATTTCAAAAGTTGTAAATTTGGTTAACTGATAAATTTGGTGATAAATGTCTTATTACAGATCTCACAAAATTCAGTGCAACAACAAATATAAAGACACAAACAGCAACAAAAAAAAGATTTGAATTCTGGTCTGAGTTTAAATTTGATCATTTTATCATTTATCATCATTTGACCTGCGTTATTGTTCTTGCTCACTAGAGGGCAGCAGACTCATTCTGAAAACATCTGTCAGAAAATCATCTTATGAGGTTGTTAAATGATAGCTCATGTGAGACATCCATTTGGAATCATGGTTTGATTAGGGTTCTGTGTAGGTTAGCTGTATGCTCAGCGTGAGTGTTTGCTTTTTGATGGCTAATTTTGATGCATGGGAGCAAAAAAATAAAATAAAATAACTGTGGCATTTAAGTAAATACAAATAAAAATGTTTCCATGGTAATAAAATTATATATTTCAGGTGTTTTGTTGTTTAGTCACTGGGATCTTGGTTATATCAGAGGTTACAAAATTAAATAAAGTTGCACATGTGAAACTGACAAAAGAATAAAGAACAAAGGAAATGAAATCAGGGCAAATGAAAACATACAAGAGGAAAGTTCTACTGACAAATATGTTGCATATATTAAGGAAAAACATAATTACAAATATTTTCATAATATATGTTGTGTTTAATTAACAGTTCATGTACGGCTTGATTCAGTTTACTACATGTTTTGTTATTTAGGAAGCAGAAAGGTCATCGTAGTCACACTAATCTCCTGTGACAGACTGCCCCTCAGCTCCTCCACTTTCCTCCCCCACACCTTCAGTACGGTGCCCGAAAGCTCACGTTATCCCGGCTGTGCACGCGATTACAGCAACAGCAAAGTTTTGTGAACAGGCACGATTCAGTGGGCTTGATTTGACGAGGCTGACAACAGCAATTACCTCCTCTCACACAGTGCCTGAACAGTGCATCTTCTCACAACACTTCAACTGTAATGGTAGAAAAAAACATTCCAAGAACACTTTGTTTTTTAGATCAAATATTTAATAGTCTGGTCTTAAAATAGCATTCAATAAACCCAAGAAACAATTCAACTGGTGGAGAAATCCAATACAATAAAGCATGCTCAGTATATCTGCTAAAGCATGAGGCATGTTCAACAACACATTTTTGCAGTAGAACCTCAGCCACTTTGCAAACATGAACATCCTTTAATAGACAATTTAGTGAATGATGAGGCACTCTGATGTTAGTGTGAAAAGTTAATGACTGAGTCTCTATATTGCCATGAAGACTGCAAGTGTAAGCTACCTTTATGAGGTCAGGAACAGACAGTGACCCCAGACTGTTCAGCTCAATCATGTGTGGCTTAAATTTGAAGTGAAGGTTCACAGCAAAAAAAGGTTGTTGAAAGTAGCTGAGGCCTTAGAGGAAAAAAAAACATCATGGAAAATGTTCCAACAAATATTGTTCTGGAAGATCACTATACAAAGAGGAACAAGCTCCAATCATTTTACATTTTTACAGCAAAGTAAAACTTTACAAATTATGCTGTTAAATATCATGAAAATAGCAACCGATAAATCCATACGTCAATGAGGACTACATTATGTACATCTTTCACATTAGAACAAGTAAATCATGCAGTGGCAGCAGACTTTCACATTTAACAAAGACACCTGGCCACCAAATCAGCTCTGCAGCAGCAACTGGGGGAAGTCGAGGGGTGATTGCTGCTACTACAGTAGTCAAAAAAAAAATCCAAAAAAGGTTGATCATAAAACCTTTGTACTTACTTTATCTTTCAGTGCAAATCCTTCTCCCTCTTATAAACATGTCTTCTACTAACAGTCTTTTAAAAAACAAACAAACAAAGAAAAAACTTATCAGCTTCACATTTTCTGCCAAAATCTCATGAATAAATACATAAAGCAGATAATGATACACACTTACTGGGAACTAGCATAATTTCTGCTAGAATAAAATACAGAGTTCTGCCATTAAAAAATCCTTAAAACAATCAATCAAAAATCCTTATTAATGTTCAGATAATGCAGTATATGGATGAGTGTTACACACCCACACACATACAAAGAGCTGGATATTATCTTCTTGAAATATGACACATGGCAATATGTTTATATAACAGAATCCTGAAACCACAAATATGAAATTAGATGCTTATGCAACTGCATGAGGCAAAAGCTTAGGATAAGAATGACTGAAAGAGGACCTACTATGCTCATATTTTTTGTTCTTGGGCAAAGTAGTAGCTTTGCACAACTCACAGGTCAAAATAATCCTTATTTATCTTATACTGGGCACTGTTGAAGCACTGTTGATTCATTTATCATCCTTTAAGACTTCTCTTGCTTTAAGCCTTCTGATTGTCTGGCCTTCCTAACCGAAGGATGGAAAAGCAGTTGGGACTTGCCTGAAATGCCCATATAAGTATATCCTCTCTCTTTGATGAGATACAGAGCGGAGAGTACAAAAAACCGATCTGAAGTCATTGTGACCCCTTGCACCTTTGGTCTGTGATTTCCCTACACACTCCAAAACATCAACCTCTGCTTCAAACTGACCTGAGTTTTGTGTGGATGGTCATTAATTGTAATGAGAGCAGGGTCTCTTTTCAGTTGAAGACTTCACAGTTTCCACTTTTAAAGGCATCTCTTCAGATGAGAAGTGGCAGTGAGAGAATGCTTGTCATTTTTTTTCAAACTACATCTGGTTTTAAATTATAAATTCACCTCTCAGTGAGAGACTGTCAAGACTGAATTCAATTGTAGCAACTTGAGTCAGTGGAAGGATATTTAAAGGAGAACATTCAGAACAGAACTGAAAATGCAGGACTTCTTAAGCCACTAAAACAACCTTTGCACACTGCTTTAGACCAGTCAACAGATTTGTCTCCCTGGAACAATTACAGAAATGAAAATCAAATTGAAGGATCGCAGTTGTGACACATGAGAGGAGATCCAGCGTCTGTCACAGAAGTGCAAGAAGACAAAGCAGGACTTCCACTGGGAGATCTAAAAAAAGCATCTCTATTGAAAATTGTCCAGATGTGCACCAGAAGATGACTTTTAAGGAAGATCAGACAAACTTACAGCAGGTAAAGGTTTTTGATATTATGGAGTTATTGTCAGCTCCTTTAAAAAAAATCACACCTCATCTGTATGACAGTAAACAGGGAAAAAAATCCTATTTAAAATCAAAAAAGAAACGGAATGCATTAATATCAGGATGTAGGCAGAAAAAGTAAAACATTTGCCTCTCCTGCATTTCCACCACTGAGGTGTCCCTGACAAAATCATCAACATCCCAGCTGCAAAGCTGCTCGGAAGTCAGCCATGTAGCCTGTGGCTATATCAGTGACGCTAAACAAACAAAAAAAAGAAAGCGTTTATAATAACAGTGATAAATAAATGCATAACAAAATACAGCATTAACTGTTGTCTTGTATTAACCCCTTAAATTCTAATCTTTCTGTCTTTCTAAATAAAAGAATTTCATCCAGATTTAGTGAGTAACAGCTTCCAACTGTGAGTTCAGCCAGCCTTGGAGTGGAGATACTGGGAGAATTGTGAATTGCAAAATGTCTTTTTCTGTCCTTGAGAGATTTAACAAAACCCAGACGTTAGTGGTTCTGTTTTAAAAACTCTCAGCTCAAACAATTGCTACAGTGCATTTTATTCTTGGCAGCACCAGACCAAGTGTGCTGATTGTGTTTGTAAAAGCATGGCGCCGAGTACTCCAGGGTGGAATTGTTCTAGCTTTGCAGTTTTTAAAATTTCTTGACATTGTTATAGCAGACTGGACAAGTAAAAAGGGCAAACAGCTGCTTAGGATTTGTTTTCTTGCAGTGGCCATGAAACTCTATATTTGTAAAGATTTCTCTCCAATAAGACAGAGCCTGATGTATGTTCAGTGATCTTCAAATGATAGATAGATCAATAGATAGATAGATAGATAGATAGATAGATAGATAGATAGATAGATAGATCAATAGATAGATAGAGATAGATAGATAGATAGATAGATAGATAGATAGATAGATAGATAGATAGATAGATAGATAGATAGATAGATAGATCAATAGATAGATAGAGATAGATAGATAGATAGATAGATAGATAGATAGATAGATAGATAGATAGATAGATAGATAGATAGATAGATAGATAGATAGATAGATAGATAGATAGATATGCAGTCATGCAGTACAAACTGTTGAGGTCTAAAATAAGAGATGACAGAATAGAAGACTTAATGCAAGACTAAACGGGGTCTGATTAAACACTTGTATTAAACACACAAAGTACATGCTAGAATGGAATAAAAAATAAATTGTTAAAGCATTCTTCCATTAAAAAGAAGTAACAGTCTATATAAACTTGATTATTTACTCTTTTGTGTCCTCTTCATCAATACTTCTTGTTATCTTTTATTCTCATGCTTTGCATTTCATTGATCTACTCCACGCTGCTTCCATTGATCCAATTGTTCTCGTTCCTCATTCCCCCTCGCTCCTTCATCCTGTTTTCCCCTCTTCAGTCCTCCTCTGAAAGAGCTTCGTGTGGTGTGGAAGGTCGTGACTTGCTGTGGCCTCGAACCTCCAACTTCCTGTCCTGCAGGAAGTCGTGAATCTCTCCGGGCAAACGCTGGAACTTCTCCTGAAACTCTGCCTCCACAGAGCCCTGCAGCTGGAAAACACCACACACATTCGCTTGCTCACTGAGTATAGATTGCTTTTAAAGATTTTTTGTGGCTAAGGTGGGATTATGTAACGGCAGATGTAGCGTGATGAGTTAGGTCCCAGTCAGAAACACCACACAAATTTGTTTAGTTATCTCCTACAGTTGAGACAGATGGGTTGTACATTCAGAAACGCAACCAGCTGTTGTCAGCCGTTTCTGCCAACACTCGAACAGCTCCAATATGGCTGCCAGAAGCCACATTGCATCCTTTAAATGCCCCACGTTGACGTCAGCGCTGCCTCTAAAGTGCGTGGGTGTGGGCAGACAGCAGCACCAGCTTGGAGCCTCGTGTACAAGAAATGTTCTTGCCGAGTGGTGCATTCGAGCATGAAGCTTGCAAAGTGGTCGGTGGCAGATTTCACTGACTTTGGCTAAAAATAAATGAACTTAATTGTGGACAGAAAGAGAAACTCGTATTTACCTTTGGCTTCTGGTCTTGTATCTCTTGCAGGAGATCATTGTGTTGCTCCACCAGCTGCTCGTGGCGCTTTGCCTGAGTCTCCTCGAGCTGAGGATAAACACACAGACATACAGTTTTATGGAGCATTTTATGATTGCAGAAAGACAGGGTTGCACTAAATGGAGAGAGTGTTGCAGCCATAAAATTTTCATAATTGTCTCTTTGGAATTCACTTTATGGAAAGTTCCATAAAAATTCCTTTAACCTCATCTGCTGCTCACCCTTTTAATGTTCTGGACGACTTCATTGACGTAGGACTTATTGATCTCAATCTTCTCCCTGGGAACATACAGACAGATGGATTGAGATTGATTGGATCTGAGATAAATATTTTTCTCTTCTAATGAGACTAGATCAGTGGATCAGTGCATGAAGCAGATGAGCAAGCTACGGTAGCTAGATAAATAGTGAAATGTGTGTGCGTGTGTGCTATAGATCGTACTCCTCAGCCAGATGTTTCTCTTTGGTCTTTGCTTGGTTGATCTTCTCTGTTCTCCTTCGATCCATCTGCTTCTTCAGCTCTTTTTTCTCCCTACAGAAGCAGAAAGAAATATTAGAGCAAATGTTTGTGGAAAAACATGGCATCAAGTTTTTAGAAGTGCACTGGGTAAAAGTCTGGCTCACAATTAAATGAAAGTATCTTTTGAGGAACAGCTGAAATAAGATAGGGTACATATAAAGTATCACGCACTTTAAAAAGACATCTTAACAACAAGCACGGCTAAACATCCAGAGCCATCTTGGTAATACTTCCTGGCAACTATTTGGGCTGGTATTTGAAGAGTTGCCCAGATGATGCCCTCTAATGTGCCCCTTTCTATTGTTAACTTTATTTTAATTGTTACTAGAATGTAAAAACTGAAAGCATAGAATTACCACTTGAATCTGATTCAAACTAAAAGCTTTTTTTTCTTTATTTTTTAAACTCCAGGGAGTTTAACTTCTACCATCATGGCTGCTGTTGTGGAATTCACCCATAGATTTTAATTCAGGGTGCTATATATATATATGATCTGATTAATTTTTGCTTCCAGAGGAGTTGCTCCCTCTGGGGCCAATAGAAAAAGTGCCAGTTTCGGGAATTTTTGAACTTACTTCCCTTTTCAAAACGATCTTTCATGCCTTGCACTGCAGGCTTACTTGTTGATGGCCCCGCCCCTCCCTGAGCCTGGTTCTGCTGGAGGTTTCTTCCTGTTAAAAGGGAGTTTTTCCTTCCCACTGTCACTAAAGTTCTCATAGGGGGTCATATGATTGTTGGGTTTTTCTCTGTATGTATTATTGAACGTTGTACCTTACAATCTAAAGCGCCTTGAGGCGACTGTTGTTGTGATTGGTGCTGTATAAATAAAACTGAATTGAACTGAATTATTAAATTACCTTCAATTAGCTCTAGGAGCCCTTTAAGCAATTTTCAAGGTAACTGCCTATAATTTTAAGCTGTTAAATGCGTGCTTTGTTTATTTTTCTCAACTGTTCAAATCTTCCACCATTTAATATGATAATACTAGGAGAATTTCTACATTAGTTTCAATATAAAAAAATAATATTGCAGATCATTAGTTTCATGCTCTACAATATTAATATTTCTCAAAATGCTGGCAGTAGAGATATGTTGTCATAATTAGGTGTCAAAACAGTGATTATGATTTCATTTGAAAAGGAAAATATGCTTATGTGAAAATGTGCCTGATAAAAAATAAATGACATGTTTTATTTACTGGAATATGCAAATACATCCAAACAGGAACACTTCCAGAAATCAGTGTCTGTGAACACTGTGGATTTGCTGTGCCATCCACAAATGCAGGTTAAAGCTCTATCACACAATGGAGAATCCATATGTGAACATAATCCAGAAACATTGCTGCCAAAGCTCATTTAGGCAAAGTGGAAACCTGTCTGGGAACAATTTGAGATTTTCTTTTGGAAAACATGGAAACTACATCCTTTGGACTAAAGAGGAGTGGAACCATCTGGCTTGTTATCAGCACTCATTTATAAGTGTGGACTTGGCAGCTTGCACATCTGGAAGGGCACCATTAGTGCTGAAAGGTATATGCAGATTTTTATGGAAATATACATTCCCATGCAGATGATGCTGTTTTCCAGCTGAAGCCTTGCTGATTTTAGCAAGAGAATTCAAATGCAACTATTGTAACAGCCTGGCTTTGTACTGGAAGAATCCAAAGCTGAACTGCAGTCCAGACCTTTCATTAAATGAAAACAGACCATTGTTAAAAAATAAGGGGATACTACACAGTAGTAAAAACCGTTTTTTTAGTTGTATTGCTAGGATCAAATTCAAAATGAACTCTTAGCCCCTTGAAAGCCTACTAGTAGTTATCCTTGCAGCTCTTTTCTGAGCTGAGTTGTTTGCATTAGAAGTTCGTGAGGTGGGTTTCTAATGGTTGTTAAACCACATCTTTATTTGCATATACCGAGGCGTCAAAACTTGTCATTAAGTATAAAGGGGAGGTTGTCAAGTTTTGTCTTTATGGCATAAAGAGTAAATATAGTACATTTTAAACATTAAATATTTTTGAATGTTCTTTTTTTCCCTTTGCAAGTAAAATATGGATTATGAGAATTACAAAACAACACATTTTACACAGTGTCCCGACTTTTTCGGAACTTGGTTTGTAAAATTTCAGCATGTCTGAATTTTTACTCGGACATATTGCGAGAATGGCACGACGCCCTGCAAAAATCCAACCTGCTGTTGCCTGAAGCAGCTCAGAGGGAATGCTCTGCAAGCTACTGCTGTTATGAAAATAACTCTAACACCATGTGGAATTCCTCTGAGCTTAAAGACCCGTGAGACTTCAGTCACAGATTTTTATCTCACTTGTCACAGATGTCTTTGAGTTTCTTTATCTGGGCGTTGTGACTCTCCTCAGCCAGACTGGTCAGCCGCTCCGTCAGCTGGAGGGAACAAAGACACAGGTTCACACAAATACATTTTACAGACATGCTCAAAACTGAAGGCGCTAACTTAACACAGAGCCTGTCAAACATCATTCTTATTGCTATACAACCTGGGGGGAGAGACCTTCTGTCATGCCAATCATAGCGTGATACTTATTAGCAATTTGTCTTTTGGGGAAGATGTTATTATGAGTTTCCCTTGTCAATAACACTTCAATCAAAAGTGAAGAAACTAATTTTTTTGTTTTAAAAGTTTGTTTTGTTAGATTTTACCGTTTTAATGTGTTCTCTCTGCAGATATTTCTGACTATAGTACTGTTCCTGCCTCAGAGCCAGAAGCTGCTGATGCTGCTCTTCTCTCAGCTGCTGAAGACGGTCGTCCTTCTCACTGTCCGAGTTCGAACTCCTGACAAGGGCAAATCGAACATTTTAAAATGAAACACTTTCCCCTCTCTTTCACAGTAAAATAACAGGTGTTATTTCAATATGATAAGAGAACAAATGTTATAATTAAAAAAACACAAACATAACTTGTCTGTGTGTGTCAGAGTTATTACAGCTTTAAAATTTATAATTAATTTTCATTGTTTTTTCATTTTGACTTTGTAATTTTCAATTCAGTTTAGTTTTAGTTAATTTTATTTTATTCACTATAATAACATTGGTGTGCGTACCTGTTCTTGCTGCATTGTCTTGCTGTCTTCTTGTACTTATTGTTGAACTCTCGCAGGAGCTCTGACGTTTTCTTCTGGTGTCTCCTCACTAACTCCTTCAGCTCTTTAAACTGGCGTCTCTGCTCCTTCTGGTAAACTTTGGACTGCTGCAGATTCTCCAAAGTACACACTGGGACATCTGTTACCATACGTGATCACAGATCATACAGTGTATGATTAGTTTCTGTTAAAACTCTGGAATCATTGGTTTTTGTAATTTCTGTTTAAATTTATACTACTGAAGTATTTCATAATGTCCTTCAAAGTACATGATGCACGCATTTTTAGTCATGTACAAAAAGATTTCCAAGCCTTGCCGCTACAAAAAGGATACAGAATTTCTTTTAAGAAAAAAAACTAAAGTTTATTATCTATAAGCACACACTGATGATTATACGCGCAAAATACAAATACTGCAGCACACCTTCGCTCTGTGTAAACATGCAAACCACGATGAGTGACTGAGAAACCAAGTAACACTGCAGGTTGTCAACCAAAAGGAAACCACACCCTAAAATACACCACACTTTATAAATAAAATAAATAAATAAATAAACAAAATAAAAAATGATGCCATTCATGTTAATGATTGTGATCATATACTTAGTAGGAATGTGTTTCCTGAGATCATAAATCAATAAAGGTAATTTTCCCTGCTTCTATGAAAACAGACTTCTTCTGCTAGCCTTTAGAAAAATCCCAGGTTTAAGACACGCATGGAATGGCTTCACTTTTCAGACCTAGACCCAGACTCACCTTTATATAAACATATATAATACACCATATATTTAAGATACACTCAGTGCTTAATTACTTTTTTAATTTCGCTATCACTGAATCAAACTTTCAGACCAATCCAGAGGATTAAAAAAAGAAATCTTAATGTGTAATTATGTAAATACTGACCTATCAAAACACTTAAAACCAGGTCTTCAGTCTTGGCTGCTGGTTTGGCTGCATCTAAAATGTAGAAAAGAGAAAATCCATACTAACACAATAAAAAAGTAAATTTAGTATTTATTTTTTTTAATGTATTACCATTAGAATATCTGCATTATCAATCATTTAATATTTGAATGAGTGTGTGCATCTTCACTTGCAAGTGCTAACTACCTGTTGTGGCCGCCTGTTGATTGGCTGCAGAAGCTTTGGGTGTGGTGGCGATGGGGGTGTGGCCCGGTGGGCCAGAGGCTGGGCTGAGCCCGTTTTCTAGTGGAGCTGATTTCAGATCAGTCTTACGCTCTGCACAGCTTTCAGTCTCTTCCTGGAAATCAATACCAAGACCTTTTACAAACTTTTAGCTCACGAGACAAAGAATAAATAGAACCGAAGCAGGTCTGACCTCAGTCTGCGTGTCGTCCTCGCCATCCTCCAGAGTCAGGGCTGCCAGCTGTTTAGATCTTTGCTCCAGAAGGTTGACATAGCGAATAGGGTTCGATAGAGCCTCGATTACATCTAGAAGAAATATGAACAAACACATACAGAGCTGATGGCATTGCATTGAGGACTATGTGGACATCATGAATGTGGTTATGTGTATGTGACCATATCAGTTTGACTAACTTGTAGCAGTTATTTAAAACAGGAAGAACTCATAGTTTTTGTGGACATATGAACATAAAAATAGAAATGCTAAAACCAAAATCAAGTGAATAAATAAAAGACCAAAATAAATAAATACATTTTCCACTGAATGTACCAGAAATATTAAAAATACACACAAACATAATTTATAAAATTATTTAACTTTGTATCAATTCCCCTATTTATTTACATTCTTATGTAATTTTAATTTTTTTCACCATTTTTATTTAGTCATTTTTGCAATTTACATGGATTTATGTTGAGTTTTTGTTACTGTATTTCTTTCTATTTGCCATCCCTACTCCAAATTATGAGTAAGTGAATGAAGAGCATATGTAATGGGGTCCTTTCTTTCTTTACTGCATCAGAAGAGTAGCAGTACTAATGTTTATTTATGTGATTTGTATTTGTGTGATGTGATTTGTGATTTTGTCAGTTTTGGTCATTCATTAACCAAAAAAACAAACAAACCCTCCCCACTGCACTCTGGACTTTAAATGCATAAACAATGCTCTGAGAGCTCTTCAGCTGATGATCAAATAAAATATTTCAGCCGTTTAAGACACTTGTGCTCAATCATGTCAGTGATACAAAAGGTTCATTAAAATAATAAAACATTTATTCTATTGAGCCAATGAATATGCTCAAGAGATTTACTGAAAGGAGTGTGTTTTTGCTAATGGACGAGCCAAATAGACGCAAAAACAGGAGCCCAATTCGAAAATGATTGGTAATGATATGTCCTGTAGGTGGCACTACAGAGCTTGGGATCCTACATGTGTTGAAAAACTGTCACAACAGTGGATACTTTTGCTGTAAGCCAGGAGGTCAGACTTCACAAGAAAAAAATTAAACCTTGCATAAATAAAGACAGTGCCCTTTCCCCATAATCTTTTATGTGATGCTTGGTTTTGTTATGAGAACAAAAAACATGAGAAAAATCAGTTAGTGTAACTATTTGGTTCTGTGATTCTATTAAACAGTCCAGAAGTTTGTACCAGCAAATGTATCTGGGACATAGTCTTTGACTTCAATGTAGACGAACACAGCTGGGAGAATCAGAGACTGGTTTTTCTCATTCCTCAAGCCGATGTAACGATAACCTGCAGAGTAACAGATGCAACAGTCATCTGGTTCATGTAGATAGATAAATATTTAATGCAATGCACAAAATCCTGGCAATAAAATTAGATGGCAGTAAGAAATGCTAAGTGTTTTCAGACCAGGCATGAGTGAAGTCAAACTACACAGAAAAAAACTTATTTAGTTCACATTGTTTGTGCCTCTGCAACCTGATCAGAAAACATAAAGTCTGAACACAAAAGTCAGGATTTTTCCCGGGAGGTAAGGTAAGTAGAAAATTCTAGACCCCCAAAATATGATCAATGAGACAAATATCAAAGTCTGTACAGTCTCCACAAGCATGAAAAGCCAAAGAAATATTTATATATGAATCTTTCATGATAGGTGCTGTATAACATCTACACATATAAAAAACGTTGATTTTTATTCTCTGTGACTTTTATTTTATCATCAGTTCATTTCCTGGGAGTTTGGACAGTTATTGTCTGCTAAGCTTTATGACACAATGCTGTCTTTGTACAAGGAAAACACAATAAACTCCATAAGAAATAAGGAGAAGAAAAACTGCAATAAAAAACTAGTGAACACATAGAAACTCAAGCACACTCAAAGAAATCTCTAAGAGGTGTAGTTATTACTAGCATTCAGCACTAAAGATACAAAAAAGGTCAGTATCTGACAGATAAACTTTAACATCTAACACCAGGGTGAGAATCAAAGGTTGAAATGAATGACTACACCAGCTAAATACCTGGCCTAATAGCAGACACTGGAATAATTCGATGACCAATAAACTTCCCTCCTTCTTCAAAGGCAGCAATTCTCAGTGAGGCCAGAGTAGGAAGAATCACCTGTGAAAAGATTTGTCACAGTCACACTGTTAATAGGCTAATTAGTATGCACAGGTAAGACATCTGACTCCCTGTAAAGCACCTTTTTGAACACAATCGGTTCTTCGTCCCACACTGGATTGATGGCATTGTTGTTCTGAGACGTTTTGGTCTTCAGAGCTTTCCGCCGAGTGTCTGCAGGGAGTCCAAACATCTCCACCTCCACATACACCCCCACTCTCCGCTCAGTCAGGAACTGGCCTGAAATGACCTGAAACACAGAGGATTCACTTATATTTGTTTAAACATATACAGGAAGATACAACAAGAGTTATACAAATAGAGACTGTTTAAAAAAAAAAAGCACTGCGAATATACCTTCACGGAGAGGGTGTTAGCTACAATGCCATCCACTGTGTTTTCCGTAAAAGGGTCAAAGTGTTTGTCTGGGCGCCTCATGAACTCAGGCTTCAACCTGTAGCCGCTCCGACCGTTGTACTCGAACATGAAGAGATTCAGCTGCATGGACAAATCTGCAACAGAAAACTGAAGTTTAGCATCACAAAGGCTTAAAGCACCAGTTTGAGTTTGAGCTGTACAGCTGCACTCTAGTTGTTGCACAAAAGAGCAGCAAAGTGGAATGTGTTATTTTGGGGAATCAATGGCTTCTGAAGTACATTTTCAGCTGATCTGACTCTAAAGAAGGGTAAGTGGCTAACAAATGAGTACATGCAAAGCTTGGATAGCCTTGGAAAGACTATCTCCCTTAATTTAAAATGCACTAAAAAAGGGGGGGAAATCTTGAATGCTTTGTTTTTACTAAGGCAGAAGCATTAAAAGGCAGAGACATGGCACTCAAAAGAAACCTAAATGGGAGAATTCTGCAATTCCAAAAATGGCATTCCCTCTAAAATGTCAATAATGACATTTCTTCATGACAGTCAAAGGTGGCACATACAAGTCCCAATCTTCCAGTGCACAGTAGAGGTCCAGACCAGTTTAAACTGCGTCAAATGTTTTTCTTGGTTTAATGTGGATTAGCACAGCAATTGTTCAAGATCTCTGTTGGGATGAGTTAGAGATGAACTGATCTTAAATTAAAGAGCAGCATTGTCAGATGATGCAGAAATATACTCTGTGAGGGAAAAATCTTTTTAACCATACATTAGACCTAAAACCTTTTAAGTGCTTCATCACTGGATTTAATTGGTCATTCTGTATATGACTGTTTTAATGTTATGTTCGTGGCTCCATTTATTCAGATTGGTCTTTTAACCTGGAATTGGCCAATGGGCTTTCCATGATAGGAGACTTGCTTGTCGGAGGACTTTTATTAAAAGTCCCTGAATGCACCTTTTACAAAAAACAAGAAATAATAGTTTACCAATAGTTTGGTAGTTTAGAGCCACCAGTTGACATCCCGCATTCCAGAAGAGTTGAGGCATAAAATTTGATGAATCCACTCTGGTTCCTTTTGGGTAGATACGACTCAGCTGGGATTTATTATATCTGGTTAACAGAAGGTTAAGGACCGTTATTCCATTAGTAGTGCTAACATATACATTCATATAAAATGTATTGTACTGAAACTGCTGGTATAGAAGCTGATGAAATGAAAACTTAATCAGAACTTACTGAGTTACAAAGATTTCTGAAGGTTAACAGAAAAAAGTGAGAAATGAATGAAAAATAAAGTGATGGTGCCTTGGTGTGAGGTAACTGTGGTAACTGTTGCCAAGGATACTCTACAAACTCCACTGGTGACTTTGTGAGATGCTCCAACGCTTTGGTCTCCACAAAAGACGACATGTGGTAACAGCGGGCTGCCTCTACACAAACACACACAAAAACGAGAACACACGCATTTCTGAGCAATTAGTTTGGTTTCAAACTTCCTGCAATTATCAGAAAGTTAACAAATTGAAGGAATTGCATTAACCCATTGGTTTCTATGTGGGGATTTGGTGGCTCAGTTATTTTGTGGGGGCCACTTTGCTGACATGTTTTTGCTCTTCTAGAGGGACATGTCAGTGTAAGTGTCAGAGTAATTACCTTTATCCTACAATTAAAGGTCCCTCTTCCAATAGGACAAAGTGTTCACTGAATGGTTTGATGAGAGTTAATATTGTGTAAATCCTGTGCTATGATCTTCACAGTCACCAGATCTTAACCAAACTGATAAATTATAGGAGGACTGAGGTGTTAAGTGCTCAACATGACTGTGTATAGATGTAATTGCAGAGCTTTGCAGATATGAGCTGCAGGTCTGTAGCAACCACAGGGCAGTGTCAAAATGTGTGGTACAACCATAAATATTGCCTTCTTTTGCTTATGAATGGCTGGCTAGTTCACTGAGAGAAAGAAGTTTTGTTTGATTTTTTAAAGAAGTTTTTATATAATATTATGGCAATTGTTTTCTCCCTTTGAGGGACTGTTTTCAACAGATTCATCCTCTGTGTTTTACTACTGGCATCAAGCTACGCACTGGTAGCTCAGTTTTATTTACACAGCAGTTACATTTTATATTGTAAAGAAAAACATCAGTATCTACACGAAAAGCCTACAATTAGATGGTCCCCTGTGAGCAAGCACCTGGCAACAGTGGGAGGGAAAAAGTCCTTTTTATTTTTATTTTTATTTTTTTTTATTTTTTTTTTTTTTGGGGGGACTTTTCATGTCTTTATTTTTCTTTTTTTTTTTTTTATTTTCTTTTTTTAATAAACAACCTATAAGAGCACAAATAACCCAAAATAATCAAATAATCAAAAATAAACAAACGGGTGTACCATCTAGTGTGTATACACACACTATACTTAGTCATACATACACATACCTACATACATATGTATTCGCCTATACACTCATACATAATGACATATACATATATACACATAACCATTCAGAAATATGGCATACATAATTACAGAGATTCAAACAAAATCGGGTCTCCTTGACAAAATGTAATGTTTCCATTTATCCCAAATATCATTAAATATGTCATATTGGAGTCTATTAATGAAAGTAATTCTTTCCATTTTAAACATCCCATAAACAATCTCATACCAATCATTAAGTGATGGAATTTTCACACTAAGCCATTTCTTGGTAATAGTCTTACGGGCAGCCAGACTCAGAATACCATACAACAGCTTGGACGTTTTATCTACATTCACTGAGTATAAATATCCAAACAAAAGTTCATCCCAATTAAAGGGAAGTTGCATGCTAAAATGATCTGTAACTCAGAATGAATCGATACCCAAAAGTGTTGATCAATGGGCATGACCAAAACAAGTGGAAATGTTTTATTCCTTGGGCCCCACATTTTCTCCAACAGCTAGAGTGAATAGAATAATGTTTACTTTGTGCAGGGTAATAAAAACCTACAGAGACTCTTCCAACCAAAACATCTCCATATATTAGAACTAGAAATTCTCCACTGAAAAACACACTGCTGATACCAAATATCATTTAGAATTTCTG
Source organism: Oreochromis aureus (assembly GCF_013358895.1). Lineage (NCBI taxonomy): Eukaryota > Metazoa > Chordata > Actinopteri > Cichliformes > Cichlidae > Oreochromis > Oreochromis aureus. The sequence goes on along the minus strand of NC_052954.1, from coordinate 29,562,428 downwards.
TATTTGTTTCCCTTCCCATTTTTTTTTTTTAATAGGCAGTATTCCACTTCTTAACCTCTTGTATACCCTTATACAATCTAGAAATCACCTTGAGGCCAGGATCTGCCTGGTAAGCCTTGACAAATATATTCAAAACAGGAAGAGAGAAAAGATCTGTTCTTTTAGGTATAAAGTTATGTATGTGATGCCTAATTTGGAGAAACCTAAAAAATCCGTTTTGCTTAACTGGTATTGATCTTTTAGTGATTGGAAGTCCCTAAGAATTCCCTTATCATAAAACATACAATATGCCATTAAGCCTTGTCCTGCCCATTTTTTATATCTTACATCTAACTTATTGGGTAAAAAGTCAAGATCATAAGCGCACCATCTTAAAATCCTGGCCTCTTCATTCCAATCGTTCTTATTAAGAAATTGTGACCAAAGTTTTAAAGGCAAGTTAATCCATTGGTTTCCTTGATTAATTTGTTTTTTAATAAGTCTCACATCTCCTAAGCTTGCCTGAATTGGAAAATCTTTTAAGGCCTCTGTTTCTGTTTCTATTTCTTTCCATCTCGCTTGGTAGTCTACATTACACCAACACACTAATATCCTAAATTGAGCTGAAATATAATAATCTTTCAAACATGGGTGTCACGATCCTGGGTCCTTTTGACCCAGCGTTTTGTGTTTTCTACCAGTGTCATTTTGGTTCTGTTCTTCCTCCGGTTTAGTGTTGTTCTGTTCTGCCGTCTACCCCTGTGTTAAGTCCGCGTTGCTAGTCTGTGTCTTTGTGTGTATGTGTTTCCTGTTTTATTGTGACGGTCTGTGTCTTATCTCAGTGTGTTCAGTTTACTCTTCCCCTGTCTCGTCAGGTCTGATTACTCCCAGCTGTGCCCTCCTTTTGTGTCTCATTCCCTCGTTATCCTTCTGTGTATTTAAACCTCGTGTCTGCCTCTGTTAGTTGCTGTTTCGTCTGTGTTATTCCCTCCATTTTCCTGCGTATTCTGGCCGCATTATTCTCCCTGCATCTCCGTTTCATGTTTCAAGGTTTCAGGTTTGTTTTTGCTTAGCTTTTCCCAGTTTAGTTCATTCTTAGGTTTTGGGTTTTCGCCCACCTCTTCTCCGTTTGTGTCATCCTTTGGTTATTAAAGCTCGCTCACCACTTAAGCAGTCTGCATCTTGGGTCCTTATCTACACTCCACACGTCTGCCACATCGGACGTGACAGCACGAAACAGCCAACACATGGATCCAGCAGACTTACCCAGGAGAGCGATCTGATGCGAGTCCAACGCCTGGTTGAGTGGATAACCCACACCTCGAATATGAGAGCTAGGATCGTGGGGATAAATGGCATTGAGGAGATCCTCAAAGGAAATCCCTATCTCCGCCAGGTCAGAGGATGTTCGGACTTATTGGCCAACTTGTATGAAGCCCGGAGGCGGCGCGAGCTTGGGAAATATCGGGCGTCCAGCAGCGACAGCCAACAGCCACCCCGAGCAGCCGCGTCAGCCTCACCTGCCGGATGCGAAGTTTACCCGCCTGTCGGTGCCGGCTGCGGGAAGAAGCGTCGATCGCGCCGCCGGCGCGCCACCCCACAGCCGGACATTCGGACTTCTACATCGTCGGCTGTGGTGGGTGAGGACTCTTTTTCCGTTATGGATTGTGGAACTGTTTGTTCTGGGGCAGTGTTTTGTGCTGCAGATAGCAATGTAAACAGCTTATCGCCTGCTCAGCCATTCTTAGCTCAGTTAGCTGCCCAGCTGCCACTCTCAGCTCAGTTAGCTGCTACGCAGCCGCTCTCCACTCAGTCTCCAGTGTCAGTCGCTCACTCACCGTCTGCTCAGTCTCCGGTGCCACACTCTGCTCAGTCTCCGGTGCCACACTCTGCTCAGTCTCCGGTGCCACACTCTGCTCAGTCTCCGGTGCCACACTCTGCTCAGTCTCCGGTGCCACACTCTGCTCAGTCTCCGGTGCCACACTCTGCTCAGTCTCCGTGCCACACTCTGCTCAGTCTCCGTGCCACACTCTGCTCAGTCTCCGTGCCACACTCTGCTCAGTCTCCGGTGCCACACTCTGCTCAGTCTCCAGAGCTCCCAGCTTCACCCTCAGTGCAGTTTCCAGAGCTCTCAGCTTCACCCTCAGTGCAGTCTCCAGTGCCTCCAGTGTCGCCTGTAGTTCAGTCTCCAGTGTCGCCTGTAGTTCAGTCTCCAGTGTCGCCTGTAGTTCAGTCTCCAGTGTCGCCTGTAGTTCAGTCTCCAGTGTCGCCTGTAGTTCAGTCTCCAGTGTCGCCTGTAGTTCAGTCTCCAGTGTCGCCTGTAGTTCAGTCTCCAGTGTCGCCTGTAGTTCAGTCTCCAGTGTCGCCTGTAGTCCAGGCCCCAGTGCCTCCAGTGCCGCCTGTAGTCCAGGCCCCAGTGCCTCCAGTGCCGCCTGTAGTCCAGGCCCCAGTGCCTCCAGTGCCGCCTGTAGTCCAGGCCCCAGTGCCTCCAGTGCCGCCTGTAGTCCAGGCCCCAGTGCCTCCAGTGCCGCCTGTAGTCCAGGCCCCAGTGCCTCCAGTGCCGCCTGTAGTCCAGGCCCCAGTGCCTCCAGTGCCGCCTGTAGTCCAGGCCCCAGTGCCTCCAGTGCCGCCTGTAGTCCAGGCCCCAGTGCCTCCAGTGCCGCCTGTAGTCCAGGCCCCAGTGCCTCCAGTGCCGCCTGTAGTCCAGGCCCCAGTGCCTCCAGTGCCGCCTGTAGTCCAGGCCCCAGTGCCTCCAGTGCCGCCTGTAGTCCAGGCCCCAGTGCCTCCAGTGCCGCCTGTAGTCCAGGCCCCAGTGCCTCCAGTGCCGCCTGTAGTCCAGGCCCCAGTGCCTCCAGTGCCGCCTGTGGTCCAGGCCCCAGTGCCTCCAGTGCCGCCTGTAGTCCAGGCCCCAGTGCCTCCAGTGCCGCCTGTAGTCCAGGCCCCAGTGCCTCCAGTGCCGCCTGTAGTCCAGGCCCCAGTGCCTCCAGTGCCGCCTGTAGTCCAGGCCCCAGTGCCTCCAGTGCCGCCTGTAGTCCAGGCCCCAGTGCCTCCAGTGCCGCCTGTGGTCCAGGCCCCAGTGCCTCCAGTGCCGCCTGTAGTCCAGGCCCCAGTGCCTCCAGTGCCGCCTGTAGTCCAGGCCCCAGTGCCTCCAGTGCCGCCTGTAGTCCAGGCCCCAGTGCCTCCAGTGCCGCCTGTAGTCCAGGCCCCAGTGCCTCCAGTGCCGCCTGTAGTCCAGGCCCCAGTGCCTCCAGTGCCGCCTGTAGTCCAGGCCCCAGTGCCTCCAGTGCCGCCTGTAGTCCAGGCCCCAGTGCCTCCAGTGCCGCCTGTAGTCCAGGCCCCAGTGCCTCCAGTGCCGCCTGTAGTCCAGGCCCCAGTGCCTCCAGTGCCGCCTGTGGTCCAGGCCCCAGTGCCTCCAGTGCCGCCTGTAGTCCAGGCCCCAGTGCCTCCAGTGCCGCCTGTAGTCCAGGCCCCAGTGCCTCCAGTGCCGCCTGTAGTCCAGGCCCCAGTGCCTCCAGTGCCGCCTGTAGTCCAGGCCCCAGTGCCGCCTGTAGTCCAGGCCCCAGTGCCGCCTGTAGTCCAGGCCCCAGTGCCGCCTGTAGTCCAGGCCCCAGTGCCGCCTGTAGTCCAGGCCCCAGTGCCGCCTGTAGTCCAGGCCCCAGTGCCGCCTGTAGTCCAGGCCCCAGTGCCGCCTGTAGTCCAGGCCCCAGTGCCGCCTGTAGTCCAGGCCCCAGTGCCTCCAGTGTCACCGTTACTTGTAGTTCAGGCCCCAGGGCCACCTGGTTCACCCGTTCACTCCACGCAGGGAGGAAGTCTTACGTCTTCTCAGTGTACTTTTCAGGGGTTAGCCGCTGTTGGTACAGTTTGCCACTCCAGGGCTCCCCCAGAGGCTAGGTGTCAGGCCCCAGCTAATTCTGGACCCCTGCAGTTTAAGCAGCCCCTGAGTACCACCTCATGTCAGCGTTGCCTGGGCAGGGCCAGTGCTCTGGGCAGTGCCAGTTGCTTTCATGTGTGCTAGTGGCCTCCATGGCTGCTGGCTTAGTGATGGCTTCTGCTGGAGGGTCCGTGGGACCGCTCGCCTTCGTCTCGTGTCTCCGCTGGAGGGTCCGAGGGACCGCTCCGGCCTTCGTCTCTAGTCTCCGCTGGAGGGTCCGAGGGACCGCTCCGGCCTTCGTCTCTAGTCTCCGCTGGAGGGTCCGAGGGACCGCTCCGCCGCCGTCTCAAGTCTCCGCTGGAGGGTCCGAGGACCGCTCCGGCCTTCGTCTCAAGTCTCCGCTGGAGGTCCGAGGACCGCTCCGCCGCCGTCTCCTGTCTCCGCTGGAGGTCCGAGGGACCGCTCCGGCCTTCGTCTCCTGTCTCCGCTGGAGGGTCCGAGGGATCCGTCCAGCCTGCTGCAGCGCCTCCGTCTCCGGCTTCCACGCCGCCGCCAGCTGCAGCGCCTCCGTCTCCGGCTTCCACGCCGCCGCCAGCTGCAGCGCCTCCGTCTCCGGCTTCCACGCCGCCGCCAGCTGCAGCGCCGCCGTCTCCGGCTTCCACGCCGCCGCCAGCTGCAGCGCCTCCGTCTCGGCTTCCACGCCGCCGCCAGCTGCAGCGCCTCCGTCTCCGGCTTCCACGCCGCCGCCAGCTGCAGCGCGCCGTCTCCGGCTTCCACGCCGCCGCCAGCTGCAGCGCCGCCGTCTCCGGCTTCACGCCGCCGCCAGCTGCAGCGCCGCCGTCTCCGGCTTCCACGCCGCCGCCAGCTGCAGCGCCGCCGTCTCCGGCTTCCACGCCGCCGCCAGCTGCAGCGCCGCCGTCTCCGGCTTCCACGCCGCCGCCAGCTGCAGCCTCACCATCTACGCCGCCAGCTGCAGCGCCGCCGCCTCCGGCTTCCACGCCGCCGCCTGCAGCGCTTCCGTCTCTGGCTTCCATGCCAGCTGCCGCCTCTTCATTCACGCCAGCTGCAGCCTCACCATCTACGCCGCCAGCTGCAGTGCCTTCGTCTCCGGCTTCCTCGCCGTCACCTGCGGCCTCATCGTCTCCGGCTTCCTCGCCGTCACCTGCGGCCTCATCGTCTCCGGCTTCCACGCCGTCACCTGCGGCCTCATCGTCTCCGGCTTCCACGCCGTCACCTGCAACCTCATCGTCTCCGGCTTCCACGCCGTCACCTGCGGCCTCATCGTCTCCGGCTTCCACGCCGTCACCTGCGACCTCATCGTCTCCGGCTTCCACGCCGTCACCTGCGCCTCATCGTCTCCGGCTTCCACGCCGTCACCTGCGGCCTCATCGTCTCCGGCTTCCACGCCGTCACCTGCGACCTCATCGTCTCCGGCTTCCACGCCGTCACCTGCGACCTCATCGTCTCCGGCTTCCACGCCCGTCACCTGCGACCTCATCGTCTCCGGCTTCCACGCCGTCACCTGCGGCCTCATCGTCTCCGGCTTCCACGCCGTCACCTGCGGCCTCATCGTCTCCGGCTTCCACGCCGTCACCTGCGGCCTCATCGTCTCCGGCTTCCACGCCGTCACCTGCGGCCTCGCCTGGTCCAGCCTCCGAGTCTTCGGCTTCCACGCCGTCACCTGCGGCCTCGCCTGGTCCAGCCTCCGAGTCTTCGGCCTCGCCTGGTCCAGCCTCCGAGTCTTCGGCCTCGCCTGGTCCAGCCTCCGAGTCTTCGGCCTCGCCTGGTCCAGCCTCCGAGTCTTCGGCCTCGCCTGGTCCAGCCTCCGAGTCTTCGGCCTCGCCTGGTCCAGCCTCCGAGTCTTCGGCCTCGCCTGGTCCAGCCTCCGAGTCTTCGGCCTCGCCTGGTCCAGCCTCCGAGTCTTCGGCCTCGCCTGGTCCAGCCTCCGAGTCTTCGGCCTCGCCTGGTCCTACCCCGTCGGGGTCCGCAGCTGACTGGCCACCTTTCAGGCCACTGGCCAGGCGACATCGCCGTCGTGGGCGGCCCCGGACCGCCTCCACCTGGGTCGCCGCCGCTGCCGTCCTCACGGCCGACCCCTGAACTGTGCCCACGTCGGGCGCCGCTGCCGTCCTCACGGCCGGCCCCTGAACTGTCCGGGCTCCTGGGTTGTCGGCCCCGGGCCGCCCCTGACCTGGGTCCACATCGCCACCGTGGCCTTCCGCACGGTCGGCCCCGGAACTGTTTGGACTCCTGTGCGGTCGGCCCCTGGCCGCCCCTGAACTTTTCTGTTTTGGACTCTGTTTCCTTGGGCTCCAGTGTGTTTCTTTTGTTGTTTTTTGGTGCTGGCTCGTGTTTTGCTTTTGGTTTTTGTCCCTCTTGTGCTCCTGTTTTGGCTCCAGCTGTGCCCTCCTTTTGTGTCTCATTCCCTCGTTATCCTTCTGTGTATTTAAACCTCGTGTCTGCCTCTGTTAGTTGCTGTTTCGTCTGTGTTATTCCCTCCATTTTCCTGCGTATTCTGGCGCATTATTCTCCCTGCATCTCCGTTTCATGTTTCAAGGTTTCAGGTTTGTTTTTGCTTAGCTTTTCCCAGTTTAGTTCATTCTTAGGTTTTGGGTTTTCGCCCACCTCTTCTCCGTTTGTGTCATCCTTTGGTTATTAAAGCTCGCTCACCACTTAAGCAGTCTGCATCTTGGGTCCTTATCTACACTCCACACGTCTGCCACATCGGACGTGACAATGGGAACCCCAACCCCCCTTTATCTTTAGCCAACTGGATAGTTTGGTACTTAATCCGTGGTTTTTTCCCCTGCCACATGAACCTAGAGATTGTTTTGTCCCATTCCTGAAATTGTTTATCAGTTATTTCAACTGGGAGTGTTTGGAACAGATAAAGCATCCTGGGCAAGATATTCATTTTAACTGTATCAATACGTGATTCAAAATTTAAAAATGGTAATAAGTTCCATCTTTTAATATCCTCATTTATTTTATACCACAAAGGATTAAAGTTTGCATTATATAACTTAGAGAGATCTTTAGTAATATTTACTCCAAGATACTTCATCCACTCCGACTCCCAGTTCAAATTGACCTTAGACTTAATTTCCTGATTTGGCTTATAATTAAAAGTTAATATCTGAGTCTTCAGTATATTTAATTTATAACCTGATAGTGAGCTAAAGGTCTCCAGAAGTGATAGCAGCTTGGGGAAAGTAATGTTCGGATTTGAAAAAGTCCTTTTTAACAGGAAGAAACCTCTGGCAGAACCAGGCTCAGGGAGGCGAGAAAAGAGAAGAGATAAAATAGAAAGAACGAAAAGAGGAGACAGACAAAGAGAACAGAAAGAGGAATTCCCACAATCGCTCTCTCTGCACAGCCACAGACCCACACACATAAACAACAACATGGGACACTGAATCCTGATTTACACAACTCTCTCCACCACCATCACCTAAACACCAAATGAGGATCTATCTTTTGGGAATTATGTTGTTCCATTCCTACAGTAGAGTTTCAGAGACTTGAAAGATTCATCCCAAACCTGAAATTTTCTAGACATGTCTTTTGAACGTGAAAACACAGATCTACAACTCAGTTGGATCAGATATTTAGGGGTTTTCAATTTGCTAGTTCCCTATGCCAAACTCATAGCATGAGCATAGCACAGGTAACTATGGGCTGGGATCACGTGACCTGCCTATTGCAAGCTCTACTTAGGTTGAATTCCAGTCAGTCAAAACACCTTTAACCCTGAATATCTCCTGCTGTGTGTAAAACATTGACCTGATCCTCTCGCCATTCTTCACACATTATCATCTGTTAAAACTGATTAAGTCACTTTGTGCTGATTTTTCCTTTCATTTGTCACCTGACTTTACTTTAGATACCAATTTTAATAAAAAAAATCTCCCTCAGTTAATTTCACACCCTATTTCGTGAAAACAGTGAAGGCCAAAATTATGCATTATATCATTTATATTGACTTACAGTGGACATCACTACAAAATAACAGATCTCTAGTGAGCTTTTCTTACTCTTGGAGGCTTCAAAGGAGTTGAACTTGGTAGGCTGGACATAGTTAACCAGAGTTGACATTTCCTCTGTTGCCACTGCTTCCCGCTCGGCTGAGCCCTGCAAAAAACGACAGAAGGAATAAAGTATAAGCGTCAGACATCCAAAGCATAGTTTCAATGAGATGAGATACATCTTTTTCCATAACATCTGGAGGGAACAGCAGCTGTCATTTGAAGCAGACATTTTCATTGTTTGCAGTCCTGCATTTCTTTACACAGCACTTAGAAACAAAAAGAGTGGCAGCAGCAACAGAATCTGACAGCAAACACTAATACCAACACAACAATAAAAGTATACAGCAAAATGAATTCCATCGACATTTTAAACACAAATACACAAACACTTGTGCACACACTCTAACCCGATCTCACGTCAGACCTGCTTTTCATTTCATTTTTTGTTTATCCTGTTACTTTTTGTTGTGCTTTTTTATTTGTTTTCAACCTTTCACTCTCGTCTGTGTAATGAATTCTGTCTTTCTGTCTCAACACCTAACACACTTGTCTGGTCTGTTTGATATCTCTTGCCACATTATGTCTCTTCTACTTTTATTCATTTACATTCATCATCATCTGAAACTTAAAGGGGAACTCTGACATCAAACGCATATCAAAGACTGTTTACAGCTCCTGGGGAGTAGTTTAAAACAAAGCAAAAAACACACACGTTATATAAAACCTCTGGTGGCTCTAAACAGAGTTGCATAAAATCTGATAAATGGCCTTAGGTGATTTCACTCAAGACAGCGAGTTTAAAAGTTAGAAAGAAGTGAGCTTACCAGATCTCTGAAGCCAGCTGATCACCTTTGCTCAAGGCTACATTAGCTTTTGATTCATGCAGAGCAATAAATTCCCCAGTAGCAAAGATGGAGGTAGAACAAAGTATATTTAGATAATGCTTCAAAATAACTGGCTAAATGCAGAGTGACAAAGCTTGCTTCCAGAAAAATTTTGTAAGTCCTGTAGATGGAAGCACCAGTGTGAAAGTCTCCTTGCATGTCTCATAAACAGGCTAGTTTGTTCAGTGTTTAGTGAGAGTGGTCTCTGCCTATGTAGCTATCCTTGGAAAAATCCCCAAAGCCATTGGTCGTCAAACCACGTCTTTACTAACATATATAGAGGTGTCAAAGGTCCTCATTAGGGGAACTAAAGGGTACATTAGGGGTACTAAAACAATATCAGACAGGTGATTTTGTATTCTCTTTTGCAGTGAGGTGCCGTGTGTGCACAGCACGATCTCATCTTATATAAAAATTAATAATTATGGCAACAAAACCTTTTTGTGATGCCAAAGCTTGGAAGAAAGCACAATTAAAAAGGCTTTTAAATACATATTTAATGTCGTTAAATGGTTTGTTTTACTGGAAAGCAGGATGTTTTCCTAAATCTAATTCCTCTGTTCTGTACTTTGTTATAATTTAATGTAGATACACAGAAAGAATAAAGGCTGAGAGAGCAGCACTAAGAACTCATCACAGATTGGGCATTAACAGCAACAGATATGACTCTGGCTGGGATGAAGGTGGGTTGCAAAGGGGCTTGCAGATATGCAGAAATCATGGGCAGGCTGAAGCAACTTCAGTTGCACTTTAGTATTTTTCCCAGCAGTTTGCAAACCTATGACATCACAATACAATGGCTAGTCAACTGCAGTGATTTTGTGGGAGCAACATTAGTATGATTCTCTAGCAAAACCAACATCCTGGTATCAGACACACTGTGTAACCCCAGTCAGATAAAATGATTGTAAAGTAATGCTATATCAGTACAGTTACCTTATTAACAAAAACTGTGAAAACAGAGGAAAATGCACGAATGGTACAGATACGGAATAAACCACAAGAACAACTGGAGAGACAACAGCAAAAATAAAGCACAAGCAACAGCAAAAAAGAAAAAGAAAAAGCAAGTGTTCACAACAACCCACAACAACAACAATATTCAGGGTTCAGAACAAGATTAACAATGACAATGGCTTAAAGAATAAACAGCAAAACCATGAAAATAAACAGCACTTGTAAACATTAACGAATGGCGACAGCAGTGAGGGTGACCCTCTGTCAGCTCTGTTCGATGTCACCACTGACCTTTTTACCATCATCATCTTCATCATCATCATCTTCCTCACTCTCAGCTTCCATCTCTGTTAAAATTAAACAAGTCTTCATCATCTCTTCATCTCTTTGTCTTTTTTTTCCAGATATAAAAGGCCAGAATAACACAGTTATTCAGCTGACACAAGAACAGGATTTGCATTCTGCTTTTCAAGCAGAATGCAAATAAAATACCCTCACATAAATACTTCAGTTTAATGAGATGTGTCCTAAAGCTGCTGAAAAGAGCTAGAGACTGATAAAAGTATTCACTGGAGGAAACTTAGCCTGTGAACAGCTAATCAGGTGTGATTGATATAATCATCCAGGAATTACCCATTATCATGACTGTTTGGTAGCAATTTAGCATATGCCTAAGAGCAAGGACAACAGGTTTTCTCCTGAGCTGTACAATAAAATCTGTGCACAAATAAACTAACAGTAGATAATCATGCATAGCATCTGAGTAACACATGACAAAGTCAAATTTGTGCACCAAAGAGCAGAATATAAACCAAGCAGATAGCGGAAGGCGTGTAAACAGCCCTCTGCTTTAACTTCTCTGGTGCTGATTATTCAGCCCACTCAGGCAGTCGTTGTCTAAAGGGTCACGGCCACTGTATGAGCATGAATTTCAGTACAGATGCCAGTCTGATCTTCATGCACGGTTGTGCTCTCAATTGCTGTCCTGTTTTCAGAATCTGCATGTCAAACATGTCAATAAGGCTCCCTTATTTCCCTCTGCTCTGCTATTTAATTGCTGAAAAGAGCTTCAGACCTCATCTGGGATGTCCTGCTCATTAAGCATCCCTGATGAGGTGGAGTAGATAATACTTCAGGACAAAGGATTTTAGAAAAAGTCATGATGGAAATTGTGGTTTAAAGAAATGTACTGTCCTCTGACAGTGACCTTTCAGAAAACTAAACACTACAAAATGATTTGGGGCAGTAATCACATTATTTTTCCTGGGTCTTTAAAACATAATCAAATTTCTCAGGGACAGTGCTGAAGCTCCAGCCACTGCGCCTTTTTCAAATGATGCTGATTACCCGATGACTCATGTTTGTGAGGACATACGTCTGCTGAATGTGAAAACACTTTGAAAGACACACAGAGAAAGCATTTTTTGGACATCTGATGCCCTTAAGTTACAGCCTGAATATGCCTGGGTTTTTAACATTTCTCCAGCCCCGTGCAGCTGTTGAAACCACAGAAGAATTTACTGTCTGTTGTATTTTTTCATACAAAGGCTGTCGCAGCTGAATACATTTCACTTGGATTTCTGGGCTGAAAAAAAGTCCTTTTGTCTTTGTGTCTTACCTCCTGTGTTGTTGCTAGGAGACACTGGTTCATTGCTCTGATTGGCAGGTTGGTCCATCAGTCTCTTTGTGTCTGTGTTATTGGAAGGTTTGTGGGATTTCTTGTTCTTGATGAGAATTTTGCCCATCAGCTCCTGAGGACTGGGCAGAGGGACACCTGGCTCCAGCTGCAAATACACACAATAGACGAGAAAACAAAGACAGAAAAGAGAGAAATTAATTTAAACTGCAGTCTGATCACAAAATACACACTTTGAACACTTTCACGTGTCAGTATTTCTTACAGGGTATTTGTCCAGAGGGTCAATCAGCAGAGCTTCTCCAAAAATGGATCGACAGTATTCGGCCATTTTAGCCTGCTGCTTCAACCTGATAGATGGGTAAATGGAAAATTAGAGATATAAATAAAAAGATCTTATGATTCAATCAGGATATTACAGACATAAATAATGAGATTCTCACGAGTCCACGTGGTTTTCAAAAGACAGGATCACAGGGAAGGGTGAGGTCTTGAAGGCGCATTCTGCAATAGCTTCAATCACCTCCTAGAAAATGAAAGACAAAAACACATAGGTGGGTTGCAAAGTGGCTTGCAGATATTCAGAAACTCAAGGCAGGCTTTTGAGGGAAGACCTTACATATTTAAGTAAGACAGTGTTGTAATGCATCTATTACAACAGCATGGCTTCGTAGTAGAAGAGCCCTGTTAAACTGGCCATCCCACAGTCCAGATCATGAAACAAAAATTACAGAGTCAGGACTGTTGAACATCTAGAATCCTATGTGAGACAAAAGTCCAGCAATGGTGTGGACGTGTAGATTTCCAGTTTGTTGAGACATGATTCTGCCTCTTCTTACAATGGTACATTTTGTTAGTTTCATCATTTGACATGTTTTCTATGTTGTATTGTGAATAAGATATGGGGTGTTTGCAATGCTATAGTTATTGTGAATTCTTATGGCCATGATAATCATGTACACAAAAAGTACAACAATCCCTCAGAGAAAATGAATGTTTTTAGCCTGCTTTTAAAAGTTAATGGTTGAAACATTTTATGTATTCTAGCAATCAGGACCATTCAAAACAAACACAAGCTGGCCTCTTTAACAAGCAGAAGATCTAAGCCAGATGACTAAGAGGTTGTAATTAGCTCTTAAACAGTCCAGAATCATTGCAGATGGTTTGGCATTTTCATACAGCCACAAAAACAATGTGAGCAATCAAATTCAGAAGGTTTTAATCCAGTTCTATTTATATTTCAACAGCACCAAGACCATTATTGTCCATGTTACAACATTATAGACAAAAAAACAATAACTGCCCTATGAGCAAATGCTTGGCGAGAGTGTGGAGAAAAAAAAATCCTTTAAACAGGAAGATGTCCAGCAAAAACTGCTTGAGGGAGGGGCAGCCATCTGCTATGGCTGCTTTTGGTGACTGGGAAGCAAAGAGAGAAAAGAAGAGCATATAGACCAAACAACCAAGAGGATTAAGACGAACCTTCTGGAGAGAAAACACAAAACTGTACCAAACATTTGCTTAAATGGCTTCCTAAATGTGCACTCTTAAGTTGCATGATAAGTCTGTGGCTGATTTCATTCACACTTAGACACACCTTAAAGGAGATTTCTGAGGTCATGGTGAATCCATGAGTGATGACAGGTTCCTCCTCAGCAGTCCGTCCTTTCCACACATCCAATTCCACACAGCGGCACCCGGCCAACAGAACTTGCCTGTACATTTCTACTGAGGAGCTCCCGGCCAGCTGGCCCGCTGAAACACAAGGACAAGAACAAATGATGCAAAACAAAGCTATAGATTTAAATAAAAAGCTACTTCCTGGAAGTATGTCTGTGTAGGCTCTCAGTCACTGAGGTCATGGTAGACTTGAGGACTTGAAAAGAAGGAAATGACTTCTTTTTGCTTTGTTAGAATGTTTCATCTCTCATCCAAGAGTCTTCTTTGGTTCTAAAACAACTCATGAAGCGTACCAGGTATTTCAAAAATAGCAGGATTGCTGATCCCGAAGGTTGTTGGTCCACTATTTGTCATGTGAGTAGTCACATGAGCCAAGGTGTGAAATAATGCATGGATTATTAGAGTCACACCTTGTCTCCTTGTGTAATATACAACCAGTTCCATCAAATATTTTCCTTTTTTCTAACTGTTGGACAAGCAGGGAGTTTGCATGCTTATAGAAGCAGAAGAAGCAGGAGACACTTGAATCCCACCAGGCCACGATTCCAACCTCTCTTTTTAGGCCATCTCGTTTTAGACTCAGGTGCAACAGGCCTCGGGTCTGTGCATAATTTTGATGAAACTGAAAAATGTTATGTGCGTGTTAAGTCGCTTTGTGCCCCATTTCCTTTGTGTCTTCAATAATGCTCAGCCTATTTGGAAAAATCTGGATGAGATCTGCATTTGGCTCATTTACATGCCATTAAAGTGCTTTTGTTGCTGCAAATCCATACTTGTTGTTTAGCAGAGGTATTTTTCTGGGATGTTGTTTAGCTCAGTGTCACTCTGAAAAACTATAATGGCTCTCTTAGTAGAGCTGTGTGTTGCCCCGATACTCTGCTTTGTTGGCAGAATTAAACTGTCAACTTGAAGAAGACTTTGGATGTATTTGAGTCACAACTAATAAAAAAGTTTGGTAATTCACCTTTTCTCCTGTTTGCATCAGTTATGAACTGAACAGACAAATATTTTATTTTATTTTCTTCACACTAATTTGTTCTCTCCCAAGAAGTTGCCGATGCCTATCAAAGAGATTGTATTTGGATCAGACCGGTGATGGAAAGTAATGGATTTATTGCTGAGCTTTTAGGACTTGTGCATGCGTACCTGTCAGGTAAGTATTATGCGATGAGTTGATGAAATAGTGAGATATCGGGAAGCTCATGTCTTCAGACTGATCCAGCTTGTCTGGTGGAATGACTCCATTCTCATCACTAGACAGATAACTGGAGAACGCCTGGAGGGAGATCTTGCCTAAAAATAATGTTCACACAAACAGAAAAGACAAAAAGTGAGAACCCCATTCCAACAAAAATCAGTTCAGGACAATAAAAACTGGCCACTTTGACTCTTACTGCATTTAGGCGTAATCAAGAAAATCTAATGAAGTTGGGAAAGTGAATTTGAAAGTGGCATAGTGTTTGGTGGCACACAGGCTGGTATTTCAGAAGATGCAACTCTTTTTTCCCACACAACCATCTCTAGTATTTACAGACAGAAAAAGAGAAAATAGCCAGTGAGCGTCAGCCCTCAGTGAAAAAAATGCTTTGTAAATGCCAGAGGTCAAAGGAGAATGACCGGACTGCTTTGAGCTGAAAGGAAAGCAGCAGAACTCAAATAACAGCTCAATATAACTACGGTACATCTCTGAATGCACAACATGTTGAACCTTGAAGCACATTGGCTACTGCAACAGAAAACCACACTGGGTGCCACTCCTGTCAGCTAAGAAAAGGAAATGATGCTACAGTTCATACAGGCTCACCAAAAGTGGACAACAGAATATTGGAAAAACTTTACCAGGTCTGAGAAGTCTCAACTTCTGCTGTAATATTCCGATGACAGGGTTTGGAGAAGAAACCATTAAAAGATGGAATCATCTTGCCTTGTATCAACAGCTGCTGTCGGTGGTGTAATTGCGAGTGGGATATTTTCTTGGTACACTTTGATCCCTTTACTACTAATTTATCAACATTTAAATGCCAGACGAGTTTTGTTGCTGAACATGTCCATCCCTTTATGACCACAATGTGCCCATCTTCTGTCAGCTCACAAAGCTAATCATCTCAAACTGGTTTTGCCAACAAGACAATGAGTTTACTGTAATCAAATGGCCTCCATAGTCACCAGATTATCAGAGGACCTTTGGGACCTTGGGAATGAACGCCATTTTTCTATAAAAGATCCTGTCATTTGGTGATGATAATGATGGAGCGCACAGTCTGACACGACTGTCCACAATGCTGTTTGGTGTTCAGTTGGGCTGAGATCTGTAAATGTTAGCGTCATAGCATCATAGTCATACTCTTTAAACCCTTTAGTGACTTGTCGCCATCCTAGAATAAAGCTTCAGCTTTTAAATTTAAAATTTCTCAACCCTCCTCTATAAGTAATTTCTAATTTCTGATAAGGAAATATAATATAATATGAACATAATCATCATTTCTTATATAGCAGCACTGTTATCTTATAGGTGAAAAAAAAACAGTAGTTGATGTTTGATACAAAGTAGATACCTAAATTTCTTCTGGTAGGATCTACACAAATTACAGAGTTAGTATGTAGGTGGGTTAGAAAGGTAAAAAGTAAAAAAAAAACAAAAAACAAACAAACACATAAAACCTCCAGCAAAATCTGCTTGTCTAAGTGTGTACCTGTCTTCAGTTGTGCCTGGTCATGTTGATACCTCTCCATCGCAGTGTGCGTCTGTGCAGGACGAAGAGGTGGGTAGAGGATTTCATTGAGCCTTGGGTCTCTCTGCTTATTGTTGATGAACTCTGTCATCTGATCGACTGACAGCATCCCATCATTGGCTCCTCTGCAGAGCGGAGCAGAGTCAGGTTGAAAGCGAAAGCATTAGAGGATAAACCTTCTCAGAAATTTGTATGCTGTTTGTGTATTTTTGTGGAACCACTGCTGGAGTGCTGCTTAACCTCATATTCTTGAAAAACAGATTTTAAATGGGAAGAGTGCTATTGTATTGGTTTTATCAATTGATTAAATCAGTTAAGTTAAATCAATTTATAATGGTTTAGGAAGTCTGTAGAAACTGGAATACGTCAACATGTTTTGTTGTGTGATGAGAAACCACTAGAACAAATGTACAAGTGGTATGCTGCATAACTCTGCCAGTTCTCACATTGTACAGATTTATCTACTTCTTTCCAAAGCTAGAAAAAAATCCAGATACAGAGAACTACTACTACAAGTACAAGTGTAGTACAAGTACCACAAAAATTATTGCTAAACATTTAAATTATTTTATTATTATCATTCTTTATTGATTCCAGTTTCTTCGATGCAAAAATGCCCTGTGATAATATTTGAGAACAACTAGATGATACACCTCAATTTCTTTTAATATCAAGTTGTTATTCCAAGTGTGACAATATGATGTGAAATTTCAGAATTTGAGATCTCCCAATGGTTAAGGTCTCAGTCACACAGGCCTAGAGACCTGTTGGCACTCATCTAGCAACCACGAGTCATGCGGGAAAAGTGTGTTTTCTGCGACTAGTAAGCGAGTGGTTGGTGGAGATTGCTGACAGTGTCTTGTGTGAAACTGGTAGTAAAGAGGCATATGATGATGCACTGAAAACCTGGTGATTGCTGCGGTCATTACTAGGCTACAAGTAGTTTGCATACATGTTTGCAGTTTCACTGCAGCTCGGAGAGAAAAAGGCAGAATGTCTATTTTGCAGAATAGACATTTTTTTCCTGGTGATCAGTGGTGGCCAGGGGGTTGTTGACTGGTCTTAAGGAGGTCTTAATCATCATATCTTCCCAACTGCATATCAACTTGAAATAGAAAAAAATTGTGACGTATCGTCTTGTTGTTCAAGAAATTATTACAAATAGATTCAGATTTAGACACCTTTCTGGTTCCAGGGACACAATTACATTCAAAAAATTCCAGGATCAGGATTTGGATGGGCTCCAGAAAGCTAATTACTTCTAACAAACTGGTCCCGTTGCATAACATCATTGGCAGAGAGGCTATATTAGTGTTAAGAATATGATTACTGCTGCAAAGCTAAAGATCAACCAGTTTCTTCAATCCCTGTCTGTCTCTACAAGTGGGACAGACGATGAATCATTATTCACGATTTTTCTGATATCAAAAAAATTGGCCTGAAGCAAATAACAACTTTTCATTTTGTAGAGTAGCTTCTTCATCTTTAATACATCTATTAGCTGAGTAGAGGTCAGTGGCTGCAGCAAAAGCTCAAGCTCAAGTTATTTTCTGTTTACTTACTGCAGTTTGAAGATGTTCCCAAGCTCAGGGCGAGGGCACAGACTGTCCAAGAAGTTCCGGTAAACTTCAAGTGTTAAGTCTTCCAGTTTGATGCTGTCACCCTGTCAAATACAAAGAACATGGGCATTAATTATTGATAATGCCAACTGCAAAACAAAGTTCAAAAACCTTTTTAAAATGCAACTTTCCCTCCAACATGTCTTCTTCAAAAACAACCTTTCTGTGCTCACAGGAATATTCAATGTGTGATTCATGTAAAATCAACACGAATCTGTTTTGAATTGGAAGTGGCTGCTTGAAAACTTGATGACCCAGATATCTGAGCTTATTTCACCCATCCATGCACCGTGAGTCATTCTGGACAAAACCAACAGACAAAAGCTTCAACAGCAAGCAGAAAACCGAGAAGAAAGGATAAAGAGAAAAAGAGAGAAAAAAACAAAAAACTTTGTGAGTCTAATATGTAGTTATCCATGAAAACAGAGAAGCTTTTCATGTGTCTCTTTCATTCCCTGCCACCTATAATAATACAAACTAACTGAAGTATTTACCCGTCCATAGGGCAGTTTGCAGCTCTCCAGGGCATTCTCGACTCTTTTTCTGTCCGATGAAAACAGCCGAACAATACTGAAACAGACAGTGGTGCAACAATATTATGAACATGCCACCAACCCAAAACCCATATTTTTACTTTCCGTAATAACCTCTACATATTCTTCTCTCCAACTAATGGGCCAACATTTATGGTGCTAATCCTCCATAACGGTTCTTGAAATGCAACTATTCTCCCGTGTACGCAATTTCACTTTGGCAAATCTCACCCTCTTCACTCGAGCCCGGTGCTTCGACTGTGCAAACTGTCAAACCGTGCGGGCTTTCTTAAAACTCTACTCCCTCGGCTTCTTAGATATCAGCTGACCTTAATTCTGCTCTCAGTTTGCTTCTAAAATACAGCTTCCTGTCATAACTGTATTATCCATCTCATGCTCTGGCAGTGGTTGATTACCAGGTCAGTGCTGAATTAAGCACCTTCATGAATCCTGTCCCTGTTTTTGCTTCCCCAAGTGCACATGGAATTAAGTTTATTTTTGGAAGCAAGGGACAGGAAAGAGCAAAGTTAAAGTTTGTGCGTGTCTCTGAAGATTTCGTCAGGCTAATTCCTCACGTTCCCAACCATATACTGTAACATGTGCCTCAAAGCGAATGCTCGTGCAGAACCACTGAGTGAGGCTTGGGGATCTAATAATTATTGGGAACTCACTTCTTGACAGGAATTCTCCCCTCTGCATTCGGCTGAAGAGTTAACTTGATGTACCTGAAACAGAAAAATTAGAGAAGGTGTCAGTTTCAAAGGGTGAAGTAGCAAAAGTGGTCGGGCAAATGGGTCAGCGGTGTGTGTGAATGAAGCATTTTGCAAAACCATTAAGATTAAAAGATTTGCAGAAAATAGGTTTCAAAAAGCTGTCAGGAAGCAGCAGGGATGATTAAGTTTATCACAAAGGACTCAGTATTTTTTTTATTAACCTCCAAACCCCACAAATCCACATCTGTGCTTCCCTTTAAGGCATATACTGTTTAATAAAACAAACAAGCGCGTGCATTGATGAGTGTGTGCGTACTCACGCTTTCAGCAGACTCTGATCTCTGTTGAGATTGTGGCTCAGCAGGTTGGAAGACAGAGAAAACAGTTCCTCACACCACACCTACAAAAAAACGAAACACAAAAACAGTCACACGCTGCATCATCATTATCATCGCAATTAGTCATGGTCACGGTCGCTTTAATGAGCTCAGCACCTTGGCTTCGTCCTCCTGCGAAGCGATGAAGTTAAGCTGGTTGACGTTTACAAGGTCTGAAGCCGTAACCACGGTAACCATGCGGTTCTCCAGCCTACCAACCAGGTTTCCCACATCGAGCAGCTCCCGCAGCTTAGCCTCCTATTGGACGACACAGAGTGAAAGCTGTCAGCGGAATCAGAGCCACGAGGGAGGCATGCACTGTAGAGAGGAGACGGATGAAAGTGAGGGGAGCTGGAGGGATGCGGGGACGGCTGAGACCATTTGAGGCAGTTTATTTGCATCTATTTTTACCCAGTGTGACATGTTGTTTGTAACATACAGTGTGTTATATGTGTAAAGAGAGTGCAGACTGAACCTGATATTAAATCAGGTGATCAAACAGAGAAAGATGTTTTTGTGGAAAGTAAGGAAATAAAAATAATTTAATGTTTGTCACCTTCCTCAAGAGGGGCTCCACATTTTCTCCAGTTTTTCTGATTGAAGAGGGTATCGTCATCCCTCATGCAAGTCTTGAGTTTCCTCTTATTTTTTTGTATTTTTCTAGTAAAATGGGAAATAGGTACAGCGACTCATTGAAACTTATGGAAATATATATGGAAATACAGTATATAAGGGAAAATCAGAGTCTGTACCATTCTAACGAGGCTGAAAGTCAACACTGGGTATACAAAGCAACCTCTGTTCTTCAGCGCAGCCTGAATTCTCCTAGGCAAATTTTCAAGTAGTCTTCAGGAATAGTTCTCCGGGGTTCTTGAAGGAGATTCCTCTTATTCCAGTCAAGATGATACACAGTGTTTCAATAATGTTAAGGTACGGGCTCTGGAGAGGCCATTCCTACTATATGCCATCTTACTGATAGTATTACGTCGTATGTTTTTCTGTCTAAGACTGAAAGTGTGTTTGTGAACACTGCTGCCAGATACTTTTTAGATGCAACTGTCTGGTTTGTGACTGAAATGCAGTCCCAGGACATGATGGAAAAAAATAAAAAAATGTGAAAATACAAAGACTGGTCATGTATAATGGCTGGATGGGAAATAAGTAAGAAAGCAGCCAATAGCTGGAGAATTATTGCTCAAGGACATTTTAAAAAGTACTAAAAAGTCTGGTGCCTTGGAAGCAAAATGTAAGAAATGAGAGGCCAGTTTGGGAGACATCAGTATAGTCTTGAATTCTGTTAGTACCATGATCTTGTGGGTTAAACCTTATGCTAAATAGTGCTGCCGCAGGTGTAGATTTCAGGAAAGCTGATTTTACATGTCCATCAGTGATATAAAGCGCATCATTCACATTTTCATAAAGAAGTTTGTTGCCTGGCGGCAAAGAGGTCCTGGGTTCAGATCCATCAACCAGACTGGTGCTTTTCTGTGTCCCTGTGTGGGTTCTCTCTGGGTACTCTGGCACCCCACTACATGCATTTTAACTGGTGAATCAAAATTGCCTGTAGGCTTCAAAGTAATTGTGAATGGTTGTCTGTCTCTTTGTGTTAGCCCTGTGATGGCAGGTGATCTGCCCAATGTGTGTATGCCATGAGGTGATGGCACACCAGCCATGTCTCCTATTGCGTATTTATTGAGGAAAGATGTGAAATCACTGATTTAAAATTTTTTTTTTCAAGGATTTCGGTTTGTTAAATGTTTTTGCGTTTTCTTTTTTGTTTCGGTTTAATGTTCAATCTTGTGATTATCCAGTTAAATTCCCTCCTCACATGGTGGCACATCATTTTCAGGATGACAAAGTAAAAGCAGGGGTAGAGGAGGACCAGGGGGAGGAGATTATTAGAGACTTATGAGGCAGTCACAGTAACAATCAAGGATTAAAATCATTAAGAAACCCAGTCAGGCAAATATTATGGCTGCCCTCGAACAAAATATATCAGATGCTTTGCTATTTATGAAAGCAAAGCACAAGTCTTCTATTGAAGTAGGAAGCAAAGCAATAAATATAACATAAACGATAGTAGGTAACAGAAATAAAATCTAAAGTATTTCATGGTAGTAAAGAAAAAAAACTAGAGGCAATAAAAAACATCAACTCATTATAAAAGCACGAATGCTGTAATGTCAGGTACGAGAACTAATGCAAAAGTTAAGTCGAATATTAAAAATTTAATGAATAAAACATCACATTCTGCTGCATAAGAGGAGCAACTGTTGGGTGAGAGGTCACTGGCTACAGAGATGCAGTAGGAGGATTGAAAATTGCAATGCAGGAAGGACACAGCATACATTTCACACGTGCAGGGTCAAGTAGAGGTGAATATAAGCAGAGAAATGACAGTACCTTGGGTGTTTTCGTGCTTCTGCCTGTTCTGACATCTTTTACCAGGGTCAGGTCCAACAGCTCTGTGTCCTAATGAAAACACACCCACACATGCAGCACAAACACACACACAGTCAGCTGTTATCTGGGAGCTAAAGGCCTCCTCCTGTTTCCTGTTGAGGATTTAAGCCCACCTGGAAAGAAAGTGTGCATGTATGTGTGCAATGGCATGCTGTCTTATATACTTGCTTTTTGCATACCTCTTTAAAGGTATCCACCCAGCCTTTGGCTGTACATTGTATCTCTACAGTTCTTGTATATGAATACATAACCCTAACATTCACAAGCCTCTTGATTAACAAAGGTAAAAAAAATAAATAAAATAAATTCCAACATTCTTGTAATAAATACCATTGTCTATGAAAAATAAAAACAGCTAATCACTGAATGGCATACAGTTTGTGCTTCTCATGCATTTGCATACTTTCAGGTGACAAAGCTAACCTCTGGGTTTTTGAACATCTGAGTGGTCACTTATGATCGCAAGGCGATTGCATACATCACCTGGTGGGAGGCAATCTGTCTCCAAATAATCACGGTCCAACTCAGACTGACTCACTCTCAAACAGGTTGGGGAGGCTTTGCAAGTAATTGATGTCTAATTTATGAACACTGACAGTTTGCCAATGTGTTGCAACCAATCTGAATCAGTCTGTGCTGCTGAGTGCAACTTGTCCGCTGTTCATGTCTTTGCAGTAGCTGACTCGACTCAGCTGGTTGAAAAACTAGCTGTATTCTGGTTATATCCTGAAATAAAAGCAGGGATGCTGAGTGTTTATGCCATTCTGCAGTTAAATCACCATCTTGCAGCAACTACCTCATTATTTGTGGAGGCCTTTATTAATATTTGTTCAAATCTATGTGGTTCTGATTTGACTGACTTTGAATGTAAGTATTTACTGTACTTTTCTGTGCAATGCAAATTTCTGTGTATGTAGATCGCAACAGAGTTGCTATTTTCACTGCTTTATCACAATAAATCATCATATTATCACATAAAGTTTGCATGTAATTACCAACCTGTTGCTATTTAACTGTAAGCTAACTCAGACTTGTGTCTGACCAAGTCAGTGTAACTACCATTTGAAGACAGGAACTGGCTGTGAGTGCTCACAAACTTCAAAGCAACCATTTCAAAGGCAAGAAAACTGTAAAATCATTACACATGGTGGGAAGGGCTTTGCTATGATCTCCAACTGCAGCATTTAGTTTATCTTTTTCTCTGCATTCCAAAAACATAACTGGTTATTGTTAGCACAATGAACCTCAATGTTGTAAATATCTATGCACTTTATGTAGTACATAAAGGTCACAGACATGACTATGTGGAAGAAAGATATGTTAGCATCTTATAGCAAAACATAACATAGCATAGCATAGCATAACAAAAACAGATAGATCAGACTTGGTTATATTTTTGTGTATGTAAGATTAGAATAAAATAATAATAAAACTGTTTCACAGGTGCACAAAAAAGAAAATGATTCAGACAACATTTAATCAAACTCAAAATGGAAAATTAATTTAAAAAACCAATCTTCATTAGCAAATTCATTTAGACAAATGTGCATAAAATAAGAAGGTAATGAAACATTTAATGATTCATCTTTGATTCAGAATCTAGTCTGAAAAAAGTTCCAGTTTTAATGACTGAAGTACTTTGACCTGAATATTGATGAGTCACCAAATCAATTAATGTCACTTTTTTGAGGCATCAAGCTAAATTTGTTCCTCATCATTTAATATCTAGAGCCAGTCTAAGAGAATTATATCTAAGACAGTTGATTTTTGTGCTTAACCTTGTTTTGGTCGGTCCAGTAGAGGTAAAACCCGTGTGGATCCACATGCAGAGTCACTGGAGTGACAGTGGACAAATCCTAGGGAGACAGGAGGCAGGTGGAGAGAATGAAATAATCATAAAACATCATAAAAACTCAAGAGAAAAATAATTCACGTATCTAATGCACTCATAAAAATGTTCTACTTTCTACTTGGTAGGGCGAGAAAATTATGTAAGAATACACTTGTCTGTGGTGGCATGAAGTGATAATACTGTAAGTGTCCAGAATCTTATTTTACTACTCACTACAGCGTGACCTCTTTTAAACAGGGAACACTAAGCGATTTCATTTTCATGTTACAGAAGTTCTTTTCAGCTGTCATAGCACTAACAATCTATCCATATTAACCCACCATGACAGTTCCTAATTGGCTCCAGGTGGATTCAGACAGAGCAGCTCTTCTGATGTTTTGCTGCTTGAAAAGTCATAGCATTTTATACACAGCAGGTGTCTCAGAGGACCGGTTACTGTGGCTAATTACTGGTTAAAAATAAAAGCACCTTGAAGCCTTGTGTAAATATCTGATATTGAATGGACAAAAATAATACTAAGTATTTTTTTATGGGGTTAAGCAGTTTGAATCCCAAAATTATTTGATAAACTGATGTTTTGGAGCTTGCAGCTGAATTGAAGATTCTTCAAGGGAGTGCAAAGATTTGTGACTATGTAAAGCTTTGAGTGTATACAGTTTAATAAATGTTTAATCAGAGTGGCTTCAATTGCTTTTCTGAAAAACAGAGATTGGGATTGGAGTGACTTTATTACAGGTACTGATGGAATCTTTTAACAGTTTTAGTTGCCATTAATCAAGCAAAAAGGTTCAAAAAATTTGATGTGACAGATAAAATATACCTTGAATTCAGCAACTTAAGCTGTACAAAATCAATAATACAATCAGTAGTAAGTGCTTCATGAATAACAGCAAAAAAGTCTAAATATTGAACAACACATACATGCCAGTGATGCCAGAAGAAGACAGCATGGCATCATATGCTCAGATCATATGTATGATCTGAGCAGAGTGAAGCACGATACCATGCAGCTCAACTCATCTGCTTAAACTAGCTCACAGGCTTTGCTTCTTCCTATTCCATACCAGCACGGATTGGACCCAGTTCTCTTCCCTTTCAAATTATTTGTTCTCATCATCCTAGCACACTGAATCTTCCTAAAAGGGCACACACAAACAGAGACTATGGCATGCCAGTGCCTTCTCATCCCGGGGCTTGTAATGCTATATTTTGTCGGATGCCTCTGTGCTATGCATAATGTGTCCTTTGTTGTTGGTACCTTGACACGGACTTGAAAACAATCTTGTCTGAGGCATTGGAATAAGATGTTCCAATACAATTTAATGTTACATCTAATTAATAGTGCTGTCCACCTTCTTGTAAGCTAAACCTTAATCGATTTGATGCTCAAACCCAACAACAGTGTTATCTGTGTGCAAAACAAGAGCAGGGAGGTGTGAAACAGTGACAGTTTCCCACTTCCAACATGAATCTTTTGCATCCTTCACAGCTGCATACAGTGGTGAAGGCTTTAGCCTAACAAGGTTACTGGACTCAGTTACTGTGAATGGATATCAGGTTTGTAGCAGCAAAACTGCTTCCAAGAAACTGCTCAAGCTTTTTTGTTAATGTGTAAAAATTATTAACAGGAACAGTAGTCTATTCAGGTATTAGTTAAATTAAAACCATAAAAAATGTCTGGCACATAGGTTAAATGGGCTGCTGGCTTATAATATACACTGTCAGAAAAACAGTATATGGTTAGGGTTAGGAAAAGATTATAGGTATAACACACCCACTTGAAAACAGTAACTCATAGTATTGAAAAAGGACATGCGGGCTAACTCGCGTATAAACGAGCCATATACCCGCCTTAAATGATGCCCCAGGGACAACTGGAAAGGTTAATGTAGTTTGGCAGCTTTTAGCCATGACAGGCAAAATATCCATTAGCAATGTAAAAGGGTATAGGCTACTGAAATAAACGAATCCCCTCTTTGAGGAAAGCAGCTGAAATCAATACCAACAGGAGCTAAGGACACTGATGACGATTCAGATTCCTTCAGTCAATACATCACAAATGCATTGCTGAACAAACTTACAAGCACAAAAAAAAACACAATAAAAACAGAACTAGGTTAAAAAAAACCTGTCTTTTAACCACTGAACGATGGACAAAAAAAGAAATCATATGAAAAGGTAGGAAATATATTTTAGGGATACAAATGCAAAAAAGAGCCTGGAACATCCACTAGTGTCCAAAAGTCCACCACAAGGAAGGAATACCACCTAATAAACTAACTAATATCACCTTTTACAGTAACCAAATACATTAACTGAACCAACTCTAAATTAGTCACTGAACTCTAAAATTGGTCATATTTCTTCAGAATCTTTAGAAAAGAACATACGTTCTCCTCATACGTAAAAAGCTGTGAATTGTGAGTGAGAATAATAGAATTTATTGATTTAAGATTTAAGCTGGACTATTCCAGATGTCACAGGGGGAAAGGAAGGGTATACTCGTCAGTACTATAATTATAACTTGTCTCCAATCTCAGGTAAGAATTTTGCACCTTAATTTAATGGTGCAAAGTGATATAAAGGAGTACACAATAATTTAAATAAATAATTGTTTGCATGCATGAAAAATGACTAGCATTAAAACTCTTACTGACACTCAATGGTTTGTCTGTCACACATCAGCATCTACTTTCCATGTGGCACCACTATATTTCTATGGTACTTCTTTTTCTCTTTTGTTTTCTTGATTGTATAGAAACCGTCTCCTAATACTGTTCAATAAAATCTGTCAAAGCTATACCTCTTACCTCTTATGCTATCATTAATATACCTATTCAAAAGGGCATATATTTACCCTTGGAGGGACTTTTACTCCATCCCTATTTCTGAGAAGGTACAGGAACCAACTTGAGCTCAGTCCTCTAAACATTAGATGTCCGTACTGGTAAAGTTCTTCACATTCTTTTGCAGGATTTTTGTTTTCTTGTTGAGTGTTATCACAGCCTATGTTTGGAAGAAGAAAAACCAGAAGAAGAAGAAGCTCAGAAGCTGGTTAACTAGCTCCCTGGTTGTCACCTGTTGCCATAGCAACCGATTCTATTTTTCATAAAACCCGGCTCTACGTGTTGGAGAGATTCAAATATCAAAACACACACACACACACACACACACACACACACACACACACACACACACACACACACACACACACACACACACTAGTTTCAGCTATTGTGAATGGATTCAGCTCTACATTGGATTAGTTCTTAAGTAGTTCTCCATAAGTATGATTCATGACATTATAAAGCTCAAGGCAGTGATAATAAACACACACACACACACATAAGATCTGTTTAGGTGCTGGTAACCATGTCAGTTACCATGGCAACCGGACAGCATTTTTTTCCCCTCCTCATTGTCAGCGCTCCGTACTTCAGCATACCAACACACACACATGCACACAGAGGAACACGCACAGCTCTGCAAATACCTTGTGTTTGACTGTCCTCATGAAGGGCACAGGAGTAAGTATGTGTGGGCTTTATACACACACACAGTAAGTGAATACTGGTGGATGCCAACAGGTGCCAATAGAAGACTGATCAGAAACACATTTCAGACACACACACACATACACTATCTGCCTCACTGGTAAGATCCACAGGTACTTACTGCCAAAGCTCAATCAGCAAATGAATAGTAAACACATCTGACAACATGGCACATTTCCTCCTCTTCCTCCTCAATTTCTCATGCTCCACATTAATTCAGCTAGTTTCAATTCTTTGATTGTTTTCTCAGCCTCCTTATTTTTTTCAAGTAGTACAATTAAATAAAACTATTTGCTTGCGCTTGAGGAAAATCAGTCCTTACCTCATCCCATTTAATGAAGTTGCTTCCGTTCCTCAGCGTGTGAGAGACGGAAGGAGGTTGGAGTTTCAACGCGTGGACCCCCGGCTGAGCACTCGCCATGGCTTCACACACACATTAACCCTCACTTTCTCTGTCTCACACACACACATGCACGGACTAGAGATGCTCAGATGCAGGGATGCTGCATGTCAGTCATGTCCGAGCTGAGAACTCCTCAGAAGTCAGGCATAGATGCTCAGCTGCAGCAGCATCCTCTCCTCTTCTGAAGAAGAGTCTTGTATTTTGTCTTTTGTCTTTGCTTTATCTTTGTTCACTCTTAATTTTTTTTTATTTGAGCCCTTCTTCTCTTTCTCCTTTCTTTCTGCTCTGTGCCTCTGTTCTCACACCTCTTTTTTCTTATCCTTCCCTCCTCTCTTCTTTCTCCCTCCCTCTTCTTGTCTCCCCCTCTCTCTGTTGGTGCTGCATCTCACAGAGAGACAGACTGAAACAGATGCCTTCGTGGGAGACAGGATATGTGTGTGTGTGTATGTGTGTGTGCATGCACTGCCTCCACAAATTGACTCATCGGCGACATGCGCACAACGGCAGCTTCCCACAGATGGGGGAGGGATAAAAGAGGGAGAGCCGGAGCGACAGGGAGAGCGAGGGAGATAGAAAGAAAGAAAGAGAGTGGGAGAGATGGAGAGAAATGAGGAGAGAAGAAGAGGAAGGAGGGAGAAAGAAGAGGAGAGAGAGAATAAAGAGCTAGAGGGAGAAAAGAAAAAGAGAGTGGGCGTTTTAGTGGAGGGTGAATCAAACCAAACAAGGATTATAGTCAAATGAGGCCACTTTTGAATACACACTATATTAACAGCTATGTTATGTGCTTCCTATACCATAGGCATTAATCTGTCATAACAGCCTCTGCTCGTATGAGTAGTTTCGCCATCATGCTTTGAAGCTACGGTGCAGGGATTTGAACATCAGTCAGGTTTGGTGCTGATACTGTGTCATGAGGCTTTTACTTAGACAAGGTTTGGTTGAAGATTTGGTGACGCGCTGGTAACGAGTCAGTTTGTTTACAGCCAGCTTTAAATTATTGGTTTCTTTTGTTAGTTTGATTACCCAACTGTTTAAATTTTATTCAGGCTTACACAGTAGCGGATCTAGAAAAAATTACATGAGGGGCAAAGGAGGGGCAAGAGGCCTAGACAAGGTGGCACATACCTCTTCAGTGAAGTATGTGAAAATGCCCTATATGTAAACAGACTCAACAAAATATCCACAAAAAGAATTAATAACTCAAACATAAGGGGGTGGGGGGTGGGGGGTGGCATGTAGTTGTATCCATCCGCCCTCCCGAGCTATGATCCCCCCCAAGCGCCAGCCCACCAAAGACATTGAAGTACAGTACTGACATCTTACAGTCCAAATTGGATGAGAGCACTAATCAGTACCAATGGGAATGTAACTGAGTACATTTACTTCAGTGCTTGTACTAGTATTGTGCTGCTTTCTGAATGTATTCAACTATATTCTTAATGCAGTTATTGCACCTGCTACTAATTGCACATACTTATTAGTATTTTTTGAAGCTGTACATTGTACATTGATGGCAATGTAAATGTAATCAGAATTCACATTTTAATAACACTGACACCTTATCATTAATGGCATGTTGGTCTTTCCTATGTAATAAAACACTGTCAGAGTTGATATAAATAATGTTAAATTGGGGCCTAGAATAATTTGGTATCGGACTAAAGCCGGGTTTTGTGTTTCCCCCTGCTATATTAAGCCAGCTTTGTGCTCAGGGGAACGGTGAAGGTAAAAGAAGAAACAGAAATCTCCAAGCTGTTGTCACAAAGCTGGGAAAACGCTATATTATATCACTGTGTGCTGTAGAATTTAGGTTTTCCTTAACAGAGACCATAGGATTGTGGCCAAAACAGTTAAACAGCAAAAGTATCTAGTATGCACGAGTTTCCACAGACACAAAATACACAGCATTACTTTCTGTGTATTTTTATGGCTGTGATTTTTATGTTTACAAACACAGCTAATTATAACAGAGGAAGAAAGAGAGTGGGCGAGATCGTGAATGTTGAATAACTGAATATTGGATGATATGAAGGAAAAAACAGAACAATCGAGGACAAACAAGCACAAATCACCGACAATGCGTTCCTTCCTCTAAATGCAAAATCTGAAATTGGCAGGTTTGGTGCAGTCAAAAAATAATTACTGAAGTGTTAGTAGGAGTGTAATCACTCAGTGGAACAAGAGCCCTATAAGGACATTTAAGGACATAACCTTGTGAATGTCTGCAATATCTGCTCCTGCGTGCTGTGTTTAACAATAAGTGGTAGATCTAAATCCAGTTCTGTTTTCTGAAAAGCAATCTCAGTAAAACATGTCACTAAGTGCTTACAGAGAAGGAGACAAAAGAGACATACATAATACATAAATACAATAAAATGCTCATAAAAATGCATCTGCGGTGATTTCACAGGGAAAACGGTGGCACAAAAAGGTGAGCTCACACATTTATCTGTCTTTGGAGGGATGAAAAAATAATTATTCACACAGTGTGCTATTGGAATCATTTTTGCAATAAGTAGCTGCGCACAGTGCTTACTCTGAGGACTGATTGCCCATTTCAGTAAGAAACAAACAAACAAAAATAATGAAAAGGAGAAGAATGTTATCCCTGATGCTCTAGAACTTACAATTATTATTATAGGCAGAGAGATTTGGCTATCGTTTTTATTGCAGAATTAATAAATGAATTAACTTCCACTATATTAACCTCCTAAGACCCGAACTTTTCCACAGCATGCATTTTTAATTTCTCTTTGATATTTGGGCTGACTGGGACCTGATGAATGTAAAAACAAAGAATTACCAGATATTTTTTTAACCTAATTTTTGTTTCTAAGAAAAATGAGAGCCACGTATGAGGATATTCATTTAGAATTTCAATAGAAAAGTACCAGTATAATGTCCTCGTAAGTGGATATCAGGCCCTTGTACAGCAAAATTGAGTATTTTGGTCTAAATAACCCAAAATGTGATGTCCACATATGTGGACGCCAGGTCCTAGGAGGTTAATATGGATCCAGGAATCTCCCAGATGGAAACTGGGTAAATAAAACCAAAACTAAACAACACAGTCTGTATGGTTAAATATCATGTATCTAAATAAGTTTTTGATGAATTGGTTGATCACATAGACTGTATGTAAAAGATGGCTATGGCTTTATTGGTTTTGAAATGTGAATCAGTCATATGTAACTACAAAACAGCTACAGAGCAACAAAACTAAAAGCATTCAGAATACCTTGTATGTTATATCTGTAAGCCGTATATAAAAGAGTTGAGGCTTTGGCTTTGCTTTTCTCTTCTCCAAGGAAAGAGAAAAGTGACCCCAATGCCTTAAACCTGCATTATTTGCAATTGCCAGCAGGGGGCAACAACTCTGGTTGCAAGAAGGAGACTGATTGTATGCAAGTCTGTGGGAAAATGACTCTATTTCTCCCTTACTCTACGACCTTGGTAAACACTTCTTAATGGGTTTATAATCTCAGTCACTAGCTTCAGGTCGTATTCAGATCATTTTGGCCCCAATTAGAGAAAACAAAGGAGTATAAAATATGGTGGACCTTCTGATCTTAGTAAATCACTTCCAGTTAAACGTTTTTTTGTGCCCTAGATTGTCAGTCAGATCTGCCCCTCACTTGCAATAGCCAGGTTCAAAGCACCAAGATGCTGATGACATCATATTTTAATGACATTCATATTTTAAGATTGTTGTAGTATTTTCAAGTGTCATTAATGGTGTGGATTTAAGATAGCAAGACAGGGAACACTGCCAACCAGCCCCATTGCTGCCTATGTACTCTTATATATGAAAATATTTATTTCCATATGCCATTACATAAGTCACAAAAACACGGGCTTGTTGCAATGCAGCAGTGTGACCCCATAACCTCCACAGGGTCTTACACACTCATGATATGCACTATTTCAGGGCCCACTTTACCAGCTATGCAGCCTCCTACACACTCACACTTCAGTGCATGAAAAGACACGTGCAGACTCATGTTGCCATGATATTGTGTGATACTGTTCGTCACTGCCAGAGCCAAATTTATCTGTAAATATACAAAATTAACATTTTGTAGACAAGCTTGGCTGAAAAAACAAAAACATGACTGTACTGAAACGATGAGCTACATAAATTTAATGCGAATTTAACTTTTACCAAGAACACTGTTTAGTCTTGTATAGTGAAAAGAAAAGATGTGAGAGAACACATCTGAAGTCTGTGCTCGCTCATCAAATATCTAAGCAAGGCATTTTTGAACACACAGACAGCGAGCTCTAAGAGCCGACAGATCTTTATATGAAATCAAAACCAACACTGATGAAAATGAGGATTAAAGAGGCATTGTGTAACTACATTTGAGCCAGCAGCAGAAATCCTATTGCCTGAAACGGTTAAAGCATGTATCTTTGTGGCTTTACCTACTGAATTTAACCTGAAAGTTAAAGTTTGTTAGACTCTTCCTTCGAGATTCAGTCTAACTAAATAATCTAAATGCGTTGACATTAAAAGGCAGTAAATTATATCAACATGACAAGAATTCTATATACTGATTGAAGTTAATTTACAGTGCAGACTGACCAGGACAATCATGCAGAGATTTGCAGGCTAAGAAAAGAATTATGCAGATCTGCATATATTAAGGCAACTTTTCACACTTGAGCACAGCAGATGATATAGATACGTAAATATGGCCGAATGCTCATCAAATAGACTTTTCACTGTCCCAGGGACAATGTTTTTAAAAAGTATTAGCTGATGAGAATGTCTATGTTTGTCAAGATGCCATAAATGATTATTTTGGGTCTCCAGTTTCCTCTCTGAACCTTTTAAACAACACACATATCTACTAAACTAAGATATGTGTGTTGTTTAAAATAAAAGACACACTTCAAATAGTGTGGATGTATCTATATATTTTAGCAGCTTTGCAGTAAAATCTTCTGGCTTCTTGAGCACTGAGATGTGACAAAAACAGCTGGAAAAGAAATTGAAACAACTCAAAAGTGCAAAAGAGCAGGTAGGTTTTGTACTATGGTGAGATGACACAGAGCAATTGAGAAACTCCCACAGCCAGGTTCAGAGTTTTTGTCACGGATGGCTTCAGTTCAGAATCTTCCTGTTAAATTTTCATACAGCGAGTGCAGCGAACACAGACTGTAATCGGTAGCTAAGTGCTGCCTTTTAGTAGCATTTCTGGGGGTGCAGAGTTCTCCAGTGAATTTCTTTTCTGCATTTATAATTCAAGCAACATGAAGCACGTTGCAAGTCCTTGAGGATTAGGTTTAAAAAAACAAACAAAAAAACTAAGACCCTTTTAAATTATAAAATTATGATCAACTGAAGTTTTTGGCAGTTGACTTGTCTGCTAAAACAGGTTTTTATTAGAATTTACAATGACAGGCAGGAACATCAAACCCACTCTCTGATATTGTTTAGTTCCCTCTTATGGCTACAAAACACTCCTTCACGAATGGCTTCTACAACACCCCTGATGATGTCTTGTCACAATAAGATCTTGGCAGCAATGTATCCCTTCTTTATTAGATTCTTGATTAGATTCAGATATGGGAAATGAGGTGTCCAAAATCAAGCTGAAATCTTTGTTTTGTCCCTCAAACCATTCTTGAACCATTTCTGGAGGGTGGCAGGGTGTATTTTCCTGCTGAAAATTGGCCCTTTCAATCAGGGAATACTGTTGCCAGGCTTAAGTAGGGGTTTATGTTTGAAACTAACACCTACTTCAATGCTTCTCAGCAAAACATTGCTCTGAGCTTCACACCACCTCCACAGGCTTGCCTTGTTCTCACAGTGTATCCTGCTGCCACATCTTCCCAGGTAATTGCACATGTCGCTGCCAACATAAAAGAAAAGGAGATCCATTAAACCAGGTCCCCCCAGTTCATCTTCTGCCAAACTATGTGCCTACTGTAGGCCCCTTCAGGGATAAACAGGCATCAGCAGGAGCAAAGACCTTCTAGAAGAAAATCAGAATGAATCTGGGCAGTTTTCTGATATACCCCATACACCAAAGTGGGCCATAAAAATATTCCATACACCATTATACTACAGTACCAGGACCAGCCTGAACCACCAATAGGATGGATCCATGCTTTGATGTTATTTACGTCAAATTCTGACACTTTGGAATGTTGCAATGGAATTTTTCCCCTAACATTTTTCCAGTCTTTGTGAATACTAGTCTCAGTGTCAGTCCTTCAGTTCAAGTTTCAACGTATTTTACATTCAGACATGTTCTGCACACCTGTAGCAAGTGGTTATTTGAGTTTCTGTTGCCTATCAGGCTGAAGCAGTCTGGCCATTGTCCTCTGTCCTCTGACATCAACAAAGTCTTTTTCCCCAAAAAGCTGCCACTCACTGGATATTTTCTTTAGATTAGTAGTTTCTGAAGTGCTCTGGCACAAAAAAATCACACCATGTTCAGAATCACTTAATTTCCCATGCTCTGTTTGGATTTCAGCAGGTTGTCTTCACCACGTCCACACAATTCATTTAGGTGCTGTAATGTGATTGAATGATTAGATATTTAGTTAACAAGCAGTTAATAAAGTACCCAGTGAGTCTATTGTTCCCATTTTAGCCATAGACTGGCTCTTTTCCATAGTTTTCTATTCTGGATTCTTTACTTTTCATATCTCCCACTTATATAGTATATCTACAATGGGTACAGCTCCAGAAAGCTGCAGTTCAAATTTGTTTTGACACTTTTATTATAAGTAACATCAAGAGTTTCAGTAATTTGTGCTACAGAAGCGCTTCAGTGAGTCATGCCCCCTCCTCATTGGATCACTTCTGCATACCAGGAACACCTGATAAGACCTGATGTTCTGAAGATGTCCAAGCCACTAAAATAGACAACACAGCTGCTCACAGCCTTACTTTTGCCTATTTTTCTTAATTCCAACACATCAAATCGGAAGCAAATTGCTGTGCTAAATGCAGTCCATCACATCACAGGTGCTATTTGTA
This sequence comes from Oreochromis aureus, assembly GCF_013358895.1. Lineage (NCBI taxonomy): Eukaryota > Metazoa > Chordata > Actinopteri > Cichliformes > Cichlidae > Oreochromis > Oreochromis aureus. The sequence continues at coordinate 29,528,153 of NC_052954.1, read as the reverse complement.
ACAAGATAATCAATGTTACTCATGCCACCTGTCAGTGGTTATAATGTCATGGCTGATCAGTGTATTGCACTCAGTCACCCACTCGTACAAAATGTGTCCTGCCTCAGTGTCCAGATAGAAGGAAACATTGCTTACAGAATACAAGGCCATTTCAAAACAGAGACTGCTCAGAGTTTCTGGTAATGGGTCTCCTTGTTATGCACCAGAATCCCTCTGCAGAAGCAAATGTAGCAAACAGATAATAATGATGCAAACACTTTTTCTTTATTGTTTGGATTTCTAATACTGAGTCACATTTTACTGTATCTGGCTCACAGGTTATTAAAAAATAATTAAGTATACATAAAAATCTTTGTTAAAATAAGATTTTAGAGTAATACTTTTAAATTAAATTTTCCACTATAAAGGACAATTACAGTGCTACGGTGTTGAAATTCTTTCCTTTTGAATCCTAGGTATGTCCTAGGATTAAATGCTAGAGTTTGTTTACTATGCCGCCTTACTAAATGTGTTCTTTGCCCTTGCCCAGGTCTTTTATAACAGATGATGGCCAGAAACTACAGAAAAAAGGCAGGGATTATGAATTTAAAAACATTTCTTTCCTTCAAGAAATTGCTTGTACTTTGCTGCACACTGCATTATCAACAGGAATCTCAAATCATAAACGCTGCACAAAAACACACAACTTAAGACACTCCTACTGCCCACACACTGGCACTCACACAGACACAAGTGCACATGTGCACACACATCAACAGACAGATGCATTAACACACACACACACACACACACACACACACACACACACACACACACACACACACACACACACACACACACACACACACACACACACACACACACACACACACACACATTTGCACACACCCCAATCTTCACCAGCAGATCTCCGTGCTGGGAGCTTATATAAGGGAGAGTGGGAGGCTGAGAGCTATTTCAGGACCAGAAAAGATGTAAGTGTGCAGGAGCATGTGTGTTTTTGTGTGTGCGGAGCTATAGTACCCATATGGATTTGTGTTGGTACGGCTTTGTGAGTGTAGGCCTGGTGTAAGCACTATAAGGACTCTGATTCAGTGGGTTTCATAAGCAGTCAAGTTTGAAGTGAAGTTTGGCTCAGAACCTCTGGCAGCTCAAAGTCTCTGTGCCTACGACGTGTCCAGTCACACCACGGAGCTGCATGAACACACACGCTCAAAAGGCAGCACTCCCACGGAGCTGTGCAACTGGAAAATGCCTGTTTACTTGTCGTAGCCACAGACAAATCAAGTGCACCCGGATGTTGTGGCAGCCACATCCTTGCCTTCGCAGCTCTGATAAGAGCCTTTCGAAAACCTTTTAATTGCAGTCTTCTCCCTGAAAATCCGCTCTAAATTTCCTCAAGTGTCTAAAAAGGATTATAAAAGAGTCTGTTCACAACTTTGTACTAAAGAAAGAGTGCCAGCAAAACTGACTGCAACATGTTTTGTGGATTATACAGAATAACGGGAAACACATTGCTGGCGTCTTGTAACTGTAATTATTTATGGCCGTGAGCACCACAAATTAAATTCAGTTCAACTGAACCTGATCCAGTGAAGCGATATGACTACCGTGAGAAAATATGTTCATGCTGGCAGAGTGGTTACGGGGATGGATGGTGATGTCAGCAGTTCAGTCCACCACATTGCTCCAGACTGAAATGTCTTGTCAGATTTTGCATGGACTCACATGAAATTTCACACAAGCACAGACACAGGATCGGGAATGGCAACAGCCATGGTGTCAGACTCCTCAGAGGATGCTGTTGATAACCTACACAGCAAAGGCCAGATATTACACACAGGTGGTGGTTTGTGTCAATAAAACACTGAAGTGGAATAGCAGTGACCAGGGAAGAGTGGTGTCAAATACAATCCTCTACTAAACTACTGTTAGCAATTTGAAAGGAGACCTATTCATTTCAGAGTACATCTTCATAGTCCATGTCCTTAGATTTTACTGGAGCTGCTTTAATGAAACAAGGCCTTTTAGCTCCTCTCCCTAGAACACCCTGCCCTCTGTTTATGCTCCCAAGTTTTTGCCTTGCATGCTGTAAATTTTTAATGCCCCAAAACTCTTAAAAAAAACAACAATTAAAGGATTAAAGTTGAATTTTACTTAAATAAATGCCAACATGATAGCATCAATGAACTCGTCTTGTTTTCTCTTTGACAATCTTATTTATTCAGCTTAGTTTCACTTCATGTTTTTCCTACCTTCAGTGGCTCATCCTTGTCCCAAACATTGAGAAGCAGTGCTTTAAGCTCACTTGTTTCTAATTGGCTTCTCCTTAAAAACAAAATGACTAGATAGGCGATGGATGGGGCTTATACGCTCACAACCAGAGATGTGTGACACATATGTCAATAGTTGAATATATATATATATAAAATCAGTATCTAGAGGAGTCTAAATCCTAAACTTTTGACTCACAGGAATTATGAGCCAAAAGTCATGTTTAATATGAGCATCCACCACTGTAACATTACCTGACAGACAAACGGAAAAGCGAAGCAGGCAAAACAAGATTTCAAAGACATGTCTGTATAGGATATGTCTGTATAAGTTCTCAGTCATCCAGGTAATGGTAGTCTAAGGAGCCTGGAAAGAAAGCAACTGGATTTCTTTAAATTTCCTGAAGATGTTACATTTACACTTAAAAGTATAAAGGTCACTCTTTCAAGGATGCCAGTGTTCACATTTTGGATCAAGAGCACAGATGGTTTGAAAGAGGAGCAAAAGAGGCCATCTATGTCCACTGTGAATGACCGTCATTGAACAGAGGGTGGCTTATGACAGCAGCTGTCAGCCACCTACAGTGCAGTCCTGAGATCCCTTTCCAGGCACCTCAACCCCCACTCAACTCATGCAAAGTCTCACAGTGGTTTTACCCACAACCTCTAGTAGTAATGACTCACGCCTTTTTTCACAGCTTGGCTCATGGGATGATTAATAGTGGGTCACCGGCCCTCCTCCACTAGAGTTTAAACACCTGGACTCAACACGATTTGGTTTTAGAACTTTAAAGAAGTCCAGTCATTTTCTTTACAAGCTCCTTAGATTTTAAAGACAGGTTTCTTTTAAAATTCCAATCCAAGTGATCATCTTATCAGGAAACACGGAGTCTCTGTAGAGCTGTTGTTGGGCAGAGCTAAGCTTTCTTTAGCTCTGGAGGACAGAGGATACCTCGCACTTCTCACTTGATGCAGGGCTGACTGAAACAGTGAGCGGTAGCCGCAGGGCCATGCTGACACAAGCATACAGATCCAAAGTTTGTCCTTGTTAGTGTGATTCAGCCTGTCTGTGGGTTTTGGAGAGCTGGGCTGTGAAGTGTGAAGGCACATTTGGCTTTTTTCGCCTCCATCACTAAATCATCTGTATGAGTGTTGGAGGGATTCTTTAACTGGTTTTGAACCTGGCTTCACTTAGCATGGATAGTCCCAGGAGACAGTTTCTCAAGTTTTGAAGAACAGGTATGTTTCGGCATCAACTGAAAGATGAGCAGTAAGGAAAAAAACTGGGGGGAAATAATAAAAGTAGCACCAGGTAGAAAATAAAGAAAACAACACACAATTCCTAACTAGCAATAACCGTCAGGTTCTGCTCTATTGTTTAGAAAACTGAGTAATCTGGTTAATCTAACATAATTTACATCATTTCTACTTTTAGCTGACCCTCATTTCTCTCGAGTCTCGCAGTGGAGAAGTCAGTCTGTTACACTAGAGCTCACAGCTGTAGGGTAACAAACTGTGCACCAGTTTCCACTTTTGTTATAGAAAATAATTGTTTATTTTTTTGTGCTTCCAGTTTTTAAATCCTGAAAATGAAGACAATTTCTCTTTAAAGTCACTAGTTAAAGAATATGATTTTGTGCAATATTTGTTAAATATATAACATATAAACGCCTAAATTGTCAACTTATTTTTGCACCTTGTGTTAAATCCTTTATTTACTTATAAATGCTTATCTGTTAAAATAATCACATCACTGTACAGTCGATTGCTGAGGTCTTTAAGTATTTATTGACTGCCTCTTTTGGACATTAATGATAAAATGATAAGGCCAAACAAGGCCTCTACTGACACTAATGTAAAATCACCTTCAGCGTTTCTTTGCCATTCCTCCATCTAGTGGCTGAGAAAGGCCTGACAGTGGCTTACTTAAACTATTCCCTTTCAAGGTGAATGGGTTCAGTAGCCAGACTAAACTTTTGTTTATTAGTGGCCTCAGCCATTGTATCTAAAGAAAAATAATCCCCACTATGTGTGTTTTTTTTTATATAATTTGGTTTGTGTTCTTGCAGAAGATGACCTCCTGATAGCTTTTAAATCATCTTATCGTTTTCACTTTATTTAAAAACTTATTTTTGGAGATGACAGTGCATAAAATGTAAATGGAAGATCCTTTAATCAAGGCCAGAAAATACAAATGTGTTTTTTAAAATGTGATTTTACTTTAATAAGTGGGAGAGTCATTTTCTGAGACAAGAGCACTGATTTCTTTGTAAATGTGACTAGACAAGAAGATTAATTGCAACAGACCAGGAGTCATTTAGACTCCAGTAACCGTAAATGAATGATATTGGAAGAATTTGAAGGGATAAGAGATGGATTTCCAAAGGGAAGATCATATTTTAAAAAAAGAAAGAAAGAAAGAAAGACAAGCCTTGGGTAAAAGCACTAAATAATTGTTTGATGGAAGATTTTGCCTTTTTTTTAACCTGAGAAATGTTTTAAAGGCATCTCAGCGGTCCTGTTATAATGAGAATAAATCCTGAAGACAGTTTTCATCTTTAGCTCTTTGTAATCTAAATTCTGACTCACTTTACTGACAGAACCATCACTGTGTAAATAACAGCTGTCAATATCTGTCAGTCACGATGACACGCATCTCACTGAAGTCCATCACTGAGGGCTTGAAGGTATGTTTTCCCTATCTTTAATCTCAAAGGCATAACTAATTAAAGCTTCTCCCAAACACTATATGAAAAGACTGTGGGGCATCAAACAACTTCCAAATTATACTGTACACATCCAATTTGTCTTATCAAATATGGACTTTGGGGGAAAAAAATATATAAAGCGGCAGAACTTCTTTAAGCAGTCTTTTAATAAGCGTAGGTATCAATTTGTTCTCGGTGATGGATGTCTCATATTAAAATGGGATCGTTTAAATTTATTCACTGAAGAGATAATGAGGAGACATCCCACACAAGGCCATGAAAACAACTCGCAAAAGCCTGGCAGTCATCAGCACACGCTCGGCGAGGAAGCTGCATTACCCAAGTGGTGCAGAAGATTGCTGGGAAATAAATGGTGGAGATGAAAAGGTTATGCTTTCTCGTTTCCCCTCATCACACTAGTTTTCTTCTTGAGGGAAAAAATGCGCAGTGGCGTAAGATACGACCGCCTGAGGAGTTCATCCGCAATGGCTCGTGTTCTCCCCGGGCCTCTGCATAACCTCTGGCTTATCAGGCATATTGATCCCAAGACTGGAAGAACTTGAAAACAGCACTGCAGCTGCTGTGGTTTTTAATGATACACATACATAAAAGCAAAGGAAATGTGTGCAACCAACCAGAATTATTTATTTTTTTGTCTACAATACATCAGGAAAGTAATAAAATGGGATCCTCACCTTTCCCAAAGTTGAGGTCTTTTGTTCTCACAACAGCTGATAATTTGAAGGTTTGGATTAATAAAAGCAATTTAAAAGATGATGCTTTTTATTAATTATTCAAGTAATAATAGGATCATTGACTCCACATTCCTTAATAAGGATACTAATCTGCAGCTCGGCATTGAGCTTACATTTGTCAAGGCCAAAGCAGCACTAAATGAATCAGGACAGAGAATCTGCTGGGCCCGTGGAGCCCAGCTAGGATGTCATTTCACCGCGCACCCAAATTTTAATCCTCCGATTCTTGGTTTTAAATAGATCAGCTGTCAGATGTGTGTCCCATAAGATTAACCCCCCTCCCGAGAAAAAAAAAAAAAATATCCACTGCATCTGAAAGACTCTCCTGGACAAAGACGAAAGCAGATTTCCTTTTTAATCATAAATCACCGTTGTGTAAAAATGACAATCATGTGACAATAATTAGGTTCACATTGCAACCCCTTGATTGAAAACCTAAGAAAAAAATAAACAGACGCTCTTGCCAGATAACAGTTGACGTGTGTGTTTCGTGTTGTGGGTGGACGGTCTATATTTGCGTTTGCTGTTTTTATCCTGTTTCTAAATGCTGTCTGCTGGCTCAACTGCTGTTAGGCGTTTCTGTAGTGTTGCAGTAAACCATCTGCGGCCTCGGTTGGTTTCCGTGTGTCATTTCCATAGCGACACGTGTATGGTTGTCACATCCACTTGGTCTCAGAGCTCCTGGCGATCGTCCATCTGTCTGCTTGTCTGTCCGTCCTTTTACTGGGGCTCAGCGTCTCTGGGGCGGCTGCTTTTGATCTGCTTTCGGTGCGTTTCCAGGTGCGTTTATGACGGTGATCTGGTGTTCAACACCTGAACAGTCTTACGGCCGTAGTGCCAGTAGCTATAACCTGATGCAGCTGTAGTCACTGCTGTAATATACCTGCAACATGATAAATGACATGTGCTGTAATATACTCCAAACTTTGAAAGTATTTGGTCAAATTATTTTTAAATGCAAAGTTAGAAAAAAGATGAAGGAAAGGTAAATCATTTTTATATTAATATTAAAACAATAATACAATTTGTTATCTTATTGTGGTGAGGAATGAATTAATCTCCAGTTTGTTATAAACTTTAAATGTGTTGAATTTGAAAATGTGACTATGCTGCCCCCAGTGGTCTTATCAAGAAAGACACATTGGTTAAACAGTACAGTATTTAGAGCTTTAACTTTAATTTAACCTCATTACTTTCTTCAGCTGTTGTTTAACTTAACACTCGATTTAATGTAAAAACTAATTAACTGTATATACCATGTTTAGATATTTGATATAACAGTCTGTTTAATCAACCACAGAACACAAAAGCATGCAAGATTTGACTTACTACTCTAAAATCTAACTAAATAAAAGCCGATAGTTTCATATCAGTAATCCAAACTGTAAGGCTTGAAATTCAATTACGATGCTCAGTTCAACAGTCTGCTGAAGTAGATTTGTAAAAATGTAGGTTATTATGGCACAACATGTTTGTCATTGGTCTGATTTCTACTCAAGCTCACTCTGAGGTGCAGACTGAAATGAGTCAGTACACTTAACCTGAACAATGTGCTGCAACAAACAGCATTTATGTGCTTGACTGAGATGAGACCATTTGCATCCATTGTACAATTTTTTTTTTTTTTTTGGTTGTACCACCAGACTGAAAGGAAAAGGACATTTTGGATATTAAAGCTAAGTGGATGAAACTGCGATTGCATAAGTAATGTGGAGCGTGTGGTTTACCATAAGCACTGCAGCAGGATGCTGTCTGTGTACTGGAAGACCGGAGCAGCCAAAGAAGCTGCAACCAGACAGAACTGAATGGCCGTGTTAATCTATTGAAAAAGAACATGAATAAAATAAAAGTTAGAAAAGAAAGATGAAGCCATGATAAAATTTTGCACGTATTTGAAATGAAATTATGCTAGTATTTCAGACTGTTTAAAGGCTAGTTGTGGATTGAAACTTAGAATGAATCAGTGTCAGATGTATTTAAGACAAGTTACATATTTTACATAGCCTACAATACTGCAGTAATAAACCCTATAACTTGAGAATGTTGGCTGAAGTTATGAATATTAAAGCCTGGATAAATAAACTGTGCAACATTGGGAAATACTGAAGCACAGGGCTTAATACAAAAATGAAATTTTGAATTTTGAATTTGAATTATTTGGGTGTTGATAAGATGCGGACACAACAGGCACAAACTAGTAAAACAGCTTTGATCATATCCTCATCACATTGGATGTCTACCTTAAAAACATCCAATGTTTACAGAGTTTAACTGACATCCAATTTGATGCCAAATGTGTCGATGTTTCCGGCAAGATGCACAACAGGCTGTGTAAAGGTGCTGATGAGTAGCCTGAAGGCATTAATCATTTATTGTTTAGTAACTTTTGCTTATTGCAATCTTTACTTTTATTTTAATTCCGGCATTTTGTGACTGTAAGATATGGTTCCTGTGAAATCACTCCAGCCTCAATCATTTCCACATTTCAGTTTTTGGTTGTATGTCTCACCTTGCTGATGAGTGTGGGCTTGAGCTGGGCAGTAGTATAGCAGGGGTTAAAAAACTTGGTGAGGGTCACCTGCAGAAATAAGAGGAGGAAACTGTATATTCAGTATTACAGACACTCACAAGGCAGTCCAGAATCACTGTGGCCCAGCTGTAGCGCTAAAATAGTAAAGAACAGTTAAGATTTACTTTAGCAATATTCATCACATTTTGGGTAGAAGACAACATAAATTGTTTATAGATTTATTTATTCATGTTTTTCAACTTACTCACAAATCAATACATATTTTCTATTCCTACATAATATCTGAGTAATCAAAGTAAACCTCTGTCATGCTCACCCATCAACCTCTGTCATGCTAGCCTTATCTGATTTTTACTGCACTATAAACCTTTTAAAGTATGCTTAAAAAGAACAAAGAAACCAAAATAAATATATACAAAATAAAATATTATTCCTTGAAAGTAAATACTACTCAACGAGAGCACTGCCTTGACAGAGGGTTGCACTCTCGAAGTGCTTCCTTTCAATTAAAATGCATTATAAATACAGGGACAGATGGATATAAATAACATAATGACTAAAATCAACTGTGACATTTTTGGCAGTGAGGACTACATTGCAAGCGCCCTCTGCTGCACCCACAGCTTCGCTGCAGCAAATTTCTGTACAGTGGGATGCACAAAAAAAAAAAAAAAATCTTGAAATTTGTCTCACCGGTGGAGGTACAGTCTTGTATCTGACCCAGAAGACAGCAGCTATCAAACCAATGTCTCTGAAAATCACTAGAGCTGTCAGTGGAGCTGAAACAGAAGTCCACAGTTAAAAATCTCATATCCTTGTTTGAGACAGGAAGAAAATACAGAAATATACTGAGTATTATACCTGGTATAAGTTCAGCATAGGTGAGACTGACGTATAAAATACTGATGAGAATCTTGTCAGCCAGTGGGTCGAGAGCACTGCCCAGTGCCGACTTTTGAGTGGGCCACGTTCTGGCAATGTAACCATCCAACTGAGTAAGAGAGAATGAGACAGAAAAATGAATAAATGTTAATAAAGATGTTTTTTTTAAAGATGTAAATTCAGTGTGGTACAAGTTTCAAAGCTGGGCAAAGTAAGATAATTAGTTTTAAAAGTTCAGGGCAGATCAGAATGCAGTGAGTCCCAATTTAAAAGCCTAATTAAGTTTATTTGCATATCATGCATCTTGATTTCGACTTGATACACAAATAGTCAATATTCCAACTACCACATTTAAAAAAATATTTTTATAGATGCATCATCAACATGTGTTAAATGTCCAAAACTATTTGCAATCCTCAATAGCTGAGAATGAGTTTACAAGATTTGTTGTACAGGTGTGCAACTCCAGACTGGAACCACACACCTGTGCAGGAAGTGCTTTAGCATAAGTGTCTGTTTATGTGTAGATTACCAGGTCAGTAGCTCCGGCCAGCGTAAAGAGAGCCAAACTGAGGTGAAATTTCTGCTGGATGATCAGATGACCCAAGAATGGAGCCAGCAAAATCCGACACACACATAACAGGTTGGGGATTGTCCATGGATTCTCATACTGAAGAAAATAAATAAATAAATAAATAAATATTACGACAGAGTTTACAGCTAGAGCTATAAAAATAAATAAATAAAGAAATCACAGAACTTGCTTCAGATCAGTCAGCCTAAATCTTTTCTAGCAGCTGTTCTCAGTAATATGTGCAACATATATCGATTCTGCATTGGCCTTATTAACAAATAAGGCTACGTTCACACTGCAGGTCTTAATGCTCAATTCCGATTTTTTGATCAAATCCGAATTTTTTTTCTGCTTGTTCACACTACAAATAAAATGCGACAGCAAACGCGCTCTAGTGTGAACGCTCAAAGCGGCCCGCATGCGCAAAAGAAGACTTCACACACAACGCGCTCTGTTTAGACCCAGAGCAAACAATATTGTTTGACTGATGGCCCTTAATATAAAGACTTCGGACTTTACGTTTCCAAATTTTTGCTTTAAGTTATTTTGTTATTTACATAATAATGTAAATAACCTAATAATTATCCTTATGGCTGTTTTAGAGAGGAGCGGTGCTTCAAAGGATAGTTGCAGATAACCATCAATGGTTATCATTCTTTTTGTGTTAGCCCTGCAACGATTTTCCAATAAAACTCTGACTGCTTAGACAACATCCAGCCCACCACGACAAGTGGAAGAAAATGGACTGATGGGTATTTTAAACAGGCCATTTTTTATGTACAGGAAAAACTATTTACTTATGGACTTGTATTAATTAAACCTAACAAGGCAGTTTTACGGGGAAATTCACTGTCAAATATCTCGACTTTTAAACCTCTGGGTTCACAGAGTCCATCAGCCCAGTAAATGACCCAGGGTTTGGGATAGCTCTCTTTCTGGAACACAAAAATCCAGTTTCTCTTACTTCATGCTTGAGAAATGTACAAGTTTACAGTAAACCTTTTTTCTGGAACAAAGCCCAGTGCTCCCTCTTCAGTGGAAAATTACCCACAAAGCTCTTCTAGTGTGGATCCACCAATGATTACATTGGTGTAAATCCTACAACAATGTAATCCTACTTAAGCAACTGTGTGTTACTTCATGATCTTTGTAAAGCACTTTAGATTGAAAGTATATATAGATTCTGAAGCTGAACGCGTTTTTTTCCTAGACCCCCCCCCACACACAGACAGTATACTTTTATTTCCTTACTAACTTAAACTGCCATTTCTTAACAAGGCCAAGTATCGCCCCTATAAACTTGCAGTGAGTCATTGTTCTGGTTAATGATTCGACCACAGTTCCTTTTTCAACTATGCAACATTGCACTGTTTTGGCCAGCAGCCGTGCGTAAAGCTGATGAACATACATGACTTGCACTTTATTAATTGTTGTACAACACGCATCTACGGTGCTTACTCCCTTCTGTGAACTTTATTCTCCTGTCACCTCTGTACTCACCAGCTCTTTGAACTTGAACAGTCCGTGTCCTGGTACCGCGCCGGCTTCACCCCTCTCCTCTCCAGTGGAACTGTCCGGCTTCTCGTCGGTCTTTCCACTGCAAAGTCCTCGAGCTGTCGGGGACAGCAGAGACCGGAAACTGGCCGCACACCGCTCGTGACCTCCCTGGGTCATGGGTATAGGTCCTTGCACGTGCCATGGAGTCTGCTTTCCCTGCTGGAGAACCCCACTCCAACAAGCGACATGGCTGTCCGTCCATTTGAGTCTCGCGAGGCACGAGCCGCTCACCTGAGGTCGTTTCAACCTAGCGAACTCCGTGACAGGTGTGTATCTGAGCCGCCATGATGCGGGCTCCAGTAGGCACACGGGCGCACTCCGCGCGGACACCAGACAGCGAACGTTTGTTGTGTTGCAGCACAGCGGTGCAGAAATCCTCCGAAAACACAGCGTCATCATCTTCACGATACTTACGTTATCGACCTACTGGCCTCGTGCAGTCTCCCCGCGTGTTCATCATGAAGTTAACGACCCTGATGGTCAGAGCCGACGGGTACCCACATCGAGCCAGCAGGCTGCCATGTTGCCGTAAATCGATACGGTACATGATGTCGTAAAACCTACTTTCGTTCAGCGCTTTTAATTTAAAAAGAGAATCGCTTATTTAAATAAGTCTTGTATCAAGAGATAGAAAAATCAGATAATAGTCTGACTTGTCGTTATTAAATTGAAACAATTTCTTAAATAATAAGTAAAAATTTAGCGTATTATTCTTTTGAATTACAAATTAAAAGCATTTTTTACTACCTCCCTTTTTGTAAAAACAAACCAACAACAAACAAAAGGCTGAGTGTTCCACATCATTTAATAAAGTGCACAGCAGACGGATAGGACGTAACCATAAAGGTAATTATGTTTAAGACAAAAATGAAAAGCAAATACTATACATCCAACAGGACACCCAATACTGAAGTCAATCTTTCAGAAAAATGAGAAATTTTATAATACAATGGCAACTTATTATGAAACTATTATGGGTGGAGAGGGTTATATTAGTGCCTTCTCTAAAATTTAACCACAGACAAGCTTACATAAACATCATATACATATTATGTACATTCTTCTGTAGAAAAAACGTTAAGTAATCAGTTTTCTTTCATATTCAGTTTAGACAAAGTTGTGTAACTTAAAGGCAAAATGTGTAACTTTGCTTAAACTAAGGGTTGCCCAGTTCTGAAAACCTATCTTTATCTGGATTATGAGTGAAATGTTAAAACAATAAATTATATCAATCTCAAGTCTAACATTTCTCTGGTTAGTGGGAAGTCGTCTTTACAGGAAGCGGTAAAGATCAGGTTTCAGTAGCTTTTTTTTTTTTTCTTTTTTAAATCAGCCTTGTTTTTGTTGTTTGTGGTTGTTGCCATCTCTTCAAATGGTTAAACTGCAGTCTCCATTTCTTTTCCTTTATACAGATCATGGTCCAATGAGCGACCTTTTGGTAAAGTCTGCAGGTTTGAGCCTGTGAAAGCTGTAAGAAGTCAGATTGTCTGCAGCTGGTACAGCTTGGGTCCTTTCTTCAGCAGAAAACCTTGTTCATTCAGGGAACTCAAGAGGCCTTCGAAATCCATCACCTAGAAAGAATTAATGATTGACTTAATATAATTTCCAGAATACACATTATACATTTAATGCAATTAAGCATATAGTTTTCATTCATGTTTAAGTATGAAATCACTAAGGTTTGTGGTGGGGAGAGGGAAGCCCACCTGTGTATAGTTACAAAATGCAAAGTATAAAAGTTTTTGGAAAATCTTCTCTATATAGGTACAAAGCTTTGTGTAAAAATCAAAAGTACTGTACACAATATCTGATCGATTTCAGTCAGTAAGGCACGATTACAGATGTGCTGTGTTTGATGAAACATTTGAAGTTGGAGTTTTATTTCATTTTGGGATAATCAAGAGTTAGAACATTTGCTGATGTGGTCTCCATGTTGGCTAAAGCAGTTTCTGTACATGCATTTCTAATGTTTTGTTTTTTACATTTTTATTCACAAAGAGCTTAAACAATTCAATACCTTTTTCCTATTTTCCTTTAATAAAGTTTTTGTATCGTGATGACATCCAAAGTAATTGCTCACAAATGGTGAGTGAACATTATTAATGTTTGTGCCTTTACCTTTATACTGTAAATCAGACAGTGTTAGCTTGACTCTTATTATTTATTATTTTAAATTTCAGTGCTTTCACCTTAACGTTCACTCTGTCGGCAATGGATCGAAGCGTCTGTACATCGAACTGCTTCTGACCGGTCCTCTGAGCGTGCTGGTGCAGTGCATTGACCAGTCGTTTTGCAGCACTGCGCTGACTCATACCAGACCCAAGCTGAGAGCGCTCAAAGTCCAGATTGCCGAGACCATCTGAATATGTGTTGGCCAGACTGAAAAACAAGAACCACAAAACAAAGGAGAGAGAAATTTATATGCAGGTGTGAGCAATTCAGACATATTAGTATGGATTTTCTGTGATATGAAAGTGTCATATAGTGGTATTCTTGCAATAGCAACACCATGCATTTACGTTCCCCAGTGAAACAAGTCCAAGCATGTCTGACTGCAAAAGCTGTGTTTCAGCCTCCTATTACAATTTAGTTCCTAGAAGGGGAGCCACTTCAACAACCTCCAACAAAAATATGCAAGAAAACTGTTCCTACTAAAGGTGGAAACAACAAATGTGTGTGAGGCAAAAACACCATTGAGAACAACCAGACTGCAAAAGAGGATGAGCAGGTGGCGATGTGCAACTCAAGAGGAAACAAATGACTCAACTGAGCATTGCTAGCTCCGCTCCACATGACACTATTATGGATGGAGAGGGTTATATTAGTCCATATTGTCCATATGACAATAAGCAAACGGTGGATGCAAATTACTGATGCAGTAACATGGTGGAAAAGCTGGGCTTTAATCAGCTGGTTAAGAAGCGGAAGCCATGATATAAGAGGTACAAGTGTTGAGCAATGATTTTTTTTTACTTTTATGCTTAGCACCCTACTATTGTGCTATAATGCTGTTGCTCCTGGTACCTTGTAGCAATTGATCTATACTTCAAATTAGGTAATGTGTCATCAATGGCAGCAGCTAACTGGAAGGATAGAAAATGTCTTTCATTTTCTTACATTTATAAACGCTGCTGCCTGCAAGCTGTGAGCATCGATTGTTCGGCTTACCTGTGTTTCATGATCTCAACAACATCCTCAGCATCACTCTTAGTGGCTGTTTCTCTCAGCTCCAACTTGGCTCTTGCCTACACACAAACAGCTACCATGAGACACCAGCAGGAAACTTATCCCTTCTGTTCCCAAAAACTGAATTTTCACTTTGTGTATTCATCCATCAAATTTTGCCAGGTGTGTTGAGAGAATGCACCGCTATCCAAACCTACCTCAGTTAGTCTAATTAAAGACTCCAGCTGTCGTGTGGTGATTGGCGTGGCATCAGTAGGGTTTGCCTGAGCTCTCAGTGACAGGTAGAACTCCTGAAGGGTTTGTGCTGCTTCAGGAGAGAGTTTAGGATGGACATACTGACGAGCGTAGCTGATGTACTTTCTTATAAGGCATGTTGGAATGGGGTCTATAGTTTCACCTGCAGGGACCTAGAAAAATATGCACTTAATGCCTGAAAACAATTGCTTTTTTTGTGATATCATTGTGATCCGTGTGCACTGAGAGCAGACAGCTCATCTTTACCTGCAAACGTTCGGACAGTGGCATGTCAGAGTGCTCTAATAGGATTGAGGTCTGTAATTCACTGTTATTTCTGGTAACTGTGGCACTGCTGGTTCTGCCTCTCCCTGACCTATTCGCCATGACATGCTCCGACAGCTGGCGGTCATGTGACTCATCTGGGATGTCCAGTAGCAGGAAGACAACATCAAAACGAGAGAGGAGAGCTGATCCCATTCTATACAGAACAAGAGTACACAAATGTAAATACAAGTCACACACTATACAATCTGCTGTATCCTCCATCTTTAACTTACTTCAGATTTTCAGAGACGGTTTTGCCTCTGTTGTAATGTCCTCCAACTGGGTTTGCAGCAGCCACAACTGAGGTTCTAGCAGGCAGAGAGGAAACTATACCAGCCTTGGCCAGACTCACAGATTGTTGCTCCATTGCTTCTAGCAGAGCCTGCTGCTGGTTCCCCATCTTGTCAAACTCATCAATGCAGCAAAGACCTAAAGAAACAAGTAAAAAAAGAAACACAAGCAACTAACTGTGACACATGCGAAGCAAAAAGATTCCCCTGCAGGGTGAAAGGCTTGTCTGATAACTTGAGCCTGGCAGACTAAGTAAAAGTGGTCAAAGCAGTGGAGGAATACTTTGTGGAAGATGCTGTGAAGTTTATAAAAAAACCCACAATACTTTATACATGTTTTCTTAAGCAATACGGCTAGAGACCAAAGTGCAATTACCTCAAAGCCACTAGAACAGGTTGCAATGTTTTATGTACACAGCACATAAAAATATGCTTAAAAACAAATGCATTTATTCTATTTCCCACCTTGATCTGCCAAAACCAAAGCACCGGCCTCCAGAGCATAATCCCCTGTTCCTGCATCTCGAGATAAACTTACTGTGAGTCCTAAAGAAAAACAGAAAAACTGTAAAGATCACATTGCTAACTTGACTATATTTAACCAAATACTTATTGACTACTGTATAACAAATTAGTTAAGAATTTTCTACTTTAACACATCGTACCTGTGGTGCTGGTACTGTTGCCACAAACATAGATACCCCTGGGAGCCACGTTACACACTGCCTATGCAGAGTAAAAGACAAACGTAGAGCATAGTACTAGGTCGAAGAAGAACATATCACAGTTTCAAAAAGGAAACACACAGCACAGTCTCAGCTTATGAGTCACAAACATGGCACTGTTGACATGACTTTAGTATTCATTTCTCTACTCAAAGTGTCACTCAAGAGTTACCTGTAACATCTGACTCTTTCCCAGTCCGGGGTCTCCCACTATTAGGATGTGGGGGTCTGCTCTCACTGGAATGCTATTCTTGCCTGTTTGTTTCTGTCTGCCTCCAAACAAAACCAAAGCAAGGGCAGCTTTCACCAGCTGCAGAGACAAAAAGACAAGAATTACAAGAGCCACAAGATTTTAGACTAAACTTTAGCATTGCAAGTAAGACCTCATTAGCAGCAGTGAAGCTGCAAAGAGTAGAGGTAGTTAAAGCAGATGAGTTTAAATGCCTCGGGTCACCCATCCGAAGCAATGGACAGAGTACAAGAGAGGCGAAGAAGAGAGTGCAGGCAGGGTGGAGTGGGTGGAGTCAGGTGTCAGGGCTGATTTGTGACAGAAGGATAGCTCAAGAGTGAAAGGCAAGGTTTACTAGTTGGTAGTGAAAACTACTTTTAAGTATAATATATATGGTTTGAAGAGCATGACAAAGCAAGGCAGAGCCAAAAGGGTTCGGATTTTCATTGGGAGTGATTGGGAGGTTGAAATGGTTTGGACAGGGAAGAGACCGTAGATACACTGGATGGATACTGAATATGGAGCTGCCAGGCAGGAGCAAAGGAGGAAGATTCATGGAGAAAGTTCATGAATATAGCGAAGGAGGACAAACAGATGGGATGACAGAGGATGATATTAGTGATAGGGTGAGATGGAGTTAGACGATCCGCTGATTTGAGCCCTGACGGGAAAGAAGTAGTAATTTCTAATGAAAAGCTTGTTAGTGTACTCAGTCTTGCGGAACTCACCAGATGGCCGTAGATGACAGGACACAAAGAGCTGTAAAAACAAGTGGACGCAATTAGTCAAAACATGTTGATTTGCAGTAGTAGCATGCCATCATCATCAAAAAGTACATTTTTGGATGACTGAAGAATTTTATATTTCTAAATCTTGACAAAAATAAAATAAATAATCAAGCTAACTTCATAGATAACTTGAGATTAAATTGTTAAAATTGACTCATCACCATACCATTCAAACTCCATTGTTTGGACAAAAATTAAATACACAGACACTGTGATAACTCTTAAAACAATACTACATGAAACTGGGTAGCTGCATTAAATGCAGTAAGTAATCATCTTACTGCACAATAAGTCGCAGCAAGTCAGGCTGTGACTGGATCTCCTGAATAGCATACAGTTCCTTCAGACTGAACTCTTCCCCACCACAGCGATCTTCAACTGTCCCGCTTGAACCTTGACCTCCCATCTTGGACTGCTTGCCTACATATTTAGAGAAAGTTCCAGTTAATTAAATAGTTAAGACTAAAGCCTATTAATATAAATGTGAAGATCTCAAAGAGAATACCTTTTGTATTGCTGACAGAAGTAGCTTCAATGTAGAGGAGGAACATACACTGATCCTTATTTCCTCTATAAGTGCCTGGACCTAAAAAACACAGTCAAACTATGTTTGATGTCTACGTAGGAGGGCACTTCTTCCAGCAAACTCCAACTTCAGGCTTAGAGTTTTTGTTGAATAAATGCTTGATTTAGTTGAGACATTTTTAATATTTCACTACATATTTCGAATTGGAGACTGCACCGGCATTTCTTTGGCTTAACTTTTCACAATGATCAGAATGTGTGTTTTTGTACCATCATTGCTAACTCTCACTATCCCTGTCACAGTAACAGTGTCTCCAGGCACACAGCTGTCACAGAGGTCAGAGGTCAGGTGACACTCCACTGTCCGTGGGATTCGTCCAGTCTCCCTCTGCTCTCCACTTATCAACTCCTGCACCCTGAAGTGGCACAAAATAACTCAAATTAAATTGATCAGGGATTCATGACAAAAGTTATTTGCATGAGATGTGACCTTTAAAGACAATACTTCATATCTGTGAACTGCTGATAAAGCACAATGTGCAAAGAACAAGTCCAGAGTGACACATAAAACCTACACACAGATGCACAGTAAAAGGTACACACTAAGGCTACGTTCACACTGCAGGTCTTAATGCTCAATTCTGATTTTTTGATCAAATCCGATTTTTTTGTCTGCTTGTTCACACTACAAATAAAATGCGACAACAAACGCGCTCTAGTGTGAATGCTCAAAGTGGCCCGCATGCGCAAAAGAAGACTTCACACACAACGCGCTCTGTTTAGACCCAGAGCAAACAGTATTGTTTGACTGATGGCCCTTAATATAAAGACTTCGGACTTTACGTTTCCAAATTTTTGCTTTAAATTATTCTGTTATTTACATAATAATGTAAATAACCTAATAATTATCCTTATTGCTGTTTTAGAGGAGCGGTGCTTCAAAGGATAGTTGCAGATTTCTGTCAGAATCTGCAGATTATACAGTACAAATAAAATGTTCACGTTGTCTTCCCAACAGTTTCACTCACATCTACACTGGATGGCCAGGAAGCGTTCGCGATGTCTTCTCCGGCGCTGATAATTGGCATCTGTCTTGTGTCAGTGATGTAAAAGACGGATTTAATGCGACATGACCGTTCAAACAGCAGTTGCTTTCTAAAACATCGGATATGTGTCGGATTCAGTACCACATATGAAAGTGACCCAGATCGGATTTGAAAATATTGGATTTGTGCCGTTCACACTGTCATACCGTGATCGGATATGGGTTGCATAGGGTCAAAAAAATCGGATTTAATGCGCTTTCGCCTGCAGTGTGAACGTAGCCTAAATAATACAAGCAAAAAAACAAAAAGTAAAATCCCTTAATATAAATGAATGATAACTTGCATACAAAGATTCTTCATGAATCAACTTAAAATTAAATGTAATTGACATGGGGTTAGGGCAGGGGTCCCCAATCTCAGTCCACGAGGGCCGGTGTCCCTGCAGGTTTTAGATCTCACCCTGGGTCAACACACCTGAATCACATGATTAGCTCATTACCAGGCCTCTGGAGAACTTCAAGACATGTTGAGAAGGTAATTTATCCATTTAAATCCGCTGTGATGGATCAAGGACACATCTAAAACCTGCAGGGACACCAGCCCTCGTGGACTGAGATTGGGGACCCCTGGGTTAGGGTGATTATAATATGGACCGGCAACAGAGTAGTTTACGGACATGCTATATATACCTCAAAAATACATGCAACAGAAAGGCTTTTCTTCGGAGGAGCTTTCATGCATTTTTACATGTACATTTAGATATCAGTACATGGCATCCTTTCCCGCTCTCAAATAACAACTGCAACAACCATTTTTGTTAGCTATGTCTTACTGTAGTTTTTCACTGTACATGATATACTCACTTGATGATCTGCCAGTCTACAGTCTGTGTAAGAGGAGAATTGCGGATGGGGATGAAGGTATGACTGCGACAGTCAGGCTTTCCGCACTAGGTTATAAAACACAAACAAGAGATGTGTGAATGCTGACAGGAAAGCCATATGCATGTATACATTATAACTTACAGCCTTTAAGTACAGGAAGAATGTTGCAGAAAAAAGTTAGCGTGTAAGTGTGCGTGTACATACTTTGGTAGGTGTAGTGTATTTCCCATGCTGCAGAGCCAGAGACAGTGTGGTCGAGCAGGTTCGACACCTGAAGGCCAACCTGGTGCATAGCGGTCTAATACTGCTCACTCTCACCACTGTTCCCTTCACACAAACTAGCCGGCCAAACACACTGGCACGTAACATCCGCAGTGGAGTCAGTGGCTCATAGTTATAGAGCCTGCGGGTGATTTACACAAATGCAGTCATCCTTATTCATTGTCATTCAAAGTGGCTGTCAGGAAAACAACTCATTATTCTTCACCGAATGAAATACCTCGCACTAATATGGGGAATATTGATGACTGGTGTAGCAACAGGAAACTCTTCCTCTTGCAGCTCAGCAGCTTGCTTCTGCAAATCCAGAGTCAAGACCTGAATGATGTGCAGAGAGTTTTCAGTCAGGGTTTGGGTTTTTAGAATTACAGAGACTTAGAATTTGGGCATTTGTTATAATATGAACATGTATCATTAAGACTGTAACATGCCGCTAGCATAAAATGTGTGGTAGGGTCTTTTGTGTGCGTACCTGGTGAATAGCCAATCCCAAACAGTTCAACATCACCTCTGGTTGTTGTTTCAGTTGTGTGACTATGTCAGGAAGTGCGTGACGCACAGTTTTGTCTGCAATCAAGTCAGCATAATCAACCAGGACACTTCCCTGACGCTCAATTTCATCCTGTACACAAAAACAAAGGTCACTTTAAGTGACATGGAAACAGACAAAGAAAATAATACAGATGGATGAGAAATTAAAGGAAAAAAACCCATACTAAGTCTCTTATTAGGGTCTGATAGCTTGGCCACCAAGTAGTGCCACTGTGACAAATGGACAAATGATAACTCAAAGAGCCAGTGTGTTGTGCAGTGAGTTCGTCTGACGAACCTTGTCAAACAGATGAATCCTGAAAGTGAAATATTTCTCAAACACTTTGATCTTCTCCACATTAGGTCCACTCTCTATAAATCCTGGACATTAAAAGACATGGTGATTACAGGCACAGACAAAGACACATTATCCTGACTATTAAATGTGACGTCTTTCTAAACTTATTGTAACAGTGTGACGGGGACCCATTAATGCACACATACCATCTGTGAAGTAGAGTGTCCATCCTTTGTACGGACACAATGCATCAAGAGTAGTCTGACAAAGGACTGAAGAGACAGTTGAGCAGTTGGTTATTTTGTTGCAGCTGTTCATTCCACACAACCACAAATGTGTGTTTTTTGTGTGTGTTTTTAGACATAGCAGTAACACTAATATGTAACATGTATTTTTCCAACAGAAAAAGAAAAATATAGTTCTACTAATGGTTTCTTACAAAGTACACTGTTTGTGTCAGAAACTCACCTCTCTGCGCTCTGTAGGTATGGTTTCCTGCTCCACCTCTCCAACCTCCTCCTGATCCTCCTCTCCATGGTCTACCTCTCCAGCCTCCACCCCCTCCTCTCCATCCACCACCACTCCCTCGTCCTCTCCATCCACCACCACCACCACCTCCTCCTCTCCATCCACCGCCGCCACCACTTCCACTACCACCTCCTCTCCATCCACCACCGCCGCCACCACTTCCACTCCCTCCTCCTCCTCCTCTGCCTCCTCTAGAAGAGCCTCTCCTGGAATCCTGTCCACTCATTACTTTCCTAAGACAATGAAAGGAGGAACGAAAATAAGTGACAGTATTAACAAAACACTGAGCAGCTACATGTATTTTACCAGATAAACACACAAGCACAGCAGGCAGTGATACAATAGTTATCTGATACTACTGGAGGACCAACAGTGCTATCTAGGCACAGCGACAGGCATTGAGCTGAACTGAAAATATTTACTACAGCAAATGTTGAAATAGATATATGTGTTGATTGGCTCTACTTTTCATAAGATAAGATAAGAGAAGATAAGATGACCTTTATTAGTCCCACAGGTGGGAAATTTGTTTTGTTACAGCAAAAGTGCAAAGTTATAGTCAACATTGCAGATTTAAGATCAACTTTAACATTTTTTAAAAAAACTGTTGGGTAACTTAACTGCCCTTCCGTTTTAAAAACCCTACAAGTCTAACTACACATTTCAGGTTACAAAGCTGCGGGCTAATGTTTCATGTAACGTAACGTTATCCTTATTAGCCAACTTACAACTACAATCACCGACTTTTTCCTACACGTTCCGTTCAAAAAGTGACAACAGGTATAAACACACCGTCTGCCTTTTCTTGAACAGAATGAGTAAAATAATCTCACAGTTTAAGAAAGTGCACAATATATTACTCCATTAACCAAAACTGTGCGTTTCGGTGTCACAAAATTCACGAAGACTGACATTACCAAACAAAAATTCCCTCCACGAAGAAGCTTCTTCTTCTTCTGATATTATTTTGGCAGATATGCCTTTAAGGCGCTTTACTGCCCCCCAGAGGATAGCGAAACTACTACAGAATTCTTATTCGCCTGCAGGCTCCATACTCTGCATACTCTGAGCAGGAATTCAAATCCTGTCAGTTGCTCCAAAGATGTTTGATTTTACCGCGACACTATCCAGCTGTTAAAACGAGCAGATGTACGAGGTAAAGTGCAAACGGATTTCAGTATAAATAGAAACATTAGAACTTGTAACCTCAAAACTGGAAGACTGACTCCAACATCAGAGGTTTATGTCCAGATTTTTCATTTCTAATCTTGTTCATAGAGGTCATTTCCACTGAAGACGTAAACATCTTCAGCTTTGGGGATTTGATACCTCCAGCTTAGCTTCCTGTTTTTTTGGTTAATGCTGCTGTATCCAAGCCATACATCTTAGCAGCTCTCACTACTATTTTGCAAGCTTTCCCTTTCTCTTGTGCTCATTCTATCTCAAATGACCCCTGACACCCACCTCCACCTACTCCACTTGCACTTCTCCTTCACCTCTCTTGTGGTGCGCTGTCTGGTGCTTTGGATGGTTGAGTCCAGGTTTTTAAACTCATCCACCTTCATTGTCTCTACTACTTGTAGCTTTACCTTTCACCATTCACACACATCTATTCTGTGTTGCTTCTACTGGCTTTCATTCACCTTCTGTCCTGAGCATATCTCCACCTGTCCAGGGCCCTTCAACCTGTTCGCTACTCTCATTACAGATCACAAAGTCGCTAGTGACCTGCCTGACCTCAACCTTTCAGCCTGTTGATCACCACCATGAAAAAAAAGAGAGCAGATAAGGACCTTGATGTAAACCCACCCTCTCCTTCAACCCATCAGTCACTCCTACCACATAACACAAAACAAAGCCCTCTGCCTCCATCTTCTGGACATTTTATGTCATTACATGAAATAGTAACTCATTTAAAGTTCAATTTAACATTATTGTACAAACAATCCATGTATACGTATTTTAGGGAGTTATTATAAAATTAGTAAAAAAAAAGTCTTGAATCACCTTTTATTCAGACTTCAGTACATTTTGTAGTCTTTTTGTAACCTGTACAGTCATTGGTCGGGACTGGCAGATTTTGCAGAGTCAGAATCAGGATTCGAATGCATCATTGTGCTAAGCATTTGCTCTTCAAAGATGAGCTCCATAGACTCTCTGTAGGCTCCTCTTATTGTGCTTGCCTTGTCTTTTCTTTCTATATTTATTGATTTCTATTATTATTATTGTTCACATGAGTGCACTTGTAATATGGCAATGCCAGAGTTGAAGAAAAATAGCAAGGAAAAAGGGGTAAAATAGGTAAAAAATATGATAGCAAGAGGACAGAGCACAAGTGGGAAAATGCAATGGGTCTCCAACTGCTGCACCTGTAAGAAAACACATCCAAAGAAAAGCACCTGAAAAGTGAAGAAATACATGCACTAACCAACAGTCTTGTTGTGTTGTGTGTGTGTGTGTGTGTGTTGTGTTTGTGATGAAATACTTGATAATGAGGGTGTGAAGGCGCAACAACGCCCTCCAGGAGCCAGAGGCATAGAGAAAGACCCAGGGGACTCAGGCCATCTGCAGCCCAAGAGAGTACTAAAGACCCAAGGCCACACATCTCGATAACAACTGTGTGCCCACACCATGGAGGGATGCCCCAGGCAGAGCCCCCGCAGCCAACGGTCAAGATCCCCAGAGAGTATACTGGATTTCACAAGAACTGCACTGCAAATCAGCAGCAACAGGTCTTTGGTTCAGTTTTGATTTAAATGGTTTTGGTTCGGAAAAGTACCATCGGATTTTGATCTGCAATGCAGTGGCACCTGGAAAGTGTCTGATTACCAGGGGCCACATTTTTCAACATTACAGTGATCCCAAACACACTGCCAATGCACTAAAAGCATACCTGGACAGAAAAGCACACAATAAAACACTCAGTCATGGATTGGCCAACATTATTAAAACAGTGTGGAATCATCTTGACAACTGACAACACAACAAAAATCAGCCAACATCCAAAGAACCTTGTGGTGTCCTTCACGAAGTCTGGATAACTATTCCTGAAGCCACTTAAATGAGCTTTGCCTAAAGGAGTTCAGGCTGTGTCAAATGTGTTAAAGAATAAAGGTGGACATATCAAATATTGACTGCCAAGCTTGTTTTTGTCATTTATGCTGCATTTGTATGTATGATTACAGCTGTATATTTCAGTAAACATCTGAATCCATCTCTTATTTTCCTAGAAAAATATAAAGAAATGAAGAGTGGTTCAAGCCTTTTTGCACACTTTTTTTTTTTTTTTTACCAAAAGTAAAATAAACATGTTTGCTTTAAGTGTGTCTTCACACATACACAGCAAATTCAAACTCAGATGGTTTGAATAATTGTACCATTTAACCCAAAGAGAGATGTTTTTATGTGTGTGATTTTCCATGTACCTTCATAAAATCACATATTTGCATTTCAAAACCTGAGAGGACCTCTGCAAATGGAAATTTATTCAAGATTAGTGAGATTTCACAGCTGAACTAGAAAAATGCAGATCCATCCAAACATCCATGCCAAAAAGAGGGGCAGATGCTTGGCCAAAAACAAGAAGCAAAATGTAGTTTAGAAAGTGACCAGAAAGTGCATTCTTAAACTAAAAGTGGTCCACAGAACAAAAACTGTTTGAAAGCACACACTTTCTCTCTCTCTCTCTCTCACACACACCATCTCAAGGGAGTGGTTTTAAGGGGATAGAAAGACAGAATGAACAAGGGGAAAAATCAATATCTGAAGTACTGTGGCCTGGAGTAGTTAGCGGTAATAGCAGAGGGCTGAGAGGGATGGAGACACACACTCACTCGCACACAACCTCACACTCACACACAAACACACACACATACAGTAAAGGGAGACAGATTGTGAAACAGGTTGCTGCAGGTTGTTGCTAAGGTCAGAAACAACTCTTGTCAGGGCAGCAGACAAAGAAATAAAGACAGAGGGGGAGATATGTCCTCTAATTCTCTCCTATCATTATCCTCATGGCACTGATAAATGAAATAAGGCTTTTTCCTCCGTGTGTGTGCCTTTGTGATGATAACAGGTCTTTTGTGGAGAGAGATGTAGAAACTGAAGTGCCGGGAGAGAGCTGAAGCACCAGCAGTCGCCGCAGAGAGATGAATGTGCGGACCGCTCCTCTCGGCAAGGTATTTAATCTCTACTTGATCAATCAACAGCAAATCAATGCGAATTCACGGCTATTTGGCAAACAAGGCGAAATCATTTTTCAGCAAAGTTTGTTTTTCAGCCAGACTCGAGAGTTAAGTAGGCGATGAGTCACCGCCGCTGGGTTGTGACATGACAACAATATCTACAGCCTATGTTTAAAATGAGTCTGGGTGTCAGGAGAGAAAGATTTCATTACTTATGGATGTGTTAGGGACGGGACAAGATGGCATAAAGTCAAACTGAGTTATTTTCACAGCAGCAATCCCCTATTTGGATGCTCTGCTTCTATGCTCAGCCATTTGCAGACTCTTCCTCTCGATGATTCAATCAGTTTCTCACCTGGAGTTTGAGTTTGCCACAGTGCTAACCCACAGAGTAACCATAATTTATTTTTTCCCCCAATACAATGTCCCCATTGACATATAGGGCAATGATTTATATCAGATATACAATTTTGTTATGTTCCAAATGTCTTGTTTGCTGCGTCTGCAGCCATCAGATCAGCAATAGATCAGCACTAAAGTGTTCAGGTTTACAAGCACCATAATCTCTGGTGGCCACAAGCTAGTGGAGAAAAACAAATAAAAAGGTGCAAAGATCGAAATACACATTAAATGTATGCTTTGTTAACATTGGATGCTTTGTCTTTTTGGATCACATATGAATTTTTCTTTGTCTTCTTTACAAGACACTTGATATTAGCTGCTTATAAACGTTTAGATGATATAATTTTAGTTTTTGCTGCTTTTTTTCACAGTAGAAAAGACTTTCACTCGTTTTGATGTTTGGTGATAAGTCATACTTTATGGTGAGAAAACTCTCCTAAGTATAATATCCCAGGTTCAGTGGGTGCAATATGGCTCCCCTTGAGGACTGTATTACAGACTGATCAATCGTGGCTCCAGGAGACCAGCATGACTCAATGAGTACAGGCAGGTGGCCATCACCTTTTTGCTGCAAAGAAAAATTGGGTTGTCAAACCATCATTCTCCCTATTTTGCAGAAAGTACTGGGTGTGGAAGCTCACTGGGAGAAATGGTTGGAGGTTTCACAGAAAACACAGTTGCACATAGTTTAACACTGAGAAAAAAGTAACGGTTTTAGTGAAACAACAGTAGTATTGTTTAAATAGTGAAAGCCAAGAGAAGTTTGTTTTTAAACTTTTAGCTCTAAAATGAGGATGTGTTGCAGTGAAAAACAGAACATTATTGTTCCTGTGAGATATTTCTCAGTACTTGCATATAGCTTAGCAGTTAGCTGAGCAGAGCAGTTATGAAAGAAAAACCCTGCAAACTCTGGCATGCATGGCATAAATTCTTCTGAGATGTTAGAGATTTCATTGAAACAGCAGACAGTTTTATGCTTATCAGGACTTCAATTTGGCTTTAAATTAAATTATTAAAAGATTAAAAAAACCATCCTTATTCATGTCGTACTATACCAGCTCTGCTGCCCTTCAGTTTAGCCCCTGCTTGACAGCATTAGCTTCCAGCTCTTTAAGGTCCACCTTTGTAAAAGGCAACTTTCTTTGAACTGGCAGGAGTTGTGGAAGCCTGCAGAGGAAAAGTACTCAAAATCTGTGAGCAACGCATTAAACATTTGAATACGTTTAACCAACAGTGAGGGAGAGCAGCACATGCACTGTGCAAAAACAAAGATTAGAGTAGGATGTTTTTGTTTGACAATATCTTTATTATTTTCTTAATGTGTTACACATCCACAATTTTACTCTGTAAATCACATCGACTTTTTTTTCTGAATGTCTACATGACCCTGTCAGTAAAGTGTATGCATGTTAATTGGCCTTTGTGATGTCACTCATAAACAAAAGATTTGAACAGCAGTTTGATGGGACTTTTGTGTTTGTGTTATGAAGGATATCCACTCTTATTGATATATCAAAGAGCATGAAAACCTGAGCCTGAGAACACTGTCTGAAGTCTGAGCCTATGACTCACAGCAAATACTAGCACATATAGTGACCTTATTTTCTTCCGTCTTTAGTCATGACCTTTTACAGGTACAGAATCAACTCTTTTCCACAAGGTTTAGGTGTGTTTTGGGGAATTTTGGAGGTCAGAAACTAATGTTGGACAAGAGATCCTGGTTTGCAGTCTCTGTTCTAATTCAGCCCAAAGTGTTCTATCAGGTTGAGTTTTGAGCATTAAGAGTTTTTTTCACTGGAACTAAGGAGCCGAGCCCAATTCCTGAACATCAACCCCCTCCACCCCTCTCCACCCTATCCACTACACTTGGCACAAAGCAGTCAGACAAGTACCGTTCTCCTGGCAACCTCCAAACCAACTCACCAGACAGAAAATCGTGATTCATCACTCCAGAGAACTTGAATCCACTGCTCTTGAGTCCAAGGGCTGCATGCTTTACACCACTGCATCCAATGCTTTGCATTGCGCTTGGTGACTTGGATGCGGTTGCTCTGCTGTGAAACCCATTCCATGAAGCTCAGATCTTACCTAATCTGAAGGCCACATGAGGTTTGGAGGTCTGTAGTGATTGATTCTGCAGAAAGTTGATGACCTCTGTGCACTTTGGCCCTGGGCATCCACTAATAATGCCACTAACAGTTGACTGTGGAATATTTAGTAGCAAGGAAATTACACAACTGGACTAGTTGCATCCTATGACGGTGCCACGCTGGAATTCACTGAACTCCTGAAAGTGACCCACTCTTTCACAAGTGAATGTAGAAGCAGTCTGCATGTCTAGGGTCTTGATTTTATAAACCTGTGGCCACTGAAGTGATTGGAACACCTAAATTCAACACTTTTCACAATATAGTGTGAGTAAAATAGATTCACTTTAAAGTTTATGTAAAATTCATGTAAAATTTTAATTTGTCAATCTCCTTATACAATGAAGGAAAGGGAATGCTTGTATATACGGCACTTCAATAAGCACTGAAGATGAAGGCACACTGGATGTGAGCTCTAATTTACAGGAGCTTTAGTCTTGGTAGCCTTTTGGTAGCCAAACGTTAACACTTTCATTTGTCATATAAACAGAGAGAAAGCATTACAGTCATGTGGAAAAGAAAGAAAGTTTTCGCAGGACTCTATGCAGTCCAGTGAAAAACCTAAGCACACCCTTACTGCTTCCATTGGAATAAAATGGGTAAGCAGTAGCCAAGTGTTGCTAATCACATTCATTTGGTTAATTGATCAAATTGAGCAAATGCGACCATATCAATAAACGCAGAAGTTGTATCAGTTTACTGGTCTAGAGCATTCAGCTGTGTGTTAAACGAATGGCACAATCTTCCCAGTTGTGGATGTCCCAGCAATTTCACCCCAAGGTCAGACCGTGCAATGCTCAGGGAAATACCCAAGAGCTACACCTCACACTCTCAGGCTTCAGTTAGCATGTTAAGCATTAAAGCTCATGACAGCAAAACTGGAAAAAGACTGAAGTTTTGCTTGTGTGAAAGTATTTCCAGGAGAAAGATTCTTCTTTCTAAGAAGAAGATGGCAGCATGACTTCAGTTTGCAAATTTGCATCTCAATAAAACCTCAAGACTTCTGGAAAAACACACTTTGAAAAAACAAAAGCAAAGTGGAGATGTTTCTCATAATGCATTTCATATTGATGGCACAAAGACCTCCTACCAGCTGCCAAGCACAGTGGTGGAGGGGTGATGTTTTGAGCTTGTTTTGCAGCCACAGGATCTGGGTACGTTGCAGCTATTGAGTTTATAATAAACTCTGCATGCCAAACTAATTAGAGTCAACTACAAGTCTGAAAGCTAAAGCTTAGACAGTCTTGTTTCCTGTTTTACTTTGATAGTCTGCGTCTTATGTCAGTGTATCCTGCTTTGCTTCCTGTGTCTCATTAGTCAGATTATCCCCAGCTGTGCTTCCCTCCTGTTTCTCATTCCCTCGTCGCTCTCTCATGTATTTAAGCCCTGTTTTTCCCTTTGTCTGTTGTTGTGTTGTACCTCGTCAGTGCTGCGTTTCCTCTGTGTTTCTGTAGTTCCAATTTTGTTTTTTGTTTCTTGTTTTCCAGTTTTCTGAGTCCTTAGTTCTGCTGGCTTCTAGTTATTGTGCATCGTTCCTTATTTCCTGTAATGTGAGTTTTTCACAGCACAATAAAAGCTGCCTCATTTAGTTCATGTCCTGCAAGTCCTGCATATGGGTCCAGTCTCCTGCCTGCCACACAGCAAACATGACAGGTAGGTCAGAAAATCTATAACCGAATGACTGAAAAAGATAAAAGAATCAAGAAACTGACTGAACCTGATTGAAATGCTCTGATGACCTTAAGAGCGTTGTGCATGAACAAATACCCACAAATTTCAATGAATTACAGCAATACTGTAAAGAAGAATGGGTCAAAATTCCCGTACAAAGATATGAGAGACTTTTAAAGTCATATACAAAACAATTGTTTCTATAATTTTATGATGGGATGCAATTGGTATTTCATAGGACTGTATATTCCCACTAATCAAAGTCTATAATGCAGCATGAGCTCAGCTTACAAGATAACATCAGCTCAGTGCAAAAGTAGAATTGGAGTTCAGAGCAGTGTGAAGACATACACAAGATTTACATGACTGCATTTACTGGGCTTCCTTGCAGTGATGAACCCACAGAGAATTGTCACTTATTGCAGTTTCCCCCAGCCTCTCCTCTAAGTGTGTTTTTACAGCCCACAGCTTAAGTGTTTTATTTGATCAGTGTTGTTTCCAAAAAAGAACAAAAGGGGTAAAAACCAGACCATAGCAGCACACCAAATGATATGCACAAAAGGTTGGCAAACAGAAGAAACATATCTGTAATAGGAGCCAGCTATGAGCATAAAAAAGCCAAAATAGCAGACTTCGAGATACAGGTAGTTATGCAAAAACTCTTCTTGCTCTCTGCTTGCTGAATGTGTTAATAGGGCACTGTGAGAATCAGTGATGACTCCTGGGCCAGGCAGAGCCCTCGAGGTGAGAACTAAGAAATAGGGATGGAGGGTGAGGCACAGAGACGAAAACTATCTGGCATGTTCAGCAGGAAGACATTCATAGATGTGCAGAGTTTTCTTTTATGCTTTAGTATCCATATAGAAAAAAGTACACTTGTAAATAAGATGCATTTAAGTTGCTGAGTGTCCTTTCCATATTTTCTTACTGTTTTTAAAATTAAACTTGGTGAGTAGTTTAATCATTCCTGTTCTAATATTAATTTTCTGAACTGTTACTTGGATGATGGGTAATCATCATGAACACTGCACAAAAACAAAACTGAAGACGAGTTAAACAGCTATCCCAAGTAAACAGAAGAAGAGAAATCACTCCATACTGCCACCAAAATAAACACATTTACAATTAAATGCCAAATAACCACCAAACAAACAAATATCCACAAGCACACACTAAACATAAACCCACCCACAAAAAGTCTGGAAAAAGCCACTCTGGCAATTTGCTACCATGCCCTGCTGACACTTCTGTCTTCTCTGCAGGCCACCAGACTACAATTACAGATGGGGGGCATTTCAGCTGTTATCTGAGAGTAACATATGCATGAAGACACCAGCAGAGACTCTGAAACACAGAAAATGAAATTTGTCTCTCAAGGTCTCTTCAGAGAAAAGAGCAACACCTCTTTTCTGAGCTTCGGTCTGATGGGAATGTCAAGGATTGCGCAAACTGCTTTTCTTTTTGCTTTCCCCACAGACCTCTGCAATTTGAAAACAAAATTACTCTGACACTTCTTTGCTCTCTACTTTTCTTTCCATGCTTGTTTGAAAAAGAGGCACATAATAATTGCTGCTTTTTACTCTAAGGAGCAAAAAATAAAAAGAGCAATTAATGACCTTGGTGACCTTGCTCCAACTCCTGTCTGTCTTTTTGTCTCTCACAGGCCAAAGAATATGTCACTTCTATCCAGCCTCTATTTTGCATTTTTCCTTTTACCATTCATCCATTTCATTACTCTGAGACACAAACTGTGCGTGTGCAGGCTCACACCAATGCACATGCATAAAATACACTACAAGGCACCCATCTAGATACATAAACAGAAAAAGAAGCGCTTTTGGAGAAAATTGGATGCGTAACATGGCTATGAAAAGACAGTAATATTCCAGTTAAACCTCTTTATTGACAAGCTCAGTGAGACTGTGTGTGCCTGTGTGTTTTATGGCTTCATATTAGCTCTAAACCCCATTGGGTCTGTTTCTTCATCTCAACTAATTTGTGTTTTTAGTGCAGGCTAATGGACTATTATGAAGTGCAGACACATAAACTGCATACAGTTGCAGCGTGCGTATATGTGGGTGGTTCAGAGGGTGTGTGTTTGCATGTGCCAACTTAGTAAGAGAGTTTCTCTCAGATGATCAGTTTCAAGTGGTGAGGATAGATTGGATTTAACTTTATACGTGAACCTTGCTTCTGTTAATCTCATTCAATTAGATTTTTACATTTCCCAAGACACAGTAATTAGCTCACAATAAAGTGCCACTTTACAAGACCCTGATTACAACTGTGGAGCTGGAATTAAATGTTCAATTAACATTACGCTGCACTGATTTCATAGGGAAATGTAAACATGTTACTCATGGTAATGGTTGTCTATTAAAAAGTTTGAAATTTGGTAATGATTTCACTTCATTGCAAGGTTTGAACAATGCCAGTCGTTACCTCTCATGGTCACTAATTAAGAGCTTAATAAGTACAAACAGTAATGGAAAAAATACAATTTGCGGTTCAAAGGTTTACGTGTCTCATTAGTTTAAGGAGACTTATTTGCTCTGTAGAGGCATTCGCTGTCATGAGACTACAGGAATGCAAGGTTTTTGATCAAGAAAGAGCACATAAGGATTGTATTTGTATTCTTGTTTGCATAAGCCTTGGCACGCTGCTTTTTGAACACAATATAACAAGGCTCTGACACTTTTTCTCCAAGTGGTTAGGCAAGGACAAGTTTACTGGGGCCCCAACACATCACACACAGGAACTGCCATCAAAACTCATGCCATGACAGTTCTGGCAGACCGTTTTTGTGCTGCTGTTAATGCCAGAGGAGATCTGAAACTCTGCAGTTACTGAGTCAGGAGAATGTTGGCATTTCCTGCTTGAGCTGCTGTTGCTTCTAAATGCAATACCACTTACAGTTGATCATACTTTTACTTTCAGTATCATCAGTCACAAAAGCATATGTGATGCAGGAGAGCCCATTATATTAAATATTATTTGGCACTGGAAAATCATAAACAGACAATCAATTGTATGTTAAGTACACATCAAAAGAAGACCCAGACTGTCACCCTCAGATGAGAAGGACTTTGTTGAGAAACAACCCAGCAACAACCAACTAATGCTGAGTAAGAAAGAGGCTCCTGCTTTAAAATCAAAACTTTCAAGCTCAACTGAAATTTGAAACTTTCCACGTGGGCAAACCAAATGCTTCCTGGAGAGGTATTTTGGTCTGACGAGACAAAGATTGAGGTATTTGGCCAGAACAAGAAGAGGCCAAATACCTCAATCTTTGTCTCTTTCAAAGAACACTTGAGCAGCTCTCCAACATGGTACAGGTAGCATCATGCTCTGATACTGGTACATTGCACAAAATGGAAGGACTAATGAATAAGGAGGACCGCTTCCAAATTTTTCAATTTAAACCAACAGCTAAATAGTTGAAACTTGGACACAACTGGGTATTGCAACAGGGCAATGATGTGTTCCAAACACATATCAAAGTGGGTTTTGGAATAAATAAATGAGGCTAAGAGCTTCTGGTATGGCCTTCCAAAGGCACTACCTTCAACTATATTGAAAAATTTGTTGAAGCTTTGAGATTAGTGTTTTCACATCCACCATTTAATAAAAAAACAAAACAAACCAAAACAAAAAAACCCAAACTGATCTCACACTGCTCATTGGCTAACAACTTGTATTCAGTGTCAGAGGCAGACACCCTCTCCACTTTTAGGATTAGATTCAGAACTTTCCTTTAAGTTAGCGCTGTATCAGTGCTAACTAAACCCTGAATCCTCTCTTAGTTACACTGCAATAGAGCTAGGCTGCTCGGGGATACCCATGATGTGTCCAGTGTTTCTTTTTCACTCACTAGGTGTTGTATACCGCTCAGCATTTAATCATTAGTTATAATAAATCTCTGGCTCGCTTCCACAGTGTGTCTTTGTCCTGTCTTCCTCCCCTCGTCCCCAAATGGTGGGGGCAGACAGCTGCCCCTCTCTGTTCCACGCTCTGCCAGAGGTTTCTTCCTACTAAAAGGGAGTTTTTCCTTCCCACTGTCACCAAATAGCTTGCTCATAGGGGGGTCATCTGTTTTAACTGTTTGACCTTACATTATATAGCGCTTTGAGACAACTGTTGTTGTGATATGGGGCTATAAAAATCTAATTGAATGGAATTGAATTGCCATTTATAAATCATTAACCAATAAGTATACTGCAGATAATATTTTATTTAATAATTATAATTTTTTTTTAATTTAATATGACCCAAAATGAGTAACTGCGCACTCATGAAAGTGTTTCACGCGATCAAGTCAGAAAGCTGTTTTCCCATAGACTCCTTATTTCAACCAAAGTTATTGCCATCAGGTGGCCTTCAGATATAAAGCATGTTTAAGGCACTTCTGTATTGGCTTAATTTTTCCAACCCATAAGCTGCACCTATCTTTAATCACTTTCATGATTACATAGTGAAAAAATAGCACTTATTGTAACCTAAATACATTATCACTATGACAAAAACTTCAAGTTTCAGTGTCTTTATTTCAAGGATAACAAACTAAGGATGTCAAACTAAGAACATTCAAACAAGGAAACAGTGCTGTTTGGTCCATGTAGAAGCAGAAGCATGGTGAATATGCAAGGCCTCTATCTCAAAGCCATTACAGGGAAGGTCTAAGGTATCTCTGTGTCCTCGGTGCTGGAGACAGACAATGAATCATAGCATACCGGTGAATGAGGTCACTTGTATTGAAATTGAGACTGCACTTATTGTGCAAATGACCTCTGAAACACCGCCCAAAGAAAGTTCCTTAACAATATATATTGTTTATTGGCCTGACTTAGAGTCAAACTTTGAAACTCCTGCTTAATGATCAGTGAGATGTGTGTACTGCCTTTTCATTTTTTTCTCTCCAAAGTTTCTCTGTTTGTCTCTGAGATCCAAAAAAGTTCCTCCATTATTCCCTCAGACATCAGCTGCCAACAGCTATCGTGCGTGCACTGTGAGCGATATGGGCTATGGCACCCACTTACTGTCTGAAAGCACCTTTAAAGGTACTAAACAAGAAAAAACTGCATGTAAGGAATGAATAAAAACCACAATAGTTTCAACAAGTTTATACTTATTTTTAATAAAAAAAAAATCCTCATCCCTTTTTCTTTCTGAGGGATGAGGATGTGCCATGGTTTGAATGATTTTGAGGGATTATTTCCTCTCATTTCTCCCTGTGGATGTCAAGTGATTGAGTTTAAGCAAAATGTTACATATTAATCCACACATAGATATGAAAATGTGCAATTTGGGATAAAGAAACAAGAATAAAAGAGAGAATTTGCCAAAAAATAAATTAGGTTTGTTGTGATGAATTTTTGAGCTGAGGCAAGTTTTTTTCACATTATAAATGAGATTATGCTCCAGTGTTAAAGCAACAAACAGCAACGATGGTGAAAATGTAGAAGAAATAGATCCAAAGAAGTGAACTAAAGAGGACAAAATGTCAGTTGTCGGTTCATCCAATCTCTGGGTCCAGTGCACTGTACAGACCATCAGTCAAACCTCTCAGTCTTTACCGAATGACCCGTTCAGTCTCTTCACTCAGTATGTGACAGCACTCATCTTTTCAGGCTCAGCCAGCCAGCCATCTACATACACATATATATTTAAAAGTAATACAAAGAATAAATAAAAAAACTATGTATTATAGGTATTATACAAAAAGGGGTACACAGTATTACTTATCATTTATATCTAACCGAATATCAATCAATCAATCAATCAATCTTTATTTATAAAGCACTTTTCATACAAAAAATGTAGCACAAAGTGCTTTACATGGTTAAAAACAGCCTACCCCACCCCACCCTCCCACTCACTCCCCACACTCTCATAAAAGCATGTATCAGCATCTCCGTGTTGGCCCGAGAGACAATAGGGCGGACTCTGGCTATAGTTTTTAGATGATAAAATCCAATTTTGGTTACATGTTTAATATGTGGGATAAAACCAAGCTCAGAGTCAAAAATAACACCCAGGTTTTTCACTTGTAGCGAAGGACATAGTGAAAATGCCTGTAATTTAGACAAGAGTTTCTCTCTCTGAGCCTCAGGACCGATGATTAAAACTTCAGTTTTGTCCTGGTTAAGCTGTAAAAAGTTTTCTACCATCCAAGATCTTATATCTAAAATACAGTTAAAAAGGGCATCCATTGGTCTGGTGTCATCAGGAGACACGGAGATGTACAGCTGAGTGTCATCAGCGCAACTGTGGAAGTTCACTCCATGCCTCCTGATGACACTGCCAAGAGGGAGCATATACAAATTAAAAAGTACAGGGCCTAAAACCAACCCTTGAGGCAC
Organism: Oreochromis aureus; assembly: GCF_013358895.1. NCBI lineage: Eukaryota > Metazoa > Chordata > Actinopteri > Cichliformes > Cichlidae > Oreochromis > Oreochromis aureus. Next base: position 29,492,241 of record NC_052954.1, on the reverse strand, counting down.
ACCACATGTATATAATGCCCTCGTTTATCTCCCATGTCTTTAGACACTTTAATTGGTTGCAGAAAAAAACTGTACCACATGTGAAACAAACATATCAATAAACAATTATTGTTCACCAATGATGTTCAGCGTGTGGTTTCCTACACTGATTGCCCATGCTGAGAAAAAAGCTGAGATGTCATGTGGATAATGACACCAACATGAAACCTTACAGATATTGTCCTTTGTACAAATGTGGTGTTTTTCTACCACAACACCTCTTGCAGTCTTCTCTCTCTGTTTCCTTACATCCGTCAAAATCACCCACACTAACTTTAGCCTTAACAGCACCCAAATGCATGCACTAAAAAATATATGTTGTTGCTATGAAGCTGTGGAAAAAAAGCCATAAAAAACTTTTCTACTGACTTACAACTGAGCATTCTCACACAGGTTTCTATGAGGACTGACTTACTTTTGGAGGCAGCTTCAAGTAACCATTAGAATTTCAATTTTTGTCACTTACACTTTGGTTTCATTTCTGATTTTCTTTTTTTTTTTTTTTTTGGAGATGACTGCTTGATCTAAGGGGTCCTGAGGCTGCATCACCAGGCCAAATGTCATCCATTCACTGACAGCGACCTGGCACATTCCCCGAAATCCGAATCCACTCTCTCCATTAACAGTCTTACAGGGATACTAAGGCGAGCAGCCAGCTATTTCTTTGGATCAAAGAAATGTCATAGCTGTACTCCTTTGTGTGTGTGTGTGTGTTTCGCTGAAGTATCATTTTACATGTTTTTGCCAATAATGGAGTAGCATGGAAAAAAATGAAGTACATTAAATTGATACCCTGTCCTGCTCTAGGGAGAACAGCAGGAGACTGTTCTTTGACACCCACCACCACTTCACACTGACTGATTTTTCTCCCAGTGCCTCTGCAGGTGATGCAAGACTCAAAATATAAAGTATCCAAATAATCTTCTTTTCTAAGAAAAATCCTTTAGGAATGATTTTCATATGGTCTTGAATGGTTTTCATATTTATGTTGTCCCCTTCCCTCTCTGTAATACATTGCACACACATGGTACCCTCCTTGCAGAGCCCAAAACATTACAATAGACTGTTAGTTTAATGTGCACAGCTGACATGTGATGAACTGTGTACTGTGTGCATATAGTTTTTGTTTTGAGCGTGTGAGAGAAACAAGCTGTACAGGTCCTGATAAAGCTCGCATCTTTCCAAGGACCTGTTCGCGTGTCTAAACGAGCACTGAATGCATTGTCTGTGAGTGCGTTTCTGTTCTCGAGGCCCTCTCTTGTCTCCCTCTTGACGGGTTAAACTTGTCAGCTTCTGCACTTTTGCGATGAAAGCCTTTGTTAAAACAAACACCAACTGCAAACTATGCCTGCCTCTGGAAACCATGCTGGCTTCTATTTGAAGGTAAACACATTGTGGGTGTTTTGTACCAGGAACAAATAGCAGATTTCTCTGCTCAGGGTCTTGAAAACAGCAGGGTATTTTTTTTTTTTTTTAATCCTTGTGACAGAGAAGCAGACATCTTCTTTGTTTGCTTGTCTGGGGAAACAGCAAGCACGAGCATTGTCACACTCTGTGACTGTTTCTGATAACCTGTTTCCATTAAAAACGGTAGTGGCTAATAGTCTCCATCTGTGCAGGCTAAACAGGAAAGGGGGCCCTCAAGGGATCAGTATGTGTGTAAGTGTGAAAATAGTTGCCTTTTTGTCTCTGGGACTAGAAAGTAACAGGACCGCCACCTTAAGGGACCCTTTCCATTACAGCTAATAGGGCAGGATAGATGCTGGTTAATGAGCCTGTGGACCGGCGCAGATCCCGGCCTTTACCCAGAGACTTCCTTGTTTTCGTCAATACTAACTGTTGAGGAAAGTGACACTGTGGCTCACTTCGCTGCAAATTTCACTTAAAGCAACAAGCCATTAGTTTGGTCACATGCTGTGAAGAGACAATGATCCTATAAATTGATGCATCTGTTGTGAAGTTTCATGGTAGATGGTAAAATGAGGGCAAGCGTGCTTTTCACTTTCAGTTTAAGTCGGAAAATAATAGGTGCTGCAACTAATACAAAACCGTTTAGCTTTGGATATAAATGATTTCATTTTATGTCTCTCGATACTAGCACGTTAAACATTTACACTTGTGATGACCTTGTGTTGCTGTCGTGAGGCAAAGTTCTTTATCTGGCGAGGACTGTTTGCGCCAACGGTCTTAAAAAAATATTTCATTTAGATTTTTTTTTTTCTTTTTCTAATGAGTCACATAAATATTTGTATCAGGACATGGCCTTTGTGTTTGGAAGAAACATCGCCGAGGGCCAGGAACTGAAACATTTCCAAAATGCATTGTTTTCTGAATTCTGTTGTGCGTTGGAAAGATTTGGTATTGATTTCTGTGTTTATACTCCCTCTGTCCTTGAGTCAGGCTTTCGCCCAATGCCAGCTTCCTTTGGCTTTAATTACAAAAACTTGAACTAGTTTGCTCTTTTATTATCTTTGACAATGAAAAAAGATTCACACATGCAACCTGGGTGACTAACTGGGTCACTGTCACGGCCAGATATATTTGTAGATGATAAAGTGCATAAGTTAATTGTACATCTACTGCAGTAATAGCAACACTTATAATGCTCTTCATCAAATCTGGATTATGCTAATGAAAGAGGACCACAGCTCTCAATTTGTCAGTTGTTTCTGCATAATTAAACCCTACACAAAACCTTGTCTAGTAGATAATGACTCAGTTACTTCCTTATACAAAGAAAAAATCAATCAATACATTTATCACAACACTCACTTAAAGACACGGCTCTGTTTGTCTTATCAGTGTTTTTATAGCTCCCCTTTTTCCCAGCTCACTGCTGAGTTTTAAAAATGCCAAGAGTGATTTCTGCGTGACAGCTGGGATTTCGGTGGCACTATATGGTGACAGAGCAAAAATCAGTGAGTGAAATATCAGGATACATTTGTTTTTTAATAATTAGTAAAAGTGGAAATGTAACTAAAAACCTATAAATTCATAAAAAATATTTTACAATGTTCCACTCAATTAAAATAAATTCAGTGTAGCAATGTAAAGTTAGTGAATGGGAAGGTACTCCTTGATTAAAGCCTTCCAATCCAATCAGACAACATCTATCTACTGCCAGTCTGAGCTTTTAAGTTTCAACAGATGCTAGGGAGGCGATGGCTGATGTATTTCACGACACATTCAGACTACGTGATATGTCTGATTATGGCCCATCCCACATAGTGTATACTCTTGCTTCAGGTCAGGAATGAAAATAGATGTCTTGCACTAGAGTTGATTGGCTTATCCGCACTGGGTGTCATAAAATTAATACTGCTTCTACGAGCTCTTATGATGTCCAAACAGAAAGAATAACATGTTAGAATTCATTTTTACGCTCCCATGTTGCTTCTACCACTTCTGTAAGGCAGAGCAATGTGAGAACAGAGTGCTGCTCCAACTGTTTACAGATCTTTCTATTGCTCTACTACTGTAAACATGACAAAATTAAGAGGAGTAATGTTGCCAGTGTAGTTATAGACAGAAGTGTGAAATGAAGTTGCCAACCAGTGTCACACACATGGCTTCAGTGGCCACTTTCTGTTTACATTTATTTCCTGGCTATCCCTAGCTAGAGCCTCCTACTCAGTGACATCACCCAAGTCAAGAAAGAAAGCAAGCATGACTGAATCTGCAGGAATGTGTGGGCTAGTTCTCATGAGATTTAAGCAACAAATATAAACTGTTTTAACGTGTCCTTTGTCATTTTGGAATTATGAGGAGGGTACTGTGTAGGACAATGGAGATCTATTCTGTTCTGCTTTTGTCTGGTGCTATTTTGATAGCCACAAGCATTTCCATTGGCTTTTGTATAAACAACAAATATCAACAGTTTCATCCTGTGACTCCACTGAGGAGGTGACTCCACATCGATATTTGGTTTATTTCCAGTCAAAGTCAACAAAACAACAACAGCCAAAAAAAAAAAAAGACAGTAAGAGACTGTGCATCCACATTTTTGATCACTGAAACAAATATATGCAATAAATAAGAAACTGCGGACATTTCAAACTCATTTTCATGCAGCATCTGTAAGCCAAAAAATGCCATCAGACATCTCGCTACTTGGGTTCCCGTTTCCCCGTATTAACATCAGAGCATTAAAATCCACGAAGCTGTAATCCTCCACCCCTCATCTCTCCTGGCTTTTGTTCTGCAGGATTCCCTCACTCCTCTTGTGCTGGGGCACAGGCACAGCAGCTTGTTTCTGTTGCGCAGTGAATCATGAATGCTGACTATGTCTCTTCTTGTTCTGCGTTAAGAGTGTCTGATAAATGCATGCGCTAAACGCTCCTTCAGTGTGATTCTAAGTGGTGCGAAGCAGAGGAACTGGCAACAGGGGGGGGATAGCAGTATGAATTATCCGAAATAAGTTGTGTGGTTCCATTCTGTTTGTTTGTGGTTATAGCTTTGAACTGTGCCGGTCTCCTATGGGCGCTTTCAGATACCACCAGTAATGTATTGTTTATGGCACAGGGCCTCAGGCAGACAGAATGATGGATTGAGCCGTTCTGTTTTCTTCTCACAATCCGTCTTCAAAGAAACAAATCGATCTGGAACGGAGAAGTAGGGGGAATGGGAAAAATCACAAAAATAGACTTTCTTTATAGTCTTTTGATGCTGTGATGTGTTATTTTGTCGGGAGCATTGTGGAATCAAAGTTTACCCTTCGGAGCAGAAAAGAGCAGAAGCTTACGTATGAATTTTTAAATCTGTGTGTGTGCATGAGTGAGTCACGTTGGCTTGGTGTGTGTGTGTGTGTGTGTGTGTGTGTGTGTGTGTGTGTGTGTGTGTGTGTGTGTGTGTGTGTATCATGGTGGGTGAGCAGCAGTAGGGAGCCATTAGTTACAGGAGCAGTGCTGCATTCAGGGTTCTTCCACAAAGCTTAAAATCTATCAAGGAAAAAAAAAAGCTGTGAAATATTTTATCCAGTCACCTGTAAACAAAATATTAGAAACATTTGAAACAGGCTGAAAGGACATTTAATACTGTTTAGTTTTGGTGCATTAACACTGATTCATGTTTTGTCTTGTTGTGCCTTTTCTTGTGCAACAAATTCCTGAACAGTTAAAGTTCAAGGCTGCTCTGTTTAACCCAACAGCAAAAGAAATTAAACGTGTTTTCTCATAATAAATGTATTCATGCACTATAGATTTAAACATGATCGACAGATGCAAAATATCTTTGCATCTGTCAATCTTTGCATCACATTTCAGTGCATGCAATGTATTCTCTGTGCAGACTTGTACACTCACACACACACACACACACACACACACACACACACACACACACACACACACACACACACACACACACACACACACACACACACACACACTCACACACAAGAAACAGTTTCTGTTTGAAAGGTTTTTCTTCATACTGTTTATGTAGATGTTGCTAGCATCTGTTCAGCCACAGTGGTCTTAGGTCCCCATGCAGAAAGCTTGTTCTTCAGTTTATTTCAAACCTAGTGGTGACAGATAATGCACATAATTCCCTGTGTGACAAAAAACCAACATACCAGAGAAGCTGCGGCGTATAATGTGGAAAATGTCTCTTTCTAATGTGTGGAAATCCCCAATCCCACATGCTCAGCAGCATTAACAACCTGTGGTAGTCAGCTTATTTTTGTCAGCTCAATAAGCAGGCATTTGCAGACACTGTTAAGCTGCTGCAACATTTATGACCTCTTGAGGGCAGAATAACTCCACAGTAAAAGAGAAAAATCAACATTTCAATCTCTTTCTAACTCACTTTTCTTTTTTACCCCTCTGCCTTCAACTGGCATCTTTCTTTCTTTCTTTCTTTCTTTCTTTCTTTCTTTCTTTCTTTCTTTCTTTCTTTCTTTCTTTCTTTCTTTCTTTTAACCTCTGCATTGCTCTCTCTCCCTCCCTCTCTGGTGTGCCAGCTAACAGTGTCACAAGCTTCACTGCTTTACCAATTCCATCAAAAAGCTATTTAACAAACCGCAGACCTGGGCAGCCGTGCCTGCGATGCCCCAGCTATACCTTTACACACACGCCTCCCGCCCCCCCCCCTAAGCACACACACCTCTTCCTCTTAGTGCCTTTAAATCTGTCAGCCTCTCGTTTTTCTATCGTTTCCATCTCAGTGCTCCTTTCCTTAGTATTCTCACTCTGTCTTTGTTTCTTGATTTCTCCTGCTGTGTTTTTTCCTTTCCTTTGCTCCTCGATCTTAATCTCTTTCTGGTCTCTCTTTTCACATCCCCTTCTCTTTAACTCCATCTCTGTCGATTCACTCAATTTGGAACTGTTATCTGCAGAGGAAAGAAACCTATGTTCTCCGCTTTTCTGTTAATGGTCATATATAGATACTAATATGAATACACAAGTTGAAAACAAAGGTGCAGCACTTTACATACACAACTTTAGTAATCCTCACACTGTTTCCTTACGTTACAGTGTTTACTTGTGGATTATAGCAAAGAAGGTCATTGCGTTTTATAAGAAAATGCAAGAAAATGCTTTTTAAAGATAACGTTTCACATCAATCTGTGTCATCAGAAAATTTGTGTATTTTATAAGGAAATAGTCTTTTATATGGTGCTTTTCTAGTCTTACTGGCCACTCAGAGCGGTCAGTAAGACTAGATACATTACAAATATTACAGGACCATTTTAACCATTTCTTTAACCATACTCTTTATTCTATATTCCTTCAGAAACTCACCTAGCAGTCATGGCTAATTTAAGATAACTAATTTACCTAATATGCATGTCTGATAAAAGAACATTTGAACCTATTACACTGGTTCTGGCCTCCTTACACTGGCTTTTAATTCAATTTAGAATCTATTTTAAAATCCTTTTACTGGTTTTTAAATTCTTAAATGGTCTGGCACCTGTGTATTTGTCCGATTTACTGAAGCCCTATGTCCCCTCTCGTTCACTCTGGTCAGCTGTTGCTCTCAGTCCCTAAATCAAGGCTGAAACTTAGAGGAGACCGAGTGTTCTCTATAGTCGACCCAAAGCTTTGGAATGATCTTCCTCTTCACATTAGGGAATCAGTGGTGGTTTTTAAATCCAGATTAAAAACAGAGTTTTATTCGTGGGTAACTGAAACTGTTATTTTATTGTTATTTATTTACAGCTTTATTTACAGCACTCTGGTCACCCATGTTGTTTTTAAAGTGTTATATAAATAAATCATGGTATGGTATGGTTTTTGTACTGTGGAAGGAAACCAGAGCACCCATGCATACACATGGAGGATATCCAAACACCATAAAAACGGCCCAATGACCAGGAGATGTTAACCATTAAATATCACGTACAGCACTACAACAAGCTGTGCGTGTACATGGGTGGCTGTCCCAGATTCCAATGAATGTTTGGCCCATTTCTGAGTTTTTCTATGGGCAACATCTGGACTTCATTGAGAGGCTTGAGTCACCAGGAGTCTGGCTGCCTCAATTCAGCTACAGATCCACCTTTTATGTGTCAAATATCAGGTGTATGTTGCATTCTTTGACAGATCTGGCACATGCAACACTTACCCTAACCCAGGGCTAGCCTACTTCATGGCTTTTCAGCATGACTGAAAATCTGCAGTTCCTGGAGTGGCCTTTTGAGGATGGCATCCATAGTTTCCCATGTTCCATATTTTTAACAGCATTAAAAAATATGGTATAAAAACCAGGTTTGGGGCAAATGGACATGTTCCTAATTCACTACAGTGCTTGTAATTTATATTTACTTTTAAATTGGATTACTTGATGAAAGCTATGACCTACTGTGTAATCTAGACAAGAAGTCTGTGTGAGAAAAGGTTTCTATGACATTTTTGATGAGTGAAACAAGTATTTTATTGTTAATTACTTACTTAGAACTAATTAGCAATCTGACATTAAGGAGTTTCACTTTTATATATAGTCTGTGCTCTGGCTTCACTATAGTAGGATTCTTGTAAAACTAAATGATTACTTTTATGAAAATAATATTTTTATTTTTACATATTCATTTACTTTTCATGTCAAGTAGGTCTACCCAACCCATGGGCACAAAATGTCAACCCATCCAGCCACACACTGTGGCCCAATTTCACATGAAAACCATGGACCTGGCAACCCTGTCTTGTGCCAACATTCACCTGGAAGCACAGTTAAATGGTGCCACAGTTTGACTCTCAAGGCAGCCAGGTCATGTTGACCTGGCTGATCATTAACTCTCTTTCTTTTAGTCACTGAAGTCAGGATGAATGTCTCTGTTTGTTAAAAGCGTGCACACACACCCACGCATGCACGCACACACGCACACAGACACCAGACAACAGACAGGTAAAGAGACTCCTGAAAAACATAATAAAGGATTAAAAACATATTAATTAGAGAAAAAATACTTTAAAAATAAAACATCAGTAGCATAAAATAGTATAATATAATGGTTATATAGTAATAGTAAAATATTATGGTTCTCATTCTGCTGGCCTTAAAGCTACTGCCGCTAAGAACTGAATGACCAGGGGAAAACATGGAGTGAAAATACACTTAATAGGATGAATATGATTTATTTGGGCAAAATAAGAATAAAATACAAACAAGAGTTTGCTGATCCTAACACGTTAATCCTTTTTGTCACTAATTTTAAACTTGGATACTTTTTATTGTTAATGCTTAGTACAAAGTGTTGGGCTTGGGTACTAAATGTTTTTTGGCAGCAGAAGAGGTGCATGAGAGAAAAGGTTTGACAACTACTGCCTTAAAGGAAGAAACTGTTGCCCCCCGTCATCTTCCACCAACTGCCCCTAGACTGGGTTATATATATATATATTTTTTTTTTCACTGTATTTGTTGATTTATTTTTTTCTTGACATGTGAGCTCTGCTTTTTCTCTTACTGAAGCTGCATGGTGCTAACATGCAGCCAGCAGTATGAGCCTCAGGCGCTTCTGTTGTTTGTTTTCTAATCCATTTTTCTCACTCAAGCCTGCCAGAGGTTACGCAGGTGGCCAGAATCAGCTGGTCAATCTGGTCAGCAATACACTTTCTATGTCACTTATTAAATGAAGAGAAATGACAGAAAATCATAAAACATGAGACATAAAGATTAATCATTTTCTTCCATCAAAACCTTAATTTCAGTAGCATTTCCTGACTTCTCTGAAATATTTCTGCCTGTAGAAGATTGTGCAGCACGCCCTCCTGCAGACTTTTTGTTTTATTTCCAACTTTTTTCCCATTTTCTTATGGCTTTGGGTGCAGTTTAAGTTCACATTAATCTTAAAGGGATCCAATTGTTGGGGTGACTCTTTGGGTACCAGTCATTACTCAGCAGTGCTCTGTGCTGCGAACATTTTGCTCCTGATAGCGTCGGGTGACACCACAACCAGCAAATCTTTTCATGATCACAGCGAGCGGTGACAAGCCATTTGGGGCACCTGGGGGACAGCCACACCTGCTGGAACAAGGGAAAAAGATGAATGGTCGGTAGTGTTGAAATTAATATATGTCTGGATAATTGTGCATCATAAAATACTTGGCTACTGTTGATATTTTCTACTATTTTATCACTTACGGCCAGTGAATGGTAGAATATTAAAACATGCCTACATTTTGCCTCTGGAGGCAAAATGTAGGCATGTAGACTCCAGAGGCAGCTGACAGGTATCGACAGGCCAAGCGGAATGCGGCTCGGGCAGTGGCTGAAGCAAAAACTCGGGTGTGGGAGGAGTTCGGAGAGGCCATGGAAAAAGACTTTCGGACTGCCTCGAAGAGATTCTGGCAAACCGTCAGGCGTCTCAGGAGGGGAAAGCGGTGCTCTACCTGCACTGTGTATAGTGCTGGCGGTGCGCTGCTGCGTCGACTGAGAAAATTGTCAGACGGTGGAAGGAATACTTGAGGACCTCCTTAATCCCACTGACACGTCTTCCGAGGAGGAAGCAGAGTCTGGGGATGAGGGAATGACCCGCCAATTTCTGGGGTCGAGGTCACTGAGGCAGTTAAACAACTCCTCGGTGGCAGAGCCCCTGGTGATGATGAGGTCCGCCCGAGTTCCTGAAGGCTCTGGGACGTTGTAGGGCTGTCCTGGTTGACACGCCTCTACAATGTTGCGTGGAGATCAGGGGCAGTACCCTGGACTGGCAGACCGGGTGGTGGTCCCCATCTTTAAGAAGGGAGACCGGAGGTGTGTTCCAACTACAGGGGATCACACTCCTCAGCCTCCCTGGGAAAGTCTATGCCAGGGTGCTGGAAAGGAGAGTTCGTCCGTTAGTCGAACCTCGGATACAGGAGGAACAATGCGGTTTTCGTCCTGGTCGCAGAACACTGGACCAGCTCTTTATCCTCTCAAGGATACTTGAGGGTGCATGGGAGTTTGCCCAACCAGTCTACATGTGTTTTGTGGACTTGGAGAAGGCATTCGACCGTGTCCCTCGGGTGTCCTGTGGGAGGTGTTGCGGGAGTATGGGGTGTCTGGCCCATTGCTACGGGCCATTCGATCCGTATACAACCGTTGTAAGAGTTTGGTTCGCATTGCCGGCAATAAGTCGGACTCGTTTCCGGTGGGTGATGGGCTCCGCCAGGGCTGCCCTTTATCACCGATTCTGTTCATAATTTTATGGACAGGATTTCTAGGCGCAGCCAAGTGGCGGAAGGCTTTCACCGGTGGCCTCAGAATCTCATCTCTGCTTTTTGCGGATGATGTGGTTCTGTTGGCTTCATCGGTGAGGGCCTCCAGCTCGCACTGGAGCAGTTCGCAGCCGAGTGTGAAGCAGCGGGAATGAGGATCAGCACCTCCAAATCTGAGGCCATGGTTCTCAGCCGGAAAAGGGTGGAGTGCCCACTACGGGTCGGGGATGAGTTCCTTCCCCAAGTGGAGGAGTTTAAGTATCTCGGGGTCTTGTTCGCGAGTGATGGGAGAAGGGAGCCGGAGATCGACAGGCGGATTGGTGCTGCGGCTGCAGTGATGCGGACGCTGCACCGGTCCGTCGTGGTGAAGAGGGAGCTGAGTGTAAAAGCGAAGCTCTCAATTTACCGGTCGATCTCGTCCCGACCCTCACCTATGGCCACGAGCTGTGGGTAGTGACCGAAAGAACGAGATTGCGGATACAAGCGGCAGAAATGAGCTTCCTCCGAAGGGTGGCTGGCCTCCCTTAGAGATAGGGTGAGAAGTTCGGCCATCCGGGAGGGGCTCAGAGTAGAGCCGCTGCTCCTCCACATCGAAAGGAGCCAGTTGAGGTGGTTCGGGCATCTGACAAGGATGCCCCTGGGCGCCTCCTGGGTGAGGTGTTCGGGCATGTCCCACGGGAGGAGGCCCAGGGCAGACCCAGGACGCGCTGGAGAGATTATATCTCTCGGCTGGCCTGGGAACGCTTTGGTGTTCCCCGGATGAGCTGGAGGAGGTGGCTGGGGAGAGGGAGGTCTGGGCTTCTCTGCTTAGGCTGCTGCCCCCGCGACCCGATCTCGGATAAAGCGGATGAGGATGGATGGATGGATGGATGGCCTACATTTTGCAGTAGAGTGTTTAATTTCTTTCATCTTGGAAAGATTTAACTGTTTGTTGAACCACTCCAGGTTGTAGAGCTGGCCCTGCTCTGGAGTTGTAGCAGGGTGTCACCTTGTCAGCCAACTGCTCATTGCCATTGTAGAACCATTGCAATCATACCAGCTAAATGCAAATTAAAAATGAAATAAGATGGCAAACCTGGTATCTTTTTGTAATTTTTTTCAGTCCAATGGACTTAGATAAAACCTAGTATGACACTAATTATGTGCATGACTAATGGTATGTAAAATATTTTTTTTTTCTATTCAGAAACTTTTTTTCTTTTCAAATATATATTTTTTTCCTTTTATATAAGAAAGGCTGACTGATGCTGCATATCCTCCTGGTCCTGTTATTTCCTGGTTCCTGCTGAGAACCAACCTTCCAATTACCAAACCTCTTTTTTTGACAGAAAAACTCAGAAGTAGTCAAATTCAATGATCTGACACAATCTCCTGCTGTGTATTATACACCACCATCAAAGTTTGTGCTTTAGTTTTGGTGAGTGAAACGTTTGAATCTTATTAGTCTTACTTAACACCGACTATCAAATATGTGTCTCTGTGCATAGCTTATAGATGCAGCTTGCTAGCATTAGCTGATAACTTACCGCTCTACTGTGGCCACTTCTGGCTCCAAAAAAAGAACAACTTGGCGATGGCTCCACCCACATGGGAAACAACTTGAGCTAAGAAGAAAGTAAATGATATTTAGCGACTTCAAATTAGTGCTGGCAACACAAAATGTTAAACTCTTCTCAGTGGAAACACTTAAAACGAGCCAGATTATTACTTAGAGATACCTCTAAACTTGCAATGTGCTCTTTGTGCCGTTTGCAGCATCCTGCCATGCAATTTTTTTTGTCCATAACCATCGGGAAACCTCACATTAACTTTTATTGAGTGGAAAAAAGTTAGCGTTCATCCTCCAGCTTCACTGTTTATGTTAAGCTAACATAGCTATGTCGCTAGCAATCACGTAGCACATCATTATATACCAGCTAGTCCAACTTCAGTAACCCTACAAACATCACTGCTGTTTAGTTTTCTGTCTTCATTCATGTTGGAAGTGATAGCAGAGCTGTACGCTTTAATTTTTTCAGAAATCTCAGTCAGAACATGGTATATCATGTTTAGGTGGAAACTAGCGAGCTAACTTCCTGCTAACTGTTAAATTTAATAAATTTTGTTTTCATGGATGCCTGGATGTTAAACTTAAATGTTACGCCTGGTAAAGTAGCAACGCTGATGAAAGAATTTAGACAGTTTTTAACTCTCAGTGATGCCGTAGTGTTCGTTTGACTTTGAGGCCTGAAGTGGACGGACTTTTGCACCCAGGTTACTCCGCGAGGCTCCTGACTACGGTAAGCGTAATGTTCCAACAATCCATCAAGCAGTGCGGCTTTGTAGCTTACCAAAGTCGTACTAAAACATTTTTTGACAAATCTTTGAGCGCTGTGTACCACATAAAATCTGTTTGAGGTCAGTAAGCACAACCAGAATTCATACATAAGGTGCACTGTGGATTTTTGAGAAAATTAAAGGATTCTAAGTGCACCTGAAAACAGTAGGTATCAAGTAGGTCTTATTGCATGTTGCCCTACTGCAACATGGCTTGACTGGCAGTTTGCCAAGCACTCTTGATGTCTTCTATTCAAAGATGCGTAGCTCAAATACAAACTTGACCAGAGCAGTTGTTGTCAGTTTCTTTGGCTTTTTAATATGAGGTGCCGTAAGGGACATTATTACTGAAACGCTCTCACACACACTACTGAAACGCTCTCACACACACTACTGAAATTTTAGCTCTCACACACACTACTGAAATGCTCTCACACACACTACTGAAATTTTAGCTCTCACACACACACAACTGAAACGCTCTCACACACACTACTGAAATTTTAGCTCTCACACACACAACTGAAACGCTCTCACACACACAACTGAAACGCTCTCACAAACACTACTGAAACGCTCTCACACACACTACTGAAACGCTCTCACACACACTACTGAAATTTTAGCTCTCACACACACAACTGAAATTTTTGCTCTCACACACACTACTGAAAAATCAAGGCATTTCAGTTGAACAGGAAGGAATTTCAGTTGAACAGGAAGTTGTTTCTTGACAAGGAAACTGAAGGAAAAAGTGGTAGATTTCAAACAAACCACTACTCAGATGTCTACTCAGCAACCTGCTAGTAGCCTAAGTGAAGCAGCTACATTACTTAACAATATATAAGCCTCAGCATAAGTCAAAATTTAGAATAGCAGACGGGCATTATCCTGGTTTTTTTTTGGCATATGTGCTTTTTGTCTTTTTAGCAAAAAAAAAAATATCTTAAAGTCATTAATAAAACCAGGGAGAGAAGGCTTAGCGTTCCTCCATTTAGCACAATGGATATGATATTTACTCAAAAGTATGATGATGTTAATAATGTCTGAGACACCCAATGCTAGATGATCCATATAAAAAAATTTATGATGTAATTCAAATAGTGGCACATCATTAATATTTAGGAAATCAATTTTTAAGTTGCACCAAGTGCATTGTGTGATAGGGCATAGAAAAAAAGATGTTCTAGGGTTTCATTTTCATCAGTACAAAAAGAACATTGATCCACCTCAAAACCAAATCTATTTTTTAGAAATTCTGCCACAGGATTAATTTTGTTTATTACTTTAAGTGTGTTTCTTTAACTTTAGGTAGAATAGGCTATTTCATGAATTTTTAGTATGCTTTTAACTAAACTAGAACCATGTAATGTAACCATTCTGTTGTAAATATTTTGTCTTTGAAGAAACTACTGATAAATTTATTATTGCATTTTTATCAAACAGCTGACATTGCCCTAGCAATAAATTTGGGAGCACTGATGAGAAATTATTGTATATCATAAAATTTTTAATCAAATGAAGCAGAGGCAGTGGGACCAGTTCACAAAATTTGTTATATTCTCTTTGAGAACAGTTTAGACAATATTTTTCCAAAAAGTCTGTGTAACTTAGAATGACACCGTTATCATCCAACAAATCTGTTATGAATATAATCTTTTTGTTTAAACCAGTCACTCTTGAAAATTGATTTTTGATTAAGTGTTATTACCCTATGACTCCATAAGGTTTAATTATGGGGAGAAGTTGTGGGTATATCTCATTATCTCAGATTTTAACCATTTAATTCTAAGGGTGCCAACCATAAATTCTAATTCTGGAGTTTTGATACCATCTTTATTGTATTCCTTCACAAGCTGAGATGTTTCAATGTAATGGGTTTTATTCCTCCACAAAAATTCGAAAATAACTGTGTTAGCCTTATTAATGTTTTTAGAGGAGATATATAGAGAGTGACAAGGATAAATCAATTTGGAGATGCCTTCAGCTTTAGATAGGATGTTTCTGCCAAAAATAGCGAGGTCTCTGGTTAACCAGTGGCTAAGTGATTTCTTCATCTCCATGATACAGTTAGAAATATTAGTGTCTTCTCTGCTAATTGGGTTTTTTAGATATTATCAGCCCTATATTTAACTTTAGGTTAAATAAAAGTAATCAGCTATAACTATTTGTGATTATTAGCCTGGTGAAGAATATTATTTATTATTGTGCTATCTACTGTACAATATAAAGCGCCTTGAGGCGACTTTTGTTGTGATTTGGCGCTATATAAATAAAATTGAATTGAATTGAATTGAATTGAATAGGTTCAACTTTAACCAAAGCTATTGAGGAGTCAGAGCTTGTATGAATCGGGAGTAGTTCACATTTTTTGATACTGAGAGATAAACGAGAAGCTTTAGAGAAAATTTAGTTTTCTCTACCATGTATTTATCTTTCAAAAAAATAGATGTATCATCTGCGAATTGACTTATTTTGAAGTCTTTATCAAAAATTGATATTCCTTGTATGTCGTTATAATTTTTGATTAATAGTGTTAACAACTGAGTTGCCAATATAAAAAGCTTAGGGGAAACAGGACATACTTGCCGAATTCCCTGTTGCACCTTGAATCCATTCCTTGATTCAAGGAAGCTAAAATATTAAGTAATGCGGCTGCTTCACTTAGGCTACAAGCACAGCCGTCCCCAACCCCCAGGTCCTGGACCAGTACCGGTCTGTGAGTCGTTTGGTACCGGGTCGCAAGAGTTGAGGCTTGAGTTTGAAATTTATGTTTTTCAGGGTATTTATCGTTTTTTTATTTTTATATCGTTTATATTGTTAAGTCGGTTTCCCTGGGTCTTTTCCCATGTGTTATGAATAAATCTTCTTTTTTTGGTAGCGGTACTGGTTTTATTTTACTGTATTTATCCAAGACAACTTAAAGGCCAGTCCGTGAAATTATTGTCGGCCATAAATGGTGCGTGGCGCAAAAAAGGTTGGGGACTGCTGTACTAGCAGGTTGTTGAGTACACATCCTTGTAGTGTTTTGAAATATATCACTTTTTCCATCAGTTTACTTGTCAGGAAACAACTTCCTGTTCAGCGGAAATGCCTCTGGTTTCAGTGGAGTGCGTGAGTGCATTTCAGTAGTGTGTGTGAGTGCGTTTCAGTAGTGTTTGTGAGAGCTAAAATTTCAGTTGTGTGTGTGAGAGCGTTTCACTAGTGTGTGTGAGAGCGTTTCACTAGTGTGTGAGAGTGTTTCAGTAGTGTGTGTGAGAGCTAAAATTTCAATAGTGTGTGTGAGAGCTAAAATTTCAGTTGTGTGTGTGAGAGCGTTTCACTAGTGTGTGTGAGAGCGTTTCAGTAGTGTGTGTGAGAGCTAAAATTTCAATAGTGTGTGTGAGAGCGTTTCAGTAATAATGTCCCTTACGGCACCTCATATTTTAAATTACTTCACACACACATGCACATGATTCAGTTTAGGTGTTTTAAGCAGATGATGACTCAGCTTGAGCTCTGTCTGAAGAGGTCTTGGTTGTTTGAATATTTCACCCTTGGCATATAACTCTCTTCATGTTCTTGTGATGCTCAGAAGGTGTTGTTCAGCAGGAGGCCTGAGATTGTGCTGAGACAAGGGGGAAATGTCAGGGGCATGGGCAGTCTGGACATTCTGGCTGACAGCAGGGCGCAGTCTGTTTTTGCTACCCGTCATATCCGTTCTCATTTTCCTCTTTCTCCTTTCCTCTCCTCGCTTCCATGTTATATCTTTAACTTTCATATTAAATCTCTGTCTCCTTCTTTCTTTATGCTTCTCTCTCTATTCCTCTATCTTTCACTTTCTCGCCTACAGTGCTGGCTTGAACTAAGCAGCACTGACAGTAATAGACATTGAATTACAATTAATCCTGCCTCACTCGATTTGCCAATAGTCATCTTGCTGAGAATAGAGGAGGAAGGAAAAGAAGCAAAAGAGGAGATAAAAGTTGAGTGAAATTAGAGTGATTAGAGCAAGAGGAAAATAAAGAAGGAGCAGTTATGCCTTTGATAGCATTTCCATGTCATATTTAACAATGCTGTATTAGTGTTTGTTTATTTGTTGCAGTCATATCGCAATCACGCCCATTGAATTTGACAGATAAAGAAGAGAAAAAAAAACTAAGGGAGGGAGGAGAGGACGACAAGAGAGCACAACAGAAAAACTGCAACAGTTTAAAGGGAATTGAGTGTTTTATTGTCATTTTGTGTGTGTGATGGAGCGAAACACAGAAACAGTGTTATTTACAGAGATAACAGAGATAGATGATGTAAGTTAAACTGACAGTGAGATTTAGAGAGACACTGAAACATGGGGATGAAGATGTAACAGCTCTCTCCCCGCAGCAAGCTGGACTCCACCTGGCAAGGTGACATGGGTAATTTCTTAAATCCCAACAAACCAGCTGTGCACAAGCCAGCGCACAGCTGGTAATCAAAGAGCAGATCTAAAATAAAATAAAATAAAATAAAATTTTAAAAAAAATTAAAAACCATGGTGGCAGTTAGCAGGCACAGGAAGATGAAGAAGAGGAAGAGAAGTATGAGAAATGAGAGCTCATCCTTGGTGGTCAGTCTTTTTCCACTGAGCTAGCGCTTTCCTGTGGATGAAAGCTTTGGCTTGAGCAGAGAAGCACAGTGCTCTGCCCGTGGATGTCGAATTCGAAGCTTTAAACAGGTGGCACATTACTAGCTGGCATTTGGAGAGCTGCGCTGCAGGGCAGCATTTGCAGGCTTTTGCATTTCTGCGCTCCAGGCAGACTTTCCTGGGATGGCGATGGGCTTTTTCCTGGAAGTTGCATTTTCTCCTTTTTTAGTTGCTCTCTTCTGCTCTCTTCTGTTTTTGTTCAAGGATGACAGCAAACCCTGCTCTGTCCTCACTCTCAGTTTCACTGGTGTCTATAATGGGACATTTGTCAAATCATGCAGTGAATCACAGAGCAGAACAGGCTACTGGGCTCAAATACAACCACTTTGTTCTCCTTTGTTATCGTCAGCTTTTTCTGCTCGCCCCCCCCCCCAAAAAGAGAGACCATTCTATACAAAAATGGGCTTTTGTGGGTTTATTTGTGGCTCTTCTGGCTGATTTCTCTGTGTTTCAAATACTTGGGTCAAATAAGGCCATCAAACATGCCTGACTCTGTGCGGTTCTTTATTTCTTATACAAATCACTGATTGCTCTTCTGATGCTGGAAATAAGGTTTATGAGAGCATTGGGGCTATAAACAGCACAGTAAAACTAGAAGAGCTAGTATAGCTAGAAGATAAAGTGAACATTGTACTAGTGAAAATGTTATGTGGTCAATAATTGGAATACTTATATTTCCATTATGGTACCTTTGGGAGCATTTTAGCAGAATTATTGTAATACAGTGAAAGCTGGTATTTCAGGAGTGAAATTCTTGGATTTGTTAGTCTGTTACTTATTCAGTCTTGCTAGTGTTAGCTGACGACTTTCATCCAAATATATGAAGATTTCTCTCTTAAACTAACACAGTAGTGGCTAAAATACCAAGAATTATGCTTCTGATCATGTCTAAACCAATGGATGA
Source organism: Oreochromis aureus (assembly GCF_013358895.1). Taxonomy (NCBI): domain Eukaryota; kingdom Metazoa; phylum Chordata; class Actinopteri; order Cichliformes; family Cichlidae; genus Oreochromis; species Oreochromis aureus. The sequence continues at coordinate 29,473,685 of NC_052954.1, read as the reverse complement.
TGTTACTGTGGCTACATACAGTATTGCATGAAAGTTGTGACCTCATTTCTTTATATTTTGCTGGGAAAATGAAATGGAAATAGGTGATTTATTGAAACATCTTCAAACATACGCAGAAATGTAGTGTATATAAGACAAAAACAGAGTTTGTACATTTTCTAACAAGTGTGAAAGTCAATATTTGGTATGAACTCTCTTAAGCAAGGGTCTCCAGGTTCTTGAAGCTCTTCTGTCCAAAGCTCTTCTTTATATGTTGGCTGGCGTTTGTTCTATTCTCTGTTAAGATGATCCCACACTGCTTCAATAAAGTCAAGGTCCTGGCTCTGGTGGACCAAGTCCACGACTGATGGTGTTCCATATATATATATATATATATATATATATATATATATATATATATATATATATATATATATATATATATATATATATATATATATATATATATATATATATATATATATATATATATATATATATATATATATATATATATATATATATATATATATATATATATATATATATATATATATATATATATATATATAGATAGATAGATAGATAGATAGATATATATATAGAATGATGTAGTAAACAAAAAAGTGTGAAATAAGTCAAAACATGTTTTATATTTTAGATTCTTCAAAGTAGCCACCCTTTGCTTTGATTACTGCTTTGCACACTCTTGGCCTTCTCTCCATGAGCTTCATGGGGTAGTCACCTGAAATGGTTTTCCAACAGTCTTGAAGGAGTTCCCAGAGATGCTGAGCACTTGTTGGCCCTTTTGGCTTCACTCTGCAGTTCATCCCATCCTAAACCATCTCCATTGTGTTTAGGTCAGGTGACTGTGGAGGCCACGCCATCTGGCGTAGCACTCCATCACTCTCCCTCTTGATCAAATGGCCCTTTCACAGTCTGGATGTGTATTTGGGGTCATTGTTCTGTTGAAAAATAAATGATGGTCAAACTAAATGCAAACTGGATGGGATGGCAAGTCAGTGAAGGATGCTGTGGTAGCCATGCTGGTTCAGTGTGCCTTAAATTTTGAATAAATCCCCAACAGTGTCACCAGCAAAGCACCCACACACCATCACACCTCCTCCTCCATGCTTCAAGGTGGGAACTATGCATATAGAAACCATCCGTTCATCTTTTCTTTTTCTTGACATGATTTGAATTCTAACAGTTGTCAAATAGGGCTGTCAGCTGTGTAACAACCTGACCTCTGCACAACACAACTGAACTCAACACAACCCCATTAAGGCAAGAAATTCCACAAATGAACCTTGACAAGGCACAACTGTTAAGTGAAAACCATTTCAGGTGACGACATCATGAAGCTCATTGAGAGAAGGCCAAGGGTTTGCAGCACCGTCAACAAAGCAAAGGGTGGCTACTTTGAGGAATCTAAAATATAAGACATATTTAGAGTTATTTATCAATCTTTTCTTTGCTACATAATTCCATATATCTTGCTTTATATATTTGATGTTTTCAGTTTGTATGTACAATGTAGAAAGTAGTAAAAAAATAAGCAAAAACCATTAAATGAGATGGTGTGTCCAAACCTTTGACTGGTAGTGTATACATAGTCGGTGGAAGCTCTGTTATATACAGGGAGTGCAGAATTATTAGGCAAATGAGTATTTTGTCCACATCATCCTCTTCATGCATGTTGTCTTACTCCAAGCTGTATAGGTTCGAAAGCCTACTACCAATTAAGCATATTAGGTGATGTGCATCTCTGTAATGAGAAGGGGTGTGGTCTAATGACATCAACACCCTATATCAGGTGTGCATAATTATTAGGCAACTTCCTTTCCTTTGGCAAAATGGGTCAAAAGAAGGACTTGACAGGCCCAGAAAAGTCAAAAATAGTGAGATATCTTGCAGAGGATGCAGCAGTCTTAAAATTGCAAAGCTTCTGAAGCGTGATCATCGAACAATCAAGCGTTTCATTCAAAATAGTCAACAGGGTCGCAAGAAGCGTGTGGAAAAACCAAGGCGCAAAATAACTGCCCATGAACTGAGAAAAGTCAAGCGTGCAGCTGCCAAGATGCCACTTGCCACCAGTTTGGCCATATTTCAGAGCTGCAACATCACTGGAGTGCCCAAAAGCACAAGGTGTGCAATACTCAGAGACATGGCCAAGGTAAGAAAGGCTGAAAGACGACCACCACTGAACAAGACACACAAGCTGAAACGTCAAGACTGGGCCAAGAAATATCTCAAGACTGATTTTTCTAAGGTTTTATGGACTGATGAAATGAGAGTGAGTCTTGATGGGCCAGATGGATGGGCCCGTGGCTGGATTGGTAAAGGGCAGAGAGCTCCAGTCCGACTCAGGCGCCAGCAAGGTGGAGGTGGAGTACTGGTTTGGGCTGGTATCATCAAAGATGAGCTTGTGGGGCCTTTTCGGGTTGAGGATGGAGTCAAGCTCAACTCCCAGTCCTACTGCCAGTTTCTGGAAGACAGCTTCTTCAAGCAGTGGTACAGGAAGAAGTCTGCATCCTTCAAGCAAAACATGATTTTCATGCAGGACAATGCTCCATCACGCGTCCAAGTACTCCACAGCGTGGCTGGCAAGAAAGGGTATAAAGAAGAAAAACTAATGACATGGCCTCCTTGTTCACCTGATCTGAACCCCATTGAGAACCTGTGGTCCATCATCAAATGTGAGATTTACAAGGAGGAAAACAGTACACCTCTCTGAACAGTGTCTGGGAGGCTGTGGTTCCTGCTGCACGCAATGTTGATGGTGAACAGATCAAAACACTGACAGAATCCATGGATGGCAGGCTTTTGAGTGTCCTTGCAAAGAAAGGTGGCTATATTGGTCGCTGATTTGTTTTTGTTTTGTTTTTGAATGTCAGAAATGTATATTTGTGAATGTGGAGATGTTAGATTGGTTTCACTGGTAAAATAAATAATTGAAATGGGTATATATTTGTTTTTGTTAAGTTGCCTAATAATTATGCACAGTAATAGTCACCTGCACACACAGATATCCCCTAAAATAGCTAAAACTAAAACTACTTCCAAAACATTCAGCTTTGATATTAATGAGTTTTTGGGTTCATTGAGAACATGGTTGTTGTTCAATAATAAAATTATTCCTCAAAAATACAACTTGCCTAATAATTCTGCACTCCCTGTATACAATACTGACTAACTTTTCTCCATAAGGAATAAATGAATGCTCTTCTCTGTAAAGCCTTTTATTGGATGACAGAAAGGCATTCATGTTATGTGCCTTTAATGGACACAGCAGTCAACTTTGCTGCAGGATGCGCATTAAGAAAAGCAGCTGAATGTTTGCATTTCCTCTTCTTCGAGGCCACACAGCTTTGCCCCCTCTATAAATGTAGTCATTTATTTTCTATCTGTTTATGTCAGCATGAAAGTTAACAAGAAAGTTCACAGGTTACATAGCCTAAAGGACAGTAGATATTGGAATAATTAAAATTTAGCTTAAAACAGAAACAAAGGTAAAAAGGTATAAAAACTTCAAAAGATATCCAAAGATAAGATATTTTTATCAGTGTTGCTGTTTTTGTTCAGCTGCACATGTCTTCCTGTATCCCACCTCTCAAACTGAATCTGAAGTGACTGTATAGATTTTTAATGGTAAATCTTCATGAACCACAAGCTTACATGCAGCTAAACGAGTGCTGCAACACCTGATTATATCTGCACTTTAAAAAGAACCCACTTCCTCCTGCACATCTGAATCCTCTAACATAAAGTGAAGGTGGTGACACTGCTTCTGATTTTTCTGATGAAACCTGCTGCAAGGTTACCTCGTGTGGAGCATCTCCGGTACCTCATTTATAAAACTTGACTGCCAATTAAACTGTTCTCTGGACTCCTACTGGTGAAATCAGAATTTTAATGACTATCACATTACAATATCCTCACAAAGTCACAATGTCTCTGTGTTGTGTATGTTAAATAATGTTTGCACTTGCATCAGCTATATGTGTGTGTATATATATATATATATATATATATATATATATATATATATATATATATATATATATATATATATATATATATATATATATATATATATATATATATATATATATATATATATATATATATATATATATATATATATATATATATATATATATATATATATATATATATATATATATATATATATATATATATATATATATATATATATATGTAGTGGTTAAACCACACGCCTTTGGAGCAGAAGATCGTAAGTTCGATTCCTGCCTGGGCGTCTGTATCCAGTAAGGGTCCTAAGGCTAGACCCCTATGCTAAGTGAGCCTACCGCAGACATGAGCGAGACAGATAAATATGAAGGCATGCCGGCTCGGACGTCGCCCGGATCAACAAGGTCCGCGTCAGGTGTTGAGGAACCAGGGCACCCTGACGACAAGTGGGCTACTGGAACAAGAAGGCATCGGTGGGCAACAGATGAAAACAGGGCGTTGTTGGAATGCTACTACGCAAGTAACCCTGGCGGAAGGGGTTACATGAATAGGATGAGGGACCTATGGATTCTTCGATACCCAACATCCACAATGACGGCGAAACAACTAGTAGCTCAGTGTTCCAACATTCGAAAGAAGGACTGCTCTCACAGCTAGAGATTGACGAGGTACAACATAAATGCTACGGCAAGGAGGAGTCAGGACGCCAGGTCAGGGGAGATATCATCACCCCACCCAAGATTGGGTACATATAGCCCCAAGTGCGATAGGAGAAGGATCGTTGAGTGCGAGAGGAACTGACCTGAAAGATAGGATCATGGCCAAGCTTGAAACCTGGATCCCCCGTAGCGGTTACCAAGATTACGTGAAGTACCCTCAGAAGGTCTGCTAGATGATGTTAATGCAGCACTACGGATGATACCTACAACCACGATTACCGACACTAACAAGCTGATCTACACTACGGCAGCAGTGATCAGTGAGATGCTTGGCTACAAGTTGAACAGCCACAAGGGCAGTACCCTCCATGGAGAAGGAGGCTAGAGGGCAAGATCAAAGTAGCATGGAGGGAGGTTAGCCAACCAACGGAGTTGCAGAAAAAGCGCGACAAAGAAGGTGCATAAGAAATACAGCAATCTGTCCATACCTGAGGCCTTGGAAACTGCCAAGCAAAGACTCACAGCCTTGGCAAGCCGCTTGAGGAGGTACACCAGAGAGATAGAAGGCAGGAGAATAAACCAGCTGTTCTCCACAGAACCAGCAAAGGTGTACTCTCAGTGGCAAGGGAACAATAAGAGAACAGCACCACCAAGGCTGGAGACGGAGCAATACTGGAAGAGCATATGGGAGAAGGACGCAACCCATAACGGCAATGCTCAGTGGCTAGTGGATCTGAGGGCACACCACAGCAACCTCCTGAACAGGGTCCAGTAACCATCACAGTGGCAGATATCCAAGAAAGGGTCTCCAGTATGAAGAGTTGGACAGCACCAGGGCCCGACATGGTTCACGCCTACTGGCTGAAGAAGCTGACTGCACTCCACGAGCGTCTGGCAGCACAAATGAACCAGCTGCTAGTTAACGAGAGACACCGGAATGGCTAACTGAAGGTCGGACGGTCCTGATCCCCAAGGACCCCAAGAAGGACCGGTCCCATCCAACTACCGACCAATAACCTGCCTCAGTACTACATGGAAGCTCCTGTCAGGCATCATATCGGCTAAGATGAACGGGCACATGGGTCAATACATGAGCGGGGCACAGAAAGGGATTGGCAAGAATACCAGAGGCGCAAAACACCAGCTACTGGTAGACAGAACAGTCAGCCGAGACTGCAAGACCAGACTGACCAACCTGTGCACAGCCTGGATTGATTACAAGAAGGCCTATGACTCAATGCCCCACAGCTGGATACTGGAATGCCTAGAATTGTACAAGATCAACAGGACCCTAAGAGCCTTCATCAGGAACTCAATGGGGATGTGGCGCACAACACTAGAGGCCAACTCCAAGCCCATAGCACAAGTCACCATCAAGTGCGGGATCTACCAAGGAGATGCTCTGTCCCCACTGCTGTTCTGCATAGGCCTGAACCCCTCAGTGAGATCATTAACAAGACTGGCTACGGATACCGACTACGAAACAGAGCGGTTGTCAGCCACCTCCTGTACATGGATGACATCAAGCTGTATGCCAAGAGTGAACGAGACATCGATTCACTGATACACACTACCAGGATATACAGCAATGACATTGGAATGTCATTCGGACTGGAGAAGTGTAGTCGGATGGTAACAAAGAGAGGGAAGGTAGTCAGAACTGAGGGGATTGAACTACCAGAAGGCAACATTGCAGACATAGAGGACAGTTACAAGTACCTGGGGATCCCATAGGCGAATGGGAACCATGAAGAGGCCGCTAGGAAAGCTGCAACCACCAAGTACCTGCAGCGGGTCAGGCAAGTCCTGAGGAGTCAGCTGAACGGTAAGAACAAGATCCGGGCCATCAACACCCACGCCCTGCCCGTGATCAGGTACCCTGCTGGGGTAATAGGCTGGCCAAGGGAGGAGATAGAAGCCACTGACATAAAGACAAGAAAGCTCCTTACCATGCATGGAGGGTTTCACCCCAAGTCCAGCACCCTGAGGCTGTACGCTAAGCGGAAGGAAGGGGGCGGGGACTGGTGAGTGTCAGCACCACAGTCCAGGATGAGACAAGAAACATCCACGAATACATCACGAAGACGGCCCCAACTGACAGTGTGCTCAGTGAATACCTCAGGCAGCAGAAACCCAAGAAAGAGGAGGAAGGCGAGGAACCATCATGGAAGGACAGGCCCCTGCATGGTATGTACCACCGGCAGATAGAGGAGGTGGCTGATATCCAGAAATCCTACCAGTGGCTGGACAAAGCTGGACTGAAAGACAGCACAGAGGCACTAATCATGGCAGCACAAGAACAAGCTCTGAGTACAAGATCCATAGAGGCTGGGGTCTACCACACCAGGCAAGACCCCAGGTGCAGGCTGTGTAAAGATGCCCCAGAGACAATCCAGCACATAACAGCAGGGTGCAAGATGCTAGCAGGCAAGGCATACATGGAACGCCATAACCAAGTGGCCGGCATAGTGTACAGGAACATCTGCGCCGAGTATAACCTGGAAGTCCCGAGGTCAAAATGGGAGATGCCCCAAGGGTGATGGAGAATGACCGAGCTAAGATCCTGTGGGACTTCCAGATGCAGACGGACAAAATGGTGGTGGCTAACCAACCGGACATAGTGGTGGTAGACAAACAGAAGAAGAGCGGCTGTAGTGATCGATGTAGCGGTTCGAATGACAGCAATATCAGGAAGAAGGAACACGAGAAGCTGGAGAAATACCAAGGGCTCAGAGAAGAGCTCGAGAGGATGTGGAGGGTGAAGGTAACGGTGGTCCCCGTGGTAATCGGAGCACTAGGTGCGGTGACTCCCAAGCTAGGCGAGTGGCTCCAGCAGATCCCGGGAACAACATCGGAGATCTCTGTCCAGAAGAGCGCAGTCCTGGGAACAGCTAAGATACTGCGAGGACCCTCAAGCTCCCAGGCCTCTGGTAGAGGACCCGAGCTTGAAGGATAAACCGCCCGCAGGGGCGTGCTGTGTTGTTTTTTTTTTTATATATATATATATATATATATATATATATATATATATATATATATATATGTATGTATCTCCATCTTCTTCCACTCATCAACAGTCTAAGCACAGAAGCCCAGACCTCCCTCTCCCCTTTCAGCTCCTCCAGCTTGTCTGGGTGAACACTAAGGCGTTCCTATGCCAGTCGAGAGAAATAATCTGTCCAGCATGTCCTGGGTCTGCCCCGGGGCCTCCCAGTGGGACACGTCTGGAACACCGAACCAGGAGGCGCCCACTAGGCATCCTTGTCAGATGCCCAAACCACCTCAACTGGCTCCTTGTTGTGGAGGAGCAGCGACTCTACTCTGAGACCCTCCCCGATGGCCATCAAATCTCTAAGGGAGAGGCCAGCTAGCCTTCAGAGAAAGCTCATTTCTGCCACTTGTATCCATCATTTTGTTCTTTCGGTCACTACCCAAAGCTTGTGACCATATGTGAGGGTGGGGATGTAGATCGACTGGTAAATTGAGACCTTCGCTTTTACACTCAGCTCTCTCTTCACCACACCGGACTGGTACAGCATCCACATCACTGCAGCTGTAGCACCAATCCGTCTGTCGATCTCCCGATCCCCCCTCCCCTCACTCGTGAACAAGACTCAAGATACTTAAACTCCTCCACTTGGGGAAGTAACTCGTCCATGACCCGGAGGGGACACTCCACCCTTTTCCGGCTGAGGATCGTGGCTTCAAACTTGGAGGTGCTGATTCCCATTCCCGCTTCACACTTGGATGCAAACCGCTCCAGTGCTAGTTGGAAGCCACTGCACGATGAAGCCAACAGAACCACGTCATCCGCGAGAAGCAGACACAAGATTCTGAGACTGCCCAGGTGGAAGCCTTTGGCAGCTTGGCTATGCCTAGAAATCCTTGTCCATAAAAATTATGAATAGAATCGGTGGTAAAGGGCAGCCCTGGCAGAGTCCAGCGCCCACCGGGAACAAGTCCAATTTATTGCCGGCTATGCGGACCAAGCTGTTGCAAGGCTTGTATGAGGATAAAAAAAAAAGTCACAGGGCTCAAACTCTGGTGACCAAGGATGGGTGAGCATCTTTTGTTTATCAGTCCCCAAAGACAAAGCCACTATGGTTACACTGTATTGTATGGTTTTCAATGCTATTCCTTATCCTTATCCAAGCCTTTGGGCGTTTGGTCTCTGGATCCTATCCAGTGCCTCAGATTTTTTGCACAGTGATAATCCTGGAAATAAAAGGTAGAAGTTGGTGCTTGATCTATATGCAAATTTGAGGTTCACAGTAAAAGTTGTCAAAGCCAGCAAATAAAACATGGTAGGAGCACTGGAAGTGGTCCAAAGGTGCAGCAACAGAAAACATTCATGGTCTTGGTGAGCAGAGTCATGGACATATACTCACCAAAAAGATTGTTCAGGTCTCAACGACATAAAACACATTTAGTAAATGGTGTAGAAGCCAAAAACTCACTAGCAAATTGAGGTAACTGATCAAGTAAGAAGTAAGGTAATGTTTTCACACTTCAATACAGTCTTCTTCCTTCTTTCATTCCTGTGTTTTTATGCAGTTAGTGGAGTTTACCTCTGTTGTCCAATACAAAGAACATATTTTTTTTCTATTTGACAAAAATCTATTATCATGAAGTAGTTCCATTTGCTGTTTAAAAATCATAGATTTACTTACATTTCCAAACTGCTTCAAGGAGAGCTTTGTCTAAGAATTTATTTGTACCCATTTTGTTTCTAAAGTCTAACACTGCATTCACATTTACAGTTTTGACTTTGTCAACTAATTACTTGCTTCATTTCACCATTTTAACACTTACAATGGTTGTTGAAAGTGAATTAAAGCACTGATGTTACAGGAATCCAAAACAAGCAAACACATCCTTATAAATGATTCAAGAGAACAAGTGTCTTTAACTTTTTTCATTTTTATCTGCTTTCTATGATAAAATGTCAGCATTCAGAGAAAGCCATTATAGATTCTTTAATGCACTTCTGCTTGAATACAATTTTCTGTCTGCCTCCGTCCTGCAAGACGTTTGAGTTCTCCCCCCTTTTACTGGTGGATTTATACTTGCAGATGCTATCTCTTTGTACTTAAATAAAAGTCAAATGGATAAAGTTCTGCAGGCCTTGTAGAAACCTGAAAGGCTCTGAGTACTGGCTTCTCTTATAAGCACAGCAGACAGCTTGAGTAATAAAAATTGTAGATTAAAGTGACATCAAGTGAAGCCTTCACTCCTGGTTTCAAGCCAGCATTATGTTCCCACAGTCCAAGGTCCTCCCTGCTTTTTCTATTCTCTGCTAAAAGGGTTCTTATGCTATGGGTCAGTAAACAAAATGGGTCGTGGGCCAATAAATGGTCCCTGCATGGCAGGAATGGGACTATTCTTTCCACAAATTGCTCTGGGTGTTTGAGAAAAAAAATGTTCTCATTTACTTGTGGAGTCTTAAAACTACTGATGCTAAACCAAAATGGTTTGGAAACCTTTTTACCTTTATACTTGAGAAATCGCGTTACTCAGTCACCACAGCATGGAATGTGGCAGTGTAATCCAGCATGACCAATGTGTGAAGACTTTACTTTTTAGTTTGAACCTTTATTACAGGTGGCAGCATTTTAGCAAGGCTGGGGTCGGCATAAATACTGTCAATGGCAGAGTGGGGATGTTTTCTAGGGCCTGAGATATGAATATCTTAACATTGTGTCCTTAAGTCCTTAGACAGCAGGCTTCCTAGCTACGTTTATAGTTTAGCAATTCATCTTTTAGAGTAGTCAGTCTCAGCTGCCATCAATAGCAAGCTGTTAAATCTCATCATACAAACACTGGACAAATGCTACTTTTGAATTCTTGAATCCATTTGCTAGCAACAAGCTGGTGAATTAGTAACCCAACAATGTACTTTATCCAAAACTCTGATTCACAAATATAACCAAGTTTAATAAACGGCTGTTAAATAAACAGCAAATGAAAATAACCCATTATCTTCCAGGAAAGGAAGACCTAAGCTATCGTTAGCTCACTAGCTAGTGTTAGTGTTCTAGCAGAGAGCTCTTTTTTTGTGTTGTGTGTTGCTCTTTGTTGTTGTTAATGAGTTTATGTTAATTGTTAATTATTTTTTTCTAACTTGGCAGGTTATATCCTGCTGTGGAGAGACTACTGCTAATGGGACCGTATGCTCGGTATGAAATCATCTTTAGGAGGGTAAAACCTTTTATACATTTCATAGTTATAATATCCAGATGAAAGTCAAGGGCTCAGTGCTAATCACTGTTATTTCACCTGTCAGTGGTTTGTATTTTGACTGACTAGTGTGTAAATGATGATAGAAGTAACTTTGTGAAGAAAGAGAGCCAAAGATGTAAGCTGAAATCCTTCCTTCCTGTTCAACCTGTGTAAGTTGATGCTTTTAAAATTGACAGTTTTGGAAAGATGTAGAAATTCAGGAATAGATGCTTCCCAAAGGTTAGATGTTGTTCCCCAGCTGCTTGTGTTGAACATACTGACGTCTTAAGGTCAGAAGAGTTAATATGATGCCTTCTTCAGTGACAAAAGTTGAGGTGGAATCTTTTCTAATTTCACAGTAGCTGTGCTGCATTTCAGTTTACTTGAAAAATGTGTTCATCAGTCTAGAATGAACAGGTTTGAGCTTAGAGCTCATTCGGGAGGGAGGGCACAGGAGACAGCTCAGCCCCCTGCTGTTTCCACTGATGTGTGGTGAATGAAAAGCAGTTCCACAGTCAATAAGTTCAAGCTTGAACACATTTATATTGGTTAAACCAAACAGTGATAAATTGTTGAGCATTTAATACCTTGTTGTAATCAGTGCCTGAAATTGCAGGGGGTCCCTGAAGGAAGGCTAATATTAATGTAATAATGTTTTCTGGTTGCCTGCTCTGGGGCAGCTCTAGACAACAGTCCCAAACCTGGTCTAGGTGAATAAATGCTATTGTGATTTTTGTTGTAATTGTAAAATAAGCGGTTGTTTAAGAAAAGCTTCTTGTCTCAGTAAGCATTTTATGATTAAAATGCAATATTTCTTATCTACATAAGATAAGGTCTATGACAACTGGAAAAAAAAGAGATGCTTCGCAATCCATTTTATTTAAGGTATGGATCAAAACACTATCAATACCCATTTATAGTTGTGGTCAGAAGTTTACATACACTCATCATGGGCATGAATGCCATGGAAATTTGGGGCTTTTATTGATTTTTTGGAGCTGTTCGTTTTTTTCAGTCTGATCAAATTGGTTCAAAAGCTATTTCCTTGGTGGAAAGAAAACCTTTAGCACAGTAGATGACATTACATTTAAGGGAATTGGGAAATAACTCACAATAAACTGTTACTGTTTTTTATTTTAGACAAACAACTTCCATTTACAAGTCTTCAAAAACTCAATTTAATAAAAACATTCAGTTTACAGTATTGGCCTTTGTTACTTTTTTATTTTATTATTTATTGACCAGAAATAAAAGAGCAAACAGAAGCTAACAATTTGCATGAAAGATCATAGTTTTTAAAGCAAACATCATGAGCAAAAAAAGAAACACACACACAAAAAGATAAAAAGTAATAAGAGATGAAATGAAGCCTCATCAAATAAACAGCTGGTTACTGGTTTCTTTCCAAGTTCTCAATTCCCCGAGCTCGAGGTCCTGCCAGCTTTTTGTTCTACTTCATTGAACCTTTAACTGTTGAACTGTATACTACTGATGGGATTTAACTGTATTTAGTTAGCAGTGGTAAAAAATCAGAGCAAAAAACCGACTACACTTGCTAAAACCAAACGAAAACATGTCCAGTCCAAAACAAGTGCAAATCGAAAGGTCAGAAATCAGAAACGTGTATTGGCTCTGTAGAATTAAACTGGGAATGTCTGGGCTGTAGAAGAAGGGAGTTGTGTGTTAGTTACTAAATCTAAATCCAGTGCAGGATCCACCTCTACTATTGCAAATGTCTTAATCTCTAAATTACATACACTGGCAAAAACCATGGCAGAAAAAGAGCCCTACAGACCTACAATCTTAAGCTGTTTATTCCTTTTTCTCACCTTATTTTTGTGATCTCAGAGTTTGTAAATTATAAATGTAAAAAAAGGCTAAAATAAGACTGTTACTACAGTGTGACAGTTATCACTGATATGAAGTGACCTTTTCCATGTTTGAGGCTCGCCTATTTCTGAGAAGACAAAGTGGAACCTGCAGTACGTGGCTCAAGCCGTGGTTACAGCATCAAGTGGAAGAAAATCAATCTCATCTTAAAAGGCTCAATTCATAACAGCTGTCAGATGCTTGCTGCTTTCTCTAGGGCCAGGTTTGTTAATGTAGTGATTTATAGTACTCAAGATGTTTAAGGTTTACTATAAAGTAACTGTAAATCCATAGTGCTCAACAGTGCTTTGTAGTTGGACTCACACATTCTGGTTTTGTAGGTAATCATCATTTCTCAAACCTTTTTTTTTTTAATAATCTATCCCTCATCTCTTTATTAATCTCATCTCTCTATTCTTCTTCTTCTTTCATTCCACATGTCTCTCTTCCGTTCTCCACCCCTGCTCTCTATCTGTCTCTGGTTCTTTGCCATCCGTCTGCCTCTGTGCCTGAGGTGCCAGTTGCTATTTGGATGATTTAGTCCGAGAGGGAGAGAGGGATTTCATTAGCTGTTTACCTGAGGGCCTCTGGTACCTGTGGTGCTATAAGGCTGCTTTATTAAAAAAAATCCCCCATTCAGCTGTGGAAAAGCGCAGTGGCACAGCGGGTTAAGGTTCATCCAATGCATCTGGCCGTGGGTTTGAGCCTTCGAATTCGGTGTGCACCTTTGGGCTGGTATACCCGCAGTGCTGTATGAATGCTTTATTTATAATCCTCGAGCTGATGGTGATAAACATCGGGGCTCATCATGTTAGGGTGCACTACATGCTGTGGGTTCGAGTTCTCAGAGTGGACATGTACTCGTGGGATTCTGCTACAACCCTGGTTTATTAGAAAAAACGACAATACTGGAAGTGAAATCACATCAGGTTATGGTTTATAGTGTCCGCTCAGGCAGTGAGTTTGAGCTCGTGTCAGAGTAAAAGAGAGGGAAAAAAAACACACTCGAAAGCCATTTTATTACCCATTTACGTGAGGGCCTATGCTGCCAGTGGCACTTCAAACGTGGTTTATTAGTTTGGTTCTTAGTTATTAAAGGTAAATTCTAGTTTATTAGATTTTGGACCTTGTTTTTTGTTATTTAAGTCAACTTATCTATAGTCCGTCACGAAAGCAATTTAGTTTAAATGAGGACCCAGACGCAGACATGGAGATAGTTTCAAAAACAAAACGGTCATCTTTATTTAATAAAACTGATACAAAAAATAAGTCCAACAACACATAAAAGTCAGTGAAGGTAAACTAAAATAAAAGGAGCAGCTGCTAGTCTGCAAAAGGTGTGCAAGAGAACCTGCAGCTGGTTGGAAAACAACAATAAAACTCAGGCGGTATTTGTGTCAGCTGACAAAGACACAAAATAATTCTGCCTGAATTGAGCTGGAACGTCGGAGCTTTGACGTAGCTGGTGACACCTCCTAACCCTATATCATAACCTTCCACGAAATCTGACGTGCACCTCGCAAGAAATGTAACTACATGTCAGGCCGACAGAGCCATCATAAGTTACGACATAGATTTCAAGCTGAAGCATAATTGGTGGTTTATGTCCCATGTTAGAGTCAGTCTGTGTAGTTTGTGTTCATAGAAATCATATAACTGAGATCCACTTGTGGCACATGCAGTAACCATAATCAGTGTTTATTAAGCTTATATCTGCACAATTCTACACTCTAATATTACACTAAAGGTTATTGTCTTTTGAGCCACGTGACAAATTGGCAACCTGTCCAGGGTGTACTCTGCCTCTTGCTCTGTGACAGCTGGGATAGGCTCCAGCCAACCTCCCCCACAACTCTTTATTGGCTAAGCAGGTGAAGATGGATGGATTGTACCAGTTTTGGCATGTAACACAGCCTTAAAAATTCAGTTTATAATGAGGAAATTTACTTCTTTGTGTCTAATGCCAATGTTCAATGCTCATTATGTAGTGTAGTAAAGTGGATGTTTTAGATCTATTGATTTTATTTTTTTAATGGACCAGATTTAAGAAGCCCAGAGAGGAAAACACAGTTGCACAGACATAAAAGGGAAGGTAGTGCTAATAGAATGAATTTTGATTGGACTTGCTGAGTTTGCTAAGGTGGATGTCATCCAGGATTTAACTTATTTTGGAATCTGCTTATTGTTAGTATTGGTATAAAAAAACAATTAACAGTCAGTGGTGCTTTTAGTGTCCATATGAAGGCTCTTTGAAGACAGACTTGAACACAGGATGCAGGATGCCAACACCAGTCCTTTCTCAAAGTTCAGGGTTTTGTACACTTACAACCCCAACCACTTCTTATGATGCTTCTAAAATACAAGATTGCAGCACTTTGTTGACTAGAAAAATGTTGCCAGTGTGCATAATAGAGCAATTACATTCCCCTCAAAGCTGAAAGTGCATTCACATAAAAGGGCTCGGCAGTCATAAATTGCCATGGTTGTTTACATCTGACAGTTTGAGTTGTAATTTTACTTTATTTTCTCTTCAGATGAAATTGGCTAACATTGAGTTTTTATAATCACCCATGGTCACATAGCTGCTTGTGCTTTTTGCGCTCGAGAAACTTTTTTTTTTTTTTTTTTTTTTTTAGCTATGCTGCAGCATTCTCAGATGTCACGCAATACAGAGTAATTAAGACAAATAGGCCACACTCACCATTTCTGGTTGTGGTTTTTGAACTTATTTTGTGAGAAGAGAATTATTTCATTAACCTTTACTTTACAATCAAGCCTTCAACTCTTTTTATTCCTTCTGCTTCACCTTATTAAGGTATTTCTCACTTTGTGGTCATGTTCAAAGTTTAAATTCAAATGATGAATGTGATGCTTTATAAGCGTGTTTTATCAGGGATCTACTGCAGCAAAGCAAACACGGAGCAAAATTAGGAATCCATTTTTCTTAGCAGAATTAATCAAACATGGACTGGTGGTGGAGAGTTCTCCCTCTTGGCAGCGTTTCATAATGAACCAGCGGTATTTGTTCGGCTGTCAACCTGTAGTAAGTGGCAGAATTAATCAAGCTTATCTTTGTAATGTCAGCTTTAATCAACATTGCTTGGCATGTTCTGTGCCCTTTGACATCATTTCTATGCAGCAGTCAGCTATCTGTTCACACACACAGTTTTGGATATAATGGATTACACAGAAATACACACACACACACACACACACACACACCTTTGCACCTCCAGCATAATCTCTATAAACAGATTCTGCATAATAATATGAAGGATATCTGGGAAAGGGACAATAATTAAATTACCAGAAACATTCTTGTTAGGTCACTTTAAGTCCAAATGTTATTTACCAGTCATATCTGTGGAGGTTCTGGTTGCATTCATGTAAACAGTCACTACGGAGAGAAAAATGAGGATTGCATTTGCTAGAATGCATGCGACAACCATGCATTTCTAGCTATTGCCTGCTGCTGCTGATTTAGCTTTTATTAGCTTCTTAAAAATCATCTGCATTCATAAACCATGACTGTCAGTGTAACTGTAGGTATTAAAAAAATGGCCATTTCCACAACGGTTAAGTCAGCAAACTAGCTAATGCGTTCCCCAATTGCCTCTAGCACAAATGAATATAGAAATGCATGTGAAATCATTATATGCTATATACACTTTCAAGCACCCACACAGGATCTCACTTATGGAGCACTATAGAACGATTCAGAAAACAAGGATGTAAGCATATACAGTACATCCTGCAGGTAACCATGGTGGACATGAGATGAGGAATAGCCGAAATAAAGGCATGATGATATAAAGGGAGACAAATATAAGTGAGATTGTGTTTATAAGGACCACTGCAGAGGAGAAACACAGAGATATACAAACACACACACTGAGTCTGGCTTCACTCTCTTTATTAGATACAAAACCATGGGGTCAAAAAGTAAGAACACTGCAAACAACCTGATGATGAAAAATGCAGCAGATTTATTACCAGACAACATTTCAACTAGGATGTCATGGGGTAAAGCTGAATTCCACAAAGAATCAGAGCCATTATATTGAAACATGCTAACCTTACCACAAAAATAGAGCCATCATCAAAACCAAGTTTTTCACCTTTAACTGATTCATTTTTAATTGGGTGAGTGTTATGACACTTCTAAAACAATAAGTACCTGTCCTGGTTTTCCTTTATGTGGCAGTATAAATAAGGTAAAAACAAGAACAACACACTATAGACCCAGTGTTTTTTGTTTAACACCATAAATGGAGCTCACTATCTCTGCAACTCTTTGTCTCGGCGTCAGTTGAAAGGGATAATGCTGACTGACAGGTGGCCTGGTGGAAAAGCTTCTTTGGAGGCCCGTCACTCTGGGAGAAGCCTCCGAGCTCTATGCTGTCTGAAAACCACCAGAGCTACAATAGGGCAAACGTCATGGGAGGCCTCCTCTCCTCACTGATGCTCCCTGTCTGCTCCCCGCCAGACATAAGAATTAACAAAGGACTTTACACACTCAGATATCATACACACAAACACACCCGGTATCTGATGGAGAAACCTGAGCTCACCGGAGGTGAATAGTGTCTCAGCTGCTGCTGGAAAATTTCCCTGCTTCTGCCTCTTTATTTTTCCTCCATTACTCTTAGTGTCATTGCTTCTGTTTTGCCTTCCCTTTACACCCCCTGATGTTTTCAAGTGACCTTTTCTGCTGACCCCCAGTAATCCTCCCCCCTGCCTTTTCTTTTGCTCTCCTTCCCTTTAGCTTTCTCCTATATTCCTCCTTCTTGCAGCTACTCACCCTGTAGCTATTTCCTGTCATTTTCTCCCTCGCTCACCCTTATCCTCTCTTGTCACCCTGAAGTATTCCTGTCACCTTTCTGTCTCTTCTCCCTCCTTCTTGCCTTCGCCCCTCAAATCCTTTTCTATCAATTTTCCCCCTTCCCTCGTATATAACCTTTCTTTTATTGACATGAAAACCCCTGTCTGTCACTTCACCTTCCTGCCCCTCCTGCTTCACATTTTTCACCCCTTCCTGCACAACCTCCAGTCAGACTGTCTTGTTACATGACCCACATACAGTAAATCTCGCAAACTTCCCCCCCCTCTCACCGTCTCTAACGTTTCCTCTTCCCAGTCCATCTTTTCCAGTCAGCTGGTCAGCCTGCACATACGGTGATCCCTGACACACACACACACACACACACACACACACACACACACATACGTGTTTTCGTGAAATATCAGGACCTATGACAAAAATGTGACAAATGGGAACGTGCCTTTCTGAAGGTCCTAGAGGCATGGGAATCACACAAAGTTTGACCCATGCTTCCAGGAACACGCCCATCTGTTGAGATTTTGGCTAGGGTGAAATTTTGGTCAAACCTGAATTTAATGCTACTTGTGAGGACACTGTCAGGTTTATGTGACTTATGAGTACCATAAGGTCACACACTGATATTTCATGTTTAGGTGAATTGTGAAGCCCATGGAAACACATAATTTTCAAGTATATATGACTTATAAGGACCAGGTAAGGGTAGGTTCTGTATTTTTAAGCTTGGCTCCTTTTGAGATTACAATATAATAGGCATGGATGCACAATAGTAATGCTCACCAGTCGGGTAACTTCTGACAGAAATATCAGACATTTATGTGTTAATAAAACAGTAAATATGAGCTGTGTAGAGACTTAAAAAAGACATAGGTCAAATGTGGTCAGTCTACTTTTTAAGTCTTAATATTGTAATGCATTAATTCATTTTGTAGTGAATGTTCATGTCAATAAAAACGTGGAACATTATCTGCCTTTCTTATCATTTAATTGGAAAAAGCACCCAGCATAAACCACAGATTTATGAGTAAGAACAATGCAATACAGAAAACTACAATATTGACATAACTGTGGAAGCAATAAAGTATCTCTCTTGGTTGTTTCTTTTTTTCCTTGCATCTTTCTTTTAATGCAATGATCCTGTTGTGGATGTAGTACTTTATGGCAACCCAGTCTCTGCCTTTACGAGCTGCCGGCTCTGCTTGGAAGCAGCAGTCACATTCCTTTTACCTGGTACTTTGCAGCAACCTTTACTTCATCATTTGTCCACTTGCTTCTCACCTTCCCAGCTGTCATAAATGGAAACAAAAGAAAATATCTTAATGTGAATGCAAGAAAAGATAGAAAATATTCTAGTTTATAGTTTATAATGTGAATACAAAATGTTCTTAAACCTTGCTTTCTACTGGAGCACTTTAAAGGAGCAATGTAACACAAACTAGAGTTGTTGGTTCTACCAATTGAGAAAGGCTACAAAAACACATTCATGTCCTTCACAGCTTAAAACAATATGAGGACAATGTAACACAAAAACACAAAAATATCAAATTTAGTAGGAATAAATATCAAGCTGATGCTTTAAAGGGAAAGTTAGAACTAACAAATGGTACGCCAATTTCTTTCTCCTAAGATCTTCACAAAGAAGTAAAGCTAATGTTGATTTTGGGAAACTTTGACTCAAACTGATTGTTTTAATACAATCAAAGTGCATTTAATTTATGCACTAGGCCCAACTGACACATAAACTTGATTACTAAATACAAAAACATGATGTGTAACCTGTTGGAAGAATGAAGTGGGTATGTCACTCACCAATTGGTCTGTATGAGGCTGAGACAGGACCTCAGCACTTGGTGTCTGCAACAAAAGACAACAATATAACGTCAGAAACATTCTCTAGTATAAATCCCGACTAGATGATCAACTACAGATCATATTTGTAGCAGTGAACATTATTCACAGAAGGATCCGACTTCCTTATACAAGATTCTATAGAAACTTAACACTGTACAGTTCTGCTACCAACAATATGAGGACAGTGTAACACACACTAGAGTTGTTGGTCCAACCACATGAGGAAGGCAACTGAAACACACTCATGTCCTTCACAGCTTAAAACAATATGAGGACATTGTAACACACACTACAATCACTGGTCCTACCATATGAGGACTTCTTCTTAAACACACTCATGTCCTTCACACAGCTTAAAACAATATGAGGACAGTGTAACACACACACTACAATCACTGGTCCTACCACATGAGGACTTCTACTTAAACACACTCATGTCCTTCACAGCTTAAAACAATATGAGGACATGACGACTGAACACATGTAGAGTTCATGTTCCTGACTTCTAACTTCTCCTGCTGTTGTCAATAAAAGCTCTAAACCCAACACTGATGTAAAGCCATCTATTTCCCCAGAAATTAAATCATGTAAACTGATCAGCGGGAGGTTAAATGGACAAAAACATGTGTAAAAGGACAAAAATATCAAATGTAGTCAGAATAAAGATCAAGCTGATGCTTTAAGGGTAAGTTTGGACTAACAAATGGTATAGACCAGGGTGCCCAATCCCAGTCCTCGAGAGCTACTGCCCTGCAGCTTTTAGATGCGTCCTTGTTCGAGCACACCTGAATCAAATGAATGGCTCGTTATCAGGCCTTTGCCAGACTTGATGGCATGCCGAATTGGTAATCCAACTATTTGATTCAGCTGTGTTGGAGTAGGGATGCATCTAAAAGCTGCAGGACAGTAGCTCTCGAGGACTGGGATTGGGCACCCTATATAGACAATTACTTTCTCCTAATGCTAATGTTGATTTTGGTTAACTTTGACTGAAACTGATTGTTTTAATACAATTAAAGTACATTTCATTTATGCACTAGGCCCATCTGACACATATACTTGATACCAAATACAAAAATATGATGTGTAACCTGTTGGAAGAATGAAGTGGGTAAGTCACTCACCGATTGGTCTGTATGAGGCTGAGACAGGACCTCAGCACTTGGTGTCTGCAACAAAAGACAACAATATAACGTCAGAAACATTCTCTAGTATAAATCCCGACTAGATGATCAACTACAGATCATATTTGTAGCAGTGAACATTATTACAGAAGGATCCGACTTCCTTATACCAGATTCTAAAGAAACTTAACACTGTACAGTTCTGCTACCAACAATATGAGGACAGTGTAACACACACTAGAGTTGTTGGTCCAACCACATGAAGAAGGCAACTGAAACACACTCATGTCCTTCACAGCTTAAAACAATATGAGGACAGTGTAACACACACTACAATCACTGGTCCTACCATATGAGGACTTCTACTTAAACACACTCATGTCCTTCACAGCTTAAAACAATATGAGGACATTGTAACACACACTACAATCACTGGTCCTACCATATGAGGACTTCTTCTTAAACACACTCATGTCCTTCACAGCTTAAAACAATATGAGGACATGACGACTGAACACATGTAGAGTTCATGTTCCTGACTTCTAACTTCTCCTGCTGTTGTCAATAAAAGCTCTAAACCCAACACTGATGTAAAGCCATCTATTTCCCCAGAAATTAAATCATGTAAACTGATCGGCGGGAGGTTAAATGGACAAAAACGTGTAAAAGGACAAAAATATCAAATGTAGTCAGAATAAAGATCAAGCTGATGCTTTAAGGGAAAGTTTGGACTAACAAATGGTATAGACAATTGCTTTCTCCTAATACTAATGTTGATTTTGGGAAACTTTTCCTCAAACTGATTGTATTAAAACAATCAAAGTGCATTTCATTTATGCACTAGGCCCAACTGGCACATATACTTGATACCAAATACAAAAACATGATGTGTAACCTGTTGGAAGAATGAAGTGGGTATGTCACTCACCGATTGGTCTGTATGAGGCTGAGACAGGACCTCAGCACTTGGTGTCTGCAACAAAAGACAACAATATAACGTCAGAAACATTCTCTAGGATAAATCCCGACTAGATAATTAACTACAGATCATATTTGTAGCAGTGAACATTATTACAGAAGGATCTGACTTCCTTATACCAGATTCTAAAGAAACTTAACACTGTACAGTTCTGCTACCAACAATATGAGGACAGTGTAACACACACACTACAATCACTGGTCCTACCATATGAGGACTTCTACTTAAACACACTCATGTCCTTCACAGCTTAAAACAATATGAGGACATGACGACTGAACACATGTAGAGTTCATGTTCCTGACTTCTAACTTCTCCTGCTGTTGTCAATAAAAGCTCTAAACCCAACACTGATGTAAAGCCATCTATTTCCCCAGAAATTAAATCATGTAAACTGATCAGCGGGAGGTTAAATGGACAAAAACGTGTAAAAGGACAAAAATATCAAATGTAGTCAGAATAAAGATCAAGCTGATGCTTAAAGGAAAGTTTGGACTAACAAATGGTATAGACAATTACTTTCTCCTAATGCTAATGTTGATTTTGGTTAACTTTGACTGAAACTGATTGTTTTAATACAATTAAAGTGCATTTCATTTATGCACTAGGCCCATCTGACACATATACTTGATACCAAATACAAAAATATGATGTGTAACCTGTTGGAAGAATGAAGTGGGTAAGTCACTCACCGATTGGTCTGTATGAGGCTGAGACAGGACCTCAGCACTTGGTGTCTGCAACAAAAGACAACAATATAACGTCAGAAACATTCTCTAGTATAAATCCCAACTAGATGATCAACTACAGATCATATTTGTAGCAGTGAACATTATTACAGAAGGATCCGACTTCCTTATACCAGATTCTAAAGAAACTTAACACTGTACAGTTCTGCTACCAACAATATGAGGACAGTGTAACACACACTAGAGTTGTTGGTCCAACCACATGAAGAAGGCAACTGAAACACACTCATGTCCTTCACAGCTTAAAACAATATGAGGACAGTGTAACACACACTACAATCACTGGTCCTACCATATGAGGACTTCTACTTAAACACACTCATGTCCTTCACAGCTTAAAACAATATGAGGACATGACGACTGAACACATGTAGAGTTCATGTTCCTGACTTCTAACTTCTCCTGCTGTTGTCAATAAAAGCTCTAAACCCAACACTGATGTAAAGCCATCTATTTCCCAGAAATTAAATCATGTAAACTGATCAGCGGGAGGTTAAATGGACAAAAACATGTGTAAAAGGACAAAAATATCAAATGTAGTCAGAATAAAGATCACGCTGATGCTTTAAGGAAAGTTTGGACTAACAAATGGTATAGACAATTACTTTCTCCTAATGCTAATGTTGATTTTGGTTAACTTTGACTGAAACTGATTGTTTTAATACAATCAAAGTGCATTTCATTTATGCACTAGGCCCAACTGGCACATATACTTGATACCAAATACAAAAACATGATGTGTAACCTGTTGGAAGAATGAAGTGGGTATGTCACTCACCAATTGGTCTGTATGAGGCTGAGACAGGACCTCAGCACTTGGTGTCTGCAACAAAAGACAACAATATAACGTCAGAAACATTCTCTAGGATAAATCCCGACTAGATAATTAACTACAGATCATATTTGTAGCAGTGAACATTATTACAGAAGGATCCGACTTCCTTATACCAGATTCTAAAGAAACTTAACACTGTACAGTTCTGCTACCAACAATATGAGGACAGTGTAACACACACTAGAGTTGTTGGTCCAACCACATGAAGAAGGCAACTGAAACACACTCATGTCCTTCACAGCTTAAAACAATATGAGGACATGACGACTGAACACATGTAGAGTTCATGTTCCTGACTTCTAACTTCTCCTGCTGTTGTCAATAAAAGCTCTAAACCCAACACTGATGTAAAGCCATCTATTTCCCCAGAAATTAAATCATGTAAACTGATCAGCAGGAGGTTAAATGGACAAAAACATGTGTAAAAGGACAAAAATATCAAATGTAGTCAGAATAAAGATCACGCTGATGCTTTAAGGGAAAGTTTGGACTAACAAATGGTATAGACAATTACTTTCTCCTAATGCTAATGTTGATTTTGGTTAACTTTGACTGAAACTGATTGTTTTAATACAATTAAAGTGCATTTCATTTATGCACTAGGCCCATCTGACACATATACTTGATACCAAATACAAAAACATGATGTGTAACCTGTTGGAAGAATGAAGTGGGTAAGTCACTCACCGATTGGTCTGTATGAGGCTGAGACAGGACCTCAGCACTTGGTGTCTGCAACAAAAGACAATATAACGTCAGAAACATTCTCTAGTATAAATCCCGACTAGATGATCAACTACAGATCATATTTGTAGCAGTGAACATTATTCACAGAAGGATCTGACTTCCTTATACCAGATTCTATAGAAACTTAACACTGTACAGTTCTGCTACACACAATATGAGGACAGTGTAACACACACTAGAGTTGTTGGTCCAACCACATGAAGAAGGCAACTGAAACACACTCATGTCCTTCACAGCTTAAAACAATATGAGGACATGACGACTGAACACATGTAGAGTTCATGTTCCTGACTTCTAACTTCTCCTGCTGTTGTCAATAAAAGCTCTAAACCCAACACTGATGTAAAGCCATCTATTTCCCCAGAAATTAAATCATGTAAACTGATCAGCGGGAGGTTAAATGGACAAAAACATGTGTAAAAGGACAAAAATATCAAATGTAGTCAGAATAAAGATCACGCTGATGCTTAAAGGGAAAGTTTGGACTAACAAATGGTATAGACAATTACTTTCTCCTAATGCTAATGTTGATTTTGGTTAACTTTGACTGAAACTGATTGTTTTAATACAATTAAAGTGCATTTAATTTATGCACTAGGCCCATCTGACACATATACTTGATACCAAATACAAAAACATGATGTGTAACCTGTTGGAAGAATGAAGTGGGTAAGTCACTCACCGATTGGTCTGTATGAGGCTGAGACAGGACCTCAGCACTTGGTGTCTGCAACAAAAGACAACAATATAACGTCAGAAACATTCTCTAGTATAAATCCCGACTAGATGATCAACTACAGATCATATTTGTAGCAGTGAACATTATTACAGAAGGATCCGACTTCCTTATACCAGATTCTAAAGAAACTTAACACTGTACAGTTCTGCTACCAACAATATGAGGACAGTGTAACACACACTAGAGTTGTTGGTCCAACCACATGAGGAAGGCAACTGAAACACACTCATGTCCTTCACAGCTTAAAACAATATGAGGACAGTGTAACACACACTACAATCACTGGTCCTACCATATGAGGACTTCTTCTTAAACACACTCATGTCCTTCACAGCTTAAAACAATATGAGGACATGACGACTGAACACATGTAGAGTTCATGTTCCTGACTTCTAACTTCTTCTGCTGTTGTCAATAAAAGCTCCAAACCCAACACTGATTTAAAGGCATCTATTTCCCCAGAAATTAAATCATGTAAACTGATCAGCGGGAGGTTAAATGGACAAAAACATGTGTAAAAGGACAAAAATATCAAATGTAGTCAGAATAAAGATCACGCTGATGCTTTAAGGAAAGTTTGGACTAACAAATGGTATAGACAATTACTTTCTCCTAATGCTAATGTTGATTTTGGTTAACTTTGACTGAAACTGATTGTTTTAATACAATTAAAGTGCATTTCATTTATGCACTAGGCCCATCTGACACATATACTTGATACCAAATACAAAAATATGATGTGTAACCTGTTGGAAGAATGAAGTGGGTAAGTCACTCACCGATTGGTCTGTATGAGGCTGAGACAGGACCTCAGCACTTGGTGTCTGCAACAAAAGACAACAATATAACGTCAGAAACATTCTCTAGGATAAATCCCGACTAGATAATTAACTACAGATCATATTTGTAGCAGTGAACATTATTACAGAAGGATCCGACTTCCTTATACCAGATTCTAAAGAAACTTAACACTGTACAGTTCTGCTACCAACAATATGAGGACAGTGTAACACACACTAGAGTTGTTGGTCCAACCACATGAAGAAGGCAACTGAAACACACTCATGTCCTTCACAGCTTAAAACAATATGAGGACATGACGACTGAACACATGTAGAGTTCATGTTCCTGACTTCTAACTTCTCCTGCTGTTGTCAATAAAAGCTCTAAACCCAACACTGATGTAAAGCCATCTATTTCCCAGAAATTAAATCATGTAAACTGATCAGCAGGAGGTTAAATGGACAAAAACATGTGTAAAAGGACAAAAATATCAAATGTAGTCAGAATAAAGATCACGCTGATGCTTTACGGGAAAGTTTGGACTAACAAATGGTATAGACAATTACTTTCTCCTAATGCTAATGTTGATTTTGGTTAACTTTGACTGAAACTGATTGTTTTAATACAATTAAAGTGCATTTCATTTATGCACTAGGCCCATCTGACACATATACTTGATACCAAATACAAAAATATGATGTGTAACCTGTTGGAAGAATGAAGTGGGTAAGTATGAGGCTGAGACAGGACCTCAGCACTTGGTGTCTGCAACAAAAGACAACAATATAACGTCAGAAACATTCTCTAGTATAAATCCCGACTAGATAATTAACTACAGATCATATTTGTATCAGTGAACATTATTACAGAAGGATCCGACTTCCTTATACCCAGATTCTAAAGAAACTTAACACTGTACAGTTCTGCTACCCACAATATGAGGACAGTGTAACACACACTAGAGTTGTTGATCCAACCACATGAGGAAGGCAACTGAAACACACTCATGTCCTTCACAGCTTAAAACAATATGAGGACAGTGTAACACACACACTACAATCACTGGTCCTACCATATGAGGACTTCTACTTTCCTGTTGGAGGTTGAGACAGGATGGAAGGAGAGCAGGAAGTAGCTGGCACAAATGATTCTATTGACACAACAGGTCAGTGAGATTAATGAACTGAACACAACAGACTCTTTCAAAATAAAACAGGAAAAATGGCATGAAAATACAAACGTTGTAATATACAACCCTAACATAAACTCCTTAAAACAATGTTAATAACGTTAAGCCAAACTCAACTAACCCGCCACTAAACATAAGAAACTCAAAAACCTTAGAATAACGTCAGAAACGCTGGGCCAGAGACCCAGACCCTATTGGTTTGTGCTAAATACGAAAACATTATTATTAACATTTAAATCCCCCAAACATATCTTGTGTTGAAAAAAAAATGTGTGTTGCAGTTAGCTACACTTAAAAAGAGCTTAGACTGACTGTCTGTGCAGTTGAAGATGCAGAGCACGTGCAAGGCCACAGGTCCCTTTAACTCCAGTGGGAATTTAAAACAGTTAAATTAAACTTCTAATATCTATTGTTGAAGATAAATCTTAAGTAATTTTTAGCATTTATCATCATTCATCACACAGTTTGTTCAAATCGATTGTGTATTGTTTTAGTTCCGTTTAACTAGCGTTAATTAGCTTGTTAAACATACAACTTTACCTTGCTAAATGTGCGTCGAGTCATGGATATCAAAGGTAAATACATACGTCAAGACAAATCTCTGCTGAGTGCTGAAGGTCCCGGATGTGCAGTTCACTCAGAGCTCCGGCGAGTTTGTATCTTGCCGTGACCAGCAGCTCTTTGGTTGAGGCTTTCGAACAATCAGATGCAGCGTTACTCACTTGTTGTCCAATCACAGACGTCGTTCTATGCTCCACTGACGAAATGCCGCATCCTCTCACCAGCCACGGGCTCTCCTCGTCCATTTAACAACAAAACACAGCAACACTCGCTGTATTTGAGGTAGGAACACTTGAGAAGTGTCACAGTGTTTTGCAAACTGCTGTTACAGTTAATTTCGTTCCGTTAATTTGTTTGGTTCCTATTCTTAAGTAACACTTAAATACACATGTGGTTAGCTTGCTGGTCTAGTTTAAGTTAGCATGGGCATGCTGTTCACTGATGGAGTAATGCCAAAATTGGCCTGATATTGTCAGTGTGTTATCATAAACATGTCCTAATTTGTCATGAAAAGAAGAGCAGTACCCCTAGACCCTCAAGTGAAAATACAGATAATAGATAAGCAATTTAAGAAAATAAGTATAATGTGTATAATAAATGATTTTACTGTCACTTTCCTGGGTTTGTTGACCCAGCATTTTAAGTTTTAGTTTGTTTGGATGTCGATGTTTATTTATAAGTTCTTTAGGTTAGCTAAGTTCATTTGTTTATTAGATTACCCTTGTGATGTCTGTTTTATTGTGAAAGTCCTTGTCCTATATGCAGTGAGTCTAGTTTTGTTTCCCTTGTCTTGTTAGGTCTGATTTGTCCCAGCTGTTCCTCATCCCTCATTGTCTCTCTGTGTACTTACAAGGGCTTGCAAAAGTATTCGTCCCCCTTTTCCACATTTTGTCACATTACTGCCACAAACATGAATCAATTTTAATGGAATCCAATTTCAGCAAAAGGTGGTTCTACAAAGTATTGACTCAGGGGCTGAATAATTACGCACACCCCCTTTTCAGTTATTTATTTGTAAAAATGTTTGGAATCATGTATGATTTTCATTCCACTTCTCACGTGTAGACCACTTTGTATTGGTCTTTCATGTGCGAGTCCAATAAAATTGATTCATGTTTGTGGCAGTAATGTGACAAAATGTGGAAAAGTTCAAGGGGGCCGAATACTTTTGCAAGCCACTGTAAGTCCTGTCCTCATTTGTTCAGTGTCAGGTCATCTGTTGTCTTTGGTGCCACGTTTCCATGTTCCAGGTATGTTTGTATCCATGTCAGGTTTCATGGTTTGTCCCCAGGTTAGGTTATTGTTTAGCTTCACTTCTGCCTTTTGTTTTGTAATCTTTTAATTCAATTAAATTCAATTTTATTTATATAGCACCAAATCACAACAACAATCGCCTCAAGGCGCTTTATATTGTACAGTAGATCGCACAATAATAGATACAGAGGAAAACCCAACAATCATCGACCACCTATGAGCAAGAACTTTGGCGACAGTGCGAAGGAAAACTCCCTTTAACAGGAAGAAACCTCCAGCAGAACCAGGCTCAGGGAGGCGGGGCCATCTGCTGTGATTGGTTGGGGTGAGAGAAGGAAGACAGGATAAAGACATGCTGTGGATTAATAACAAGTATGATTCAGTGCAGAGAGGTCTATTAACACATAGTGAGTGAGAAAGGTGACTGGAAAGGAAAAACTCAGTGCATCATGGGAATCCCCGGCAGCCTCACGTTCACTGCAGCACAACTAAGGGAGGATTCAGGGTCACCTGATCCTGCCCTAACTATATGCTTTAGCAAAAGGAAAGTTTGAAGCCTAATCTTAAAAGTAGAGATAGTGTCTGTCTCCGAATCCAAACTGGAAGCTGGTTCTGCCTATTTTACCAGCCTTAATAAACAGCTTGCTTTCTGTTAATATTAAAATTTTCTTTCACGTTCCTTTGTGTCTGCATTTTGGGTCCATTCCTCAAATTCATACATGTGTCTAACCGTTTTTCCCCACTCGGCGACACACACCGCCGGGGTCAAACTCTGGTAATTGGTGATTCTGTTCTCAGACATGTGAAGCTAGAGACACCGGCAACCATAGTTAATTGTCTTCCAGGGGCCAGAGCAGGCGACATTGAAGGAAATTTAAAACTGCTGGCTAAGTGTAGTGAAGTAGATTCTGGGGTAGGATTTTACATGATGTCCACAAGCGCACCACTAACATCCACACCTTCCCAGTTGACAATTAGCAGGCTTATAAGAAACAGCTGCGCTTCACTACCAGAAGGAGTCATTTGGTAGTCTTGTCCATCCAAGGTGGCTGCGAGCATTAGGCAGTTAAGCGCTGCAGATCTCTCCAGGAAAGTTACTCAGTTTAGTATTGCCCTTTAGAGAGTGGTAAGTGGGACTCTTGTGTTCATCATAACGTGGCATAGTAGGGTGGACTTTGACAACTGTTTCCCTCTTTTGTTGCAGGCTTGCACTATACTACTGCTGTCTTGTCATATGCTGTTTTGTTTGTTACGCAATGCTTTTATAACAAACAGTAATTTGGGGTGTATTTGTTTTATGTAGATCTTTTACTAATCTGTTTAATGTTTTATGCTTTCTTTTATTGCTTTAGTGGAGGTGTGGCTGCTTGTTGAGGGGCTAGGCACGTGAGGTGGAATCCCTCCCGATGCATGCGAGTGTACACACCGGGCATAGGTAGATTGCACCGTTTAGTGTGAGTGAGGTCTGCAGTGAAATCACATGGGTGAGTAATTGGTGGCACCCTTGGGCACTCCTCCTGTAGGTTGCCTCCTCAAGTGGCCGGTCTCCACCATTTTGTTTAGTTGCTCTTTTATCATGTTGTGATTGTTTTAGGGTAGCATCGTGGTAGGGAGTCTGGTCGTTTTAATTAACTATTTTGCCGTCTCAACCCTGCTACCTTAGGTGCCTCTTTGATTTTATAATTCTATGTTTTTAGTAGTTCTTCTTAATAAACCTTGATTTGTAAAATTCACCTGCCTCACCTTTGCCGTTAATAACAAGTCTGTGGGCTTTGGTTGCCAGTGTAACACTTACATTGGCTAGAGATATCTTTCCTGGGGTGTAACTCCCTCCCCCAGGTGGTGTTGTCAACATCTTAGTTACCGTCCCCGGTTATTCCTCATTCGCGCCACCACATAAGGGTAAACGTAAATTCAGTAAAATCATAATTCACATCGGCAGTAATGACACCCAGTTACGCCAATCGGAGGTCACTGAAATCAATATCGAATCAGTGTGTAACTTTGCCAAAACAATGTTGACTCTGTAGTTTTCTCTGGTCCCTCCCCAATCAGACCAGGAGTGACCTGTTTAGCTGCATTTCTCCTTAAATTGCTGTCTGTGTTGTCCCAGAAATGATGTCGGCTTCATAGATAATTGGCAAAGCTTCTGGAGGAAACCTGGTCTTGTTAGAGAGGCGGCATCCATCCCACTTTGGATGGAGCAGCTCTCATTTCTAGAAATATGGACAAATTTATTAAAGCCCCCAAAATATGACTATCCAGAGTTGGGACCAAGAAGCAGAGTTGCAGTCTTACACGCCTCTCTGCAGCTTCTCTCCTCCTGCTACCCCCAAAACCCATCTCCACTGAGACCGTGTCAGCTCCCAAACAGACAAAAACAAACTAAAACCAGCAAAAACAATTTAAACATAAAAAAAATCAAAAGAAAGAACAATACAGTATCCACATCTGAACCAAAGAGTAAAACATTGTGGATTATTAAATATTAGGGCGCTCTCCTCCAAGTCTGTTAGTACATGACTTAATAATTGATCAACAAATCGATTTACTCTGCCTTACAGAAACCTGGTTGCAGTCGGATGATTATGTTAGTTAAAATGAATCAACACCCCGAGTAATTCTAACTACCAGAAATCGCAAAGCACAGGCGGAGGGGGCGGTGTGGCAGCAATTTTTCACACCAGCCTATTAATTAACGAAAGACCAAGACAGACTTTTAATTCATTTGAAAGCCTGATGCTTAGCCTCGTCCACCCCAGCTGTAAAACTCAGAAACCAGTCTTACTTGTTATCATCTATCGTCCACCTGGGCCTTACAGAGTTTCTGTCTGATTTCTCAGACTTTTTATCTGATTTAGTGCTCAGCTCAGATAAAATAATTATTGTGGGTGATTTTAACATCCATGTAGATGCTAAAATGACAGCCTCAACATGGCATTTAATCTGTTATTAGACTCAATTGGCTTCTCTCAAAATGTAAAAGAACCCACCCACCACTTTTATCACACTCTAGATCTTGTTTTAACATATGAAATAGAAACTGAACATTTAACAGTGTTTCCTGAAAACCCTCTGCCGTCTGATCATTTCCTGATAACATGTACATTTACAGTAATTGATTACACAGCAGTAAAGGCCCTGGTGTGGTGCCTATGGGTCTAGCTAGGCCCTG
Organism: Oreochromis aureus; assembly: GCF_013358895.1. Classification (NCBI taxonomy): domain Eukaryota; kingdom Metazoa; phylum Chordata; class Actinopteri; order Cichliformes; family Cichlidae; genus Oreochromis; species Oreochromis aureus. Next base: position 29,442,137 of record NC_052954.1, on the reverse strand, counting down.
GTGCGGTGCAGATGGCCTCAGAAAACAGCACAGGCCCTGGTTGAGGCTCAGTTGGTTTATGCTAGCAGCACAGGCCCTGGTGTGGTGCAGACAACTTCTGGTAGTAGCAGAGGAGAAAAACCAAAACAAAAAAAACAACCCAAAATTCAAAGCAGACATTCAACAAGGAGACATGCTGCTGCCCTCTTGGAATTCAGAGTCGAGACTGAGCCTGATGATCATACTGAATCACATGACAGCGGCAGGAATCTCTAAGTTCAACTGCAGATTGCAGATGCAATTATATTAATGCAGATTAATATAAACTCTTCAAGGGTCAAAATCTGCACACACATCATTCTGCTTAGTGAAGGTCAGACAATTTGTGCATTGATTTTGAGAAGTAAGACTCATTAAATAACAGTAATATAATTACACAAATGTTGAAACTTTATATTTTGAGACATTTTGTCAACAACAAAAACCCCAAGATGTGCAGGCACTAATAACTGAATCTAAAGACCTTCATTTTTGTCAAGATTTGCCTGATTTAACTGTTGTTACCCTTGCTTAAGCCCCAAGAAGGGTATAACCTGGGTCAAATGTGTTATTGTGTCTGACACACCTACAAAATGAGGACTCGCAGAGTGACGTCACTATAACCTGGGTCAAATGTGTTATTGTGTCTGACACACCTACAAAATGAGGACTCACAGAGTGACGTCACTGAAAGTGTGTTAAAAGTGTGTTTTGTTCCAAAACTGGCCAGTAGGCGGCGAAACTGAAAGTGAGCAAAAACGCTAAACACACTTAAACACACTTTTTCATAAAATTGTGATATTTCAGGACATTCGAGATTTTTGGTTTGGGAGCATGTTGGGGCCTCTAGAACACTTTAGAAGGCTCGGAAAAATGAGGACCTCAAAAATGTCCTCATTTTTCCGAGCGTCCTCATTTTGTGAGTGTGTTATCATAAAATTGTCCTCAGATGTCACGAAAACAAGTACACACACACACACACACACACACACACACACCTGTCAGTCGGCCTGTCCTACTTCCACTACTATTTCTTTTTCTGATTAAGTTTAAACGGTGGACTTCACCTGGTCAGAGGAGTAAGACTTCTTAGTTGCATAGTAATTAACTGATATGGCTATGGAATTTGTGCTAAGCGCAGCGATATAAATCACATGTGATGACTTAAAGTTACTGAGAAATAACGTCCACTTAAGTAGGTAGTTAACACCACTGAGAAAAAACAAACAAACAAAAAACACCAGCAGGTTTATTCTGCAGGAAAAACCATGCTGAATGAATGTTCATTCCAAAATAGTCTCGACACACACACACACACACACACGTCTGGTTTGCTATCCTCGTGGGGACAACCCATTGACATAATGCTTTCCCTAACCCCTTACCCTAACCCTAACCATCAAAAATGAATGCCTAACCCTAACCCTAAACCTAACCATAACCTAATTGTAACCCTGACACTAAAACCACATTTTGAGTGTGAAAATTGCTTTCAACCCCGAGGGGACCTGGATTTTGGTCCCCACTGTGCAGAAAGTCCCCACCAGTATAGTAAATGTCAGATTTTGGTCCCCACCAGGATAGTACGAACCCGTATGCACACACACACACACACACACACACACACACACACACACACACACACACACTCACTCATCTGTTCTGTGTGGACGCACTCATACTTTGTCTCCAGCTGGCTCTAAACCTGATATTTTTGCCAAAACCTAGGCATCTAACAAACCATCTAAGGAGATGGACAGCTGCAGACTGTAAGGACAAATAGTAATTCTTCCTACATTCACACAGAGTGTAGCATTTAGCCTCTGGTGAACACATTTGCATCACTCTAAGCATCAACTACTTGCAGATTCCAAAAGTACAAAACTGGCATAACCATAAAAAAACAGCAAGAAGCACTCACTAATCAGAGGCAGGATAGTTATCTTTGACATGTTGCCTGACCAAGCCAGGGATAGAACCACCAACCTTCCAATTAGTAGAAAACATGCTCGATCTCCTGAGCCACAACTGCCCCTGAATTTAACAGAAATTTTGATGCTCTGGTTTGACCGGGAAATGGAAACTAATTGCAAGTAGAAAACAGGCAGATACCACAACAGACTGTTGTATCAACCGCTGCATAAAATACCAATATCAATGCAGAAGTTCTGTGTGGAATAACGAGTCAGTAGAGACAGAAGTCCTGATTACACCAGCTCCAAGTGTAGCTCCTACTCTATCTTTCAGTGCCTGAGCTCCAGTCATAGTCCCTATTTTCTGTCTTTTTGTCATTCGTCTTAACTCTTTGTATTCCACCACACTGCAAGTAAATTTGAGCTCTCACCACAGGCTGTAGAAGTAAAAAGGTAAAGCAGGTCATCTTCTAATTTGAAAGGCTGGTGGTTCAATTCTTGGCTCCAAGATCCACACCCCAGGGTGCTCTGTGATGCATCCTCTGGGGTGTGGATGTGTATGAATGTTAGATAAAAAGTGCTTAAAGTATATGAAAGGTTGAATGAGGCAAGTTGTATAAAAGGGTTTTAGTACTCAGAGTAGAAAAGCGCTATATAAGGACATGTTCATTTACCATGATTTCAGTGCTATCTACATGCAAAAGTTGCAAGATTTATATTTAGATACCATCTGATTGTTGAGGCAGATTTTTTTGACAACATAGCAGCAGAATGAAAGACTTGATGGTGCAGTTTATATTTTCTTCATCACATATACATTTTTTAGTATAGGTGCAAAAAACGGTGTAAGATAATAATAAACCTGTAGCATGGCACACAAAGATGCAGGTAGGATATCAGCAGGCTCGATTCCAGCACAAAAAGCAGCTGAGTAGTAATAGTGAATAAGTATATTTACTAGTAAGGGGCAAGCATGTGTTGGAAGAGGTCAGAAAGTCACAAGAAACCTGAGCTGAAGGAAATGAAAGAGATTCACATCTGATGGGAACTTACAGAAAAAATATTATTTTTATTCAGTTTCAAAAACCGTTATTCTCAAATATAAGAAAAAAAATAAAAAGAGGCCATTTTGAATGTTTGTACAAACACCAAACACATTATTTGTCTTGTTTTCTGAGCATACTAAATGACACCAATACACAGTGTCACACAAACCAGCACTATCATTACGTTTTCTTTGTGTCTCCACTTTGGTCACAGATTTGAGCCTTTTTGTCAGAAAATCTTAAAGTATCTGTCAAAAGCACCTAGCCACAAGCCAGCCGCCAAGAGCCAGTCATATCTTTTTCACTGTCTGTTATTTTGTTCAAATTCTCCTTTTTTTTTCAAGAGCCACAAAATTCAACCTCTCAGTCATGTAATGCAGCCTTTTTGTGCCGATGTAGGAGCAGGGAATATGTTTTTGAGAGCCGATTCTGTTCTTTGGTCTGGTTTTTGTGGAGCTGTTGTGCTAGAGGAAGAAAAAGCGTAGAGGAACTGAGGGAGTCATTAACTGCTTTCTGTTACTCAAGACAGATGAATAAAGGGGTAATTATGAGGGCTGGTGGAACTTTTACTCCATTCATTTAGGTGTACTGACACAATTACGTAATCTTAGAGAAAATCCTCTTCCATTTAATTTTTTTTCATTTTCCTCATTTTTAGTCCTCCCTGGTTAATTTGGACATAGATGACTTTGTTTCATGAATACTGGTAAATAATAAGGTTTTGTTTAAACACACAAAAAGGTATGTTAATTTGCTTTTTGTGCTTCAGATCTTGCAGCTGACTAATATCACAGTATTTGTGTCACACTGTATGCCAGTGTCCCCAGGTACTGTATGAATGTACACACCACAGACGATAAAGACAGCAAAAAAGAATTGCTAAATGTTGATAGTATTGCACATTAGACTGGCTTTGTATTCTTGTCAGGGCTTTGCTTAATTGAGTGTGGAGTTGTAAAGTGAGAACAACAAAATTAACTCATGTCATGGTTGATTGTGTCTTGTTGTCTTTTGTATATCAAAACAGACAGAAAACAGTTTTGTCCTCTTTGATGCGTTACATACAGTTTGCATGCTAAACAGAATATATGCATAAAGTGCTTTGATGTAAACACTCGAGCATCTAACAAATAAATCAAAGTAACAGAACAACCACATATTTCTTGAAATGTGTAATGCGATTGCAATGTTTTATTCAGAGAAGTGCAATATGATAACCACCTTCAGCACAGGTAAGGTAATTTAGTAAAAAATCGGATTCACATTTAGATTACCTATAGCTCTAACTTCAACAACATGTTGACATGACCTTTTCAGCCTTTTCATAACTGGCGAATTGTCTTTTTTAACAGTTAGTATAAAAAGTAAAAAAATAAAACATCTACAGCATGTACATGCATCACCCGAGCCTACATCTAACTACATCTAATCATCATGGAAATCCATCTAATAGTACTCAATCCTTGAGTGTTTAATGAGGTCAAGTTAATTACTTAAAGCTAATGACACTGATATGAGCCTCAGCTGTACTTTGTGCTTAGGGCTACTTATGACGCTTAAGTGCTGTAACACACCAAGATGGTAACCATGTTACCATACCAACGCTTGGTCTCATAAGAACTGGTGTAATAAAGACAAAATTTGATGTATTTCATCATGTACATTTGCATGGTTTGTCAGTTTTCCATGACAGCAAGCACAATATTAAAATGTGTGTATTTCAATCACTGAGTAACAGCAAGAGTTAAATATCAAGAAAATGTGAAAGTAAAAAAAATTAGAGAAACTTTGCTTCAAATCCTGTTAATTACTGGTGCATGCTGTTTGAAAGCAAGTGTTTTGCTCAACATTGCAGACTATTTTCAGACTGACTCTATCCCTGGCTTCTGCCAAGGCAGAGACAGAGGTGAAGCAGGCAGCAACCTTACAGGTATGAAAAAAGAAGCCAACACAAAAGTGCAAAAAACAGTTCATTGATCAATGGCATGACTTCAAGGAATTTTCTGTCCCAGGAAGTTTTCCAATATGCTGATGAAGTACACTATACCCCCCCCCCAAATCTTAATTATTAGGGTTTAATCTGATGCTTACTCACCCTTTGCCACGATAAGAGCTTCAAAACTTCTGGGAAGGCATTCCACAAAGTTTAGGAGTGTGTTTATGGGAATTTTTGACCATTCTTCAAGAAGCGCATTTGCGAGGTCAGAAACTGATGGTGGACAAGAAGGCTGGCTCCCACTATCCGCTCCTATTTATCCCAAAGGTTTTATATCTCACTGAGGTGCAGGCCAGTCAAGTTCTTCCACACCAAACCTGTTCATCCATTCATCCATGTCTTTATATACCTTGCTTTGTGCACTGGTGCACAGTTATGTTGGAACAGGAAGAGGTCATCCCCAAACTGTTCACACAATTTGTCTTGAAATGCTGAAGCATTAAGAGCCCCTTTCACCGGAACTAAAAAGTCCAACTCCTGAAAAACAGCCCCACACAGTAATCCCCCATCACCAAACTTTATATTTGGCACAATGCATTCAGACAAGTAGCATTCTCCTGCCAACCACCAAACCCTGACTTAACTATCAGACTGCCAGACAGAGAAGCGTGATTCATCACTCCAGAGAACACGTCTCCACTCCTCTAGTGTCCAGTGTTGGTGTGTGTTACACCACTGTATCGGACACTTTGCATTGCGCTTGGTGAAGTAAGGCTTGAATGCAGCTGTTGGGCCATGGAAACCCACTCCATGGAGCTCGCTACACACTGTTCTTGAGATAATCTGAAGGTCACATGAAGTTTGGAGGTCTGTGGCAACTGACTCTGCAGAAAGTTGGCGACCTCTTATCACTGTACATGTCAGCACATTATGTTAGTGTACAGAGGTCACTAACTTTCCTAAACCTAACCAAACCATGTCTAAGTTTTTAATAGAAAAAAATAATAGAGCATTTTACAAACTGATATGAGAGTGCATTACACTGTAGATATTTAGCGTTAAACTAACACCAGTCAAACAGAAACCTGGTTTGGTTTGTTTAAAGAATACTGTATTTCAAAAAGTGATTTCTGCTACTCTTTGCTCATGCAATTGTATTCACTGTTTTGGTACAAAGGTCCATAATGTATAAAAATGACCTTTGCATTCATGCTTAGCGTAACAAGTGTGTTAGATAAGCATCCTAAATTACAGAGTTCATCACACAGAGGTTGCTTTGGAAATTTATGCCCAATTTAACACATATTGTATGCATGCTTTTCTTAGGGTTTAACAAGCATACAAACATGTTTAGTGAATGTCAAAATGATCAAAACAAAACACTCTGGATGGAAAATTGATTGGATTCGGTTAATTTGCATATCAACAAAGCCAGACTGACTGTGACAGTATTTAAGGCATAAACAAAGTGACAGGTATTTATAACACAAGCTGTGCTGAAACTCTCTACACAGCATGTCAGGCAGCTGTATTATGGGTGTGAAACACTGATGTTGTTCATGTAAAAGTCTGCTGTTAATATGTAATTTGCCTACTTTTAAAATAAAATCAGTGTGTATCTTTCTTTCCAGAATCTTTTTGCTGGCTATTTGTATGCAGCATCATGCTCCTCCGCAGTCTTTCCTGCTGTCTGCTGCTCTCTCTGCCTCACTGACTCTCAGTCTGTCTGGCTATATGTAAACTATTCAGCATAGCAGGCCATTTCCATGCTCTGCCTCTGTCTTTCCCTCCGTGTCTGCCCTCATGCATAAGAACACACATTTGTTTGCATCTGTGCAGACAAACTACTTATGGAGATAACACTGCTCTTCTGTCTTCTGTTCCACACAGGTTTTTCTATTTGACTACATCTTTTTTTATGACATCTCCTACATTATTATGGCTACCTGAGTGTTGATAGTAAAACATTTAAGCTCTAAAATATCACAATGCCAGGACATATCCAAAAGATTCACGTGTGCATTTTTCATATAATAAAATAATAATGCCAGAAAAGTGTTGGTTAGAAAGTAACTCTTTTTTTCATGAAATCTTTTTGTCTGCAGCTGCAGACACCATGTGAAATCATGGAATATCTCCAGCTGCAATTTCACCTTACAGTTTGACCCATGTCTTCACACGATGCTGATACATACACACACACACACATACAAACACACGCACACACGCACACAAACACACATGTACACACACACACAATGACTAGGCTATAAAAGCTGTGTGAAAGAACAAACGACTGAGAGAAAAACAATGCAGAGCTTCAGACATGACTAATTTCGTGTTCTGTCCACATTTCTCATTCCCGTCCATCACACACTGTTGAATTTGTCCAATTCTTCAGAGTGTGTTTCTTCCCCTGTCTTTTTGAACTTTGCAGCAGGCCTTTGCTTTTTTGTGCACTGATGTATATATTTCACCACTTTTAAAGGTTCCCTATCTCTCCCCACCCCACCTTCCCTCCCTGTCATCCGCCCTCCTCTGCTCTCAGGTGTGTTATTTATGAGTCAGCCTGCTGGCCTGTGAATGTCTCTCCTCCATTTTATGCTCAACTCCTTCAGAACTCATTAGACTGTGAAGGGCAATCTACCCACCACTGAAAGAGAGGGAAAGTGCCAATTTTTCCTCTTCTCCCTTTTTGCCTTACAGCCGTTACATATGGATGTCTGTTTTTAAAGTTGGGCCTTTTCCTCCTTTCAACGAAAGGAGAAAGAGGCATTTGGGACCACATTGATTTGGATAGCACACAGTAGCTGAGTTGTACAAGGAACAACAATGACAAGAAAACTACTGTTTTGAGTGTAGTTGCTGCAGAACTAGCCAGCTGAAGAATTGTCTGCTTTATATTTTTTTAATGGTGATCATTTCACTTTTTTATCAGCATCTTTCCAGATAGCTTAGCTCTCATCCTACTGTTCTTTGAAACAGTTGATCGCTTTGTATGTGTGTCTGTGTGACGGTACATTTTCACTGTGTCAAGACAGGGGTGAAGATGTAAGGTGAAATTGAAGCTGTAGACAGGCTAGCAGAGAAAAACACAAAAGGGCTTTCCCCAAGGCTTGTGCCAGAAAGCATCTTGGGATTTGATCTGACCCCCGATTGCTGTCACATGCAGCCTTTAGTCCCTTCAGGCTTTTGCTGTCTTTAGCTCGCACTGAAGCAGAAAAGCTCCATATATACTGGACAGCCACAATACTGCAAGCACTGGCACTTGGCATTAAAGCTTATTGCATCAGTATACAAGCTCTTTGTAAGCTCACACTGTTTCAGAAGGAAAATGGACTGGGAATAAAGGAATTCCTTTTTTTTGTCTAACTGTACAAATCTCTGTACAGTATCTCATGAAGATAGTATCTCATGTTTAGCCAATGATGAATAAACCTGAATAGTAAATGATGATTTAAATAGTAGAAAAAAGAAAAAAGGGTTTCTTCTCATTTATATTGTATTTCTATACCTGTATTTCATTATGCTTGTTTCACATCACTTCATCTGAATTAATGTTTTATACAAAATCAAGGGAATGTGCTTCTAGATGGTTTCTGCTATAAGATTTATAGTTTTCTTTCTTTTTTATGTTTCCATGTATTCTAGTTTCCAGGGTTCGTTTGCTTGTTTTAGTTTTTTTTTAATTGTTTGAAAATGTTTAGTTAAATTTTTCACAGTTTTAGGATAAGTTTAGTCTGAATTTTTATAACATGGAGGTTATTTTTAAGGCGAACAATATTTGAGAACTGGTATCACAGTGCAAAGACAATGGGTTGCATGGGCACTTAACTCACATTCATGTAAATGTTGGCTGTCGTGAACATTTTCCTGCTCTTTTGATTTTATTTTATTGAGCATTATATTATTTTACCACACCCAACTTTAGTTTAAGTTTAGTTTTCATTGACTATAATAAACTCGGGTCCTATAGATATATTGATATTGTCATTTTTATCCCTATTTGCCTGAGTTAACCAATACTTCCAGTAATCTGTAAAAATAATGGTGGTCATTTGTGATCTTAACCCAATTTTTAGTCTAAAAATTTGCAGCAATGTGTAAAGCAAAAATTCCTCCATCAGTAAAGGTCCTAGTATATGTGCAAATTGTCAATTTAATGATATTTTGTGTTGTCCACACTTTTATTCTGCCTCTTGTCTGCACAGGAGTTATAGAGGATGTGTTAACACTTATAATTGAAGGTTTGGAAAACATTTTGGGTGCAAGTTCAGCGGGGCTGATGTCACAGGATAGCATGAAGAGCCATTTATGGGAAAACAAAAATTCAGTTACGAGCATTAATGGGATGGCGATAAGATGAATAACATATGCTGTATGACAGGATTTGGTAAGGAACATTTTGCTGTCTTTCAGCAGCTCTAATAGTTCACATGTGTTTTGACAAAACCCTTCCTTTTAACTGAACTTGGGACATGTGGGTTTTTTTCCTTCTGGTCTCAAGTTGCAGATCTTGCATGTGTAAGGCAAACGTGTTAATTGCTACACCACAGTTATAAATCCCCCACTAATATTAATCCCATGCAAATAGGTGTTATGATGCTCAATATACGAGGATATCAAGGTAATTTAGAAATGGTAATGTGACATAGTTAGCCCAGGAAAGCAGCGCTGACATTGCCTGCAATACTCATTGCTTACAATCACACAGTGCACCATTACAGCTGAGCAGAGCTGAGTCAAGCTGTGTCTCAGCACTGGACTGAAAAAATAGCACAATAATTTGTCCAGTTGCTACTCAAGCTGACGTATAGTGGTGGAGTTCTGAATGCATAAAACCCTTCGCAAGCCTCTGCATACCTCTAAAAATCATTAGCTATTTAGAAACTTGCCTTGCTGCTATTGTAGAAGACTGGATGCCTCCAAACATAGGATTGTAGTATGTCCTATGGTATACTTTTCTGTCTGATACTTCCAGACTGAAAGGGGACCTGGCATTTCTTGTACATTCAGTCTCAGGTAGAGGATCATACTTGGAGGTAACAACCACAAACTGATACACAGCATACCTTGATTCTGGTGCTTGAGTCTCAGTCAGTGAATATATTTTTATTTATTTATTGATTTTTTTTGCAAACAAGTACTTTTAACTAAAAGGAATATTTATATGCTAATAAACATTGCATTAAAACTTGTTAAACTGGTTATCTGGATTTCCAGGAAAAACAGAGCACATTGTGTGGGTTTCTATGAGAAAACGTCTGACGGTTTGCTTTCTGGATGTGCTCATCTGGCTGTACACTGACGATGGCAGACAACTGATTTTGCTCTTCTGATGGTGTGTTAGTGATGATGCTGGTGTTTAAAGGCTTTCGGTGCAACATTTAAAATGCATCTGTGCTCATGGCTCCCTCTTTAAAATTCAAACTATGCTTCCCCTCTCTTTCTCCTGCCGCTCCGCTATTGCTTTCCCCCCTTTCCTCTCCTCCTCTTTGCTTCCCTCCCTTCTCCCCTTTCTCTCTCTCTCCATGTTCTCGCCTGCGATTTTGCTATCTTGTTTATATATATTTTTTTCTCTCTTATCTTCTGTCAGGCAGGAAAACTGCCATTTGGGGTCCTGCCGACACCAATTTCCACTACCAGAGACACACACACACACACACACCTGCAGACGCACATGCAATTTCCCCTGCCATATAGCTAGCCACCCTGTTCTGTCTAATATACCTCTCAACACAATCTCAAATCATCTTCTCATCCCTCTCCCTCTCTATCATCTGCTGATCCCACCTGGCCCCCTCACTTAGTACCTTTCTTCCTGCTTTAACTCCTTTTTCATCCTCTTCTCTGTCTTTCTCTTTTTCTTTCCCCCCCTTGTTTTCATACCTCCTTCCCTCCCCCCATGTTCCATCTATCTATCTTTCTATCTGCAGTAATGAGAAAGCAGGGACTGCTCAGCTGGGCTGTTTGTATGTGTGTGTATGTGTGTGTTTATAAGACCATGGGGATTGCATTTCAGATGGGTTCATTTGCCGTGGCACGACTTTGCTCTGGTTCATGTCGATTAGTGTGTGTGTGTGTGTGTGTGTGTGTGTGTGTGTGTGTGTGTGTGTGTGTGTGTGTGTGTGTGTGTGAGAGAGAGAGAGATAGAGCGACTGAGAGCAGCTTCACGGTCTCATAGGAGATCTCTAATGTCACACAGACTTACAGCCTCCCTCCTCTCATCCAATCAATCTCTGTCAGTGTCTGCGTGTGTACAGGCATCTCCTTTAGGTATTTTTGACAGACATCTAACAGACTTTATTGTGTGCACAAGTCAGTCTAAGTAGGTGATACAAATTGCATCTGTGTATGTGGCTATTTAAGATGCCACGGGCAGCAGTTGTCTTATTTGATCTGCTTGAGACCTGCCAGCAGTCCTCTAATGAATCAGAGATGTGTGTCTGTCTTTGTGTGTGTGTGTGTGTGTGTGTGTGTGTGTGTGTGTGTGTGTGTGTGTGTGTGTGTGTGTGTGTTTGTGTGTGTCTGTGTGTGTGTGTTGAGGCATCAGTGCATATTGTTTGTTCCTTTCAGTGTCAAAAGACCAGAAAACAGTTGTTTAAACTCTTCACACTTACATCATATGACAGCTTCCAGCCAGATGCCAACTTTGTGTGTGTGCGTTTGTACTCACAAGTATCAAAGGACAAGCTGCATTTAATGCCTTCAGTCTTCAACTTTTTCTCTCTAGCTCAGCTGACAGCCAGAAGTTGCAGACTCAGTAAGTCTGTGTGTGCGCCAGAGAAAATATTCACCCTTTATTACCAGCAATAAAAGTCACATTTGTACATGCATATGCTTTAAATGATCACAAATCAGGCCTCACCATCACTCCACTGAAAAACTATCATTCGGCTGTTAAACATTATCCATTATTGGGAAAAGTACATTAAATAGTACAGAGGCAACTATTTGTTTGCAAGTAAACTATTTAAATAAGTATTACCTATAAACCCATCGTGTGAGAGAAACTGCATTTCTCTAGAGGTTTTTACTTTGTTCTAAAAAACCTTGTTCAGAAAAACAAAAAACAAACCAGGAATAGAAACAGAAATTTGAAGGACATCGTTCCCTATAAAGATGCCACATCAGCAAATCTTCACTTTTTGTATATGACTACAAAATATTATGAACTTTTTCCCTATAAGATGGCAGGGAAGTTGTCCATCCCACCCAGCCCATGACATTCATCTACGTCATTTTCTGAAATTATTTTATATCACTATCCTCAAACACAATTTCTAACTAATCTAATAATGATTTTGTGCTTTATATAATATACATTCATATAAAAGCTGTTCTAGCTACCAAAATAAGTTGGTTAGGTATGAGAGTAACACGCTACCACCAGTTTAAATAATGTTGGACTGACTCAGTGCAGACTGGACACGCTTTGAAATTTAGCTGTTTTTGCTGAAACAAAGAAATGAGATCTCTTAGACCTCAGTCACATCAGCCAAGAGACCAGTCAAGATGCCCTGGCAACCCTAGGTTGCTAGGGAAAAATCTGTATTCCCCAACTGGTTGGTGAGTGGTTGCTAGAGGGTTATGCCGGTAACTAGGCAAAATTGTAAAGAGAGTGCTGAATAAAGCACTAGTGAAACTTAAAGATGTGGGATAGATACTAGAAATGAAGAGTTAAACTTTATCATAAAAGGGCTTTGAGTTCAGTTTGGTAACTGAAGACTTGCTCCTTCCAGCAACTCAACACTACAGAATATTTGATACTTAAAAATTGGTTGGCACATTTGACTTGTTTTCAAACATGATCTGCAGTCCTGAACTTTTCCAGGTTTACTCGATGAAGCTGCAAGTTTTAATGTTCCATCTCCCAAGTCTGTGTGATGTTCAACCCATGCACTCATGTGAGAATGGCATAAGTAATCGTCCTGTGGATTCCTTCCTGCATTCTGCAGGCAGCGACCTCACCCAAACCCCACAGAGTATTTCCAGTAGTGAAAACGTGTCTAAATAGGACACTTCCATGTTGTGTTCTACATGTGAGAAAGGGCAGCTGCAGACAATGTTCCAACCTGATTCTCCCAACACTGTCCCAAGTTCATGTGCAAAAACAGCTTTTGAACTATATGAGTCATCTCCAGTGACCTGAATACAGACAATTCTCTTCAGTATTTTATATTTCATCAAGGTGAATTTTATCAAGTGGTGGCAGCACAGGCAAACGTGAGAAAAATAGTTTTCTTCTCTGAAGGCTGCTTTAGCTCGGCTAGTTTATTATGCATAGAAAGCACAGTTTTACTTTCCCTAGTTCATTTTTATGGGTTGAAAGTGCACGTGTTTTGATGCTTTTTTTTCAACAAAGTAGAACTATTTTAAATTTCTGAAGAAAGCTAAATAACAATTATATTGTGGCGTGTTGGGTAGCAGCTAGTTCTCTCCCATCATGCCTTGGGACATGTGCTGCTGTTTAGATGTTCTTGTTTTATTGTTTATGGTTACGTTACTTTTAACTGTTATCTTCAATGTTGTGTTTATACTACGGCACAAAGTCACTGACAGTTATTGTTTTATAGAAAGAATGCAGTATCATAAGTGAGTTCTGTTATGCTGTTATTGATCCACATTGTAGCACCAGCAAGTGTTTAATGAAGAGCTCCCCCTACCAGCTTGGGGTTGAACAGCAAGCTCCATCTTTCTCTAGAGTGTCTTTGCTAAGATTGCACAGCATGCCACAATTTATTAATAATGCAGTACATATGTCAATCCTAATACAAAAACAAATGTCTGTGGGTATATTTTTGTGTGATTGTGAAAACACTCCCCAAATACTTGATTGGGAATGTTTCTACACCCGATTATTTATGCAATCAGCCAATCATATGGCAATAGCGAAATGGATACAATCATGCAGATGCAGGTCAGGAGTTTGTGTTTACATCAAACATCAGAATGAAGAAAAGTTTATTCTGGGTGACTTTGATTGGGGCATAATTGATGGTAGCAGATGGGCTTGTTTCAATCTTTCTGAAACTGCTAGTCTCATGGGAATTTCCAGCCACAAACATCTTTTGTTCACTCAGACTGATGGAAAGAAAAGAAGAAAAAAAAACAGAGTGACCTGCAAATTTAGCATAGGAAATGCTTTTTTGGAGAGAAAGGTCAGAGCAGAATGGCTCGACTGGTTTGAACTCCATTACTCTTCATAACTGGTGAGCAGAAAAGTATCTAAGAATCTCAGAATGAACAACATACTGATCCTTGCAGTGAATCAACAACAGCAACCACTTGAAGACCAGAAAGACTTGAAAACCTAAACCTGGTCACAAGGAATCTTTTTTCTGCTCAAGCTACAGAAGTTAGCATCATATAATGGTTACTCGTAACGATAATGCACCATGCCGGGAAACAGAAGCTGTCTTAAATTGGGATTCAAATTAAAATGAGGATCTTTTTTAATTTGAAACAAGGTTTTCAAACAAAGAGAATGGCTTATGTAATTTATTAAGTTAAGTGCCGTTTTAATGCCAAAAACATGGTTTGCTTTTTAACACAGAGCCACACATATAGCACACATGTATAGTCAGACCATCTCTCTCTTAGTGTAAGAAATCAGTTAGTAAGACTCTTTGAGAAATAAACCTACTACAGGAAGAAAGAAAAAAAACAATCCAGGTGTTTCTTTGTCTAGTCTGCTTAGTGTCAACTGTAATTGACTTCTTTCATTGTAAAGAGGAAAAGAAATAAATAGAATAAAATAGAAGAATGGAGGTGAAAGAGGGAGGAAACAAAGAAAGAAAGAAATCCAATTTCTTAGAGAATCCTGAGAAGCAAAAAGAGGGTTGGTGGTCTCAAATCCTGTTGAAATCACAACTGGGAGACAGACAAATCAATACCCTCTTACACACTCAAGGATAAATTGATGAAAAGTAATAGTCTGAGATTGCTGTACGACTGATAAAGCAAAAAGGTGAGATCCACAACTCAAAATAATATTTATGAACACTGTGTAGTTGAAATGTTCATCGTCACAATTTTTATCCATTTGGATTATACAGTTTTGTATTATTATTTTTTTTACTTAGAAACATATGTAGTGTATTAATAAGTTCACATGTGTAGGATTTTATTTATAACTGCATCACATTAACTTTGTTTACTTTTTACATTTAAAAATTTTTTTTTACATTAAAACAATCGGTGCTAAAGGACCCAAACAAAACATCACCCACAGCATTACACATCTACCACCATCAGCCTGACCTGTTGAGACAAGGTAGGATGAACTGATGCTTTCATGTTGTTTATGCCAAATTCTCACCCTCTGAATGTGGCTGCAGAAATTGCGGTTCATCAGACAAAGCAACATATCTTCTGTCTTCTATTGTCCAATTTTGTTGTGAATTTTAGCCTCAGTTTCCTGTTCTGAGCTGTCAGGAATGGCACCCTGTGTGGTCTTCTGCTGCTATAGCCCATCTGCTTCAGGTTTCAGTGTGTATTGTGCACCAGTCTCCGTAAAGCCTAGAGATGTGTGGGAAATGTAGATAATAAACCAGCAAATCAACAGTTTTCAGCAAATCAGAAATGCTCAGATCATCCCATCCTGCATTAGCAACCACATCACTTTCAAAGGCACTTAAATCACTTTTCCTCCCCATTATGTTGGTCAATTTGAGCTTTAGTGGGTCATCTTGACTATAGCTACATGTCTTAATTCACTTGTCATCCACCCATGTGTCCATGTTCTTATGAGTATCCAATTCAGGGTTGCAGGAGGACTGAAGTCTATCCCAGCTGCCTGGCATGACAAGAGTCAGACTTTCTTGTATTTTTTTAAGTAGTTCTGACTAATAGTTGTCCAGTCTTTTTTCTTTGGACATGTGGATCAGTAGGCCCACAAAACCTCTTACAGGAATTCTAGCTCACCTCTATGAAAAAAAGTCTTGATCCTTGATCCCATGAGTCTTACCCAGCAGATAATGCAGAGTTCTGGAGCCGATGTGAGTGAGAGGACACGCCCAGCCTGACTGCTTTGACGTCCAAGTGTCTTCCCTGCTTGCCCTGATACGAGGAAACCCGAGTAGCCTTACAGCTCAATTCTTATCAGTCACACCTGTTATGACAGCTCCCCCCTCGATCGTGGCACTTTTTAATCCGAGTTGGGTTTTAGAAGGCTGGACCGCAGGCTCCAAGGGAAGATGGAAAGCACAGAACAACCTATTAGAGCTATTTGGACTATTAGAGATTAACACTCAGATTTACACCTTTATTGTTTCACAAAGGGCATATCACCTCAATTCTACTTATTTAATCAACCCACTCGGAGCTAATGGTGATTTTGTTCATTTCTTTGGGGGGAGAGAGGTTGGTGGTGAGAGGCACTTCCAGCGCTGAAGATGTGAAGATGTATTCCACCTCAGTGCTCCGTGTTCACAGAAATCATCCAGAGAGATGGACTCCTTAATAGATCTCACATCTTCTCAGAGTTATAGTCCACAGAGAAAACCTTGAAAGCCTTGAGGATCTGCAATCCATCTGGAAACTAATAGAATTATAATCCAGCAGGGCAATGATGATGAAAATGATGAAGATGAAGATGAGCAGGAATAGAGTAAAATCCAAGTCCAATCTGTAATTCCAGTCCACTGTGACCCGTCTCCACTTGACACCTCTGCTGGAATTTCAAGTGGTGAACTTTTGGAGTTCAATCCTTTGAACTGGTCATCTCACAGGGCATCGGAGACTGACCAAGAACACCTCCAGGTGTCCCAATTTGTACTTTACCAAGTGCCCACTTTTCTTACTTTTTATTCTTATTCATCATTTTAGCCAAACATCTTTATATTTACCGATTACGTTCTGATGAGTATTGAGCGTAATTAAGTATCAGGAAATTCCCATATGAATCATAATTCTGTGTTTAACCCTTACAAAATTACACAATTCTTCTTGTTCAAAAGTATATTGGTGGGTTGGCGACACAGTTCTTATCTTCTCAAACTCAGACACAAATAAAAAGGTCGAGGATGGCTCATGTCTACACACACAAAATCACTAGAATAAACACTTTCAGACCACATCTCTCTGCTAACATGTTGATCTGACTTATATTTTTGATTTATCTATAAAGAATAAAGATGAGCTACTTACTAGCAGATAGGGAAAGGCTCTGTTTTAACACTCTGACCGTTTTCAACACATTTTTAACACATAGGCTGGGTGTCAAGTCCTTTTTATCCCTTCAGCTGTGATGGCAACGGGCAGCCAGGGGGACTTCAATCTCTCTTTACTCAGACACTGGCTACTTGTTCACTCTGACCATGACAGAGGAAAGGGTCTTTTTGTGTGTGTTTGTTTTTTTGTTCTCTCTATACTTTGTTACCACCAGCTTCTTGCAAAAATGTTAACATTACTTTAACTGAATATAAGAGAAATATCAATGTTAACACAGTTTGATCGATGTTTGACCACCATACAATACTATACCAAACACATCTGATTGGCAACAGCTTCATTTCTCAGCATGACAACGACTCTAAACACACAATAAAGTAACAGAATACCTGGATAAAAAAACAACACACAATGGAGCACCATCAGAACCTCTGCATTATTAGAGCAGTGTGGGATCATCTTGACAGAGACACACACACATAAACACACAGAGGAAGATGCTTTGTTTGTTTATCTGTTTTTTTTCTTTCAGGTGCTGCTTGTCTTTAGTCTGTGTTCTGTTGCAGATGTAGCAGACGGTGACCTGTTATACTTTATTTGTGCTTTTTCCTTTATTATTTTTTCTTTATTTTGACTTCTTCAGTGAAAAACAACCATGGATTTAATTTTATCTATTCTGATACTCTGTAACTTAGATGTCTTATATATAGCCATACAAATAAGGCAGGTTTTCCAGTTAGTTGGTCTAAAATTGATGAAAAAGTGAGTGCTTATGTGAACTTAGGGAAGATATTACCACCTCACCTAAGTACCAAGGATGCACTTGGGTGTTAATGTGTCAAAGTGTTACCTTTTAAATTATTCCTCTTTACCCCAAGACAAGAGCGAATCACAAAAGACACATATTGTCAGGGCTCAGTGTGTGGGCAGGCGGAGATGAGGATCCAAACGCACACAGGATTGTAACTCAAAACCTCAGCTTTATTGCTGGAGAAAACAAAACATGAACTGAGCAAAGAATACTGGTAACAGAGAACTGAAACACACTGGCATAATCCGATGGTACGACGCGACACTGAGCAAGGGCAAACACAGGGCTAACGAGACAGGGGGGAACAAAGTTGCACACACTAACATGAGGCACACTCCTTCAAAACAAAACAGGAAACCATAAACCACTAAACAAGGACGCAGACTGAGAGGCAGAATATAACACATGGAACTCAAACAATACATGACCACAATTCCTAAAACACGAATAAACAGAAACATGAAACTCTAATAATAATAATAATAATAATCATCATCCTCATCATCATCATCATCACCATCACAAGCACTACAAGAGAATAAGGCTACGTTCACACTGCAGGCGAAAGCGCATCAAATCCGATTTTTTCTCCCCTATGCGACCCGTATCCGATCTTGGTATGACAGTGTGAACGGCACAAATCCGATATTTTCAAATCCGATCTGGGTCACTTTCGTATGTGGTACTGAATCCGATACGTATCCGATGTTTTAGAAAGCGACTGCTGTGTGAACGGTCATGTCGCATTAAATCCGTCTTTTACGTCACTGACACAAGACAGACGCCAATTATCAGCGCCGGAGAAGCGCCCGAGAAGACATCGCGAACGATTTCCTACCATCCGGTGAAACTGTTAGGAAGACAACGTTGGAGAAATGTGAACATTTTATTTTTACTGTATTTTCTGCAGATTCTGACAGAAATCTGCAACTATCCTTTGAAGCACCGCTCCTCTAAAACAGCAAAAAGGATCATTATTAGGTCATCTACATTATTATGTAAATAACAAAATAACTTAAAGCAAAAATCTGGAAACATAAAGTCCGAAGTCTTTATATTAAGGGCCATCAGTCAAACAATATTGTTTGCTCTGGGTCTAAACAGAGCGAGTTGTGTGTGACATCTTCTTTTGCGCATGCGGGCCGCTTTGAGCGTTCACACTGGAGAGCGTTTGATGTCGCATTTTATGTGTAGTGTGAACAAGCAGACAAAAAAATCGGATTTGATCAAAAAATCGGAATTGAGCATTAAGACCTGCAGTGTGAACGTAGCCTAAGAAAACAATCCATAATGCAAAATTAAACCAAAATATAAGAAACTCAAAATGCTGGGTCAACACTGACCCAGAACCGTGACACATATCCTGTTTCATTATCAGTGTATTTAGATGCAAAGTAGATACAGCAGTATGCTCCATGTGCAAAGACTGCAAATATCACTACATTTTGGTTTTTAATCAGAATCTACTTTGGTAACTTACTTTCACTGGAAGTCAAAAAGCTTTAAAACTGCTTTACTTAAATTACTGTCTGTGCATGAGCATTTGTTTAGTCTGCCTTTGTGTGGGATGCACCAGGTTTGATATCGACCTATCAGATGCAACCCTGAACAAATAGCCTCTGAAAACCTCACTCTGAGATCTAAAGAGGTGGTGGTGGGACAAACATGAATATATATACATATATACAGTAATTAAAGTTTGCACACCCACAACACATATACAGACATACACAAAGAAATCCATGTGTGTATACTTACTCAAACATACAAAGAACAAATGAGGACCGTAGAGAACAGCTGGAGACACTGATGACGCACCGCTACATCGGAAATGATGCATAGCAGCATCATCTTTCATTAACGCCTCAACTGAACACTAATTGTTGCCTCATTCTCTTTGAAAGTAAAGTCAGCATTTTATCTTGCATCACTTTTTCCATCCAGACTTTGTGCACAATCAATACACCGAATTTGTGAGAGGGTAGTGTGTCAGTATTTGTGTGCAGCACTCGATCAAACAAGACCCATACTACTCATTAAGTCTACAGAGTATTAGTAAAAGCACAGAGAGGTCTGAGAGAAGCAGAGTGAGTAAGAGCGGCAGGTTTTTGATCAAAGGCTGACGATACTATACTAGAGGGAGATTACCATCACTCAGGGAGGTGGGGGCGGTGGGAGGGTTTGGGAAAGAGAGGGTGGGAGACAGAAAAGTAGAAGGGATAAAGTGAATCAATGTGAGAGAAAAAAACAGAGGCGAGTCAAAGTGAGAGAAGGAGGGTAAAAAGAAAGAGGTAGTTAAGAGAATGAAAGAGGGGCAGGCTTTTGATCATATGTAACAATACCCAGCTGTGTATGGTGGTATATTGTTGCATCACTTTTGCTTCATAAAGGAGTGACTGAAAGATATGAGTTCTACACAAACTGCAAGTATTCCCTAGTAAGATCTCTGTCTCAAACGCACACACATACACACGTGCACACACAAAGATATTCTGCAAGGCAAACCATTCTGTGGGCTCAGACTTGCTATGTAAATTCAATGAGCTCTGCCTGCTCGCCTTGATTTAACACCCTCTTACAATGGAAATGTGGCAGGTGTGCAGACGTGTGCTTTCATGTCTATGGCCGGTGCTGCTGCAGTCAAGTAAGAAAGCAGGTGTTAAAGAGCAGTGCAAGGTTGTGATCACCATGCTGCACGGTGATTTTCTTCGCTATCATTCGCGTGGGATGCTATATGGGACCATTTATGTAAGAACATTGGTCACAAGTAATTAACTGGTTGTCGGCATTCACAAGATTGGGGACCTCCTAGAAAAACAACAGAATGAGTCTTTTCACCACATGCTACAACACATCACATTCATGCTTAAGTGATGAAGATCTTTGGTAGCAAAGTACATTGTGTGACACCCAACACTCACACTGACTACTCGTCTGTGATCGCAAGTGACAGTGTAAACCATGATCCATCCCAAGTAGTAGCTGAGAATGAGAACTTTTACAACAGTGGTGAAGAATCAGAAGCTGCTTGAATTGTAATTAGACCATAAACTACTTTATTTGCAATATTTGTAACATGGAAAACTCTTTAAATTCGTTCATTTAAGAGTTATTTGTTTTAATTGCTGTTTACATTTTAACACCACTAAAGAACATTTTTGGCTTATTACATAGCTTGCGCTTAAATAGACTGATGTTTATAAAAATGTGTGGGAGTTAAGTAAGCATTAGTCATTTAGTCCCAGACTTAAATATTCATAACAAGAAAACTCGTGAATGCATACAGTTAAGATACGCTTTACCATCTGCAAGCATCATGTCATCTTGTTTTGAAGACCTGTGTGTTACTTCCAAGCACCTGAACACATTCAACGAATTTGTAAAAAGGGAAATTAACCTGGACAAGAGGACTTGGGCAGTGACCTATCACACAGTGTAATGGAAATTGATCTGGACTGTTGCCATAGTTTGAATGGTTTGGTCATGCTTCACACCTACACTCAAACCTCAGAGTTTTTTTTACAAGTAGACAAACAAGCCAAAATACAAAACCTGCTTTAACAAAAGAAGGATTTAAATATTGTTACAGCTACAGTATAGTAAGAATGTGTTACTACAAGGCTTTCTGAAATGCCTGCTCTTTTTGTTTCTTTGTTTTCAAATGAAACATTTAGATATTTGAATGCAGCCCAATTTGATCAACATATTTTGATTTTTTTTACAAGTGCTTAAAGTGATTTACAAAAGTAACACAACTATAAGAGAGGGATTTCGTTTATATTAGTAGTTAATATAATAGAACTAAATCTTCTATCTAGAAGCTGCTAAACACACAATCTTATAGGATATAGTGGTGCTTGACCAGAACATACTTTAGGGATTTGTCCACTTTGAGGGGTTTTTAAGGAAGACACAGGAATGACAGAAATTCTCCCAAACAGTTTGCATATTTCTTCCTCTTCTTTGTCATGCCAGCTGATGTTTCTGCCAGCATTTGGTGCAGACTAAAGGAGAATTCACTTGTTACTGTGTGGTTACTCTGACTCATCAGACACTATTTACACTCTATTGTATTGATTAAATAACAATTTAATACTGAGACACAAAATGGTTGGGAAAAAAATGACCAGAGGGATGAGATCAGCTTTCCAGACAAGACTTAGGAATGACTTTTGAGCTACAGAAAACCTTTTGTCATTTCACACTTTAAGATTTGTTTTTCCTCTGTCAAGCTGCTGTCAGCGCCTCCAACCTCCTCCTCACTGCCCTCATTCCACCTTGACAAACAGACACACAAAAATTACAGACACACATCTCACAGCATTGTCACAGGAGCACCAGCAAACACTTAGGCGCTTACAAATAGAGGATATTGCAATGATGGACACCAAACCTAGAGGGTGAAAATTGAGGCCAGACATCACGTCAAACCAAGGACTCAACAGTGAGCTCAATGCATCAGCCAGTATGAGTGTGTGTACATTTTTATTCGTCGCCAAAATGACAAGCCTTTAAGTGATGTCCTCACATACACACAAACATTAACAGGCGCTGCCCGCCAACCTATGTACACCCACACATACAAATACACGCCGGTACCCACAGCATCGCAGATTGTAACTGACAGATGAGTCACTTTAGACAGCCCAGTGAATCATGGTAAGGCAGTTTTTATAGCTGTCACACTTGTTTTCTGATGCCTCTTCATCCATCTCAGAACTCATGTGACCATCTTAAGAGCAATGAAAGAAGAGATGAAGGTGCAACCTCATACAGATTGTCTGAGTCCCCCACTCCCCCTGTGCAATCTTGCCTTCATTCACTTCGCTATTTTTTAACTGCCTTCTTTCTCCATTCTCTCTCACGTCAACTCCCTGCTCGCAGTCTTTCTCCTCTCCTTTTCCTTTTTTTCTACCTGTCTCTTTTACCCCTCATTTCATCTCCGTCACGTCATTGACGCAACCCTTCAAACTGTAATGACAGGCTTTCTGTACTTGGCTTAGCTGTGCAGAAATACCACCCTCTAAGAACCCAAGTGTAAAGCATAATGCGAAAGCCCCTGCGTCCCTTTCAGACAAAGAATAAATAACCTGGAGAAACTCGTCACAGCTGGAGAGATCTTAAGCAGTGCAGTGTGATCTCATGATAATTTCTGGAGATTTCTGCATAAAGCAGCTCAGACTGGTTTTGTTAGCACTGTATAAAAAATTGAAAAGGAAGGAACAGCTGCAGAGTCCCACTATGTGAGTTGCCTACAGGGCTGGTTCGAGGGTTGAAAAACAAGGAATGAAGCGATTTTAAAAAAAAAGTACAAAAATGCTCTCCCCAAGTCCTGTACCTGCAAAGATTCCAAAGAGAAACACCACAGCAGCTTATATGTGGTTTATACAAGATTATCTGTGCTTAGCTTAGGAAAAGTTCTCTGCAGGACAAAGGAGATTAAGTAGATTTTACTGTGACCTCCACTGTGTACTCGAATGTTTGGAGAAAAATGGGCAACAAGCCGGATTTCAGATCTGTGCACACTAAAACCAGGCCACACATTTCAATAGGCTGCTTGTCCATGCAAGTTAGAATTACATATGTCAGCACATACAGACATAACAACATTTGTTCCAAAAAAAAGTGTTCCAAAATTAATGATTCAGGTTCATAAAAACATTGTGATTTGGATAAGTTTTTTTTAGACTAGTGTGTCTTTGCCATCAGGGTTAATCATTTGTTTAAAGTAATGAAATATCTGAAAAATAAACAATTACTGGTAACCAATTTTCATACTTGAACTCTACAATGTTGTGAAAATCAGGTCAGAACATCAGTTCTCAGTTGTTCTTTCTCACATTTACACAACAGGAGATCCGCCACTACTGGAAACGCTCTGTTTAGGCGAGGGAGATGGCTGAACAAAAGGCAGGATACAGGAGGACCACTTTCCAGCTGTGAATTTCCTCGACTTTTTCCAGCACTTTTTTCCCTTCATAATGGAAAACATCAGGTACATGCAGGTTACAGTTTAATGTACAACACACCTGTGTTTTAAAAGAAAGGGGGGGGTTAATGATGACAGCACTCAATTTTGATGTTTGCTGAAAAAAATGTCTATCATTCTTCTTAGGATAATAGTCTTTGCTGGAAAAAGGTGGATTTCCCCCTTTGGTTTCAGGGCAAGTTACTGCTTCAAGAAGCTGAACCATGTGTATCTCAGAGTCTAGCAGGATTAAGATTGAGAATGAGAAAAAAAACAACAAGCTGCAAAATATCTTCACATCCCGAGCCACCTTGGAGGTCAACTGCTCCTTTAGACTGATAGCAGTCAGCTGGGGTAGTGTGGGTATTTGATTAGTAAGCCTTTTGGATGTCTCTCTGCAGAGATATGTAAGGTATTTGGAGGGAATATTTGGCGTGGGATTGCATGGTCAGAAAGACTCCAGGGTCACCTTGCTATTGTGTTCTCAATACAGACATGGGTAAGTGGAGTAAAACACTGGATAGAGTATATTAAGAAACTACACCATTATCTACAAATAAAAATAGCATTTTTGTATCTAGAAAGCAGTAAAAGAACTGGGGAAAAATGCCAGCTTCCCTTAAAAATATATTTGAATAATCTATGGATTTGCTCTAACATCTAATTACAGTAATATAACACAAGGAAACAACTGTCTTGTTGCTTGATATCCCCTGTCTTCTTTTGGCAAACTCTCTTGTAGTCACTAATTTGCTGTGTGATGAGCCAAAGGAAATGTTTGACCACACTGATTAGCAGTGACGTACCGTATCTGATGATCTCTTTGTCAAGCTCACAAGAGGTCAGTCACGTCAACTGTTGCCACCAGTGAATAAATCTCTGCATTCAGTATTTTTTTTAAATCTCTGTTGCTATTACCACTTTCACTTCCACCATCACCTGTCACCTGTCTCCCTCTCCTTTCATCTCTTTCTTTTTTCCCCTTTCAGCCCAAATCAGTCCTCTAATTGAATAATTTATTAGGTGGCTGGCCCAGAATCTTTACTTGGCTGGATATTAAAAATACAAAGAGAGAGAACAACTGAAGCACAGAGAGACACCCCTAAGTAAGATTTAAAGAAAAGGTGATTTGGACAGCAGTGTGGATGCTGGAGGAGAGATCGATGAAATGGTCAAGAATTGATGGCAAGAAGATGGGAGAACTGCAGCAAAGGAAACAAAATTATCGCTAGTTAAGAAGAAGTGGGAAGGGAAAGCAGAGGGGCAGTGCGATGATAACAACTGATTTGCTTGAGGTCGTACCATCGGGGCAGAAAGTTATTCATTATTTTATTATTTTAAGAATTTGCATCTCCCAATAGGACCAAATTTTTGTTTGAAACATACGATCATATTGTTTTTTTGCAAAGTGCAGAATTTCTCTGAAGCAAGAACAGCAAACAGTTTTGAAATAAAGTAGCTTCAGTGACTCAGCAATTTTCTTCTGCGTCCATATCAACTCAGCATTCTTTAGGCACGGTAACACAGCTGATCGAAAAACAAATCTCCTTTAAGTGTGAGAAGACCTTGTGGTAATAGCTTTCATCTATCCAGAAAATGCACAAAGCCATGGAGCCCTGGCTCACTCCTAAGTTGTCACATACAGATGCTCAGGCAGGACCATTTACTGTCACATTTTAACAAACTGGGTACCCTTTAGTGGCATTTTCATGGTCTTTTCCTAAGAAGATTATTTTGTATACAGTATACATCAATGGACCCATCAACCAAACAGGTATTTTTCAATACTTTTATCTCCCTCATCTGTCTCTTTCTCAAATACTTTTCGAACAATTCTCCACCTTTTCTCATCACTTTCACTCTGCCATACTTTTTAGTCTCTTTACCTACGTCTCTCTCACTTCCCTATCTCTGGCTCTCTCTGGCTCTGTCCTGCCTCACAGTCTTCCCTCAGGCCTAGCTTGTAGTTTTCTGTCCATCAGCACTTTGGGGAAAACTAGAGAGGGAAAAGATGAGAAGGAGTGAGTTCAGGGCCTTGGGGCCTGCCGACAAAGCAGCAGAGAGGTGACAGGAGAGGCGAGAGGAAAGTCTGAAGAGCGAGGCCAGCAGAGGAGTGGAGACCTTACGCTTCTAAATGCCTGGGCGTTGACAAATGGCTGTCTAATGACCCGAGATTAACTGGCTGAGAGGTCAAGATGGAAAAAAAGGACCGCTGAAGATGGAGGAGAGAAAAAGAGTGAAAAATTTCACAGAGAGAGAAAAAGTGAGTGACTGAGAGTGAGATGAATAGGCCTCCCTCCTGGACGTAAAGAGTCTCCAGCTGCTAGCTGAAGACTGTTTGCATTGTAAGCAGGAAAGAGATGGATTGCAGTGTTGGTCTTGTTTAGGTCTTTCTCAAGTTCAGCAGTCAGAGGTAGTTAGCTCGTAGATCTGACAGAGACAAAGACTGCTTTGTGGTTTAGCCTAAACATTATCTGAAAATGGAATGGCTCTAATATGCAAGCAACAAACTCTGGGACTCAAAAAATGAAGCCAGCGCGGAAATGCCAAAATCTACAGTTCCTCTATTACTTCTTGAAGCTAGCTCAAAAAGCAGCCAGTCCTTAATGACTTCAATGTCTCGCTTAAACTTGATGCTTACTGTCAGAGGCCTGGCCACTTTGACTGACACGTAATCTCGGTCACTGAAGTTGATCTTTGGATCATAGTTACAGCAAAATAAATGAACAAAACTACTTGCCATGCAGTTATTTGTACTAACAGACCATCCAAAAAGTCTGTGCTCAAGTTCTGGAGAATGAAATTCTCATATTTATTTGTTACTTAGCCTTAATTAGCCAGTTTCTGTGTGTGCTGTTCTAGCCAAACCTGCTAGTATTAGTGTCATTCCACTCTCTAGTCCAAATGCACTTCTGGCTCCACAAAATAAAAAAAATGCTAAAGTTGAGGGTTGTAAGAACCAGGGCTTGGGACACATTACTGTGGGGTTTTATGAAAGTGGCCTCTTACATATAAATATCTTGAGTTTGCTTGCTACAGTATGCAATGTTTATCCTACTTTTAATATTTAATGTTTCCCTTTTTCCCTGGGCGTTTCACATGATCATGGAGCACCACAGCCCTGCATCGTATTGAACACAACAACATGATTATAGTGTGAAATATGCTCATGACATCTATGCTATAGTTCACAGCTACATTTAGATACAGTAGCTTATATGTGGGTAAAATATTTTGCTTTTTTATGTATTTCTTTGTCCTTGTCCTAAAGCTGCCTCACTTTTTTCAAATTAATTGTTTTTTTCTGTCTGCACTTCTTCTTTCTGTGTGTTTGTTGTACCTGTGCATGAATGCCCATTCTGTTCAGCACAGAGAGAGGTACACACACCATTTTGTTGACCCAGGCTGATAAATTATTTAATGCAGTTACAACCATCTGTATAGAGGGAGTCAGAGGATAGTGCCAGATAAGAAAGCTCAGGGATTTGGGGTGTATTACAGTGGCATCCACAGGGCCTTTGACCAATGCCGAGCAATGTGACCTTACTTAGTGTACATTTTTGACTCGAAATAACTAAAATGTATGCGGGCATGTGTGTGTGTATGCATGTGTGTGTGTATGCAGGATACCTATGCTATCAGAGCCCTCATATCTCCACTGGGAATAGAAAAGGCCGTGGACAGGTGATGATTGCTCCTGGAAGGCCGTGTTTGTTTCCCCAAACTGTCAGTATTTTCACAAACCCATATAAGTTGCCACTGAGCTGAATACTGAAGTCATGAATGCTTGAAGCATATAAATAATCTGAGAAAAACACCACAGGTCAAAAGTAAACAGTTTTAATGTAGACAGTCTCATTGACACATACTCTCGAATGTATTAATAATAATAGCATGTAATCCTTTCACATTAAGTTTTCCATTTCAGGGGCAGAGCCCACATTCAGCTCTGTCAATAAGTCTTCGTGCTGCAGCGGCGCCCTTGGCGCCGCGTGCAACGGAGCTATTATTTCTGGGACAAAGGTTTCTGCAGTCAGCAAGAAGCCTCTTAAAATGACAGTCTGGCTCTCTAAATGTACTCTAACATGAGTCTAAAGCACAGCACTTAAACATACATAAAGCAGGCTCTGAAGCATTTTCCCGCTCATTCATGCCTATAGCGTGAATGGAAAAAAAATACAATGAACTGGATTCCATGAAAGATACCACCCTTTCCCATTTCCTTTCCTGTTTTCATACTGTGCTTATGCTGAAGTTGAATGAATCTGAAAATCAATGATAAAGTCAAATATTAATCAAGAGGCACACAATAATTAATAATAGTTCAATAATAGTTTTATCCAGCTTTTTCATCATTCGTTTATTCAGTATTTGATACCAGCGTGTTATATATGACATATGATCTCATCATAATCTTGGATTTAATTTTTGTTATTATTACTTTTTGATTGAATTTATTAGATATTTAAATAACGTAAATGAAAAGTTTTCTGGTGATTTACAGTACAACTTTCAGTTTGAGCTACAACTGCAGTGTCACAGTGTATCATTACGTGGAGTTGTAGAGCATGGGTGACTTTCATTGTTCCTTCAACAAATGGAATGAAGCCTGTGAGTGAGTTCAGGCAGGCAACTTGAGCTGTGCTGCATCATTCCCACTAACCCCTCCATGAACGCTGCATCAATCCCCAATTTTGATTTGTATCACGTTTGCTTTGAGTCTAAACACCAAACTCCACCTGAATTCTGCTGCAGTAATAAATCGATCATTTCAAACATGACTTGATTCCCTGAACTATTGTTGGAGAGCTTTGGCTCACTTCCCAACATCTGTCATGTGTAAAATCAGACAATAAGATTGGTTAAGTATTTTTTTGATGAGTGATGTGTATAAAAAGTGTTTGTGCTTCCCTTCAGGAACCTGATCACGTACGTTGTGATGCAGCTGCATGATTAAGTTTCCAGAGTTGCAACTACCATTGTAAGCATAAATGAGACAGGTGGACAATGCGCTTTAGATAATGATCCTTGGACTGAAGTCATTATAACAGGCCTACAGTTTTGAACCAGGAACTCTTTCTCTGAGGAAACATTTCTAACCACGGCACCAAATTCCACCCACTTCCTCACTCATTACTCTTCATTGCACTTTTATTTATCTTTTTATTTATTTATTTTAAAAGTGCTGCAATTTAAGCCAAATTCAAAATGTGATGCTTCTGTGTTAACAATGGTCTGCGTTTTTCAGGGCCACCTGTTCCACAATTCAGGCTCTTGTCATTTGTGGCTCTATACAAGTACTCCTCAGCATTAACTATCCCCCAAACAAGCACCTCCCACCTGTGCTTTTCCACAGAACAAGTGCTCCTGAGTGGTTTCTGTCAACAAAATAGCCACCTCACAGTGCAGAGGTTACAGGCGACAAGTGCCTTGGGGGTGGCTGCTGAAAATCAAGCCCTGCTGGGATATATCTATTTATAAAGAGAGCCAGATAGAAAATAAATCAAAAAAATGTTTTTTAAAGTGTCCCTCACTGGTGTGTGTACATAAATCAAGGGTCCCTCACTGGTAATTGTGTACAACAATCACCCCTTAGCTGTTCCTGTCTAAGAATTAAGTGCTTCTCTGAGTCTGTGCTGTGAGAAAACAAGGACACTTCTCCTGGCTTGCTCTGCACAATAAGTGGCCTTTTCTTAACCAATTCTACACATCAAGTAGTCCCTCAGTCATAAATGTCCAAAGATTACAGCAATATTTCATTTTAATAGTCCAGTTTCTTTTATCTTCTGTTTTTGGGTTTCTGCCGCTGCATTGCACTTCAACTGGAATTCAAGCACAACATGTCTCAAACACTGACTCCTGGGCTTCATCGTAGCAGAAGACATTTGAGATTTCTCTCTACATGATAAAGTATGACCTGGTCCCGCTTATTTTCTTGTGAGTAAACACTGATTACAATAGGTAGAAGAAAATGGATAGTTCACAAATTTAGATATTGAAGTGATGATGTTTGTCCGTCATTTAATTAGATGTATTAATTTAGAGAAGTTTGCAGGTAATTTATTTAATTGATTGTTTCAGTTATAGTGTATTTGTGTAAAACCCTGAAAATTTTAAAAAGCTGCTTGTATGTTAAAAAGAATGAGACTATTTTGTGCATCCAAAAAACACATTGGATTACGTAAATAAATGAAACAAATAAAGTAGCAGATGTTTTTAAGTGCTGTTAACCAGTCCTTTAATAGCTCTTCATACAGAAACACTGTTTCCACTGTCCCACAGTGCTTATACAACAAATGCTATTCAGGTGTACCTGGAATGTAAGAAAACAAGGACCCCTCAAAGAGTGTTTTGTAAAACAAGTGCTCAGCAGCAATGCTTGTCAACAAAACAAGCACCCCTCCGCTGTTGAGGTTATAGATGACAAGTGCCCCTCAGGTGTGGCTGTCTGAAAATCAAGCGCTCCTCAGTAGCGTGCTGGGGACTGTCTGTGTCTTTAATTGCTTTGAGCTGTCAACTCAGTGGTAAACTGAAAGGACCCAATTAAATCCCACAGACTGGTCTCTGTGAGCAACTGTGAGTGCAAACATGTGTGTGTGTGTGTGTTTGTGTGTGCGTGTGTGTGGGAAGATAGGTTGACATCGAAGAGCTTTCATATAGCTCCCAGCAGATTGTAAGCGAATTTTTAGTGGTGTCTTGTCACCATCTGTGGCCCTTGGTGTGCATGCCTGTGTGTGTGTATGTGTGCGTGTGTGTGTGATGTGTGTGAGTTGTAATGAGTGTTCACATGTTTTTTAGCCCCTATATTGGCACCAGCAGGAAAGCAATGCTCTTTCTCTCGTGCTTCATCTCCAGCTTCCTTATAGCTTTTGTGTGTTTTCATCCATTTTCATCTCCCTTAAAATGGAATGGCCAAACAATTTAGGTTTGATTCCCTTTTTTAGCACATGATCTGCATCTAAATTTATCTGAACAGGTGAAGAGGGGACAATAACTCACAATGCATTGCAGCTGAACTGTAAATGCACTCAGAATCCCGTCTTCTAGAAACTAAAATGCTTTTGGTCTAGTTCACTTTTTGGTCAGATCTTTGGCTGATGTTCTTATGATCTGTAGAGTGTGAGCACAGTATTAACATAAAAGGATCTGATATAGTTACAAGGTCACCAATTTCAAACTCATAGTTATATTCTCTTTAGCATGCTAAAAGCTCCATATGACTCAACTACATAACCTGTGCAGCAGCCACTATCACTGATTTGAGATAGATTTGATTTCTTAGAAAGTCTCCTAATTCTAGCTAACATTCATAATGACAGCTCTGACTTTTGTGAATAGAAAGTGTGTTGACTTGGCGAATTCACATTGGACCAATACTGACACCCACCTCAATAATGACAGGAATAGAAACATAATGTTTCTATTCCTGTACATATGTGTACATATTACCAATATAAGAAATATTCCAAGATGGATTGATGGGTGGATCGATGGGTTTGACTTCAAACTTTGAAATCAAGCTGGGTGAATACATTTTCATTTAATGTCATCCTGCAGTAGTGAGTGTCACAACTGGGTAGCCTGAGGCAGTACCTGGGCCTTTCAAAGGTTGCATAGGTAGTCTGACTTCTCCAGGATGGCTCATCAGTACGTCCCATTGCCAGAAGGTTTACTGTGTCTCCCAGCACAGTCTTAACATGAATGAGATTCAGATAGGCAGTTACTCTAGGGCAGCTGGACAGGACTGTAGAAGGTCTTTAACCCATCAGCCCTGGCATCTGCTCCTTTGTGCAAGGAGACACAGGTGAGCACTGTCAAAGCCTTACAAAAGGTCTTCCAGCAGGCCACTAGTCTGAATGTGTCTGACCAAACAATCAGAAACAGACTTCATGCGGATGACCTGAGGGCCCGACGTCCTCTAGTATGTGCATTGTGTCCACTGTGGCACCATGGAGCCCCATTAGCATTTTCCATAGAATACTAAAATTAGTAGGTCCACCAATGGGGCACTGTGCTTATGTAAGCAGGTTCACACATGAGAGACGTGAAAGTGTCTAGAGAAGCCAAACCATGGAACGGTTTGGTCCATGGTTTGGTGGTGGGTCAGTGATGGTCTGGGGAGGACTATCCATAGTGGGACACAAAGACCTTAACAGGCTAGGCAACAGCACACTAACTGCCATTAGGTATCAGGATGAACTCCTTGGATCCATTGTTAGAGCCCACACTGGCCCAGCAGATGCTGGGTTCCTCCTGGTGCATGATAATTCTCTATCTCATGTGGGGAGAGTATAGCGGCAGCAGGTGAAGGAATTGACACTACTGACTGGCCCCTACGCTTGGCTGAACTAAATCCAATAGATCACCTGTGGGACATTCTGTTTCAGTTTATGTGACATTGCTAGTTGGCACCTCAGAAGGTCTGGGAGCTCAGTGATTCCCTGGTCCAGATCTGGGAGGAGATTCCCCAGGACACCATTTATCTTCTCATTAGGAGCATTCCTTGACACTGTGAGGCATGCATACAAGTTTGTGAGGGCCATACAAACTACTGATCACTGTTTTGAGTTATGGCAATGAAATATTGGCAAAGTGGACTAGCCTGACATATCAGTTTTTCACTTTAATTGCCGGGGTATCTTTGAATTCAGCCCTCTGTAGGTTGTTAGTTTTCTGTTCCATCAAATGATTTGGCATCTGTTTGCTGTTTACACATTAACCAGGCCACATCAGTGTGGCTATTCAGCAGGATTTTTTTCTTATTGAGATCTGATGTAATTTCATGTGTTCCTTCAATTTTTTAAAGCAATTTACATGAACCCATGATCTTTTCAGATGCTGTTTTCATTCTTAATGTCTCCTTTTGTTGACTGTACATCTATCCTGCCTGTTTCTTTCATTCACTTTTTAAATCTTGAACATAGATAAAAGCTTTTTCCCAGTTTGGATTTCTGTTACGGCAAGTAACAATAGGTTGCTATCAGTGTAGATTGCACTTCCACATGACCTTTAAAGGGCAGTGGTTAAACAAAACAACAGTATTAATGCTATCAGTGTAGAAAGCTGCAATCTCCACAGTTTCTGTCTCCCTGTTTGCCATCCCTCTAACCTGTTGCCCCTCTATCTAGCATCACTGGCTAGACAACAACAGGAAAGTTATTGGGTGTCAGAGGTCATTCTAGCTGTGTTAATGGGGGTCAGACCAGGCATGCATGCTGACGTGACCAAGTAAACTTTCTCTTACACACAATATATTCACATAGAGACCTGTGTGTAAATGATCTTATAAACAGAGATGGAAATGTGAGCTTTCTGCAATAGGCTGTCCATTCTATAAAAACAATGGTTCAATAGAGAGAAATAAAAGAAAGACAGCAGATGAAAATAATACCAGGAAAGAATATGTGTGGAAAGGTGTCAGAGATGCTAAAGGGCCCTTAAAGAAGCAAACCAAGCCAAGAAGTGGACAACAATGAAAATAATCTAACAGGGAAGAAGCACAAACAAAAACAAGCATAACAAAATCCAAGAACAAAGGAAACAAAAGAAAAGGAGATTGTCACAGCCTTGCTTGGAGAAATTGTTTTTGTTCCCCCCTCACATCTTTTCACAGCCTTGTTTCACTTCGGTAAATAAACTATCCATCATCGTTAGCCATCTGGCATCTTAGCCTATCAGAAGCTTGGGAAAGCTGTTACCGGGTGGCATAAGATGTGGCGGCTTGCCGGATAGGGCCAATTGCCTCTGAAAGATTACTCTTTAAAACAAGGGTGTACATGTGTATTATGTTAGCTGAGCGTGCAGTGAGTGAGGCAGTATGATACTGATGCTCAAAAAGGAGAAAAACATCTGAAGCAATCACAATGAATTAAACCATTAAATCTCACATTCAAGCTTGGATTGATATTTCACTTCCCAAGTGAAAACTAGATGGTTGATGAGCATGTTTTGCTTTAGTGTTTGCATGTTTGCATCTTTATACTTCAGTCTCATGCCTGCATTCCCCTTTGTGATAAAAATACAGATACTCACTGATGCTGTCAGGTGTTCAGTGTTACATTATCTTTGAGCAGCTGCATAGATGCCTGCAATATATGTGTGACATATATATATTCCTGCCAGCAACTACAGTTATATGTCAATTATGCATATATGCTATACTGCATATATACATTTGTCAATAACTAGACAGATGCTAAAGAACCTTTATTTAATTTTACATTATATTTGAAACCCATGAAATTATTATCATATAATCAATAGAGCCATATAGAAAGCCTCTTTTCCTGATACTGTTGCATACTTTAGAGCCTACTTTGTATTCTGCATTGATTTTTTGGGGTGTGTAAACCTCTTCCCCAGCCAGATCCATCTTATTCTCTGTTTACATATCTCTGTGTGACTGAGTTAATTC
This sequence comes from Oreochromis aureus, assembly GCF_013358895.1. NCBI lineage: Eukaryota > Metazoa > Chordata > Actinopteri > Cichliformes > Cichlidae > Oreochromis > Oreochromis aureus. The sequence goes on along the minus strand of NC_052954.1, from coordinate 29,407,857 downwards.
TCCAAGCTACAGGCACTGTGAAGGGAAAGCAAGATTGATAACTTTTGTTTGTCAGCAAGAGAGACACATGGCTTCATCGATGCTGACACTCACTGTGCACAATATGTGTTACATTACAGAGACTGTATACTGACTTTGTCTTTGTCTAAATAACAAAGTACCCCGTTACTGAATTTAGGGTTTTTTAGAACATTTTTTTTTTTCAGTTTTATTTATCTTAAAAAAGTTCCCATACACATCATATTCAGATTCAGGTTATTTCAATCCACGGGACATAATGTAGCTTAAACAGAAGATCACATGCTATAAAACACACATTTGCTTCTTCCCCATGTTAGCAGTCACTGCAGCAGATCATCTCCACACTCGACATCCTTTGTCCAGACACTCTCCATCTTCTGCACATACCTAAACCATCTCAACCTTCTCTCCAGTATATACCTTACCTTCACCTCTCCTGGCTCTCTTTCACCTGCTCCTTGCTCTCACTACACATTACAATGTCATCCGCATGGATAAGAGCCAGTATCTGATGTAGTCGCACCCCCACCTTAAACCCATTCATGACTTCCTTGTGAAGTACCACAATTCCATAGCATCCTATCAAATCCTTTCTGTAGACCGACAAGGACACATTGTAAGTCCTTCTGACCTTCCCCATAATTCTCCATCAATGATCTCAAAGTGTTGATTGAGAATTATTAACACTCTTCCTTTGTCTTGGCAATAGTATGACAGTTTCCACCAGCACCCTTTTGATCAACAGCAGCAGAGGCACTCGATAACCCAGGCCCTGACCAGCCCTGTATGGAAATCACTTTCTCCATAATCTCCATTTTATGTGGTAAACATTGTATGACAGATGCCTTAGTTAATGCAGCGCCCCATATTTTTCCAGCACTTGTAGCATTCTCCCCACCCCCACTTATGTGGCTGTGTTAAATAAATACATTTGCTTGTAAATAATAAATCAGGACATTATTAACCATTTACATAAAAAATGCTCGTTTTCACCAGGAGCTCTGGTTAAAGTTAATGCAGTCTATTTTGGCTTAGGACATGCTGTCTTAGGAGATTATAAAGTTCAAGAGACTAAGAATAATATAAAGGAAAAAAAATTGCGCATGAAGTGCTGATAAGACAAAAAAACAAAAAACAGGTGGACCAGTGAAGGGAAGACAGCCAATCACAAAGGAGGGGAAAAAAAGACAAACGCTGTGAGTTAAACCAACAGAGACTCATTAACACAATAAAACTGGGAATTATTGAAATGGAGACATAGACAACATCAATGGACGGACAGGGAGGCACAGGCAAAATAAAAAATAAGATAAACATAATACATGAAACTAATGTTTAGGCAGGTAAAATAATCAAAATGTAGTCACACATTGACTCATGCACAGATACTGTCACAAAGATCCACTTTAATACTTCAGCCAGTGAAGGTGGTTGATATAGATATTGCAAATTTTACTCGGGTTGATTGTAACAAATAGAAGTTCACTAGTTCAGAGTCAGAGGGTCAGTAACTAGCATATACTGTAAAGAAGTAAAGAACTGCAAAGAAGCTTAAAAACCTGTTGCTAAGTCTGACCTGGTGAGGTTTGAGGAGTGGTTGAATTTGAAGACCTCCTGACTTGACCATCATATGAAAGTTAAAGCACAGTGTAGAGATGGTTATACTCAAATGCAGTGATGAAGACACATATGGAAGCAAACACTGTACGCTTCATGCTTAGCAATGGCTAGGCCCAGTCACGCAGACAGAAAGCTGTATAATGGTGCTATACCACCTTACCATCTTTGCTTTGTCCTGAGCAGATTGCGGTCATTTCCCATAGTTTGTATGGAAAGCTTTCTAATAAATTGTGAAATCATAAAGACTGTGATGCAAACTGAAACACACCTTCAAATAGAAGTTGTGTCTCTGGAAGCATGTAAGCTTCAGTGTAAAGGCACAACTTTTACTTTGATGGTCTCAGTTTCTGGTTTACATCACACCCTTAATGGTTTCACCGCTACCTGATGGTTATGAGCATTTGCATCTTCAATGCACACTATGACAACCTGCTAACGACCGAAGCGGTGACAAGGTTTTTGATGCAGCATCCTTTTGGGTCTGACTTCACCCACCTTGAGCCAGCAGCTTCTAACAACAAATGCCAAAAAGTTTGAGTTTTCTTAAGCAACAAGAGGTCGCTAGGATATCAGCAACCTGCTGCCTGTGTGACTGAAATAGCACTTCCCATTAGCTGATAGGTCAGCTGATACTTAAAAGGGTAACAGCTAATTATCAGGCAATGTGGGCTGGCGTTGAAATAGGTTGATCTGGATTAAGGCTGATTTGTGTTACAGTCTAAAATATATACCAGCCCTTATGCACTTCTCCTTATCCGCTCCTCTCACACTTACAGTGGGCCCTTCATTTCCTCAGCTTTATCACGTTGGGAAATGAAACATTTTGAATCATATTCAACAAGGTCCCTTCTGAGACAGTGAGTGGTAGAGTAAAGTCAATCTAAATTCATCGCCAGGGCTGCTGCATCCAGCTCAATGCAATGTGATACAACTGGGGGTTGTAAAAGCAAGCACTCATCATCTGGACACCACAACATCCTCATTGCAGCTTTTTCTCACCACACTTAACTCAAGCCAAAATGAGAAGGAAAGCTAAATGTCTGTAATTTCACCACGACTAGCCAAAATGAATTAAAATAACAGAATTTGAGAGATTAAGTAGTCTCATATCTGGATTCTAGAGGATTTGTTTGTTCTTGTGGGTTCATAAACAATATAAAAGGAAAATAAATTATATTCTTCTCTGGAATTGATCCAATTTCTGTAATCCGGCTTCCTTTCCGGTGCTGTTCTCACTTACAACACAGACAAAAGATTAAACCAAGATTAACTTGTTTGGAGAAGTTTTGTCCATGTTCCCACAACATGTATTAAAACCAAGTGAAAGCTTAGGGATTTGTGTTACAGCAGCTCTCATTAGCAAAAGAGTCGATTTGTTTTCTGTGCATGCACATATTTGTAAGGAGTTCTCCACCAAGCATGAAGTGAATAGTTTGTACTTCTCAAATGTTCGTCTGTCCTGGAAGAATGTATGATGCATGTAGTTTTTATAAATGATGCATGACCCTTGTAAATCTCAATATCTGAATCTATCTATCTATTATCCTTGCAAAGAGTGTTATGTAATCAAGTTTCAAAATCATTTTGTGCTAAAGTAGAAGACAGCTTGATTTAGTCTTTGCAGCATTACAGACTATATAAAAAACATGGACAGCTAACCACACAGCAAGCTATATTTGTCAAAATACATTAAATCATACTTCTAGTTATTATGAAAGGCAAAATTCTGTAGTGAAACCAAGGAAAGACTAATATTATCCTTATATTATACTGTAAATCTGCTTTTTTAAACTTAGTTCAACATGTAAGTCTGTGTGGACTGACTCGATTTTGGCATCAGCCTTGTGTAACCAATCAAAGAACAGTAGGTTTTGGTACATTCATGCCTTTCTTCAGGCCTACAAATGGCTACTTAGTCACTTAGTGCACATATCTGTCTTCTCTCAAAAAAATTGACTTTTCCACGCTGCTACTATGCATGCATCATCCACACACAGTCTAAACAGGCTAGCAAGTGGTATAACAAGCACAACTATTGATCAGTAGTGTCAAGTACCAGTAAAAATGTTTGTAAGATATTAACTTGTCTAAGTTTTATCATTTGTAGAAGGGGATCAATTATTTGGATCAAAATTATATAAGTGCTCAAAATTACCCCAAAGTAAGGGTAAAAATGACGAACTGCAGAAACTTTATGATAGAAGTCTATTCTTCAGATAAAGACACTTTAAATGACATTCTCAATACAAATTGCCATTGGGTGAGCTATTTCTTATGTCTCTCTCTTCTTCAAATACAGTTCTAAAACCTTTCACATTTTGGTCACAGCATGGGTCCTCTAAAGTGGCAATAATTTTGTTCTCAGCCTCTAAAAAATTCACGGACAAGAAAGGAAGCAGGAACAACAACAACAAAAAGACTGGCCTTACATTGTAAAAAGAGAGAGAGAGAGAGAGATGGTGGAGCATATCATCAAACAATCAGAACCTGGCTCATTTTATCAGGAAGGTATTGTCTAGAAATAATTGGAAGAAAACATCCATCAACTTTACAATAGTGTTAACTGTGTTAAAGGGTTTTTGCATAACTTTTGCTACATTTTCGTAGCATTTAAACCAGCATAAGTGATAGTTTTTAAGACTATAGGGAAAATAATCACCAGCAAAGTGACTATTTCCTTTTCCATTGTTTTTCTTCTCATTAACATGGCTCTGGCATCTGTATACAGTGAAATGCCATTTGTAGAGAATCAGACGTCTGAAAAGTAATTTTTGGCATGGCCCATTGCATTACAGGAAGAAAAATAAACCATTTACAATGACGCTGTGTTGATAAGATGACTGATACAAATGATTAACTGCTTGTTTCATTAGCTGGGTTAATATTCATAAGATTGTAAATTGGCATGGTGGCTTTTAGCATAGTTTACAGATTTAGTGACCATAGAAGACGAGACATTTGTGTGATATGAGTAGTTTGGGCTGTTCATATGTAAATACCACTGCACTCGTCACAGGTTTAAAATAACAGGTACGTTATACCAACAGCTCTAAGTTCTCCTGTAGAAAACTAGGAAACCAACATGCGTAATATTTAGCATGTGACAGCAGCAGCATCTTTGCCCCTAGCCCCTCCTACATAGTGTGGAAAGCTAATGAATTAACAGTAATAGCCTGCAATGTAATTATGTGCAAGATAATGTGCATGGATACAAATGTTTCTTTCCTTTACTGATCTCACTTTTCAAATGTTGTATTGTTTGGTCTGACAACTGGTAAAACATAATTTAATGATCCACAACTATGGTAAAGTATAAAGGAATAATTTAGGGGATGTGATCATCCTGTGAATCTTGTAATTCCTGAAATGCAAAAAGCCTTTAAAGTAGCGGTACTTCTTTGGTGGGAAAGTTTGTGTACTTTGTCTTCTTAGGATCTCATAAAGCATTTGCAACTGAACTATATGTTATCAAACATGTTGATGAAATCTGAAAACAAACAAATATGTGTTTGTTTAGGATTGTATTCCTGGTCGAGGCTGGAGTTAGTATGAACCAACAATTACACCAAAAGAGATGCAAAGTTTTTCTGTGGCATGATTAAATATAAAGTGTATGCAAAAATATGCTTGATGCAAATTCCTGCTCGGGGCATGAATAGAAGTCTGCACGTATTGAAAATGTTTCAACTTTGATGAAAAATTGACTTCACTTTGTATTGCAAAAGCCTATCAGAGAGATCCCAGAGAATATCACTTCTCCTCACTCTGCTGACAATCAGAAGTTGAGGACAAGCTTTTTTTCACAGTTTGAGAGCCAGTTAAAGGTGTATGATTCAGCTTCACTTTATACAGAAGTGGAATCACAAAAAGAAGAAATATTAAAGAAAAAACAGCAAAATCATAGTAAAATAATAATGAGTTGTTCTGAACATATGTTAGCCCTGTTTCTCAAGTTCAGCTAACATCTTCCAAAGCAGAACCATGTTAGTTAGCTGTTTTATCTCAATTCAGCAAAGAAGTTGCACCCACCCTTACATGTCAAATAGTAATCACGATTTCTTTTTTTTCCTGATCTATTTCTTTTTTTTCAAATTCAGAAGTAATTCAAAAACAAAACTCAAAGCAAAAAATCATGACAGAGAATGAATACCCATTATTTTATGTTTGAATATCCACAAAATCTTCTCACTGCACTTCCTTCTTTTACCCTTTTTATCACACTTTATGCTGAAGTTTCCACTCACCCACTTCACCAGAGTTGAATGTCTTACTGTGTAGATGATTGACACTGCAGTCAAGAAGATGACAACGCCCCTGTGAGCAATAAAGACACTGGGAGATGTCATGGTGGCTCATTGGGTTCTGTTTTCAGCGCTGCTGTGATTGAACAGGTTGAAATAGAGTGCTTTACATTTTTCAGTGCACCATTTCCCTTTGTCTTATCTAGTGGAGCAAACACCCCATGAAATATCTCTTCAAAGAAATAAATTATGTACTTGGAAACACAGCTATCAAGTTACATAAATGTCAGGGGACTCTTTAAGGATGTAACCTGAACCTCAGAAAGAAAAGTGTTTTGGAGTTTCCTGTTTTGATTCTCTACACTGCAGCAGATATCCAGGACTTAAAGAGATTACCAAGAGGAATTAGGTGGATATTTAACTGTCAAGTTTTCCCAAGGTGACATTTAAAGCTTTGTTTATTTACTAAGACGAACGCTTTGCTGATAATATTTGTCTCTTACTCTCTGTTCTCGTACCCCTCCCTGTCTTTTTTCTGTCTGCCCCTATAAGCATATAATGAGAACTGCTCACTAAATCATATTTTGTATCTTCAACCACCAAGTAACGCTTGTTCCTACCTCATTTCCTTCCATGTGCTCCTCTCTCTCTCTGATCTGAGAGTAATTCATACTCATCTACTAATTTCCCATCACTCTTTCATGCTTTACCCCCGTCTCCCTTCCTTTCCTCCCTCGTATTAAAGTGGTGTCTAGCTGAATCTAAAAGTAAAATTGGAGTTTTATTTGCTCTCCAGTCCCCCCTCTCTCCTTGTTCCCTGCTATTAAAATATTTTATCCAGATTTTGAGTTAATTTGCTTTTTCTTTCAACTCACTACTAGTGATTAAACTTCATCAGTGCCAGTCTATCACAGAAAATAACCAGCAGACTCTTATTTTAAACTGTGAACATTGTGTTGACCTATCCATAAACTCCAGCCTCCTCCTTAGAGACACTTATAACAATATCTCGCCGCAAGATTTCTTCTCATAAGTCACAAAATGGCCATAGGGCTTTGTCCCTTTGAGTTTTTGGAAAAGTGTTGAGATGACTGCTACTGTTATTTTTATTAAATTGATGACCTCCAGTTCAAACTGTTGTTCAGCTGTGCTGTGTTTTCTTTTTTAAGTCAACCCCTTCTAGTAATTTAATATTTATGTGTATTAATAAGATATTTGTTCTCCCACCAGAATCCCTGTTACTGACAAGATTCAGCAACAGGACTCAAACATAACTCAGAGACACAAATGACAAGTTCACAGAGTTCACTTATTAAATTTAAAGCAAACAGAAAAATGCAGGGAGGCGTAATGATACATTAAAATGACAGGAAGTCACCAATGACAAACAAGAGAAAGTGGAGCAAACAAAAGATGTGGTTCAAAAACAGGCAGGAAATTAAAGGCTTCGTATTAATACAAACCCGGAGGCAGCCAATCACAACTTGCTGGCTGTTAAAGTTACCTGAATCTTTTTGTTAGATAGTACATAACTAATATAACAAAGGTGTAATGGTGGACTAGATCTAAATGAACTCTGCTGCTGGCTGGGTAACATTTACGATACATCCAGCAGATAAGAGAAATGTACATCAAACTCCACTGCACAACACTTTAAGGGAACATGCTGTTCAACCTAGAAACCATACCAAAACATCACAGACCCTGTTGAGGCTGAACATCCCAGGTGTCTGGAGCTCAAATACAGCAACATGCCATGAAGGGCAATCATAATATCATACCTTTTGCTCATGTTTGCATCATCACAGTGCAGCCAGATCTCATGGAAATTTGCAAAATAGTGACAAAATTTTACTTTCTGTATATAAGGACACAAATTATACACATTTTAATGACAGCAAGCAGAATTTTGAAACTTGTATATCTTAATAAAGCAGTAGCTTCTGAAATACGAAGCCAGTTGGAAATTGCCACTATTTTTTTCTGTGCCTCTTTCAGACTGAACGTGCCCCAGGTGTTTGGTAAGACTTGCACCTACTGTAGGGCTGGCGTAATGATTTATTGCAGCTTCCTACACCGGTGTTTCTCTACTGGTCATTTGAGGCTGGCACCAGCATAGACTCAATCCCTGTATAGCCCCATGTTAAATTTCTAAACTTTGCAGAAGAAATACATATTTGCAGCCTGGTGCAAATATGCTTTCGGTCACTATAGATAATGTCTCCTGTTGTGTCTTGCGAAATTTCAGTATAAGTCATGTGTATTAAAGATTAGAGACCCATGTTATTAGCTGCTTTAAAGTCAGATGTGTGTGGTGTTAATGCATTTTTCATTCACACAGTTTTATTGCAACTGGGTGACAAAAATATGGCCTGATATGTGGATATTGAGGCCAATTATAATTACTAGTATTAACAGTTATAATAATAATAATAATAGATGAAAATGTAGTATTTTATTTTATTTATTTTATTGTTGATTTAATAGCAAGTATCTGTGTTTGTCCATGCGGTCTATGGATGTATGTTGCTAACCAAACTTGGTTGCATTAGCAGATCCTTAGTGCACCTTGCTCCAATTCAAATATGGTTCCAAAACACAAAACAATTATGGCAACAGGTCTCAAACAAATGTGTAAGTTCATGGTGGCTATGACCATCTTCTATATTCAGCTATATATCTGGGTATATCTCAGTGGACATTTATGCACTTGTTTCTTTCGAATGAAATATCTCTGACTTCAAAGACAGAAAATTCATTAGCTCTTATATGTTTGACTTGAACTAGATCCTTTTTTTTGGCATTCACATCTTGCTCTGTTTATTTATTCACATTGTTTCCCATCCATTTATAATAAATGTGCATACATATGAAATAATAAAAAAAAATCATTAGTCATCGAATTGTCATGTATTTCTATTGCTTCTCCCTCTTTATGCTTTCTTGCGGCGAACTTTCAAGTCTAATCTCAGTCTCATCAAACCTTTGGTTTCTCATCTCTCTGTTTTGCTGTATATTAAAATTCAAGCTGCAGCCAAAATCTGCAGCCCAAGAGTCTTATTATAACCATAATCATTACTTCTACTAATCCATCACCCCATCTCGCCTTCATCTCCTCCTCTTGCCCACCCTTTCCTCACTTTGCTTTTTCAAACTCCAATTAAAAAGCAAGTCATGATTTAGCCTCCAACAGCTGAAAAAAACATAGTCTTAATTCATCCTTCCATCCATTATTATCTCAACTAATGGGAAACAAACTCAGTGTTATCCCTCAGCATGATCTGTGGACATTAATTAAGTTTTCTGTCTTCTCTCTCCTCCTCCCCCTCTCTTAAATTAATATCAGGTTGTGATCTTGACAAGCTTAGTTTACTTCTATTCTTGTTCTTGCTCTTAAATTCGGGTTATAGCCTGTCCAATAAATGTGAAGCTGTTTACACTAAATCCCATCTCAGCAGACAATACATCTCAAAACTAGTGTGGGAGCAGCCCAGGTACAGGGACAACATGTAAGCTCAACACAGAAAGGTCCCAGGCTGCTCTAAGGTGACAGTTCAAGCCATTGCATTACAATTAGGTTTGGTAGATGAACTATAATTACTGTGTTTGGGTAAAGATATAATTTAAAAAATGACTTCACAACTTAAAATTTTAAATTTTGTACATCTAAATTAATTATTTTCCTCTGAAACAATGTTTCACCAAGTAATCCTTATTCTAATTTCACACATATGCTTTTTTTTTTCCAAAGCTTTAAACAGTGTCCCCACAGTCTCACAGTCTGCACTGTATAAACTCCATTTGTTGATAAATGCTGTAATTAAATTGGGAGCAAGTAACAAGTGGTCTGAGTTTGGATTAGGTGTAAAACTAGTCTCTAAAGAGTAGCTTAGTTGTGTTTGAAGATTGATTTAAGAAAATAACTTTTTTCCCCTTTTTCTTTTAACATGCAGCTCAATATCATTAATATCATCAATATCACTGAAGTCCACAAAGAAGCAAAAAAATACATTTTTATCTTTTCAGTGTATCTAATTAATAAATGAAGGACCCTCTGTATGTCTTTGTGTCTGCTCTCTGCCTTTCTCAACAACATTCATCCTATCACAGTGACACGAGGAATTAGCCTGTCCAGGTAGAAGTCCTCTGGATGAGGGGTGGGTGGTCTCATTTTAATGTTGGATGTAACATCACATCCTGGCTTCACTCCATTAGCTTCCTGGATGCATGTAACAGAAGTGATCACTTCTGAAGCACATCATGGTCTGGCCCCAAGCTACATCCTGTAGCAGAAATGTTGACCCCCATATGAGCCAGTTTGCAGCTTTATGTCCTCAGGCTGGACCCTCCAGCCAGCATATTACCCAGTGATGCTTCTCTCACATACAGTCCCAGCTAAATGATCTAATTTAACAAGTTCTTATGGGACTCCCTTCATATTTTGTTTTTATACTAATTCCTGTATGAACAAGGAAAAAACCCCTCCTGTCTATACATTATCTTTATTTACTCAAATTTGTCCAAATTATTCTTCAGTTTCTCTCATTGTAAATAATAAAATCTGCCCAGTTTCATATTTAGCTTGTGGGCTTGTTCTTGTTCTTCCCATTAACGTGGTGTAATATCTCCTGGACAGTCATTCTGTTTAGGGGAAACCGTGTTATCTTTCCACATCATTATGAGACATTAATACACTGATCCTATCTTCTCCCCCATTTCACGATTTTGTTTGATTAATTCGTGCCTGCAGTACACGCTGAATCTGGGGAGAAATTTAAAGCACTGTTTCTGTCTCTTTCTTCTTTCTACTCCTCTTTCTTCCTTCTCATCACCTACTTTTAAGTGAGACATTTTCAGTTGTCTTTACTTATCTGATCATTTGAACTGGAAATTTTTTGGTAGATGTATAAAGTCACTGAAGTAAAACAGAGATCCTTCGTTGGTATAACTGGTATCTTTGGCTGGCATTGGAGCCGTCTCTTTGCCATTCTGCATTTTATTCCATCATACCAACCTGTGTCAGTGTCTATAGCCCTTTGTACTGTTCAGAAATGGTCAACAGACTGTGTCGTCCTTTTGTTTTCTGATAAAACTGAAAGAGATCAAAAGAAACTGGTTTATACGTCATCTCAGCTTCTCAGTCAAGTGAAAATATTCAACTCAAGCTCACTTCTCACCTGTGGGAACTCTCTTTATCTGTCCACATTTACAGTACACCACCTCCACTATTACATTGACAAACTGTGAAATCAGCACCGCACTTTGGTGCTTTTTGCTTTGCCCTCCTAAATAATGAGTAGTTTGTAGGTGTTTGTGAGGTCAATGTCAAAATTTAAACACGCCTATGGAAACTCCTACAGCCATGATTCAGACCCATCGCAGGGCGATCATGGCTCAAAAGTTGGGAGTTCGCCTTGTAATCGGAAGATTGCCGGTTCGAGCCCCGGCTTGGACAGTCTCGGTCGTTGTGTCCTTGGGCAAGACACTTCACCCGTCACCTACTGGTGGTGGTCAGAGGGCCCGGTGGCGCCAGTGTTCGGCAGCCTCGCCTCTGTCAGTGCGCCCCAGGGTGGCTGTGGCTACATGTAGCTTGCCATCACCAGTGCGTGAATGGGTGGATGACTGGATGTGTAAAGCGCTTTGGGGTCCTTAGGGACTAGTAAAGCGCTATACAAATACAGGCCATTTACCATCTGAGAGACAGAGCCACAGATAGAGAGATTACTTCTGATTAACTGGCATTTTCCCTTGGACGGCACAAACACATATAACCCACAAATTAAAAGAAAAAAAAAGAGAGGCAATGTGCTCAATAACAATTTAAAATGTAATTGTTGGAGACTGCAGTTAAGCAAAGTCAAATTGACACGCCCTCTGTCTATAACCACAGGTATTTCCACAACAGGTTCCTGATTACTTCTCTTCTCAAAGCAGAGTGGGTGTGCACAGATTGCGCTTCATCACTCCCGTTTGAGTTGTTATACTTGAACACAAGAGTAGGAGAAATGACACCTTGTGTGCCACTTGTTTAGTAGCGGTAAAGGTTGCTAAACTTTGTAAAACTGAAAGCAGGCGACACAAGAAGCCCCGGTATTAATGTTAAAATCCATGCCAGCTGATAAAATATAAGACGGAAGTGATGTTTGTGGAGAAAAGGTGCACTCGAGGAAAGGAAACAAAGTAGAGTTGCAGAATTCATCCCGGTAGTGTACCAAGTGTGTTTTTTTTAAATTTATTTTGTATAGATGCAGTCGTGGCATCTATGATTTGATTGGCTAGATAGCATCATGTGAGAGGAGTTGCAATGCAGAAGACTGGTCTGTATTTCCAGTGTACACGGCAACCATAAAAATAAAGGAAAAAGCTGTACAGCTTAAAATAACCTCATTCAGTGTAAATGTGAGAAAATAGAAGCACTCAGTCAAACTCTAGTAATACGTCTGGGTCCTGATCCTGACCACATCCTGGCCATTGGTGACTTGGGCTTGTCATGGTCATATATACTGAGGATTGTTGTGTGGACCCAAACAGAGAAGAGGAAACACATGGGAACACAGCTGAGAGGAATTAGACATAGCGGTACAGGGGAAGTGAAACTGAACGAGAGACTTTCAAAATAAAACAGGAAACACGCTGAGACACAGAAGGAAACAGACAGGGATGGACATGACAAACTGGGTAGACAAGGAGGAAACACAAGGAGGAGAACATTGAAACAACTAAGGGAGACAAGACACACAGAGGATGACAAACACAGACATAACTGGGGAACATATAAATAAACTCAAAGTCATTAGAAGAACCCAAACTCAAACCTGAATCCTCTTAATAAAACAAAGAATCAAAATCCAAAAAGTAAATCAAAAAGCTGGACCAAAGACCCAGAACCATCACAAGGCTCTGCTGGACTGAGATCCAGTGAGTGGTGAGGCACAGGAGAACAGTGAGTTTTGTGACTTGGGTATTAACTAAGCATTTTCGTCTCAGACAACCATGGATGCGTGGTACAGTCCCAGGAATATCAATGTTAAAAGTCACGTATATCTCCTTTCTTTCAGATTCTGCTGCTTTGTTTGAACTTCACTATGAAGTTTGAAGTTCACTTTGAACTATGCTGTCTTGATGCACTGGGGTGCTACCATGTGATTGACCAATTATATACTTGCAAGCAATTAAAAAGGTGTGCCTAACAAAGCGACTGGTGAGCGTACATTTCAAGTTCATGTTAATCTTTCTTTTATATGAAAATTGTGAATGTGGAACCGTGTAACCCATTCAAAAGGAATGTACCAAATGATAAATGATTTTCATTGAAGCTCTTCACCTTCTTTAAGATGTATTTTGGTGCTTGTGTGCTTGAATCTTAAGTTATTTGTGTGTTTGGAGACTCTTTAACCTTGACAGTGGAAAAGCTATTTAAGTCCAGTGAGCCATACAGCCATTCAGTATTAGAGCTGCAATAGAGAAGATTTCTGTGTGAAAGGAGGCCATTCTTATGAAACTAAATGATGGCTGTGACACAGAGGAGTAGCCCACCTTCCTTTATTGTAGTCCTGCAGATTTTCCCTTTCTGCAAAATGAAATAACTTACTGTCCATTTCTGTTCACTGGTATGTGATTTTCTCTGAAATCATATTTGATCTCTTGCAATTTTTAAAATGAACACTATTTTTCTTCAGCGAAATCTCATCCGCCTAACTCTGTGATGCTACTGATGTCTTGATCCATTCAAAAAAGCCTAGGAACCATTTTTTTGTTAACACACTGGCTCTGGAAATGGAAATAAATGATTTTTTAGTGGCACAAATATCAGTTCAAGACAAAAACAAAAAGCATGCAAATTCCAGAACAAAGGCTAGGGTGGCATAAAGTGTTTTTCTAAAGCATGACCATATCATGTTGTTTCATATTTGTACCAGTGTGTCTAATTACAGTCTGAGCAATCAATAGAGCCTCCTTTTGAGGATTTGAGGTTTTAGTATCCCCTTGCCCCTTAAGGAATGTAATGGAGAGCTGCACTCAGCCAAGGAACATGTCTTCACTGAACCAAGTTATGAGATTTTGGCCAGAATCGATTAGAATGATGGAAAAGGTGGATAACAGTGCGTTCAGGTCGAAAAATAGCTGAAGTTAGCTTTTAAGAAAGAACTGGAAATCTGTCTCCTAAATGGTAGTGAGTGACCTCTATATACAGTGAAGGCTAGACTCGAAATATAGCTGAACATTTTTTTTTTTAATTGAATATCTTGAAGGCCCAAAGTGTTTTGTCTCTCCAGGGCTACATGAGTGTAATATTCCCATATGTCTCAGGGCTGAGCAACAAATTACTTTTTAAGATATATCAATATATTTTTAAACGAGATCAGACAATACTGTTTATATTGATTTTGTTTTTTGTTGCCTTACATGATCTGTTTAAAGTGTAAAGCTGTCCCTCATACCCAGCCTTCCTTTGGACCTTAACTTCACTATCAAAGTTCTTCTGCAGCATGTACCGTGGAAACAAGGAGAAGAAACACAGTGATATATAATAAAAATGTATCCATGAACCTATTATTACAATTGAAGAAAATGCTGAAGCATTCAGCCTATTAAATATCAAGACATATTTTTACATATAGCCATTTACTGTTTCTGCTGCATCATCACAGTAATTCAACCTCAAGCCTTTATTTTCATTGACTTTCAGATTAATACTCAGGTCACAGGGAGACACAGAGACTATAGCTGATTTCGTCTTAATCACAATTGCAATATGAGATAATTGTTAGATATTTGAAAGGGTAAATCCTTTTAATCAACTGCAGTCAGATGAGTACAATGAATCTGCCTTATATGTATATAGAATATAGAAATACCATATACTGACTACATGTTTTGTGTGTGTGTGTGTACATATATCTATATCTATTTACCTCTCTCTTCTCTCTCTCTCTCTCTCTCTCTATATATATACACATGTATACATATATATATACACACACATAACAACTTGTGATTCTACATGTATTTGCTACTTAATGGTGAGAACCAAAGGTGGTAATTATGAAGGTAAATTATTTGATATGCCCTTGTAACAAGTATATGAGGCAATAAGAGTGACAATCCAAAATGAATGAATCACTAAATTCGTTATTTCTGTAATGAATGAAACTGTTAGACAAAGGAAAGTCCAGCTGGAGAAGTTGGTTATCCTGAACTGCAGTTTGAGTCACAAACGTAGCTTTTTTCTTCTTCTGTAAGCTTTTACTTATTTAACATGTTTAATGTTAGCTGTTCTGTGTGTAAAAACATTGTATAAACTGTAAGAAATTGTGTTTCTTCCTAGTAAAGTGAATTCGTGTTAGTTAGCAAAAGTGGAGGCTGAAAGTGTCAAGTTTAAAACTGAAAGAAAAAAACATGACTTTATGAAGCCTTACTAAATTTGTCTTACTCATATAACAAAAGGCGAGTAATAGACCGTGAAGTTAACTATCAAGTCTGACAATTAAGCCATCTCTTTGCCAACTTGACCATAGCCAGATTGGCAAATCAAAGTCAGAAATAGAAAGAATTAAATAAATATGAATTTTTGTTTACTTTTTAGTACTGAAATGGCCTCCCATGCAAATAAGGTTTTCACTCCCACAGTCCAGAATTGTGTAAATATATCGTCATTTGTGCTTTGTCCTGTTTGCTGCTCCTCCCTGAACCCGATTCTCTAGGAATTCTATTTCCTGCCAAAATGGAATTCTTCTTTTCCACTTTTGACTGGTTTGGGTTCTCGTGTCAGACATCAAGCACTTTGAGATGGTTATTTCAAAGTAAGGTCAACAATAACAAGTGGAGAAAACTTAAAACATTTATTGAATCATGTTCTTTTGATATTGTGAGTTTTCTCAGATTTGTTTCACATTGTGTATTCGTGCATAATGACTGGTGAAAATACTGTAGTGAGAAATTACATGATTTCAACATCTGCATGGTACTCTGAAAGCTTAGACGTGTGACTCTAGAGAATCACAACTTTCAGTTGAGTCAGGAAAAAAGCTCAGTGGAAATAACCAAAGGGCAAAAACTTAAATTAAATTTATTGATTACCATTTTTGAATTACTTACAGTAATTTATATTAAACACCCCAAAACCCACACAGCCTGGCCAAGAGCAACAGACAGTGAGAGTAATGAAGGGTGAACGAGGGAAGAGCAGATGGAAAAACAGCAGTGGAAGTTGGATTCAGTGGACAGTAGGAACTAAGGTTAATGAAAAAGGAGAAGGTAGGGAAAAGCAATAAGAAGAAAGTAAGAGTTTTGTTGATTCTGTGAAGGATGGGAAGATGTGAATAAAAAGGAGAAATACAGGAATAAGAGAATGGCACCAGGGGAATGTAGGCTGCATATGGTTTATGGAAGACGGCAAAGGAGAAGAGAGGATACCATGAGATGGAGATAACGAGGTGAGAAAGAGAAGCCAAAAAGAAATGAGAAGAAAGAACGGGCTTTACACTGACAGATGGATGAAGAGAAGGCTGGGCAGAAATGAGCGAAGGTGAGATAATTCAGAAATGTAATGCAGTATTGAGCAGACGTCCGATCTGTCACTAGAACTCTGACTGAGCAGCTGCCTGTCTCCTTAACCTTCCTCCAACTGTAGTTTATCTCCCTTTTTACATCCCACCTCCCTACCTATTCCTCTATCACAAATAAACTAACACTCTTCCACTTTTCCCTCCTTACACTCTGAAAATGTATGAAACATATGTGTAAGCTATAGATGAACGATAATATCATGACAATGTGGTGGCCTGGCAGCTAGTATCCTGACTTTGCAGATAATGGGTAGTGACTTGCAGTTTTTTAGTCTGGTCACCGTTTACAAAAGCAGCCATGTTTAAAAAGCCAAAATCATTTTCAGTCTCAATAGCCAGTGACTGAATCTGCCAAATGCAATCTGTAACTCACAGATGCCATCTCTGCATGCAACCAAAGGGTGCTAATATATTTTTTAATAAGATGTGTACTAAATGTGGACTAGAAGCAGACGGTGGGAAGCTTCCATGACCAAAAATCTTGTCATTTTCCTCCAGATTCTCCATAATCATCTAGCATGAGCTAGGATGATTATGCAGAGCAAGACTTTGTGACATCTCAACTAGTGTTGGAAGTCAGTATCAATACATACAGACTATGTGGGAAAGGCCTGTAAACTGTAAACATTTCTGCTGGAAATTACTAAGCCTGTATGATGGTGCCGTGGTGAAAGCTTTTTCAATTAGAGGAAAAATAGACTTGATTAGTTAGAAGCAGAACTCTTCCTATGTTTTGTCAGTATACTCAGCCACGCTGACATCTTCCCTGTGGGCTGTGGTGTGTATAGGTTTCACACATCAATTGCATGGATATATTTTACATAACTTTGTTATCATATTAAAAAATCATCAAGAAATTAAATGTATTATTTGTTATAATGTCATTTCAATACTGAGATTTATTCCATTGCAGGTAAAAGACATGGATGAAATTGGCTGGATTCAGATCCACTGTGCTGCTGTTTGTTGTCGCTCTGCTTCTCTTTATGCTGAGCTCTTTGCCTCTAAACCTGCAAACAGAGTGCAGCGCTTCAATCTCATGGTTGAGAGGGTGGGAAATGTTTCATATGGTTTCAAGACACTTGCACCCACCCCTCCAACCCCACACCCATCCCCTCATTTATCTCTCATTTTCATTAATGTGCTCTTCCATCTCAACCTCCACCAATAGTACATCCATCAATAACCAAGCACGACTCTCTTGTTTCCTTTCACATCTCTAACCTTTTATTCGTCTTTCTTTTATTTCCTCCCAGTTCACTTTCTCTATTATTATTCTAGCATGACCCTCTCTGTCTCTATTGTGTACTTGCTGACACTCGTTTCATACTCATTTTTCACCAATTTAATCCTTCCTTTCGCAGACTACCCTTGGCTTTACTCTTTTCTCGCATGCTTGCTTCTGTTTTTTCCACTCCCTTAATGTCTGTTTATAGCACTCAACTCAAGGCCTGTTTCTTCCTCCATTTAAAAAAAAAAATCCCATATTTTATTTTTCTGCCTCCTCAAGGACTTTAACTACATTTCTCTCATTATTGTTTTTCTAGTTACCTCTTGTCTTTTCTGTCACTCCTCAAGGACTATCATACACCCAGATTAGAGGGATCCTATATCTGTGCGTGTTCTTTCTTCTATTCTAGATCTGTTTACGTAAAAGACTTTCAGCAACAGTTCCACCTGTCATTTCACCTCAAACAGTTGATTGAAGACAACTCATACTAATGCAATGTTTTGACGTATGACAGCTGACTGCATAAACTAAGTGAATGTAACCACCTTGATGTGATTTCTAAACTATTATTTTTAAAACTCATGTTTGGCATTTTGGCTATTGCTGATTTTTTTTTGGTTCCATCTCAGCATATTGGTTATTTTGTTGGAAAAATAGTCCTTTCTTTGAAGCCTAATATCTACTTAATGATTTGATTACCAA
Organism: Oreochromis aureus; assembly: GCF_013358895.1. Classification (NCBI taxonomy): domain Eukaryota; kingdom Metazoa; phylum Chordata; class Actinopteri; order Cichliformes; family Cichlidae; genus Oreochromis; species Oreochromis aureus. The sequence goes on along the minus strand of NC_052954.1, from coordinate 29,389,474 downwards.
TGGCACACTGGTCAGAAAGAGTGGATTTAGATAATGACATAATTAGAGCTGATGCCAGTAAGTCAGAGCTACAGAACTGTAGTTGAAGATCTCATATTTGAATAAGATTTTTCAAGTCTATCAAGATTATCAACATGACACAAGCTGTGCTCTTCTTTAACTGAGAAAACCTGTAATGTGAAACAGATCAAGGCTTCCCCTTTAAGGAACCCGTTTGTGACATAGGCCACTGTGTGTGGGAAGCTTTCAACCAGAGTGCTTCTGTGTAAGAAGCAGCTGCTGCCACTCTGGGCTTCATGTCAGCAGTAGTGATTGTAAGAAACCTTACTCTGTCAAGATATGTTTAAGTTTAAAAATTCTGTGCTTTATGAAGAAAGGAATAATATGTTCACAGTTTTATGATGGTTTCCTTTATCTTCTTCTGCTTATCACACTATTGATTGTTACCTGCTAACAGGGCTGGCTAGAACCTTGTTGTCTGTCTTAAAAGTCTTAATTTGTATCTTTCAAGTAGAAGAAGCGGAAAAGCATCAAATAAAATACACCGAGGTCCAACAGAAGGTAAAGCTGAACAGGAAGGTTTATCCTCATTTAATTCCCCTTGTGATGTTGATCTGAAACCCCAGCTGGGAAAGACATGCAGCATGATGGTGTAAACTGTGAGCAGCAGTCTTCCTGTACTTAGGACCTTCAGCAAAGATTGGAGGTCATAGAAGAACTGAGTAGCTGCATGGGAGATTCAACAAGATTGAGGAGGCTGAAAAATAAATAAAAAATAAAGATCCCATGCTTCCCACTGAGCTCAGCTTGAGGAGCATACAGCAAAAAACAGCACCATTTCTGCACTGAAGAAAAAAAATACTGCAGGGGATGGTGATAGCACCATGAATGTTAGTCTAAATATAGCTTTATGTCTCGTTCTCTATAGACTTAAAAGTGTAAATTTTAAGCAAAATTGCATTTTAGTTTTTATTTTCAGTAACGACTGGGCCGTTATTCGTGAGTCTAAAGTGGCTTAAGATCTTAAAGCGAGGTAGGTTTACTTTATTGTGCAGCACTGTTTGAAACACTGAAGCAATTATGTCAACGGGAGAAGAAAGGCAAACAGGAGACTGTGAGAGAGAAAGAGAGGGAAGTGGAGACTGAGAGAAACAAATGACATAATGCATTCTGCAGCCTGTAAGCCAGATTTATGTCCTCACCACATAAAATAGAAGTGAACAAACACACACACACAAGTCAGACACATGGCTGTAAACAGAAAGATTCCCACAGAAACATAACACAGCTTTTAATGCACTAATACACACAGAACCAAGCACAATGTCAAGGTTACCTAAACGAATACAAGCACAGGACACATGAGGAAGTTCAGTCTCAATACAAATTAAACAGAAGTTTAAGCGACAGAGCAGAGTACATGGGAGTTTACAAGGAATACTGACAAAGAGGTATGCAACTGCAACTCTTTGTAAGCAGGTATTTACAGGTTCAGTGAGGTGGTAAGTACGCAGCTAATATGTGGAGCAGCTAGGTAAGCTAAATGATACTTAAGCAGATATAGTCACAGTCTCTGACTGTGGCTCTCAGCAGTTTGAGGTCAGTTTAAGAGGGTGTGGGTTTGGTTCCTCAAGAAGGGATTAATAAAATCCTCACTACCTTGAAGTTATATTTTCAGCAAGTGTAGTGAAAGTGGGCAACAGGTAACAAGGTCTCGGGCACGGTTTCCAGGTGGTGCGTAAGCAGAAAAAACAGGTGAGTGAGTATTACATTGAATTTACTCAATCAAACAGTAACTGAGCAACGCTACCACATGACCAGGTTAACAATCCGCTAAAATCCAAGCTTAAATACTGTGTTTTATAATATGAATATGGATGAATGACATGTGTGTCTCCCAGGGGTTCCTAGAGACCATGCCCATCACTGGAAGACACACGTTAAGGTCATTCGCTCACCCACTCACACAGACAGAGAGGCAGAAGGAGCAGCAAGAAGGAGAGATGTGGAGAAAAGGCAGGTGGACCTGGAGGACAGGGGCGACCATGACACACACACACACACACACACACACACACACACACACACACACACACACACAAGCTGTACCAGCTGAACATGGCAGGTGTTCCAAAGTGAAACAAGTGACTGCCCTTTCTCTGACCTCAGGAGGAGTAAAGACACAAAAACACAGAAAAAGAGATTCTAGGAGGTTACATGTTGTTGGTTATTTTATTCTTTCAGACAGGCAGAGACAATAAAAGCTGTTTAATTTGAATCTGAATGCCCTGCTGACTTGAGGTCAAAATCGTGCTCTTCTTTGTGTTATTTGCACAGAAGTTCCCAGCCATGACTGGAAAAGCACTTTGAAAAAAACCCTCTATAAATTAATTTTTTATTGTCTTGTTAAGGGGCTTGCATGCAAAAGTGTCCCTGTGTGAGAACGGCTACCCTGTAAAAACAGTTTAAAGGGGAATGATGACAGCTGCTGCTGTGCACAGATCTGTTGTGTAAAAGTTTTGACTTTCAACTGTTGGGGACACAGGACTTTCAGGTGATGTAATGCACCTTCTGGCAGCCATACAGGAGGTCGAGCTCTTCGGGCACCTGAGATAAACATTATATTTCTTAGCTTAATAGCCAAGAGTCAGCTCAAGACTTCAATGTATCATATAGAAAGAAGTATAAAAAATTAAAGGTCTACTTTTACTATGTGTCACTAAAAAGCTTAAAAATAATATTGATGTTAACCTCCTAAGACCCGAACTCTTCCATGGCATGCATTTTTAATTTTCCTTTGATATTTGGGCATGTTGGAACCTGATGAATGTAAAAACAAAGAATTTACAGATTTTTTTTTTTTTACCTTATATTTTTTTTCTGAGAGAAATGAGATCCACATATGAGGACATTCGTTTTAAATTTCGATAGAACAGTGGCAGTATAATGTCCTCGTAATTGGATATCAGGCCCTTGTGGAGCAAAATGTATTATTTTGGTCTAGACATCCGAAAATGTGATGTCCACATATGTGGACGCCAGGTCCTAGGAGGTTAAATGTTTTGCAACCATTCTTCCTGATTTTTTATAGATTTGTTCATTTGTGCAGCTTAAACATGACTTTTTTTTAGGATGTCAGCTTCATCATGATAATTAGAAAGGCAGCTGTGTGCATGTATATGTTTCTGTCTGATTAAGTATGCAGGGATCTTAAAATTTGACTTGACTACAGAGGATTGTCAGTTTACCGTTTTAATTTAAACCATGACTTATCGTTGGTGCAGACAACACTGCACACATTTTACAAACAGATGGTACAGGCTGTGCTTGGTGTAATGAGTCCAGTCAAAAAAAAATCCAGATATGTGCTCTGCATGAAAAGAAGTAGCGGTGTTTCTTAAACAAATCATTGTGTTTGCAGGCCACATATATTTGGAGTCATCTCCTGTTTCTTCTAAGATGTTTTTATTTCCTAAAAGTCAAGTCAAGTACTTGTAACCTTTTAAAAAGTCTGCTTCATTAGCTAGTAATTTATTTCATAGGTAAAGATTAGCTTATTAAAGCTTCAGAACTACATCACATAGATGCAAACTGCAAATGAACTAACATGCTTAAGAGTTCTCATTAATATGTATTGTTTTAGGTTTTGCTTATTTAACACAGTTAATGATACATAGTAACATTTTTCTGTTGATATTATCAAGTGCGGCTTCATATTAATATTACACATCTCCTGCATGTATTAAGTAGATGTTCAACCACATTTACTTCCTGCATAGGAGGGCAGTGGGGGTTGTGAATAATTTTGTTGTGTATGCATATGTGTGTGCTTTCTGTAGAATTGCTTCATTTCAGTCTCCAAATATGTGTATAATTCTGCCACAGCTGCAGCATTTACCAACAGTCTATTAAACAACCAGATGGCTGCTGTTTGTCCCTTTGTACAAACACACTCACTGTATCACACACTCACACAGGATTTATGTAACATGTTCAATTTTGTACACTAGGTGTCTCTGGACTCTTTGACGTCTGTGTTTGGAGTTCACTGCAGGTCAGCAGATTATCCCGAGATTCAAGAGAGAAACAATGAAAAATTCACAGCGTTCTCAGTTTCATTTCTTTTAGAGGTCCTAGCTCCCTTCTCACTTTTCTACTCTCTTTGTTAGACTACCTATTGAAATTCTGCCAGCCTCAGTTTCGCTAATAACACACACACAAACAGTCTGCAAAAACACCCGACAGAGGTGAGATTAAAAATCAAGTCTCGGTTTACGTTGAGATTTTGTGAAAATTGCACTGGAGTCTTAAACTTGCACAGCCACATAACCACAGATGGGCATACACTGACTTTTATTTATGTTTGTATTTCCAAAATTTCCAGCAGAAAAAGATTTTGTGAGATACAAAGTGTGTCTGACAGAATATTTTGCCCCGTTTCACCTACTGTGCAACATCTAATTCAGAGATTCAGTACTTACTTTTTAAATCTGATGATTGACATTTTCTTTAGCACACAAAACATACCCTCAAAGCCATTTTTAGGACACATCTCATTGTCAGGCCCCACCTCAGCTCCTCCTCCTAGTCTCCTACGTTCTACCTTCTCTGTGTTTCTGTCCTCTCATTTCTGGATTAATTTCAGATGTGCAAGGGGTCAGGCTCTCCTGTCATCCAATCATCTGCAAGCGCTTCAGTTTGTTACAGTTTTCAACTCCATCACTCCATCTTTCACATTATATCAGCAACTCTGTTTGGATTTTTATTACTCACTTTAACAGCCTGTCTCACCGTACTTCTCCTCCATTATGTTCCAACTCCTGCCTCTAAGCCACTCCTGTAACAATTGTGTTCTCTCTATAAAGCTCCTTGCCAAAGAACTCATTGCATACACAATCCATTGGATCAAGTCTTCTGGCCCACACTGCTTCTGCTTCACTCCTTGGCTCTTTACTCTATTCTGCTCAGACTCCCTGTGGTCCTGATCAGTAAACTCTTGCCCACCAGATTTGGTCTCGCTCTTTTCATTCAGACACCATCTAAAAACCAAACCAGACAGCCAAGGGTCTGTCTCCTGCTGATACCTAACCCTTAGGCTATTTCCTCCTCTCCTAGTAAGCTTTCCCCTTTAGTTTTTTTTTTTTTTATATACTAGTAACTAAGCTGTATTCGATAAACCTTTGTTGAAAATAGGCAATTTTGTCCCGTGTATGTGTTCAAGTCCACTCAGGTTCAGATGTACTTAAACTCAATCCATCTCATAGGAGCAATAATATTAGAGATACTATTTAGTGTGTGGAATTATTCCTCTGGACTATCGACACTAGGCTTTCTTCAAACCTTGAACTTTGACACCTGCTACTTGTTTTTCACAACTTCTGATACATTAGATGATATATGCACAAGAAGGACTTAAATCAGACCATCAGGTATTTGGCTTTGGGTGTATGAACAATCTCCCCATTTATTGCAGCACAATTTGTCTTTTGCATTGAAATTTAAAAGGCTTTAACCCCAATTTTAAGCTAGTTTAATCAGGGAATGTCATTGCTTGTGGTATATTACTAGTTTGTTAGCTAACATGTGGCATTAATGACACTCATCTTCGAATCAGGGAACAGAAACAGCCTCTGAATCATGCCTAACCCTGTCCAAGGGTGAGTACTTACAAAAAAGGTCACATGGGTCGGCACAGTCAAACTTCCAAACCAGCAGTCTTTGTCCATTTTGCACAGGGTTGTGTTTGGAGGCCCAGGAAACTTGGCTTACCCTCTCTGGCCAGAGGAACCTTCTATCCTTTCATGTCTAAAAACTGAGACCCTCTTATCGAGCTCCCAGACTGTTATATCATCATTATTCAACATGTTCGGTAAACAGAACACCCTTGTAGCATTATGCATTTGGCACCTGAACTGAGTAAAAGCTGAAATGCATTTTCACCCCAAAGCAGCTTAAAATTCCACTTTTTTTCAAATGGAGCTGTTTTGGTGTGGATGAATATTTTCAATAGCTACTGCATTTGCCACCTTCACAAAGGCACACAAAAAATGTACAAAATCATTATTACAACAAAAGGCTTATATGGCAATGCTTCTTTCTTTATTTCAAAATAAATATATATCAAAAATAAACATGAGTGCTGACTGCTACAGCTATCTAAATACCTGAAGTATAATTAAAGTGTACAGAGGTTGGTGTCTTACCAAACACAACTGTTGCTAAGTTAACAACAATTAATGCAATGTCAGTCTACTGAGCAAGATCAATAGGTGTTCAATGCTTTGTTGGGATTTTGCAGAAACACTAAGCAATAAAAATAAGATGAGTGGCTCAAATCATGATGTTAGTGTGCTTCAATGCAATGCAAACAATTAGGCCTAAATAGTCTCAACCTATTGGACTGATATAGATAAAGAGCTATTCGAGCAGTGTTAAGACAGCAATATAAATACTTAGCTGTCTACGTCATTAGTTGTGAAGATGAGTGTTACTAATCTAGATTTATAGTATAGTATTAAGATAAGCATAATCGCTAATGTGTGATTTAAAAAAAAAGAAAAACAATTGAAGAAAAATGGACCTGAAGCACGGAGGAAACACTTACCAACAACAGCATATGCTTCCATATTGATTGCATCAAGTTGATGTTATTTCCAACATTAAAGCATTTAAAAGTGATATGAATTCAATATCTGCGATCTGGTTCATGGACATAGTTAACGTGGCACCACCTATTGTGGCCACTGCAATGGTAGCTTTTTTAGAGTGAGAGTAGGATTTCACAGAGGAACAAAAAAAACCCTTACATGCTCATGTGGAAGGGATTTCCCAATCTTAAGGTATGCCTATCCTAAAGCATCTCCTGCTTTATTGTGTAATTTAGTCTAACTGACTGCGCTTTACACATAATGAACACTGTGTATTCATTAAATGAATATAATGTGTGATTGTGGTAATAAACGTAAACGGGTTAAACTTAAACTTAATATGTGTTTGAGGTCATACGGTACATCGAGTGAGCTGAAGAAAACTCTACAGTCTGACTGACCCTCCCTGCTGGCCATTAGAAAGAACGTAGATTCAAGGCACTTCTGCACTGGCTTCACTTTTCAGACCTGGAGGCTATGTTCATCTTTTATAGACTATGAGTGGATTTTGCCATCTTGCAGTATCCCAGTCAGCAGCGCACTAAAACAGGATGTGGCTGTAAATACAGTGGAGCTGTTTTTTGGGGTTTGCTTCTGTAAAAGCAAACTTAAACACATAGACTGAGTGGGTTATCTTGGCGTTTTGGGATGTGCGTGTGTGTGTTTGTGTGTGTGTGTTAGGATGTGCGTGTCCTCCACAGCTCTGACTCATAGATGTTATACGTACCCTGAAGCTATGGAGAAAATGAGACAGATGGACAGCACCGGTACTGACAACACATCAGCTCCTACATACTGTTGAATTGGCCCACGACCAGTTAGACAAAACAACCACAAAGCAGGCTGTTGTATTCCTGTCAGCACAAACCTGCTGCTTTCTTTGGCCGGAAATCCTCTGCACGTGTCAGACTCAGGATTCTGAGTGTCCCATCTGTTCTTAGCAACCAGAGAGCAAATATAAAACATCGAAATCCGTGAGAGTGAGGAAAGTAACTGATTACTTTAACCGATCAAATTTGAGAATCGAGAGTTACTGATGTCATGATAATAAACATAATTAAACATTTAATATCTGAAGGTAAAGGGCAGGTTGTACTAGCAAGGCTTAATACGTATATACATGAATGAACTGAAATGACTGAGAGGTTTCAGTTCTGTGTGCAATATCAATTTTAATGTAGTGCTGTCATAAAGATTGCAATTATGTCAGACCATTTCCCTGGTCAGTACTGCAGCAATATAAACACCAACAGTTATATTGCTTGCCCTGCTCAGGAGGTCTTTTCACTTTACCTTATTTTTCAGAATAAGGGCGGCTCCAGTTAGAAATATTATTAATGGCACGTTATTTATTTTGCAGTTTACTGCATCGTCGTGTTTGCTATCAAAATAAACTGCTTGGCAGTCACTGTCTGAAAATTAAGAGCTGTCAGTGATAATATTTTTCTTATTTAAATTAGCAGTTATTACCAGGCTTAGACAGGACTTCCTGATACAACCAGTCCATGGAAACTTAAGGTGACAGCAAGCAAAGTACTTCTTAAATTCATTTTTCACTTTGTTACATGTTATATTACAACACAATATTGTGGTTTCAGACTCATTTTTCCTCATTAAGAGCTTTGTTTTATCATATTGTATTCAGTTTTATTAAAGCTATTTGTTATGTTGTATTTTCACTATTTCTAAACTGCTATAAAAATAACTTTTCCATCTTTGGAATGATAAAGAAAAAAGAAACAACTGTTTGAATCCAAGCTTTTCAAACAGCCAGAAACTTGAGAAAATAAAGAACGGCTTTCTATAATAGATATACTTTACCCGCCTTTATTTCCTCTGTAACCTGTATATTACAGAGTTCCACTCTCCCACTCTCCCAGTGTGAGCTTGCTAAAAGTGTTTCTCATTGTGGTCAAAATGTAAGCCACGTGACTGTATGATATTGCATGAGTTTGACTCTGACTGTTATTCATTCAAAACATGTTTTTATAGGTTATTTTTGAGCTTATGAAGCAAAAGTTCTAAAGTTTGTTGTATAATAGACTCTCTCAATGTCAGACATCCAACAGCCAGCTGCTGGGGTAATCATGATAGACTAACACAAGCATGAGTTTATGGGGGGAAAAAACATAAAATGCACGTCTGCTTTTGTAAACCCAGTTAAAAATTCATTTTAAAGGGGACTCATAGGTGATCAAAGCTAAACTAACTGCTGAAATAATAATAATAAAACTTTCTTTATACAGTTTCAGATTAATTAGCAGTGTTTGGAGCTCATCTAAGCAAGGCTAATGGAAACTATTCATTCTTTCTTGCTCCCCCACTACATTTCTTTTACACTTCCTCAACCCCCATGCCTACCTTACTCCACTTTCCTCTCCCTGATCCCCTTTCATTTCTCCATTCTTTCAGTTACATTCACCATCTTTCCCCATCCATTTCCTCTTAGCCTCTCTTTCCTTCTCCTCACTCTCTCCTCTCTTCCACTCCGTTTGCTTCTCTCTCTCTCATTAGAAATATATTGGGGTGACTTGGACCATGAAATTAAAATATTAGTGAATGACATCACTGAATATTTGCAATTCTCTGGAAAGAAAGAATTTAAAAAATGAAGTGCTGTTATAGGAAAAGGTCAAGTAGAGGGCACATTTTAAACAATTATTAAAAAAAACTATTATTAGAAGAGGACTTATTATAAGTTAAGTATTTGCAATTATATAAAAAAACATTAATAATTACACAACATACTATTTTTTAAAATAAATGACTTGTATCAAGGGGCAGCATGGTGGCACAGTGGTTAGCAGTGTTGCCTCAAAGCAAGAAGTGCGGTCGCTCTGTGCATCTGAAGCCTTTCTGCATGGAGCGAGCCCTGTGTGTGTGTGTGTGGGTTCTCTCCTGTGGCGTGTCCAACCAGACTGGCCACCCCAGGTGCCACCCCGAAGCCAAAACAATAAAATCCAATGAAATATCAAATGTACGATTATGTTTTCACAGTGAAGCTCAGATATCCGAGTGTAAGTGAATGCAGCATCGGCTTCTGCGCTATGAGCATCATGTTAGAAAAGGTAGGAGAGCCAAGCACGAAAGACAGCACCACAGAAAACAGTTTTTCGGTGAAAGATTAACAGTTTAACATAGCTGGACTGGCCATCGAGCATGGCGGAGCTTCCACGGCGGCTAGCAGGTGGATGAGGGAAGGGTAGGAGGAGAGACCGCCAGGCAGCCGCCAGTCCGATTGTCAGGTGAACTGAACTTCATTCTCTCCCCCTCCCTCTCCTGTTGCTACTTCAATCATGAAACTGATCAATGATCAGCTGATCGGCTTTTCTCTTGTTTGTTTATCGCCCACTTTGCGCCAGAAAGAGGAAACCAGCGGGTGTTGCGCTAAACAACAGCAGCACCTTTAAGCTTGATCAGCTGTTGTTAGAATTTATTTAATATTAATTTCTAGTATCAGCTGATGTTTGCTGGAGCCACAGCTGTAAAGCTGCTGGTCATGATGTCGGTTTGGATATGTGGTGAGAGGGAAACATGAAGATGAAACCAGGAGATGTCCTTACTGAATCATCAGAGCTGAACAGGTGATGGAGAAACAGGTTTACCTTTTAGGTGACATGAATGAGTTGAAGGGAAGTTATGAACTGTTTCTGAGAGACAAATAACACCAGGATCCTTTTCTACGTAGCTGACAGCTGGTAACTGTGCAGGGGCGGGTCTAGCAAAGTTATGCCAGGGGGGCAGGTAGGGCATTAACAGGAAAGGGGGCACAAAGAAATACTTTTCTTACTTATTCTCATTTAAAATATCTAGCTTTTATTAAATAATTATCTGAATCTTGCGAACAAAGTTTTTATCTGACGTAAAATTGATAGAAATCATACATATACCAACAAGACAGTGTACATCACTGTCACAACAGCGTTTGTTTTCATTCAAAGGCTTTATGGCTTTAATACCTGGTGGGCCGGTCTGTAGTCAAAATGCCCAATTTTTTGTCCCAGTCCAGCCCTGCAGGTTAATACTGGCAGTGTCACCATGCCAGCTGTATTTCATCATCAGCCAGTGTTGTTCTTTATACATCAGTATTACCAAAGTTTACCATAAGGCAGAATAGAAAGTATTTACTTGCTTTCAGGTTTCATTCAAATGTTAGTCTTTTCATTTGTTTCCCCACTTTTTCCCTGTTTCAAAATCAAACACCAGTTTGTAAGAAGATTATCTTCTTTTTTTAATAGGCAGATAAAGTTTTGCATTGGCTAATTTGGCAATTGTATGTTAAAAATGTTTGTATTTTAATATTCAAAAATGTTTTTGCCCAAAACATATGTGCACTATATGTCAGTAAAAATATTATGCAAATATTGCTGTCCTTGAATGCTGAGTAAACACTGACAAAGCACTGATTGTATCTCTTGTACTTTATCAGCGCAGTATCTAAAAACTTTGTAGTGGTTAAAACCTCATTCTAATAAGAGTCAAAAGCAAATTCAGTTATTAGGTTTACAGGGATATTGAATGATGGTTAACAGTTGGTAGATTTTTTTTTTTTTTTTAACATTATCTGCCAATTACATCTGCCACCCTTCTCCAAATCTGTGCCCCTACCTGGCCCCCCCAACAAAAATTTTCTAGACACGCCACTGGTTCTCTCCTGGTACTCTGGCTTCCTAAAATCCCCAAATCACCAACTGGTAATTCTAAATTGCCCATACGTGTGAATGTGAGTGTGAATGCTTGTCTGTCTCTCTATTAGCTCTGCATCAGATCGGTGACCTGTCCAGGGAGTACCCTGCCTCTTGTCCTATGGTAGCTGAGTTAGGCTCCAGCCCCCCTACAACCCCGATAAGGATAAATGTAGTTAGTCAAATTGAGTCAGTATGAGTCCCACAGTGAGAAAAAGTTTTTAAAAAAAATAAATGTACAATAAAAAAGACATGGAAAAGACATGGAAAAAAAGACATGGCTCCTGTCTTCTGTTTGAGGGACAAAATAATTTAGATTTTTTTACTTTATTTTAATAATAAATAGAAACAAATCTTAAATACCTTTAGTACACTTTGCTCTTTCATTTTAAGGGAAAAAAGCCCCCTAATCAGTGGTTCACATTAGGTTTAGTCAATGTTGCATAGTGAGCAATGGCAAAAACTCATAAACTCATAAAGTGAGATATCACAAAATCTTTAAATTAAAAAAAGCATTTAAAATATTTTAAGGATTTATTATATCTTAGAATATTTACAACTATTTAAGGTGACTAAGTTCCAAAGGCCTTTGGGATTTTTTATAGGTATAACTGACCAAATTAAACAAAGAATTTCCTCTTTTTGTTTGTAATCCATGAATTTCCTGACTAGACTATCACCAAACCACATAATAAAGTAAGAAAGGGCACTGAATAAAAGCCAGCCAGCAAAAGAAAAGAAATAATGAGGAAAAACTGAAGAAATCAGAAGAAAAAATACCCACATTGAGATGGTGTGTCGGGCGTTCAAGTGGAATCAGGAGCTGTCTTTCCTGCAGACTCCCTTGGGGGAAATTTAGGATGAACTGGGCAACACATGGAAACAGTTTTTCTCTCTCTTTCTTTGATTCTCGGCTTCCCTTCCTCTGTGGTCAGCAGATATGAAAGTGACTGACAAGATACACTCACTCCTGTCTCTCTTTATGTTTGCCTCTTTGTCTGAGTTCCTCACTGTCTGTGTCTACTCTCTCTGTCAACTAAGTGTATATAGCACACGCTCACTTAGAACTGAATCTGCGCTGTCTGCTTACCAGCAAGGATTAAAAGTCTGAGGCTCTGTTTGCCTCTCCTAGAGGCTACTCTACTGACTGCACCCAGAGCCGACATGCCTTGCATGAAACAAATAGAATACCAATGAGTGTTAACTGGCTTGGCTAGGAAAAAATGATGGTTGTACTGTTAAAACCACGTGGACTAATTTTTTGGATATAACATTTCATAATATGTATGAATATGTATGCCTGTATTTACACCTTTCTTTTTTAATCGTTAAGCATTTTTAATCTCTTTTGTCTTTTGTCCTGTTTTTCTCCCCTCACCCACAACCAGTCACAGCAGGCTGCCCATTCCTGAGCATGGTTCTGACAGAGATTTCTTCCTGTTAAAAGGGAGTTTTTCCTTCCATCTGTTAACAAGTGTTTGTTCATAAGGGTCCATCTGATTGTTGGGTTTTCTCTGTATTACTGTAGGGTCTTTACCTTACAAACTAAAGCACCCTCAAGCAACCGCTGTTGTCATTTGGTGCTATTATAATAAAATGGAATTGAATTGAAATTGAACTGAATAATCTTTGAGAGTTCCATGTTAGCAAAAACTCTGATTCATAAATTGTGATTTCACAAATTCACTTGCATTGTCAATATTAAGCACTTGCACAGTATTTCAATTAAAGTTAATAAATTAATTAATAATACCATGTACACCACTGGAACCCATTTAATGAGAACTGTATGATTGCTATTAATGAATTGTGGTTATTCTTCATGGTCCAGGATGCATGTATCCTGGTATAGATGGTATTCTTTTTACCTAAGCTACTGCTGCAGGTGTGCTTTGGCTAGCAAACAGCAAGCGTAAAATTTGTGACACACTCCAAGAATAGATATGCCTAAATATAACCAGTAGGTAATTTCATCATTGAAATTCATGGTCAAGTTACTGTATTATTCCCCACACACTTCAATATACAGCTTCATGTTATTCATAGAGGATGAAGTAGCCATTAAACAAATACATCAATATTTTGGTTGAACAGTGATGCCATTATCCCTTCATTAACTATGATGGAGTCTTGTTCACGATTGGCGGTACAAGGGTAGAAGATTGACAGACAGATTGGTGGAGCTTCTGCAACTGATGGATGAAATAAAATCAAGATGTGTTGTGTTAATTACTAAAATGTGGCGGTGCTAGTGCAGATGTTTGTCAATCACTGATCAGAGCTTAGAGACAAATAACTTTACTAGTTTTACTAGTTTGCAAACCAACTGTATCACAGGTTTTACTGTAAAATATTGACAAGAAAAAATAAATATACTTCTCTTCTGGAAAGAAAGCTATACTAAGTGTATTTCAACATCTCCATTAGGTATTAATGTTACTGTGACAATTTTATTCTTTGTTTATTGTATCAAAATGACTTACTCATGCTTCAATCCAACAGCAAACAGGAAAAATTAAATTCTTTGAAATGCTAAAAATTATGGTATAATGATAAATGTGTGGAAACAAGCAAACAAAGAAAAACAAAACAAAACAAAACAAAACAAAAAAGACGTGAAAAGAAATCTCAATAACTGATTTTTTCTTTCTGAGCTCCTCAGACTTTCCCAATTTTAGCTTTCTTGATGTCATACAACCTTTCCTGCCCTCAGTGCCATCACTATCTCTTTTTCTTTCCTTCCTCTTTGCCTCTCTCACCCTCCTCTCATTTCTTGTCCCTTTAACCCCGATGAACACCACATGTTGTCACATCCATATATGGGCAACACTATCTGGCTGCCATCCATGTAGCCAATTAGAAATGCCAGATGAGTTGGAGTCTGTCCTTTGAGGACCGAGGTCACCCCCGCAGCTATCATCGAAGAAGACCTCATCGGAATGCACGCCCAGCCAATCATCTCCTCTCACCTTCATTAGGGATTCAGTTAATGTCAGACCAGCATCTGATTGCTCTCTAATTCGCCCTGTCATACTCTCGCTCTATCTTTTTAAGCACTCGTGCTCTCGATCGCAAGATTTTGTCCCTGATGCACTCTCACACTTGTATGCACAAACCCCTTTTCTCTGCTCTTTTCATTTAGTTTGTCTCTTTGTCCCTTTGATAAATGAACTCCCTAGATGCAAAACTGACCTGCATCTGCCCTCTTTAGCCATCCTTTACTCATCTGTCCTCTTTACCTCCTCTCTACATTTAATCAACGGTTTACTCAAATGTAAACTGTTTGACAAATCCCTGTCGTATTCCTATGTAAACCTGTAAATATTAAACACAATACAAACACTTATCTTAAAGAGGGTATAAGAGGATAGTTAGTATTCTGCACTATTTCTGGGTCAGCAAACAAGTGTAAGTTAAGCACTGTGTGTGTTTGTGACTTTTGTGATTTCCTTGCATTGTATCCCACTGAGGCACCATAATAAGAGATTTTATCTACACATCAGAGCCTTGCACAAGTAAGTCAGCCTGGAGGCATTGTCCACCTGTTAGAAGTATCTCTGTGTCTCATTTTGTAACCTGAACACTATGTACAAATTATTATTGTATTAGAGGTAGGCATGTCATCAGATGGAAGTGAAAGTGTTGTTATTCCAAGAAAAGCCGGGCTTTCCCAGGTCAAATCATGACTAGACTGAAGATTTCCAAAGCGGCAGTGCATGGGACTCTAAAATGCTTTGTGGAAAGTGGATCAAAGCACAATCAGGCAGACCAAAAGTCACCACACCATCAGAATATCAATAACGCTTGGTTCACTGACAAGTACAAAATTAACTTCATGATACAGAATTTGCTAGTTGAACAGAATGGACACAAAAACTCAGCAGCACAACTCAATGCCATACAAAAAGCTATACTGCTGAAATAATACAATTCTACACATCGAGTTAAACTAAAAGCAAAGAGAGGGGACTTTTGAGAAGAAAAAGAAAAACTAACAGGAGAAATTTCAGGGGCTGACAAAGAGCACTCGAAAGCAAAGGCACTAAGAACTAAGACAACTTGAAAACTGAGTAGTGGGATGCAGGGGCTTTTCAAATATCTCTGTTTGGTGCCTCCTCATTTCTCTTCCCATTGTCACTCTTCCCATGACTTGTAAATAAATTTCACTATTCCAAGTTTAAGGACATTGAAGGACTCCTAAAATGCATCTGGAGGCGAGAGGAGAGAGAAAGGGTGTCAGCGGAGCTACTAAAATTGAAGATGTAAAACTGTATACTTTTACTTGTGAAAGTTTTTTTACTCATGTATAAATGAGGTACAGCACACATTGTTATTTTATACTATGAATTAGCAAACATTCTACCCTTCATTGTTTGTGTGGGATTTAAAAAAAATGTTCCGCATTGTGAATTTAATTAAACTCTATCTATCTATCTATCTATCTATCGAATCTTCAACTCTGTAATGCTGAGATCATGTGCAGCAGTAATAGGAAATAAAACTATGCACAGCTTTTCCACATGTCAGATTAAAAAGACATTGCTTTACAATTACCAAAGCACAGATGCTGTCTTTGGTTTAATGCGTGTTGTCTTTCTTCTTTGCTCTTTTTAACCTTCTGCACTTGTATCTCTGCCAGCAATGAGTAAGACGAAAGGAGATGAATCGAGAACACACAAACAAAGGAACAAAAAGAGAGCTGGGGGTGTATCAATACCAATGCTGGTATTAGTATCAAATTGATACTAATGCGAGAAGACTGATACTTTGTTTCTGTCCTGTAAGTTCAGTATGTAGACCACTGAATTGTGTTAAATATTTTTTTTCTGAGAAATGAAAAAAATATACCTCAAATATGCGCTATGAAAACTGTTGGAAACTTTCAGTTTTGATTGTCATGTCTAATTTATTTATATCTTATAGTACATTTAAACAGATGTTCACCCAAAGTGAACTTTAGAGACAGGCACATTTACATTCCAGGTGTCCAAAAAACTGTTTCAAAGTACATGAAAGCAGATGTGTTTTTTTTATGTTAACTAATTATTGTGGAAAGTAAAAATCACAGTGATTTAGTTGGTTATTAAAATGTTTTCAGAAATTGCAAATTGTTGAGGATTCAACTCATAAGAATAAGAATAAGATAAGATAACCTTTATTAGTCCCACATGTGGGAAATTTGTTTTGTCACAGCAGGAAGTGGACAGTGCAAAAGTTATGAAGCAAAAATTAGAATAAAATAAAATAAGAATAAATACAGTACACAACTGTACAGAATAGAATAAAATAAAATACTATATACAGTAGAATAAAATAGAATAAAATATATAATAAGATAAGAATAGAATACAAATGCTATATACAATTGAGTAAAAATACAACGATGCCAGAAAAGATTATTGCACATTAGTGGATGTGTGTGTTTGATCAGTTGTGGAGTCTTACAGCAGTGGGGAGGAAAGACCTGCGAAATCTCTCCGTCCCACACCGTGGGTGCCGCAGTCTCCCACTGAAGGAGCTGCTCAGTGCTGTCACAGTCTCATGCATGGGGTGGGAGATGTTGTCCAACAGGGATGACAGCTTAGCCACCATAAACCATGACTACTGCTCTCTCCTACATACAGTAAGCTCCCTTTAAAGGTTAAAAGTATCTACTGTAAATTTGCATTATTGCACAACACTACTGGGAAGAGAAGTGGGTCGTTCAATAGTATTGACAGGAAAAGGCAGGTGGGATGGCAATGGTTGAAATGGAATTAGATGGATTAGTGCAAAAATATCCAGATTGGTTTTTGATTCAACACTGGTTGATTTAAAAAACAAACATGTGAATACAGGAGAATACAGATTTCAAATAAAGGTCCTGTTAAAGGAAGACTGCCTTGTGGTCTTAGAAGATGACTGGGAGCCAAACTCTTGGGCTTTTGGACAAAAACAAACAACAACAACAAATAGTTCTCAGATTACAGCTGATGAAATAAAGTTTTAGATTATTATACCTGATGAATGCAAACAAATGAGAGTGACTCATACTCTACAATGTATTTTTGAAAGCTGTTTGTGGAGCCACATCGTGATCAGAATATTAAAGCCCGGGGTTGTTACCTACCTACTCAACAAGAGTTGGAAACCTGCACTGGCTAGCTCCTCCCCAATTAAAGAAAAGTAGCTCTTTATTTTTCAGACATGATGTATTCTGCAGTTTATATCTTTGTAGCAAAGGATTCATATTGCAGATCGATAATGACGACCAAACAAACTTTAGTACTTTGTGGTTGCATCTGCAGCTGAGTGTATACTCATCTAATGCTCACTATTTTGAGTACACAATACACTGTCTGCACTGATAGCAACACCAAGGCTAGCTAACCAGCACTGGAAGAGTTTTATCCATCACTGAGGTTATGTGTGTTGTGACCTTATCTGATGTTTCAGTGCATTTAAGTGTCATCTTCAGTACAGTAAAAATATATATGCAATCAGAATCTGAAATTTTTGCTAATTATTAAAGCTAGCATGACAATCTCTGCCAAATGCTACAATACCCATTTTGGGAAGGTGCATAGCTCACTATGTTTTGTAGTTTGCAGCTACTCTGATTTAACAACAACAACAACAAACTTTATTTATAGAGCACATTTAAAAACCAGCGGTATACCAAAGTGCTTAACATAAGAGACAGAGAAGTAACACGAGTATTATAAGGCCTTAGCAAAGTATCAAATATACTCACAGGTCAATGGCACTAATACACAGGGGTAATATAAAATGCATATCAAAAATTAAAAACATAATAAAAGCACAAGCCATAAAAATATGTATAGAAAAAAGAGAGTAAGTCTAAAAGTCAGGTGCGAGCATTAACAAGCAGGAAAGGCAAGATTAAACAAATAGGTTTTTAACCGTGATTTAAAAGATTGGATGGAATCAGACGCCGGGATCGCAATCGGAAGGTTATTCCACAACTCTGGTGCAGCCAGGGCAAACGCCCGGTCACCTCTAGACTTCAGCTGAGATCCAGGCTGCACCAAGAGTAACTGAGTAGATGATCTTAATGCTCTGGCAGGAACATACGATTTAAGGAGTTCCTTAAGGTAGCTCGGTGCTGTGTTGTTGGTCATTTTAAACGTAAGCAGCAGTATTTTAAATTGGATACGGTATTTTATGGGTAGCCAATGCAGATCCGCTAGGACAGGAGTGATACGGGCAAACTTCCTAGTTCTGGTCAGAATGCGTGCTGCAGCATTTTGGACTGTCTGCAGTCTATGAAGGAGGGCAGAATGAAGACCAAAATAAAGTAAGTTGCAGTAATCCAGCCTCGAGGTCACAGAGGCGTGGATGAGCTTTTCCAGGTCCTTATGGGGAACATACTGCTTAGCCTTAGAGATGAGACGGAGTTGGTAGAAACTAGATCTAACTACAGCAGACACTTGTTTATCGAGTTTGAACGAGCTGTCAAGCAAAACGCCCAGATTGCTAACAGTGTCAGAAAGGGAGCTGGTAAGGGAACCAAAGGCATCACGAAGTTGGCCATGAGGAACGTTGCTGCCAAATACCACAATTTCAGTTTTCTTATCATTTAGGATAAGAGTGTTTGCTAGGAGCCATTCTTTGACCTCGCGCATACACTCTTGGAAACAGTGCAAGGACAAAGCAAGATCATCATTTAGTTCAAAGTAGATCTGTATATCGTCAGCATAGCAGTGGAAAGAGGTGTGGTATTTCTCAAAGATTGCACTTAGAGGGAGCATATACAGTGAGAAAAGAGTAGGGCCTAACACAGATCCTTGAGGCACGCCACAGCAGACAGGTGCAGCGGAGGAAGAGCAAGTGCCCAGGTTGACCGAGAAGAACCTATTGGAGAGGTATGATTTAAACCAATCAAGGGCAACACCTTTAATGCCTACAGTATGCTCAAGCCTCACTGATAAGATGTTGTGATCTACCATATCGAAGGCCGAGGATAAATCCAATAAAACTAGGACCGCAGAGAGTCCATTATCAGCAATTAGAAGAAGACCGTTAAGGACTCTAAGCAACGCTGTTTCGGTGCTATGATGTGGTTTAAAGGCAGACTGGAATTTATCATTAATGTTGTTCTCATCCAGGTACGCCTGGAGTTGTAGAAGAACTATCTTCTCAAGGATTTTGGACAGTAACGGGAGCTTAGAGATCGGCCTGTAATTCACAAAGTCATTATAATCAAGATTCCTTTTTTTAAGGACAGGCTGAACTATAGCATGTTTAAAAGCTGACGGGACGCAGCCAGAGAGTAAGGAAGAATTCAATAGCGATAAAATACTGGGTCCAATTACATCGAAGCAGTCCTTAACTATGCGAGATGGGAGAGTATCATGTATAGGATTAGTGTTGTTCAGTTGTTCAACTAAACGCTTGAGAGTAAGAAGTGACACGGGTTCAAACTGATGGAAAGTAGACGGAACAGTCAGGGGTAAAAACAGGGCTTGCCATTAAAGGAAGTGAAGACTTAAGAGATGAAACTTTATCTAAAAAGTGATTTAAAAATTGTTCGCAAAGAACCGGAGAGCACGCCAGCGGCATAACAGGGCAGGGATTGACCACAGAATTAAAAATTTTAAATAGTGTTCGGGGGTTGTGACCATTGGCTAGGATAATTTTTGATAGAAAAGCTGCTTTGGCCATTTTGGCAGCAGTTTGGAATTTCGAGCGGCTGGTACGTAGGATTTCATAGGATACCTGGAGTTTATCTTTTCTCCACCTCCTCTCATCACGCCGACACACACGTCGTAAGGCGCGTGTAGAGTTGTTTAACCAACATTGAGAATAAGTTCTAGGGCGCTTCATTTTAATAGGTGCAACAGTGTCAAGGATAGAGGAGCATATGGTTAACAAGGTGTTGGCAAAGTCCTCAACCATATGAGAGGTAAAACAATCAAACGTAGTGGATGCAGAATTCAAAAAAGAAGCAGAAAAATTTGCCACAGTTTCAGCATTAACTGTACGCATAGGGCGAAGGAGGGCCTCAAGGTGCAATTCAGTATTACCTAAGTCAACATCAAAGATGACCGGGGAGTGGTCAGAGAACCCAGCATTGTTAATATCCTTGATGCAAATGTCCAAGCCATATGAAAAGACCAGGTCAAGGGTATGGCCTTTAACATGGGTTGGTTCATTAACCCACTGAGTGAGGTTAAAAGAGTCAGTTAATGCAAGAAAGTCTTTAGCCAATGGGTCGTTCATACAGCAGACATGTATATTAAAATCGCCAGTAATAAGAACACAGCCATATTTAAAAAGAACAGATCCTAAAAAGTCAGCGAATTCAGAGATGAAAGTCTTGTTGTATTTAGGCGGACGATAGACCACAACACACAGAGTAGTCAAAGAGCCAGTCATCTCCAGTAACTGTGCTTCAAAGCTAGGGTAGGTAGGGGAGGGTAGCAGCCGAACTTTATGTTTGTTTTTAAAAACCGAAGCTAAGCCACCACCTCTGCCAGTGAGCCTCAGCGAGGCTCACTGGCAAACTACTCCAACAAAACCCCACTGAAAATTCAAAGAATTATTTGAATGAAGAAAGAAAGCCAAACATGCCTGAAAGCACAAGAACTTCTGTGGAACATGGATCATGCTGGGACAACATGGATAATAGCACATTCCACAAACTGGTGGAGTCCGTGCCAGTTTGAGTGCATGCTGCCTGCTTTTTATGTAAAAACTTAATGTCCTTTCTAATATTTCAATAGATTTTTCAGCCCTTCACTTTCTCTGAAATTGTCATGCTGATTTTATCATTTGCAAAGACAGTTTTGATATTTAATCTGAGAGATGTGGGTGGGGTTGGAGGCACTTGACTCATCTGTCATATGGTGAGGTTATTAGGCACAGTCATACCCACACTAAAAACACACACTCACACACGCGCGCCTCAAGGTTTTTCATCTTTGCTCTTTCTAGGAAAACATCACTACTAATCATGTTTAGAGACTCATTATACCCTTTATGTCCTCAGCTTATGAGTATTCCCCTCTTTTTACACATTCTGTTTGGTTTCATCCTCACCTTCTTTTCATTTCCTGTCGCTGTGCAATTCCATGTGAATATGTCAGCGTCTTAAAGTACATACAAGAGTTGATATTCTTTAAGTTTGTGTGCACTGTATACTTATGTAGAACACTAACTCAAGTCCTCTTCTTAGCTTCACAGCAACATTGTGGATTACTAGTCATTAAGCCAACTATTTCTGTGCTATATACTTTTAATCGCTCTTTCAAATGGAACTCAAACATAATAATCCAATGACAACCTTTCATTTTCTAAGAGTAAACATTTCCGACATGGAGAAAATAAATGGTTGATATTCACACTGGCACCCATTTGTGTTATTCACAGTGCATTATTAATGGGTGTTTCAGTTGCAGGGTCTTGAAATATTTTCAGTGTGTAGGCAGAAAGATTAGTAGCAAAAGGGCACTATTCAAGATGCAACACATAGCTGCTGGCCAAAACCCTAACACAGAGTAATAATGCAATAATTTTTGTCAAGACATGAACATGCGAGTCGTCATGAAAAAGGAGCAAAAAAGCAGCAAAAGTAGTTATTGCATCCAACTGCTTCATGACTTGTGGTAGTGTGGGATACCTCTAGAATAAATTACAATAATAGATATACACAACAGAACACATGCATAAATCATAACAATGTTTTTAGGTCTATCATCATGGTTCTGAAATACACACTGCATGGAGGAGATACATGAAGTTTTGAGGTAGCATGTGAGGAGATGCCATCTAAAGTGTATTACAACACATTGTATTAACATAATCATCAATAATCTTGGTTATGCTATACTTGTACAATCACTGCAACCAGACTTAAAAAGGAATACACACTTTTTAGTTTAGTTTGCAATAAAATCAGTAATCATTTGCAGAAGAGACAAATAATTACCAAAGAAGTCTAACAAAAAATGGCATTCAATCACTCAGCGTATGAATTCACTGACAGAACGCTCAATGAACAATAATATGATTCAGAAGAAAAGGCTAGATTTTTAATCTATTCAGTGAAGTTCATTCAGTCAACACAATCACCAACTTAGTCCTCTCAGGAATAGCAATGACTGACAAACACCAACAACCTTTGTCCAAATGGTTCAGGTGGTTTTATATCGTTACAAGAGAACTTCTCTCTGAAAAATACAGAATATAGTCAGCTAATTTTTGAAAAAAGTGTCCCAGCTTTGCAAAATGTTGTATTTTTAAGTTGATGAGCACCTAAAATGCAAAAAATGGAAACACACACTTGAGTAAATGAAGAGCAGTCCATTTATTTGGGTAGATCCAAAGTCTAACACAGTAATCGCACTCGGGTGCAGGCCAAAAAGACTACACGAAACCTTTAGAAAAAAGTGGTCTCAGTATGGTTCCAAAGAAATTCCAGAGTTTATGGTGTGAATGTGATCCGACCCTGAACTGAACCAACTACCAGGTGTATGTTACAAGTTAGAGCTAAAAAAAAACATCACATAGCCGGGTATACTTTACTGTCAATGTGGAATGGAAGGTGCTATAGACTTGCACGGGCAAGTCTATAGCACTGTCAATGTGGAATGGAAGGTGCTATAGACTTGCACGGGCAAGTCTATAGCACCTACGGGCTAGCAACTAGCTAAAATAGCTAGCTGAAATGATTGTGCCTTCTTCTTTTGTTGCTTCTGCCACACTCATTGGCCAGACACAACTGGCCTTTGAGTGGACTGAAAATTCTTAGTTGGTTTGTAGTGACGCATTTTGGTTCGCTTGGAGTTCACTTAGATTTTTCTCTGTGTGAAAAGAAACCAAGTTTACAAGTTTACAAACTCATCAATTGATTCGGACCAGAGGAAATGAACTATTGGTGTGAAAACACCCTAGGGAAATCAAGAACGCAAGAATACCCAAACACAATGAGCACAAAGCTGAAAACCCAGAGATTGTGGTTTTAAATTGTTCACCTAATTATCCTGACATGAAAATGGTGATTGTGGAGGACTGCAAAAAATAGAATAATAATTTAGAATAACTAAAACAGTAGTCCCAGACTAAACTATACAGCAGATTGATACAAGAATTACATACTTTCTGTGAATTATTATTGGTGCTGGATTTTGCCTTTGATGTCACAGAAAAGATGCTGAAACCTGTCATTGTAATTTCATCACCTCTTACTGACAATGCCATCAAATATACCTTTATATCACAAAGCAGTTGTATAAATTAGTCTTCCTCTGTAGAGAACAATTAAAAGTCTTGTGTAGATGCCATTAAAGACTGCCAATATTTTT
Source organism: Oreochromis aureus (assembly GCF_013358895.1). Lineage (NCBI taxonomy): Eukaryota > Metazoa > Chordata > Actinopteri > Cichliformes > Cichlidae > Oreochromis > Oreochromis aureus. The sequence continues at coordinate 29,365,837 of NC_052954.1, read as the reverse complement.
AGTCAAGGTCTCATTTGTTTATAGTAATTACACAAGCATGCTGAAGTTAATGTGATCATGATTAATTATTGTTAGGGCATCGTACGAACAAACTTTCACTCTGGCTTGTATCCCAGCTCCACCATTTTTCTAAGGCTTGTTTTCCTCTATGCTATTCCTGTAATAGGAACTTCCCACTTGTGAAGTGGGTTCAGTCACTCTTAATTTACATTACATATGCCTTATGTCTCAGGGAGATATATTTTTTGGCGTTCTTCGTATTTTGCACAGTATCTTCTGCTTCAGCCCCGCTGTTGGCCCACTGGATGCTTTCTGTCAGCTCAAATTAGCTACTGAGAAGAGTTGACATCTAAAGTAGACATTATTCTTCCTCCCCCTTAGCCAGTTTATTAGTCCTCAGTGCCTTGTTTTGTCTCCTTGTTTTTCACCATGTCTCTTCCTTTCACTGTTCATCTTCCCCACAGATAGCTCTTTCAGTAATAGGATCCAGTGTAGGTAGCCTCCTGCTGGGTAAGTGATTTACTACACAACCTGTAAGAAAGAGAAGGTGGCTAACACTCTACTCCACACCCCTGATCTGCCTTCTGGTTGCTTTCAGGCATTTGTGACATGTTTATTATAGTCCTTGTGCGTTTGTTCTTTCTTGCTTTTTAAGTGCCCGCTTGCTGATGGTTTTTTTTTCTAATTTCTCTTATTTTTCTCACTCACCTCATTTATCGCCCACTCCTCCATCTCTCTTTTTCTTGATACATCAGTGTCATCCTGCAGTGTGCATTTCATCAGTCATCAGTACTGCAGGCTTACAGTACAGTATATTAGAAGTGCAAGAAAGGAGAAGAAGGTGCGGCTGAGCTTTGCAACGAATAAGAGAAAAGAGAGCGACTGAAAAAAAAGCAGACAAATGAAACAAAAGGGAAAGAAACACCAGGGCGCTAATAGGGAAAACACATCATTTAAGATATTACTGTGAAAACACTGCAGGAGGCAGAGTTGTATTTCATTGTTTTTTAACTGAATATTTTGATTGAGTTCTGCTTGGGATTCTTGGTGTGTATTGTGAGCAATAAAGCCATCCAAATATACTGAGAGCACAAAACAAAATTTCTTTAAGCAAATTTGAAACCAAATAAATATAAATACAAATCATAAATTCTTATATACTCTTTAATTTCTCAGTGTTTATCCCCAAACTGCTACTAGTTCTCTGTGATGACAGAATTGTGTATAAATAACACATTTACTATTTTTCAGACATGTTTTTCCTGTGTCATCGCTACACATTTTCTTGTTATGTTACTTGTTATGCCGTATACATGCGCAATGATTATGATGGCACTATTTTTTGAAGTACATCCTAACTAGCATTCTCTTTTTTTGCACAGATCTGCAATATAATGGTTGGTTTTTGGTCAATGAGATATTGTCATTATATTGTCAGTGAGAGGGGAGATCCAAGAAAACTCGTCACCTGCTGTTCCACCATCTTCTGTTGGCAAAAGGCAGTCAGTCCAAAGACAGATGCCCTTTAATGCCAGTTGATAGGCATTTCTTAAACTGATCATATTTTTTACAACCGTGATGAATCAAATGTCCTGAAAATAGAAGAAAAAAGTGGTAGTTATTGGTTTTTACCTACAGCTAATTATTACCTGGATTTGTGTTTCCTCTCCATAACTGTTAGAAATATAATCAGACAGCTATTGTAACCATTACACAGTCGACAACTCAAACAAAGGAAATGTGACATCTTTATGCTCATTGCTTCTTTCCCTGCCCCCAAGTGGCCAACAAAGGGGACGTTGCAGCTTTAAAACAACACAAATGCAGCATACCTTTGTGCTGCGATTCACCAACATTTGTTAGGCTTTAATTCTGAAGCAGTTTTAACCTCCTATAGTGTCATTCACTGACATCACGGGCATCAAAGTCTTAAAGCTTATACTTCCAGTCCAGAACCTGAGCCTAATTCACAGTTCTTGTGCAGATATGTACAATTAGTTTAGCAATCAGTAGCTTTCTTTTGCAGTGTGTGTGTGCTAATATGTTTGCATGTCTGTCTCAGTATGATAAACAGATAATAGAGGTGACATTATAAACACACAAACAAAGACTCACCTTAACAAGGAGAGGATGCTCACTGATCAGTATTTAGTCTTTCTGCAATTTACATCCATCATGTCAATTTTCTTATTATGCAAATTGAAGCAGAGTTGTTTTTTCACTGGAAGCTCAGCAGTATTTTTTTTTTTTTTTTTTTACTTGCAGAGCGCATAACTTTGATTATGATTATTAAATGAGGTATTTGACCATGATGATATATGATCATCTACACGATTTGAAAGTCGCCCAAAGCTTTTTTGAGGTGCACATTGTGAAGTAGGGTTGAGCTGAAAAAGCAAATGAGTAGAATATTTTTGTCAGTTAGAGAAGTTCTGTCTAGATTTGGTAAAACACATTTTTCTTTTGAAAAAAGTTAAATGTGAATTAAAAACAAACAAACATAAAATAACAGTGCATTGTAGATGTGTTTGTGTGTACTTGAATAGTAGTTCTGAACAATCCAGATCCCATTAGTCAGCAAATATTTGTGTGTCTGCGTGTGTCTCTAGTGTATCCATGACAAAACATGTGTGCAATGTGTATTTCACAGAGGCGTTACTTCATAATGTGTGTACACACTGTTGTGAATGGAGATGCTATTAGCCAGGAAACAGCTCCCACAAGACCCTTTTTAATCAACTGGCCCAATCATTGTTGTGGAAATAATTATAAAAGAGAGAATGGGGGAGAGAGGGAGAGAGAAAAGCCAACAACAAAATAAAGAGCAAAGACGAGCGATGGAAGGAGTGAAAAAATGGATAATTATACAGCTTTTCTTAACAGATGCTGCCTATGGAGACAATATGATGTGTGGATGGAGGGAGCTCACACAACACATGCGCACACACGCAGATTGTATTTGTTTGTGTGAATATATCTGTTCGGGGATGAAGCGCGCGCTCTGGATTGTCTGTGCTTGAAAGTCATTGTGGGAACCATTTAAATGTGTTCCAGCAAAAACTGCAGCCAAGTCACTGAGGAATGACGTCAGTGTCTAACTGTGTCTAAAGTGGGCCACAACGCAGCTGTGTCCATGTGTGTTTTGGCTGTATTTCACTTACTGTAAGGATACAATATATTTAGTCTGTTTACTTGTAAATCTGAATCAAGAATTGCTAATTGCTATGTGAAATCAAAGAGTAATTTAAAATTCATATTCCTGTGAATGTCCTGGATGACAATAGCCTTCAGTCTGCTTCAATGTGTTTGTATATGTGTGTGTGTTCATGTAGGTCAAATTTAAAATGAAATACACATGTAGAGAAAATTTCCGATCATATTATCTGTGTATATTTGTAATGACCTGAATCAGGTAAATGCTTAGCTGAGTTTGCACTGTTCAACTAGTACATAACAGAAAACACTGAAACTATGTTGGTGTGTGTGTGTGTGTGTGTTTATGTGTTCACAACTATAACTACACACATCAACCTTCTAGTGTAGCAGCAAACAGACTTTGTGTCAGGAAAATGATGCCCTGAGGCTAAAACTGTCACAGTCACCTTCAGCCATGCAAACTGGCATTTTTTCCCCCCATTGTAGGTACACTTACACACACACAAGCGCACACAAAAACAAGCAGAACAAAAGTCTGTGGTGCTTTTAGTGGATTTTTTTGTGCTTTTCTGCATGCCATGACCACTTCTGAATGCTAACGCCTTTCAGCAGCTGAAGAGCTGTTTTCATGATTTAGCTCCAGGTACTCATGTGTGTCCTTTGGATTCTGCAGATATCTTTTTATCATTTATTTAGAGATATGGTAACACAACATGGAGCACTAAACAGCATCAAGCGCATTTTACTTGAGAACTTGAAGACAGTGGTCCCCAACCTTTTTTGCGCCACGGACCGTTTTATGTCCCACAATATTTTCACGGACCGGCCTTTAAGGTGTTGCGGATAAATACAACAAAATAAAACGGTACCAAAAAAAAGAAGATTTATTCATAACACACAGGAAAAGACCCAGGGAAACCGAGTTAAAATAATGCTAAAAACCAATAAAAACCCTGAAAACCATTAATTTCACACCCCAGCCTCAACTCTCGCAGCCCGGTACCAAACGACCGATACCGGTCCATGGCCCGGGGGTTGGGGACCGCTGCTCTAAGAAAAAAAGATTAATACTACATTTTTGTGAATTCTTTATTTGTGATTCTGTGTTAAAAGCAAGTTTGGCTCCTGTAGAGTTTGGTTCCTGCTTATTATTTAAGACTTTATTTATCAGGTCTTTTGTTTCACTAATACATTTATTTCACCTGCCACTGGAGGGAGAATTAGCTGCCTGTGACACATTACCGCCAGTTATGCTGAAGAAGTGTGTGTAATAGTTGAGAGATTGAGCATGGGGTCTTTCAGGAATGTATCCCTGGTGCTCCTGAACTGATGGCTTGGTTGTTTTGTCTGTATCACTGGTGTATGCAACTACACCTGTAGTGCTGTCACAGACCGAGTGGTGTAAGAATATCAGCTCAAACTTGAAATACTATTAACTGCTTTTCTATTTACTGCTATGGTAACATCTTTATCAGATTAAGGTGTGCGCAGCATATGTTTGTGGGTACATAACATAGCCTGTATATAAACGATGGATGTATCCATGTTCAACTGCTATTTCACTTTATTTTTTTCTGACATTTAGGCTTAAAGGATATGCTCACTATTCTTCCTTTCTGTCTTAAAGCAACATCCAGTCACACATATGCATACTCAAGCACTTTTTCCCCCTTTTTTTCTTTTTGTTTATACAGGCCATGAAATATAACCTTTCTGTATTATTTCTACAGAACACAAAATATAAACCTGAAAGGAGACAGAAAAAATAAAGTGCAAGTTTTGCAAGCCTCAGAGCATGTTTTCCATCCTCCACTGACCACGAAGACAGTCATCTTTTTTGCCCCTTGTTAAGCTCACATGTACCGGGCTCACCTATATTTGTTTCTCTTGCACATACAAGTACAGTTTCCTTTTTTAATGGTCCCTCTGAACTACCTTGTTAGAAGAGCTTTTTTTCTTTTTTTTTTTTTACAGAGAGGACAGTAAAGGTTTAAGAGAGACAGAACCTGGAAACGGTAAAGCACACGAGCCACATATATAAAGTAATCATTTGCCAGCAGCTACAGAGGTGTGAAGAAACTTCAGTACTGTGTGAGTGCCTCTTTTCCCTCCCTGCAATAAATACTGTTTGCTGTGTGCATGTCCCTCGGTCCTATATGAGGAACTCTTTTTCCACCCCCACGTAAATTGACCTTCGCTTCTTGCAGCTGAGGTGTATTCCATGTGATATGCATACGGCTCAGTTACCTTCAAATGCATCAATAAGCACAATCTGTACTTTCCATTTCCCTCTTCTTTTTGTTCTCTCCCTCTCTATACCTTTCACTCTCTGCTTCCTCTCAAGTCTGTGAATGCTGAATATGCAGGCATGCAAGCAGACAGAATGCCTCCTTTGTGATAACCTGTAGGCATATTTCTCTGTATAAACAATATCCCAGTGTCTGTGTTTCTTATATATTATCATTATCCTGCAAAAAGCACAGGTCTGAAAAGTTAGAACTTTTAGCGACTGAGAAAGAAGTTTGAAAAGTTTTGCACAAAGTTTTATGCCTGTGAGATCATTCACAACTGTAGTAGTTTGACTATTTATTTATTATTTCTTTTTCTGTGGATACTCTCACACTGAAGGTGAGATTTTGAACCTGTAGACTCTGTCCCGATTCAGTAGTTTTTGTAAAGTCAAACAAAACAAACAAAAAATAGCACTCCACATTAAAAAAAAATTACTTTTCATATTTTGTACTGAAATGAAATGAACTGAATGTTCTTCTTTTTCTATCAGCTGCCTCTAATGTAAGTGCTACTTATACTTGAAAGTGCTGTTCTGCTTTTTTTATTGAGCATTCTCATGTTAACAATAGCCAACTGTAGCCAACAATAGCATATGTGGGAATAATACCAGTGACCTAAAAGCCACCTTAAAAACCTTTCAATAGTTTCCAACAGCTCTTGGGTCTTTCACATGATAATTACAGGTAGTATGCTTAACGTGGTCATCTCAAATACACAGCTCTGGCTGTGACACTGGCTGTTTAACCATTTTGTGTGCAAGAGAGGAGCTAATCACAAGAAACCTGGCAAACAGGGAGGGAGGTATGGAATTATTATTATTTTTTTATCATAACTCACGTGCCAGAAAAAAAACATAATCTGAATTACAAACAAATAAAGTTTAGAAACAGCATTCATGTTGCTGCCACGGTGTAACTTGTTTAAGGTAGCAATCTGAACTGTCCATCAAAGTGACCAGTCACATTAGTAAAAAGTCAGTGAATTTGCACATGCGAGGAATTTAATTGCACCAATGAAATAAAACTATTTGCTCCGATTAATTTTTCTAGTGAGCAACTTTTGATAGAAAAAAAACTTTTGATAGAAATTCCACAGGGTGGCCTTAAAGGGCCAAACAAACAGCAGATAGATTGTGCCAAGGCCCAGAAAAGATACAAGATAAAGATTAAAATAAACTTTTTATACCTATATCTATTATTATAATTTTAACTATAGCTAGTGTTTTGTGGATCCATGTCTCTCAGTGTTAGTGCTATGATGGATTGGCAACCTGTCCAGACTAAAGCCAGTCTCTCACACTGTGGCAGTACTCTCTACTAGGGATGCAACGATACCAATTTTTTTCAAACCGATCCGATACCGATACTTGGATCTGAGTACTTGCCGATACCGAGTACAAAAACCGATACTTCTACCACACACAAGTTAAACTTAACCGGTAGTAAAGAAACGACCCCACACAACTCTTTAACACAAACGAAACGTTTACTGAACGTAAGGGCAGAGACAAATACTGTACAACACATCCCTTTTTTATGATATTGATATTCCAATTCCTTAACCAAATGAAATACACTGTATAAATGAAATAATTCCCTTTCAAATTATATTAAACAACCCAACTTATGTTATCACCTTTTGGTAAGTGACTCACTAATATACACTCCAAAACACGTTATATAAATCCACTAAACATACAATATTCACACATGGGCCCCACACACACTCACACTTGTTGCAGGCCTGTTTGCTGCTCACGCCGGACGATGGAGAAAAATCCTCTTCTCCCCAGTAAGAGCACAAAAGTCTGACTTACAGTTCCGTTGCTCGGTAGGTCGCCGTTCACCAGTCCCACACTAAATCCACTCCCTGCGGACCCGATGCTGTCTCTGCTACAGCGCGTTAGCGAGTCACTGGCCGTTTATCAATGCCCAAGTACGCGAGTACGTACTCGCGTTCTCGGTGAGTACGTACCCGCCGAGAACGCGAGCACGGACTCGTGGGATGTTTCTCAATTCTCAAGTCCGCGAGCGGGGGGGGGGAGATGTGCCGGGAGTCCGCTGTTGAGTTTTGGACGAAATGCATTCTGGGATATTTAGCAGTCCCAAGTCTACACCGATGCATGCTCGATGAAATGGGCGGATCGAGAACACATCCGGGACTTTTTCGCGTTCTCGGCGTGATGCGTACTTCGAATTGGAACAGTACTTGGTCTCCGACTGATGACGTTTCACGAGTACACGAGAACGCAAGTACGCACAAGTACGCATATTGATAAACGCCCACTGTCCAGCTCTCCGACAGTCCATAGCAGCTGCCTCCGTGGCGCAGCCAAGCAGTCCGGGCTAGCCTTTAGCCTCGGCGGTCATGGCTGGAAACACAGTTTTCCACGGACGGTGGTGCGACCGTTGAAACAAAAAGTCACTTCACCCACACTCTGTTGCGAAGCTCTCACACGGTTAGCTTTCTAGTCACACACTCTTTTGTGCAAGTTAACCTCAGTAAAACTAGCCGAGTCTCTCACTTTGGTTCAGCTAACCTCGTGCATCTCTCCATGCCGTTCTCTTCTGTGAACTGTGAACACCTTATGTGGCGTTCAAGTCCATGGGAATTATGATTATCTACTCCCAAATTCCCATCCGGGCTACATAAGTATCGGTTCATGGCATCGGTTAACTTTTACGAGTACGAGTACGCACACATTTTACAGTATTGGCCCCGATACCCGATACCAGTATCGGGATCGGTGCATCCCTACTCTCTACCCTACTACCCTAAATAAACTTTGGTTTATTTGAAGTTTATTTGATGGTTTATTTCCAATCTTTATGCACTACAGGCTCATTGTTTGTTTGTTTGTTTGTTTTTCTTTTAATTATTGTGATCTAACTGGGACAAAGCTTGGTCTTATTTGACATTGGATATCAATCCAGCAGTCTGGCTTGTACCCCAAATTATTAAATGCTGTCATACTTATGTCAGAAATAAACAACATATTTTCTGCAGGGCTCTGATAACTTGCAAGTCAATTAAAAATCCCATCATGTCGCAGCTTGCTCACTAGCAGGAAGCAGAACAGCTGAGCGGTGAGAGCGACTGCTCTGTAAACAAAAGGTCACCAGCTTGCGCACATTAACAGTCATGTATCCTGCCTCTGATTAAAAGGGCAAGAATCGCTGCAAAGTGCAGTGTCAGCCAAATTTGTCCAGTATTGAATTATGTAAATTAAAATTACCTGTCGCTACATGCACAGTGCAGGCAAATATTGACTCTACAAAGGTTTTTTTTAGTGTGATAAAATTAAACCCTGAGTAGTGTTAAATCACTGAAACACAAACATATATTCAGTATTATCACAGCAGTCTAACATGACATTCATGATATTTACATATGGAAAACACACACACACACACAACGATAGCCAAGGCTGTTTCACCTGGTATTGATGTGAGTAAAAATAAATCATGATGATGAAGCTTTTTTTCCTCAATACAGGTGATGGATACATCCTGAGGGTACATACACTCACACAAACACCCCTAAACACACACACACACACACACTCACACCTGTGTCCTGTATTTGGTCTCAAAACTACTGTCCTTTTTCATTTCTCTGCTCCTCCATGATGACGTACATTAAGGCACAGATGAAATATGTTTGTATATGATTCTTTGTCTTCCATTATGCTGGTGTTTTCTCTTACCATCCTTCAGTTCCCATTGGGGCATCTCTGCATCATCAACCCAAAGACGGCCCTCATTTTAATGTGTATAACAATGACCCAACCTTTAGAGTGAAAAAATAACCCTTCTGATGCTGCTAATTGTACTGCTCCACAAAACCCAGGTAATAGGATTTTGTGGAGAAGCCACTTTTGCCACCATACTGTGATTTGTACAACCATTCCACCTTTTATTGCATCTATATGGAACAATGTGCGCAGTAGACCTTTAGCCTTTCTTAGCATGTTTTCTTGCTACAATTTACACACACAGTTACTGAAACAATAAAGTATAACCCTCTGAGGTCTACGTTATCATATTTGCTAACCCTATGTGCTAAACCTAACCCTAACCCTACCCCACACTTTGGTAGAGCAACACCAACCATTGCCAGCAAATGTTGCCTGAATCCCAAATATCTACTGAGATGACTTCAAATCTAACAGAATAAATGTGATTCAGAACATTCTTTCGTTTGTATGTATTATGTTACATAGTTATCTTAAAAGTCTCTGGTCTATTTTTGTGGTGCATCAAACTGTCAATAAATTGTTAGGATAAAAAACTTGTCGACACAAGTTGAAACGGAGATTCAGTGAGTAAATCGGCCATGTGATTAGGACTCACCAGCACGTCTGTTGACTCCAGAGGGTTAAGGTAAGAGAAGGAGAAGAAAAATCCATAACAGAGAGAAAATCTATATAGGGAGGAGGCTGGGATGAGCTAATGTGTCCTCAATACTGGACTTCAACATGAAAAACTGGTTAACTGATATTGACATTGGTTAACCAATATTATTTTTAATCATATTTTTTCCATAGCCATGCCCACAAGTTGATAAATGATACCAGTGAATGTGAAAACAAAGGGCCACTATCCCCCATTTCAAGTCAACACAAAGTACCTTTGTGTTGACTTCATTTTTCAGCCCCATGGTTGCCCCTTAACTTGATATCACTGAACATTTATCTTTCTTTTACTTTAAACTATACCAAAAATTTTAAAGGCTTCATTTTCAGTTTGCTTTTAGTGATGATTTAGTCCAGCTTTGTCTCACTGAAAATCTGGTGTCTATCAAATGTGTAACTTTATTGATGAGTCTTGAGGATTTGTTTTTTAACAGCAAAAAGAAAAATGGCAGAATACAGGTCTTGAAAAATGTTTTATTTACATGCCCATGACTTTGCTGATGTAAAACAACATGGCATCTCTTCTCTCTGGCTACTATTGACTGCGGTGACCACACGTCTTTCAAAGTTCCCCTCTCCATAGGCTAGGTCATATGCACACTTCTCTCTAAATGCCTCCTGAGCTTCCTTCTTCTTTCCTTCCTTCCATCTATCCATCCATCCATCTTTTACCAGCTGCATTTCCTGTGTGACCTTGCCACAGTGAGCAGCCTGTCAGCTTTACAGTGACCTCCTGCTATTACACACAGATGTCATATTGACACATAGTTAAAGAAGAAAAACATTAAAATGCACATAACTGAGACACTGAACAACTACAGATCTTGCATTCATCTACTCCAAATGACCTTTTAAACTCACATGTGTGCAGTGACACACACTTATCCCCTTTCACATGTACTCCACTTCACTTCACTTCCCCAGCCCACATACACACACACTTACAATGACCTGATCCTCTGTCCCACGGGAATACAGAGTGTTCCTGTTTATCTTCCGCTTTGTTGAGCTCTTTTGAAGTAAACAGGAGGTGGAGTGGGGAAGGCAGGTGTGGTTGGTTGAGAGGTGGGCATTTATTTGTAATCTTTTCATCAAGTCATAAAGAAAAAGTAGATTATTTCATTTCAGTTCTAGAGCAAGACTTTATTTAGCTGTTATTCTTCACTGACACAGAGGGGTTTAAATGAAAAAGAATCTCTATTGCCATCTCCTTGTTTTAGTTTGACACCCTTAAGTCACTTTTTTGTGACCTGCATTAGTCTTCCACCAAGTCTTCCATCCTGCGATGCTGAAGGTCCAGATACCCAGTCCTCTGCTTTTGCCTAACCCTCAGCCCCCATGACCCCAATACCTGTCCCTGGGTGATGGACCTACAGAGCGGTAGATTCACATCATCTTTTCCAGACTTTAACACAAGCCTGGCCACCAGACGTGAGCCTTAATGCTCCCCTTCCGGTCAAGGCTCAAGGAGAGGGCTTCCATCTCCAACTCCTGGGAGGTTAACGACCTCTAAAATCTCAACTTTATTAGGTTTTTCTGAACTGCTCTTTGTCTTGTATCATCTGTAACCATTTTGCCTTGGGGGACTCTACCAGGGTTATTGCCCTGTGGGAGTGGACCTAAAAGCAGACTCAATGGACAGTTAGGTAGTGATTTAAACAAAGAGTTATTTAGATAGTGACATGAACCATAGGCATGAGAAAATGGCAAGAGTCCGAAGGCCTAGTTACCATCGTAAGGTATCTGCAAATTGGTGAAGAATGGCAGTTTGAACCGTAGATTGCCACTGATGGACGGCAGATAGAAAGACAGGTGTGGAACCAGGGCTCCGCCCCAGTGGGCGGACACGGGAGAAACAGGGCTAAGATGGAAAAACACTGGATACTCACTCAGATCATGACAGTTCCTATGATCACATGGATGTGCAAAGCCCTGACCACAGTACTGGGACAGTTTCTCAGGGCGACAAGTTAAAAGGAGTCAGTTGAGGTGGTTCTGGCACCTGGTTAAGATACTTCCTGCATGCTTCCCATTGGATGTTTTCCAGTCACACCCAACCAAGAGGTGAACCCAGGGTAGACCCAGAGACTGCTGGAGAAATTGTTATATTATCATCTGGTCTAAGAATTCCTCAGGATCCCCCAACAGAATTGGAAAGTATGACTGGAATAATACTCCACTGTGACCCAGCTTCAGATAAGTGGAGGGCAATGGATAAATGGAAACATTCTAAGTAAAGGTACAACACACACACACACACACACAAAGTAATAATAGTAAGTGTTCTCTGTAATGATTGGATGTTATACTTTTAAAAGTTAGATATAGGGCAGATATAGGGCTTGTTTTATAAGATATGTTTAAAAATCATTTAAGAAAAGTTCAAACTCGTAATGTAAAATAAGTGTGGGTTGACCTTAAAAGTCTATAATTATTTTATTTATTTCATCCTTGATTGTTAAGTATTACATTAATAAATGTTCTCTGTGATCCACGAAATGGTCTGAATCTGGATCGATTGCTTTTGTCTCCACCCACTAGCTAGGGGGGAATTGTTGTATTACCCTCATTTGAGTAAAAGTTCTCAATTAGGAAACACCAGCTCATCACTTTTGTGATTGTTTCTCCCCTTCAGGTAAGCCTACAGTGTAGAGTGTTACTAAAAAGAGTTATGGATAAAAAAAGGAATATGTTAATACTATTCAGACTACCAGAAGAACGTGTATCTTAGAAAGTCTTGCAGTGTGTGAGCAAAGTCCCACCAATGGGTTAAATACAGCCTGTGGTAGAGCTCAGTCCTGCTGCCATTTTGTGTATTTACATGTGTACGAAACTAAACCTATTTCGTCTAATTAATTGTAAATTGTGTATACATTTGAGATGTTCCATGGAAACCAGCTCATCACTTTTGTGGGGCGTAACACAAGCTTTAGGCTTTATTTTTCAGTGTATAGTGATGTAGTAGTGATGTAACTTTTTACTGCCAACAAAGACAGCACCAATTAACATTTATCATTAACTATTAAAGTGGTCACTAAAAGTCACTGCTAACAGTTTTCTTCCTCATTTTAATCTAGTTTAATCATTGTTTCAGTGATTTTTGGGATTTGTATTATTTATTCTGTTATACTCTACTCCATTTGCTTCTTGCAGAGTTTCCTTACACAAAATATCAATGTACAAAATAACAAGTGTCTTTAAATGGCTTTCTCCCAAGGCCACACGGTGGTTGTAGATGGTAATGAATTCAAATCAGTGTACTGCTGGTGAAGAGAAAGTGTAATAATGAGGCAACCTGTATGAAACCTTACAACAAAAGCAGTAACCCAGCCCCAGTCCTCTAACCTGGGGCAATGCCTTTCAACTTCCTCAGAGGTGAATTCTTACATAATCCTCCTTCCAGCAGAATCCAACAGTCCTCGTTATGGTCAGAGTGAACAAGAGAAGTGCGAGAAAAAAAAACTGGATCATTTGTTGATCAGCAGTCATGCTTTTTGCCAGAAAGTAGTTCACATGTCTGATGCTTTCTTACAAGTTTTACTCTTACGTTTTTAGGGTGTAGATCATTTTGTTGCTTTTAGCAAAACAACCATCATACTGATTCACAAAATATCTTTGCAGCAGTTAATGTATGTCATAACACTTTGGTTAGACTTTCGAGGTCCCTAGTAGGAGTCTTAATATGACCATCCCCTGATTTTTTTTTTTCAGTGTATAAATCTTGTCACTTTTCTGGAAAAATATATTAGCACTTATATGAACAAGAGTATGGTGCACATTTTTGTTGACATTTATGGTTTCCTGAGGATAAATACTATAGACTTTAGTAAAGTGATTGATGTCAGTGAGGTTGATGTGGGATTTCAATGCCTTGCAAACTATTCTCTGCAACAGAATATAATTTTCTTCAAGGCCGTCTCCATGTGCAGAACTGCACCACTTCCAGCCCTTTGATAACTCTGTGGAAGACGTCCTGTGGTGAGTTGTATACAATGAGTCAGGGATCAGGGAGAGTGCTGACGGAGCTAGCGTTCAGAGAGGAGGACGGTTGGGGTCTTTAGCACAATGCCTTAAAGAGCTGGCGGAAAAAACTGTGTGAAATAATACAAATTGGATTTGTACAAAGACCTCCTGAGTTGTGTTAGCGTTAGGGTTAGCAAAAGTGTTGCTACAGAGTCATTCTTAAATCAGGTAAAATCACAAAAAATTATATGCAAGTAGCAAGAGCACAATGATTCTTAAAAAATATATGAGCTATATTTAATAAGATAAGCTTTTTGCTCTTTATGGGTAGAGTTTAATATTTTGATCACTGCCCATATATTTCTGGACCCTTAAATTTCTATGTAGCAAAGTTACCAGGTCAAATGAGAATTGTTAATATTGGCATTATTAATGACAATCAGTCTTGGAAGGTTACTTTTAAAATGTATTCCACTACAGATTACAGAATACATGCCCCAAAATGTATTTTGTAACGTATTCCGTTCCGTTACTCAATGAGAGTAACGCATTCTGAATACTTTTGATTACTTAATATATTATCAAGCTTTTTACAGCTACATGAATGTACTATTGCTGTGTGATTTATTACTATTACTGACGGATACTCGCCATACCAATACCAACTCGATTTTTAAATCTTAATATAAAATGAGTAACAGTAGGGTGGACATTAGGTAAGGCTGCACTTTTTGCAGCGATCCCGTCTAGAAAACTATTCTGCGCGTATATACAACAGGTCCGCAGCTCCGAAACGTAGTAAAGGGACCTCTGGCTAATATGTTGGGTTCCATGTCGGGCTCGTAGCCGAAAACTAGCTTTACTTTGTTGTTTGCTCCCACGGAACTTATTGTTTCGGAGGAAAACACGAACACAGTGTACAGGCGAGTCTTAATAGCTTACCTTACAACTGGGCTACACTGCCCATGAGGCTACATTCTTTAGGGCTATGCCTGTAACACTCTGCCTATTGCTTACATATTAAATAATTTTTTGAATAATATTTTAATCACATCAGAGGTCATATGCTGGATCTGGCTTTCTCGACTGGCACTACTCCTTCCAATCTGAAGCGCTTGGACCTTGCTGTTTCTGACCATCTTGCTGTTTGCTCTTCTTGTTCTGTTCCTGTGCCTAGGCTCCTCACCAAACGTGCCTTTGGATAAATGGAAATTTAGCGCCAACTCCCTTAGATTGTCTCTTATACCTGGGCTGACCTATGGTTCACTACGACCTTTGTGCCCTAAAGACTACCAGCAGCTGACTTGAGATGCGCTACAAAAGATCTGGTCTGTGAGATCCTATAAAGCAGCTCTCTCTCTCTTTTCCCTCATTTGCAAACAGCACAGTCAGGCCACTCTCCTGCAACATCATCCAACCACTTTGCTCCCTTGATCCACATCAACCTTCAGGTTCCACTGACCCATGCTGAGGTTTCTGGATTTCTTCCAGAAAAGAAAAAGTGAACTTCTCTGGAACTTTTTCCCATATCAGCTTCACAATGTCTGGTCATTGGAGTCCTTCAAAAAAAATTCTCAAAACCTACCTCTTCCAGTCTTTTTGTTCATTTATGCTCTTTTGCAAAGGGTCCTTGGGTTTCTTGGAAGGCACTATAAAATCTAAGCTATTATTATTATTAGATTTACATGATTTAATCTAGTAGAACTTGAACGTAACAAGTAAATAATGTGCAATTCTACATATCAAGATGTATTATTGACAAATCATTCCTTTAATTTATTCACTTACCTATTTTCTGGTTCCTTTTCACCTGTTCTGGACCAACCATTCTTTTTATTACCGACATATCTATGTGACCAGCTGGTGTTCTTACACAATGAGACAGCCACGCTGAGCTGCTCTGAGCTCCTCAGTATATTTTTCACATGTTCAGCCCACCCACTGTAGTTTGACAGTGTCCTTGAGTTTTATTCAGTTAATTTCTATCTATGACCTTCTGTAGTGCATCTAAGTGTCTATGTTGCCACTGGCACAAACATATTAGAGCTCTTTTTTATTGTCATTATGACACGTCCACTTGAAAAACAAAAAGCCCAGGGTATTTACAGTCGTTTATTCAACACATAACACTGGTAAGCATGTGTCCACATATGCTTTCATCTTGCAGCAACAGAGACACTCTCACAGGGCTAACAGCTTTACCAGCATGAAGTGGAATTCTCTTCCTCAGAGAGGTCTGCAGAAGGTCACATGTGCAATCCAAGTGCAGCCAAACAGAAGCTGTCTCTAGTGTCAGCCAGTAAAACTGTTGGTAGTGTTGCCATAGGCTGAAAAGACATAACTGTTACCCCTTATCGAAACACGCAGGTGCTCACAGCTTGTCAAAAACTCAGTTTTCAGTTGAAAGCCTACAGGCAGGTCCACATAGCCTTTATGGCAATTATGCTAGCAAACAGTGCCTAATCACACTGAATGTGGGTTTTATGTGAGATCTTATTCTACTTTATTCCAGTTGGTTTTGAAGAGCTTTACAGCTGGGTGTCATTGTCCACCAACCCCACCGACACAGTAAATAATAAATGTAATAAATGTGAGAAGTAATCGTGATGCCCTATAATGCTGCTTACATATTTAAACGCTACTTCCAGTTACCCTCTTATTCACAAGGGGTAAACACAGCTGGTAGCTCCACATGTTTGATTTGACAGATTTATTTATTTATTTATTTTTACATCGGATGCCCTTCCTGACACATCCCAAAGGAATATGTGTCTTCTCCTGAAATTGAACCAGGGACCTTTGACTTTACACATTTTTAAAGCACATAACACTCAAGCTGATCCCAAACCATTCAAAAGTACACATGTCTGGCTGTAAACACTGAAGCCCATCCGCCTGCTCTTCAAACCTGTTGTTTACTACAGGTAGGCAATCATAAGAAATGTGGCTTATAAAGAGCAAAGCAGATAATGCTGCTTGTTTCATACAGTGAATGAACTGAAGAGCTACATAAAGGCTCAATCTGACACAAATAAAAATTATCTTTGACTATAAATAAAAGAAAGCTACTTTAGTAGACTCAAAGAAAAAAGTATGGAGTTTGAAATGAGCATAGCAGGTCGTTAAATGTAATAAGCTTTCAGGAAGATGTCAAAAGTATAAACTTCTCAAAATACCATGACTGCTCAGTCCTTAAAAAACAAAGGTTTGGCCTTGAGTGAGTCTGGGCTGTGTTTCCCTGAAAGCAATTCACAGAAAAAAAAATGATTCCAGCTGTGTTGCATAAATGATTATCATCCTTAAACTGCTGATAAAATTGAAGGTTTTACAGTCCTTACCTCTGCTCATAGATGAACTGCAAACAGGAACAATTTTCTCAAGGAGCTTTATATTAAAGGATAAATGGAAGTCTCTACAATTCTGAACTAAAAATCTCACTGATCAGACAATCTATGAGTAGCACTTGATGTCCCTTTTAACAGGAATAGACATTTATCACAAAACCAGCCTCAATGAGTGGTAGACATCTGCTGTGACTGGTGAGAGACGAGGGGAATAAGACCAAAAAGAGGAGCATAGAGAAACCACAGAAAACACACACACAAAAAAGGTTGTGACATGTATCTGGCTTTTTCCCTCAGACAGTTTGAACGTGGCTGTGAAGGTTTATATATGTTAAATAATATAAAACACACTGTAGCTTACAGCAGTGTAGCTACGTATAATGAAGCAATGATTTGTTTGCCAGTATGGAAGTACCTCGGGTGTCCAAAACAAGGACATACATTTGAGGTTACAGGTGAAGTGAATAACAGTGTCTCCTCATCATGGCACCTGTTAGTGGGTGGGATATATTAGGGAGCAGGTAAACTTTTTGTCCTGAAATTTGATGTGTTAGAACAAGGAAAAGTGGGGAAGTGAAAGGATTTGAGCAAGTTTGACAACCGCCAATTGTGATGGGTAGACAAATGAGGCAGAGCATCTCTAAAACTGCAGTTGTTGTGGGGTGTTCCTGGTCTGCAGTGGTCCATATCAAAGGTAATCCAAGGGAGAAATAGTGGTGAACTAGCGACAGGGTCATTGAGAGCCAAGACTCACTGATGCATTTAGGAAGGGAAGGCTTGTCCATGTGGTCCAATCAAACAGACAAGCTACTGTACCTCCAATTGCTGAAAACAAACAGAACAATGCTGGTTCTGATAGACAAATGTCAGAATACACAATGCATCATGTTTCCCAGATCAAAGGTAACATGACAGAGAATATTAAAGTCCATATGGTTCTGTGACTATCCTTAATCCCTAACTCTGGGAACTTATTGGATCAACATATTGCAGGTCCTGATTGCCATATATGTGAATATAGGAGGCTGGAAATATGTCATGTCCCCATAATGTTAGAGCATTAAAACACGCTGTGCATTCCAGTTACTAATCTATTATTTATGATTTTTCTAGCATATAAATCATAGGATCCCCATAGGGACATGACCTTTGCATGTGTTTGACATGAAAATGTATCTCAGCATTTTGTTGGTGACAAATCCACAGGCACTTCTTAATTTACAAGTCTTTTGTATCTCGTTTAGAGGCATCCATCATTTCATTGTAAGAACATGCAGTGCATTCAAAGCTTTAATGTGGGCAGCTGCATCTATTTAGAGAGAGCACCTATACCTAGTGGTCAGTGGTAAATTACTTAAACTCTACAATATCTTAAGGGATTAGATACATACAGAGACAACTGTCTTGGTTATTTAATTTGTTCACAGGCCTGATGTGCTGACATTTTTGCCATGATACTCTAGAAGTTGATTTTAAGACCACATAGGTGCAATTAAAATTATAAAGACAATTCAGGTAACATTGCGACTAGTAAAAACAGTAAAAACAGAATTAAATTGAGTACCTTGCCACATAAGTTTCGACTTTTCCAACTCTTTAATACCCCAAAATAATGATGTGACCTTGTTAAGATGGGGTAATAATTAGATTTCACTGCCTTCCGCTCCTTTTGTAAAAACCTCAAGACAGATTCACTTCTCTGAGGTCGGTTTTATTTAAACTCCCAAGGCATTAGAAGAGCCACCAACAGAGAAGCATGAGAAATATTCTAGTTGGCGCTCTGGTAGAGTGCCAACCTTGAACATGTAAAACTGTGATTCTGAGTCTGGCTGGATTTTTGCAGAACATCAACACTTCTCATGCCTCTCATTTACTCTGTGAAAATACTTTTGTTAACTTAACCGTACTTGTTCTCTAACTTTGTATACTTCATTTACACAAGTGAACATCACATCCTGTTAAATATAATAGTCTGAGTGCAACACTGGAGTCCCATTGAAGGACTATATGAGTGAGATGAAAAAGAATTAGAGGCTTGAGGTGCATACAGTGCCATTATCCTCTGTATTTTGAAAATCTGCCTGAGGAACTTTTTTGACCTTTACCACTGCATACTACTTTAATTAATCAAAGCACACCAGTATAGACCATATACATATAGGCATATCCCATAGCAGCATATTTATGCCGATTTCCTTGCGTGTAACTGCAACAGTTTTTACATTATATTTGATAACAGAGCTGGGCCACAAACACTTAAAACATAATTAGCTCTGCGATAAAAGAGTAAATATATCAAGCAACTGATTGACTGAATAGTTTCATAAATTCATCAAAGTGAAAGATTAAATTGGAACAATTCTCAGACAAAGGTTAAAACCATTACTAGATTAAGCCAGAAAGTATTTCACAGATGTGAACTTACAGAAGGCAGTATTTACTTTTGAGAAATTCTGTGCCAGTTTTATGTTTCAAATAAATCTATTTCATTTAGTTTAATGCAATCAGAAGCTACAGTACTCTAAAAAGGGTCAAAAATAACAAGACATCTATAACCTACATACCTATTAAAATGTGAATCGAAGTGATTCACAGACAATGAGATCATTAGTGCTTTCCTTTGGTGTGTTTGATGGATCAAATGACATCAAATGCAAACAATTTAAAGCAGATCTATTATGCTTTTCATATATATATATATATATCTATATATATATATATATATATATATATACTTACATACATACATGCATACATGCATACACTGTTACAATGTCAACTATTCTCCCATTTAGTGTCTGTTCTATTGCAGGAGTGGTTTCAGGTGTATCAGGGGCACTTCATCTCAGTCATACATACTGGTCTTCTACATGACCAAGTCACCTGGCCATCAAATCAGCTATCAGTCTTGCTCAAGCCTCTTTTGAGTTCAGTGTTGTTTACTGTCTTTTGTAAACTGCCAATCTAACCCTCCTTTTTCCCTGTGTCCCAGTTTTTGCTCATCTGTGTCCAGCCCCTGATCACCTCTCGCCCCGATGAGCTTCATCTCAGTTCCTACAACCAATATTCTGCATCTTTCAGATTCCTTCACTGCCTCAACTCCCCAACTGGTACTCTCTACAAGTTGGTCCATCAGTCAGCTTTAGTCGTTGGCTCTGTGTTAGTAACTTACTAACTACCTAATCTTGCCTTGCCGCTGGCTTCCTTCCCCTAATCACTAATAATACCTGAAAGACTTTCCAACATCCAACCCCTTCCAACTTTTTATCTTTTTGGCCTGTATCTGTGTCCTGCGTCTGTGTTTTGGTTCAAATATAACATGCTTTTTCTATTCTTGGTTTTGTATGATATCATTGAGAGGAAAAATCTTGGGCATACGGCTCTGGCTGTGTGAACAGCAACACCACCTACCAGCTGTTAACCCTTCTGTTTGTGAGGGGCGGCAAATCAGAAGAAATGAGCTTAATGGGAAGGGAGTTAAAAGGATATTTTAAATAAGGGAGAGTAAAAGATTTTAAAAAAAAGATTTTTTGAACTGTGAATCATGCAAAGTTACTTTAAAGTAGAAAATTAACATATAAACAAGAAGCAATAATTTCCAGTAAAATGAAAAAGAATTTTTGTATTTATTCAAATAAATACTCATTAAGGAAAATGCGCTTGGCATAAAATGAATGTGTATCAATCAAGTGAATTCAAATTTAACAAATTCCACTAAAGTGTTGGTTTCATCTGACCAGAAACCAGATTGATTAAAATTTATAGAGTTTAAACCAACGATCAATAAGCTGCATGAATAGGTCATGACTTACACTTATATATTGGTATAATTTATCAGTTTAATGACTCAGAATCTGACACTGAAACACGGGAAGTGGTCCTCCTGTTGGCACTTGTTGTTTTTTATGGTTTTCTATTTTTTGCCAAGCTCATTTTTGATAGTTTAATCAAGAACCACAGCTAATAGTAAATGTAGAATCTGGGTAGTTTATACAGTAGGTTTGAGGAAAATCCTTAATGTAGACCAGGCTTTTACAGAGTTTCAACACTTGGCTCCATATGCACCTAGGAGCCAGTGTTTTAAGGTGCTCTTTTTTCACCCTTCCAGACAGCTGACAGCTTCAGAAGAGGTGGATGGAGAGGCCATAACCTCTGGAACATTCTCCAGCTGAGCTGTAGTCTGACCTTGGTCACTTTTAGACGGTAATTAATTAAACCACATGATACCTGACTTTGGGCTCGACTCCTGCCTGCCTGTGTGTGTGCACAGGTGACAGAGAGGAAGAATGCTACTGTTTGAATGTATGCATCCCAGAAGGTGTTTGAAAAAAACACATAACAGTGTATTGTGTGTGAGAGCTAGATCAGACTGAGTGATATATGAGGATGTCGGAGTACAGCAGGGCATCATCCGACAACTAGGTCTCTCCCCAACACACAAACATGCATACACAGATGCTTACAGAGAGCTGGGTCAGCACTGAGGGGCCTCTGAGCCAGCGGTAGGTTAAAGTCTTAATGACGGACATTTCTCTCTGGAAACTTCTTCCCATATGTTACACAGAGACTCCCTCAAATCATCATTTTTCACCTTGTTAGAGGAGCTTCTTTGGCTTTAGACGGAACAGATATAGAGGAGGAAGCCTGAGGAGGACAGGTGAGGAGAAAAAACTCAAACTCAGAAGGGAATGGAAGAGGGTTTTTTTTGTTTGTTTGTTTGTTTTCTTTGTCCTCCTTAGGGATGAGAAGGAAGAAGGCACAAGATGACAAGAGATGTGAAGTAATAAAAGATGGAAGATTTTCCATAATTCACAGACAAACATATTTTCTTAGGTGTCACTGGATTACAGCCAGAACAAAAACACAAACTCTGAAATAATATAAAATAATGGAAGAAGAAAGGTAGGAGGGGAAGAAATAGGAAATAAGGACATGGGTGTTACAATTTCCTTGTGTTTTAATCCATATTTTAAGTTATATTTCTGTTTGGTGTTGCTCCCAATTGATTCTACATTTCCCTACGCTCCAGACAGGATTATTCTGATGGATGATGCATGACAGCATTGCACCTGCCATAGAAACAGCTCATCTGACAAAAGCTCATGTGTGCCACAGGAGAAAAAGCAGGGATTCTGTCTAACCTGCTACAGGCTGATTTGCTACACAATAGAAAGGCACGAAAACACCTTTAAACTTTATGTATGTGTATCTGTCACAGTATGTGCGCAATTTCAGTTGTCAGTACTGCTGGATGTGGCAAAGGAAGAATTTATTCATCCCAAAAATCATGCACTTGATGATGCAAGCGAGGCCAAAATAGGACAAGAAATACTCATTTTAGCCCCAAAACATCTAATCATTCTCTTTACCGGATAAAACTGCAGGATTTTAAAACTCAGAGAAATAATATTTTCCACTTTGCTGCTTACTTTTTGCATCTGCTTGACATGTGATGTTATCTGATGCATACGTAATGTTGGAAAAAAAACAACAATATAAAGAAATGACTGAGAACTGTAGTTAACTGCACAGATAATGGTATCTGTGCAGTATTTGCAATGATAATTTAAATGGTCCCTCTGAATCCTTCTGCATTCATGGATGATTTGTATCACACACTTAATCAGAAATCTTTTTCCTCAGCTACCATTGTCCTTTTTTAGATCTGTTGCTTGTATTTCATGTGTCTTTCTCACATTTTCGTAACCACAGCAGCTGAATATTGCATTCAGCTGGCTGTACTCTTCTTTTCAGCAGATCTTAGCTAAATGAGCAACCTCTTCAGAATAGCGTTGATAAGCACTGCAAATCAATTTGTTGTAGTTACACGGAGGAAATCATGCTTATCTGTCGTTGCTTACATTAGAAGTCTGCCATGAACCATGCAGCAAAGCCTTTCCTGCTCAGTCAACAAGAGAGCCGTGTATGCAGGAACACTTTCATTTCACAGACAGAAGGGTGTCGTTGCCTGTCCTTCTTAGCCTCCACTGCTCCTTTTATCTTATATTTGAGTTTGGTTGTCTGTTGAACATACGATCTTGTATTTTTAACAGTGCTCTTGACCAATAGTTCCCCAAGCTTTCTGAGAACCTTCAACTTACTTAGGATATTGGCTGCTTTTTCTCTCATTTTCAGTCAACTCCTTCATTGATGTCTTCAGAGGAATGTGAAAATGATGAAACTAGACAAGTGGAAATAAAACTATCTACAGTTGAACAGTATCTGAAAGAACTTGTCCTTAAAGAATTGAAAGAAAATACAGGATCTGAGCAATATATCTAAGCCTTAAGTTGATCAATCTATTGTTTACCAAAGCCTCGTGAGAAATGGTTTCAGTTAAAGGTTCACTGCCAAGAAGACATTCTTAAGGAAGGGAAAGAGTTAGAAAAGGTAGAAGTATGCCAAATTACACAAGAACTGGCGTGTAAATCAGTGGAATAGATTTTAAGGCGTGATGAATCCAAACTTGAAGCTTTTGGTTCAAATTTTTGTCAGAGTGTAAGGAGGAGGTCAGGAGAGAGGTAAACCTGAATCTCTGCAGCCATCTGCAAAACATAGTGGAGCTGTTTCATGGTTTAGGGATGGATCTAAGCCAGTGGTGTTGGGGATTTAGTCAAAATGGATGGAATTAAGAACACATACAAGTAATATTAGCATCTCAAAAGCATCTCAATGGCAACACCTTCATTTTTTAGCATGACAACAATCCTAAATGCAGTAAGAACATACTTGTATAGAGAAACACACAATCCAACACTAACAGTCATATTCACATTAGGAGGACTTGTAGTAGATGCTAACACCAAGTAACACCACCGAGTATGATTGTGTGTGAATTTAGACAGATAGAAAGCACTTACATAGGAGAAGCATAGAAAAAAGTGCTTGCGTGAATGAATGAATGAGGTCCTATATAAAAACCAGACCTTTTACCCTTTACCATCATCTCATAGATGGTAGAGAACAGCTGTGTGAATTTGTGAGAAAAACACCCCAACAATATTTAACAGTGTGGGAATGAAAACAACATGAACCAGCATGTTTTTCTGAATATGCGAGGCAGTTGAGTCAGTTCAGCACTTGCCCTCGTCATTCATTTGATGTTAAACTTAGGTCAGACTCAGAGACAGAGTTTGAAAATATTCATGTTGAAATTCTGTTTAGAGGGAACGCTTTGCAAGCAAACACTGGATGTAGGAAAGAAAACATAATTAAGGGAACTTTGCCACATTTATACAAACTGCATTCCTTGTTTTTATTAACTAAACTTGCTAATTAGTGTTTTATACACAATTTTTAGGAGACAAATTTGATGCATCAGGAGAGTCAGGGGGATGTCAATCAAACCCAGTCTGTGCAGATCCAGACAGAGGTCTAATTAGGATATTGAAGTGAAAATCTGTGGGTGAACTATGGGTGTATAGGAGCTGTGAAAATCAAACTTTCAAATGAGATAAAGGCGTTGCAGTACCTCATTAGTGTTTACAGGAAATAGCAGGAAAGTTTGCATGCAACATCAGAATATTGCATATGTTTCTTCTCCCCAATGAGTAGTGATGTTGCAGTCAGACGGGAAAGTAAACAGTAAACGATTTAAATTGTTTGCTAGCAATCTACATGTATTTACAGTGTCTGCATACCACACATCTTATGTCTTTAATGTAATTATCTACCCCTGATGGTCAACACTGGGCAGGTTTACTAAAAACCGTAATCAATCACTTAATGTGGTATTAAAGCAATTTCTGTTTAAATTACTTTACTTGTTGCATAATTTTGTGTTACTTAGCACCATCTAATATGCCTTTGAGCAACTCTAAGCTGCCATACCACAGCTTTCAAATTCAACATATACAAAATCAAATCAAGAAGACATTTTAATGAGCAGTCAGCGTTTAGGTCAAGGGGGGTATTGTACTGCCAATTACCATATGCAGCATTCCTCAAGTGCTGTCTTTACTTTGATCACGTTTGCTTCTCAACAAGCTGTTCAGTCTAAACTACCGCTCATTTAGACATAAATGAATGTAATTCAGTTCACAAGTGCAAAAATTAAGCTGTTATTTTGTCTTATTACTCTGGTTCATGTGAAAAAAAATGTAGCAATGTCAGAGGTTTTGACAATACATTACACCCAAAAAGCATTGGTCTTGTTAATAATTGTATAATTGTGTTTTGGTTTGGTTTTTTGCAAAGAAATGCATTTCGAGTCTATGGAAAGACTGATTCTTTTTTGAAATTTATCAAGGGCTTTTTGGAAAAAAAAATTGTTCCTCTGTTAATTATATTTGCTTGTTTTCCCATGAAAATGAGAAGGATGGAAACGGAATAAGTAGTTGAGGAAGCTGCAATGCCAAAAGGAAACTTGGAAGAGTGGAGATAAGCCCTCAGATGAAAAGAATCTGCAGAAAGGACCATATTAAAATAACACAGGAATGAAAAAGAAAACTTCAAATAGTTCTCAGGTTTTCTGTGGTTTTGTGACACTGAGAGTGATTTAAAGACAGTTTGGGAAATTATCAGTATTTTATTCTTTAGCACCTCAGTCATACTTTACTGTCCTCAAACTGTACATAACCAAAAGAAAAATGGTGAATTTCACATATCTCTATTTGTCTATCTTTTCAACAAACATCATTATTGTGTCCTATTCTTTCCACCAACTTGCTTAGGGGCATTCTGTGGGCAGTGCCCCCTGTTTACTTCTTTGTTAAATATATTTTTTTAATTCATTACAGTTTGATGTGGCAAGATTAAAATGTATGTGGTGACTGGGTATTAATTTCATGGTTATAGTGAAGAGAGAAATGTTACATCTCCTAAGGGACATAATGATTAACTTCTTGCTGCCCTTATGTCTGTCTTTCATAAGACAGTTGGACACTTTGTCATATCTGAAATCAGTGTATGACATGCTGGACGCTTTACAGTTTGCCAAAAGGGCAAAGAGGGGAGTGGAGGATGCTACAGCTACTCTGTTATACTGATGCACCTGGAAGGAAATATAAACATGCTTTTTATCGCATTTCCTTTGTGTTTAACTGCATTCAGTCATGCTATGGCACAAATGTTCTGATCTAAATTTGAGATGGATTTTCAGCCCACTGTGTTTGCTTACTGATTTCCCAACAAAAATAAGCACTGTTCACTGAGAGCTTATCTTCCAATTAATGCTATCAGGGCTTTATGCTTTTATCAGTTTCATTTCTTTCAAATACAAACAACTTTCAAAGAAAACATCTGACAAGAACTGTCCTTAATTATGAATATGGTTAACACTGAGGAAATGTTCACAACTCTATCTAATCTGTATGGGTGATAAAAATGAGCCATAGGCATCATTGTACAGTAAATATTTGGGCACTGTCCTGAATAAGAAGCTTCATTCGATGCCAAAATAGCCCCATTTTAAAATAAAAAAAAAAAAGAAAATTAACAGTTCTTTACTTAGAAAATTAAAAGAACTATAGAGTGACCAAGCCGTGCCATAACATTCTTGTTACTATCATTTTTCACTTTTATCACTGGTGGGAAGTGAGCATTATATCCAACATCATTATATTCAACATCTATAACATGTTGAGTTTCAGATGCCTCCATTGGGGTACAGGTTAAGGCAAGGTGTACATTTCCTATGAAGTTTTTCCTTTAATTTTACTTTCTGCTCTTCTTGCAATATGCCCACAGGATGATCAGTACCCTACCATTGGAGTGAATGAACTTGTATTTTGCCTTTGCCTTTGCCTTCATTTTGCCTTTAATGGCAAAGTGAAACCACTTGTACTTGCATAGTTGTAGAACCAGAAAATGATTATAAGGAGAGACATCAAACGTGCTTTTCTTTAGATATACTGTCAGCTTTTGTTTTGTACGTCACTTTTCTACATTGCAGCTCTTTAAAGAGCACTCCCCCTGCCCCCTATGCATAACTATCCCTAAATATGTCTAAAGATTCTAAAGATTATGGTATGACATGACAATTTCCATATAGATGACAGTTGAATAGCACCTCTTAAGGAATAAATGTCACGATTGAAGATTAAATGGAGTCTGATTGCATCTGCAAATTGGAAGGAGAGCAAAGAGGGGAGCAATTTACAATTTAAGGCTTTATCAGACGTCTTGTTGGCTGAGTCTGTCTGTTGGATTTTGTTCAGTCCTGATCAGAATTCAGTTGCTTAGGTTTTGTCTTGTTTGTTTTGTTGTGTGTTTTTTGTTGTTGTTGTTTTCTATGTTTGTTTGGAAGCATTTCAAATAAACTATGTTTACCATGCAAATAGAATTTGAAAGATGTGTAACTGCAACTAGACTGTGGTACTTTGTTGACTTATGCATAAAACTCACTAAGTTTCTTTTTACAGGGAGTGTTCTTCCAGAAGATGGAGAATAACAATACTTGGATATACAATGGAGAGTCCTTTCTATTCAAAGCAGGGATGCGAGGGGAAACAAGCAGAGAGGCAATCTAACCAAATCCAGAGACACCACAAGGACACTAGGAGAGACAGGAGGAAAGGCAAGGTAAGCGGATGGCAAAACAATCGTCACAAGAAACATACAAAGGTTAAGAAGAAGCAACAACAATCTGGTGAAGACTGAATGAATGAACAGCTTGATGAAGGACTGATCACGAGGAACATACAGGTGGAATGACCAGAACTGATTTTAAGGCCACGCCTCCAGGTGCACCTCGCCAGATCAAAGAGGTTCACTCACCTGAGAAAAGACAGGAGATTGATAGAGAGAGAAGGGTGGAGGAAAGAAAGCAGGAGGAAGGTTAGCAGACAGACCATGGCAACCAGGCAGTTTTGTGCCTCTTGTTATTTAAACGTAAATGCTGTTCTGTCATTCTTCTTTTCTCACTAATTTGTGTAATCCACTTCTTCCCCATCTCGACCTTATCTCAGAGACAGTCGACCATCTCCAAGTCTTTAAAACCACCATTGTTTAGAGTCTGAGGTAGACTCTGAAGTCTATTTCACATCATTGTTGGGATCAATGCTCTTTGTGGGAGGCAAATCGTCAAATTCCTTACGATTCAAGTTTATCCATAAATAATTTTCATGTCTTCCAACTGATCTAAGCTTTTTGAATTTACATTTAATCCAATGCCAGACTTGAACTGCTTTTGTTGTCTGAATACATAGTATGGAGAGATACTTTCTGTTTATTTTTTTTTGCTAAAAAAATGGAAACTGCACATACCACATGTGTCTGCTATGTCACCAAGCTTCTAGCTTTTTATGACCGTGTTGCAAAACAAATTCACTGCGTCTCTTCCTCGTGTTTCTGAGGACTACAAAGCAAAGGAAATTCAGTAAACCAGTTAAACCTTTCTTGCAAGTTAGCTGCCAACCAACAGTTGCGGAAAGTCTTTTAAGTTAATGACTTGCTGTAGCTTTATTACATGAGAGGGATTTTCAGTTTTAACACGCAGCTAAATGTTTTTTGAGCTCCTTCTTGTACTCTGTGGAGCAGAAAATCCTCTTTAACCTCTGTAACCTCCGACTCATCTTCTCCTCAGTTCTCCAGGCCAGCGCTCCACTCATCCCTTCTCCTCCTATCTTCTTCTTTCTCCTCCCAGCACTCTTCCAAGCGAACAGGTCCACTGATCTCTATTTGTCTAATCGGAGCACACACAGACACAGATGCACACACACATTCGTCCCTCTGGTGTCCAGCAGTGATTAATTAACTCAGATGCACAACTGACATGATTGAAATAGTTGTGTGTGAGAATGTGGGGTTTTTTTCAGTGTTTTTTTTCTTTAGATGTGTCCACAGCTTATTTGCATATAAACAAACTGCAACCTTTTTTGTAATTACATAAATGTTTATTTTGCCAACATTTGCATTCGAGTATGAAAGCGTGGATCTGTGTGTGTCACATGAGTAATAGACGCTCTGTTGCTCCAGGTTATGTTGCAATGCTCACTGTTGTCACAAACTTTAATATGCACGGACAGCCAACGTAGTCGGTCAGACATCTGCAATTTATTAAAACTGATCACAGCGAGCTTTTCTTTTGTTTGAGCGTTGCTTTTTATTCTGATGCTTGTTTTTGCTTTTTATCTGGAGGAAACCAAATCAAATATTCATTATAAAAGATAAAAAAGAAATAATACTAATCATAATAAAATTAATAACGCTGGAAAGGGCATCTGTCTGTACAAACTCATTTGGCAAAACTCTGGGGCAAACCCTCATGGGTCTGCATTTACCTTTTTATTCAAGGCAAAGAATTTCTTTAAAACATTTCTTTAAGTTGGCAGGATCTAATTTCAGATGATTAATAGATAATTAATATGAATAATTTAGGAAATTTAGTTGATTCTTGATTCTTGATATCTGTTACAGAAATATGTATGTCCTCTGTCAGACCCAAATAAATCATTTTTCTTTATTCAAGAATATGAGATTTTTACATGTGTTCTGTAGGCACATGTGTATGTGCTGAGGATAATAATAGATAATTTCTTCTAAGGCTTTGGGAATTGTTTTCTGGTTGTAGTTGTAGGTTGTAGGACTAGCACATCATTGTCCACACAAGAGACACTGTGTCAGCAAGCATTACCTCTGAAAAAGTATCTGTAAGCAACCAAACAGGGGGAAAATATATTGCTCCAATGTATCTCCCTAGTTTGATCCCCAGACAATCAAGTGCTACATTTTTGCACATGTACAAAATGTCTTGCAGCAGTGTTGCTGGGAGACACAGGGTTTATT
This sequence comes from Oreochromis aureus, assembly GCF_013358895.1. Lineage (NCBI taxonomy): Eukaryota > Metazoa > Chordata > Actinopteri > Cichliformes > Cichlidae > Oreochromis > Oreochromis aureus. Next base: position 29,335,942 of record NC_052954.1, on the reverse strand, counting down.
GCAAGAAATCTAAACCTAAGAAAGAAATTCTGGTACCTACTATAAACCTAACTCGTGTCCAAAGCAGTAGCATGAAGGAATACAAACCATACTAATTAGCAAGTAGAAAGAAAACAGACATGGACCATGAGCTCCTTGTGGGCAAACTTGTTCCTTATTTCATTCCCCCTTTTAATAGAATTTAGGCTTTCACGATCCTCTCCTCGGCAGGAGCTCAATATTTGTGAGAACAGCTCTGATTGTACACCACATTTAGAACTTGTGACTAGTGGTAACCTGCTGGGAAAATGTGTGCTGAACATAATCTAACAAAGTCGCTTCTAAAACATCTCGTTACAGTCCACAACTGTTCAGATGTTGCTTAGCCTCTGAAATGGTATGAAATGGTACATAACTGCCAAATATTGGACAATACTGTATTCTATGCAACATCATGCATTGAAGAAAAGCCCAAAAGTGTTAAAGCTAACCCTAGTTTCGAGGGATAACTCAGAATTTGCTCTAAGTCCAGATCTTACGACTGTCTTGCAATTTGAGCTATTAAACAAATACAGCACATCGATGGGGGAGAATCATTACTGTGTCACATAAGTGTCTTCAGAAGATGTGCATGCATTTTAAAATGTAAAGTCTCTAATTGCACAGGAAAAGTGGTGGTTGTCATCTTCCTGCTCTATCTACCTGTTCCATTTTGTGCTTGAGACCTTTTCAAAGTTGACGGCATCCCTGCTTTTCAGCTCATATGATTAAATCCACCTTCTTGTTGGAAGAAATGGAAATGTGAGGGCAGAAATTAATTCAGCATCCCACCACTGTGTGTATCTGTGATGAATGCAAGAGTGAACATTTCATTTACTTGCCATCCTCCCTCTTAATTTCACCACATTTTCCACTGATTGTGTGTCTCAGCTTTGATATCCTCAGGAATGTGCTGTCCTACTCTGCAATCCACTGTCGTACTTTGAGTGTGTGTGTGTGTGTGTGTGTGTGTGTGTGTGTGTGTGTGTGTGTGTGTGTGTGTGTGTGTGTTTACATAAGCAAGGATGTCAGTGTTTGTGTGTGTGCTTCTGTTGAATGTAACGTCCCGAGGGCCATGACACAATATTCATGTCGGTAAAGGCAAAATCAAAAGATGAAGGAAAGAAACAGGAAAAGGAAAGAAGAGGAATGAAACTGTTTCTTTCTGTTATAGTTTATTTGCCGGGTTATAAATATTATTTGGTATGGAAAAAAAATAGCCATGATCCTTTGAAAAACCTAGTCAAAGTCAGTCAGACTAACAATATATGTCATATAGACAACCTTTTTGCCTGTCAATTAAGATAAAACTAAAACAGCAAAATACTACCAAAAAGTTTGATATTTCACATCAAAAGCAATTATTCAATTTCACCCTATCACTGGCATCCTCCTTCTTCACACCAACACACCATGTCATTATATGGATTGCATTTATATAGCGCTTTTCAAGGCACCTAAAGCGCTTTATAATTCCACTATTCATTCACTCTCACATTCACACACTGGTGGAGGCAGCTACAGTTGTAGCCACAGCTGCCCTGGGGCAGACCGACAGAAGCGAGGCTGCCATATCGCGCCATCGACCCCTTTGGCCAACACCACTAGGCGGTAGGGTAAAATGTCTTGCCCAAGGACACAACGACCAGGACAGAGAGCCGGCGACCAGATCGAACCGGCGACCTACCAGTTACAGATGCGCTTCCCAACCCCCTGAGCCATGGTCGCCCCGTTAGATCCATGAACCTTCTCCTGGTCTTCCTCTTTTCCTTGTTTAAAATCCTTTATCCCCTACCCCTCCTCTGCACATGTCCAAACCACCTCAGCCTTGTCTCTCTCCTTTTATCTCCAAACCACTCACTGTGAGCTGTCCCTCTGATTACTCATTTCTTATCCTGTCCACTCTGATCACCCCCAATGAAAATTTTCAACCCTGCCACCTCCAGCTCCACCTCCCCTTTTTTTTTTACTGCTACAATCTCCAAATCATACATCATAGCACGTCTCACTACCACCTTATAAACCTTCCCTTTCACTCTGGATGCTATCCTTCTGTCACAAATAACCTGTAACACTCGCACCCTGTATGTCTTCTTCACCTCTCTTGTGCACTGGCCATTGCTTTGGTATTTAGACACCTTCACTACCTCTACTTCCTGCATTTCCACCTTTCCATGTCCCCCTTATTCACACGGATGCAGAAGATTTTGCTTTGCCTGACTCGTTTCTCCAGTGCACACCTCCACTTCTTCAGGCTGCTTCATACTTTCCTTTTTTCAATATTTTAATATAAAAAAAGAAGAAATCAAATCAATATGGCATTAAATCTATTTCAGATGGGAAAAAGTCTAGATGCAGGTATTTCTAGAAGGAAATGATGCATTACCATCACAATGTTTGTAATGCTGCTTACATAAAAACAAAATAGAAAACCCTGGCTTTTCTGTCAGATGGCACAGAACCATTTAATCCACGTTCTTATTCCATCCATTTGATCTTATATCAGCTGTTAGTGGGAGCTTTTGTCTTAACCTTAGTTTCATGCCAGTTCTTGTAGGTCACTGAGGGGACAAATGTGTTTGTGCTTAAGTGGGGGGTGGCAAACTGTCAAGCAGGAAAACATGGCAAGACAAATGAGGGGGCCGTGGGTTCGAGCCCTGGGCAGCACACAAGCCTGATAGATGGGTGAAGACTGACTTACAACGTCTGGGTTATTGATGGTTACCCAGAGGCGTTAAAAATACATTGGTGACTTTAACACATACACACACATACACATTCACAAAGAAATGTCCTTTAAGCTGCTTTCTCCACATCTTGGCTCACAAATTGAATTATAAACTGTTTTGAACCTAAACATTTGATTTCCCTTTTCACTTGAAGGTTTGGTATCAGGATATGTAGTTAGTGACATGTCATTCAGCTAAAAACCCTCTAAGGCAGATCTTGTATTCTGGATAAATTAAAAGATTTTTATTATTACATTTTATTGAATGAATTATTATTAAAGTTCTTTGAGCTACACAATTGCATTTTTACATTATTGTTTGTTATTAGCTATTTCTTAAAAGTTTATGGCACTGTTTGAATGCGGTGTGATTTTATGTAATAATGATAAAAAATGTTATTGCTCAGGAAAACAACACTTGGACCTGTCCACGACTAGCCTGATGAATAGTGCACAGAGAAATTCAGTAAAAAGAAACAAATGTGTTAAGATTTCTGGAGGCCATAAAACAGATAAAAAAAATTTTTAAAAACCAAGGAAGAAAAAAATGAATGACAGGAAGATAGAAACCAACATATAAAGAGAGAATTCGGGAAAGAGAATGACTATAACGACTAGAATAAACCTGTCTGTGTTGTGTCTGAAAACTTCATAGTTTGCTTTGTGATATGAATAGAAATGCAAGAATTTTTGTGAGAATTTATACATAAAGGAAAACAAATTCAAACTAAGTTGAAAATGAATAAAAAGGAAAATTACTTTTTACTGTAATGAAACAAAAAGGTAAAAAAAGAAAGAACATAATTTATGCAAAAAATAACAGTGTTGCCACAACATAGAGGGGTATGTCATGATTTTGGTGTTCTGTGTTTTTTTTAAACTTTTTTACATTCTTCCTCTGTTATAAATTGTACTTCTTCTCTTTGTTTTGGTTCCATCCTAAGTAATTGTCTGTCCTAATGTGTTGTAACATTTGCATTAAAGTGTTGCAGACACGTAACTACTAACTGTGCGATGTTAATTTGTGCTTCACTTGTGACAGTCATGGATGTGTGACAGTCATGTGACAATCTAAGATCAAATGAAAATGGTCAGAGTCATAGTCAGCAACCATCTGGCAAGCACAGGTCATGAGAAAAGAAAAAAAATACAACGGGAAGGCAAAAACCTCTGTGATTGCTTTGGTCTCTAGGATATAGATGTGGTCATGTGTCTGCAAACATTAAGCTCTAGTGAAACTGCGACACAAACCAGAAATGGAGAATGTTTGCCTTCAAAATAAAAGTGCCTTGTGAAACATGTTGACTGGAGTGCTGAGGAACAACACCAACAAAAACTTATGCTACTGCTTGGCTAGTTGACAGACAAACATTTGTACATGTTTTGGCAGGAAAAAAAAGTTGAAAAGCTGCAGGCAACAGTGGCAATCTGCTAGCAACTAGTGGTGGCAACCGGTTTCATCTAGAGAGAGCCAGCAACCTACAGAAACCACTGCCAACTATTTGGGGAATAAATATTTTTCCATAGCAACGGGTAGTTATTTCACATCCAAAATGGCAGACAACTCTCAAACACTGTGAGCATGACGTCATGTGTGAAACCTTAACTGAATTTTGTGTTTCGTGGGTTTACTGGTTTATAGTCCTTAGATTTACAGTTATTCATTGTGTCTGATCTTTTACCTTTTCTGCTTCTTTGTAGGTTTATGTTCAGATGTGCTCTATGTTCATGTGCCTCACTGACTGTTGGTGTATGACGTCTAACCGGATAAAGGATTTGGATTTTACTCTTTGTGCTTTTGGGTCCTCTTCCTCCCTGACTATTACATGGGGATGTAACTTACTACAGAAAGGTGGATACAACAATGACATGTACCCTGAACACCACCCCTCCCCCCACCCACAATTGCCCCCAGTATTTCCTTAAAGTGGATATTTAGTTTAAAATTATTAAATTAGATACGTTTGACCTTGGCTGACAAACATTCCAAAAGGTCAATTCACACTTGCTCATGTACACTGTATTTTGCAACACATACACAGTGTTCACTGAGCCATACGACATTAGGATACAAACACACACATGCACACTAAAAACATACCTTTCAGCTGATTCGACAAACTTGGTGCGTATGTGTGGGGAAGGCTGGCGCTTTGGGGGAGTATTATTGTCTTTTCTCCGGACACACGCACATATCACAGATCCTCATTTACACATAAATGCACATAAACTCAAGTAATCTCAGCCTCACACATACACACACTCTCAGAGAGAGCATAGGTTAGCTGCTGAACTGTAGAAAGGTTCAGTGCACTCTGACACTTAATAACAAGGGTCCACGTCAGATTTCATTTCCTGTGTGACTCTTTGCCCTTTCTCTGTCACTTTTTGCTTTCCTTTCCTTTCCCCTATGATTTTCTTCCCTTTATTTCTGCACCGCTCATAGTCTCGAGTGGAGCCTCCAAGAGCAATTTTAATCTAATGTCTGCGTTTCACAGAGACTTGTTCTTACATAAATGAAATTTATTGTGTTCTTCGGCATGCATCTTTGATGAGAAACTCACTATTCACTAAAATTTAAAAAAATAGAGGAATCATGATTTAACAGCAAATATGGGCAGTGTGGCTGTTGAGCTTTCTATCTGTCTGAACCAAAGCCACTTATTTCTGGGGCAAAAACAAAGCCTGGATCACAGTGTGAAGCACGCCTACACTCACCTATTAATAGATTATTTTCAGAGTCATAAGAAAGACGTTATTTTTCCAATTCTTCCATCTGACTTTGTTCCTTATTAAGTTATTGGTACTAAAGTGGGTCGAAGTGTCGTGGCTGAGAAAGCCAATTATCTCTTATCCTCCTATGAGACCTGCCTTTAATTATCAACTTTTTATAACTCCGGTCTTAATGATATAGCCATCGGTGTCTGCATCTGTGTCTCACTATCGTCCCTCTGTCTGGATTTTCTTTGTCTGTGGTTTGATAACTCTGTTTTATGAAACAGCCTGTGGGATGTGTCCCTGAATCTGACACTCTAACCTTATTCTAACATCTGATTTCAGCACATACTGCATTTCTTCTTCTATCTGCACTCAAAGAAATGAGTTTCAACACTCTAAAGACTACAAATTATTCTGAGAAATAAGCAAATTCAAAAGAAAATTTGCTTTTTATTTGACTGTTTTAAAGCAGTAGTGCATACTGAGAGGCCGCGTCCTGACAGTGAGTAAAATAAAGCTTTAAAATTAATCTGTTCTCTTAGTTCACAGAAGATACATAATGTTAGCTGTGTAAGAAACACATTATGCTTCTGCATATATGATATGATGGTTTGATTGATCACAAATGCAACAGACGCTGCTTCCTGAATGTATATATGTTAAAACATAACAATACAAGACATCACTGAGTCCAACTCATTTATTATTTTCAACCTATTTTTTCATCCTTTTATATAATCTTTTTTAAATTGCACTTAATTTTCCACATGACAGATGATTGTAATTGGCCTTTGCCACTTAGAAATCAGTCAGCCAGACAGCAGACAGATTTGTGTCTTGCCAGTAAGAGCGCTGCATCTGCACTGTAATATGAATAGCACTTGTATTGCACTTTACATTGCCACCTAATTAAAGAAAAACAAGGCTTCCCAAACATTTGAGAACATTGGAGTGTCAGTTCAGGCTTCAAACGTTTTATAATTTTAAACAGTTATTTAACAGTGCAACGCTTTTTTTAATCCAAATTTTTACAGGCAAGTGCTGTGATCAGAGAAATAATGAAACTGTTCCCTTGAGCTCTGTTCTCGAGCTATAGCTTGAGAGCCCTAAGACATACCTTTCCATTTTACGGCCTCATTTTCTGTCAACTGAAACTAAATTAATCTTGGTTACAAGCAGTGGAGATGCAATCAAAGCACATTTACACATCTGGTTCACGGGAAACACATGGAGAAGTACCACCTAATGAGTGCTGATTTGTTGTAATGCTTCTGATGCTGATCTGCCATTGTCTTGTTATTGTCTGCTGTCCCTGCACAATAAATTTGCTTTCAGAATACAGTATTTGTTTTATATTGTTCTACTTAAAATAGCTTGAACATTTTCAGCACGTTTTCCTGCCTTCTGACCTTGAGGCTTGAACGGGAGGCTCTCAAAAGTGATAGGTGTACAGGATAGATCTTTTCTAACTAGCAAAAAAAGTTGAGAATTTATCATCGCTGTGATGGACTGGCAACCTGTCCAATAGCTGTGTTAAGTTGCTGCCCTTCCATGCCCACGCTGGTTTAGAAATTGAATGTGTGGATGGGTTTTTGGATAACGAATAAATGAATATTGGAATATTCATAAAAAATATCATTTTCTGGTAAATGTGTCTTTCTGATAATTTATGTAATAAATGTAATAAATTTACTGTTATACAAAATGTATTGTGAATGCTACACACATTACCAGCTTGCTGAAGGAAAGACTGTCATAGAGTTGCTTGAAGAATACATTTGAAACTCAAGTGGTATGGTGATGCTATCAATACAAGGCCAATGATATATGCCTGACATGCCTCCTCGCAAGCTCTAGGCTCAAAGTCTGGAAAAAAAATCCTTGAAGAACCCTTTGATCCTAGTGATCACAAATGTAATGAGCTCTCCCTTTGCTCATGCTGTATCTCTTCAGCAAATATGATGGAAATCAGCAGATAAACAGGCAGAAAATTGGCAACAAAAAAACTGACCTCCTTTAGGGTAGGTAATCAGAAACAATGAAGGTTTTTCAGGCCCCGCCTGCCCCGAGAGGGTATTAAGTCTACAGGAACACATCTAGAAGGTTTAATAGCATGATCCGGAAAGTCTCAAGATGGAAGAAGAGCTCCAGTTTATATTTTAGGAGCAACTTGGAATCACTTGTCTATTTACATTTCACTGCCTGCTCATTGCTGTCTAATGGCATCCAGCTGTTCTTAGAGTCCCCAGTTCAATTTGCTACCAGTAGAGTCACAGGCTCTCAGACACTATTGAAAAAAGCTCTTTGGCCCTGCAGTCTGACATTAAATGATGATGTCTGTCAGTCACTGTGTCACTCTGACTCTCTCTCTCTCCTGCTCCTTGACTCTGTTCTGGAGAAGGAAATGACTGAGCGATTATTCATTGCAGGATAATGACAGTACAGCAGTGCAAGTGCCAAAGGCTCTTGATAGACTGCCAGACAGAGCAATCTGCATCTGTGTGTGTTGATGATGGTTTAGCAAGCAGAATGACTGTCTGAAAGAGTTGGAAGTGTCTCTGGCTGCACTTGAACATAATTTGGAGCTCATTCAGACTCAATTTGGTCCAGAGCGTAAGATAGAACGTAAGCAGAGGAGAAAGATAAAGAAAGACAAAATGTCAGATGATAAGCAAGCGAGAGGCGATGGTAGATGAAAATACATAGAGGGAGAAAGAGAAAGAAAAACAAGGCCAGCTTATTTGTAGATTAGTGTCATCACATGTGACTTGTTAAATAGCAGGGGGTGATTAGAAAGTGTCACAGCTGTCAAAGGCATACTGAAAAATAAATACCAACACTCATGGCTTTATGGCCCCCTCCTGCAACTCTTCTTCTATTTATTATCTTGAGATGTTTTTACCTAATGTTGAAGACAACTTTTTGATCTTGGCAAGCTCAGGACTTTAGAACGTAGCTCTGATTACATGGCTGCATAAACTATAGTATATTGAAACAGGTACTGACATACAGTGTGAGATCAAATTTACATATACTAAGAAAGCCCGAAACTAAGAAAAAAAAATAATGGCTGAGTGCATCAGTTAAATTTTATCGTAATGTTCAAAGCTCTTTATTGAATAAAATATATCCACAACATAACCTTGCTTGATCCTGTCAGCAAATATACCAACTCCTTAAATCAATGAACAAAATTTGGTCATATGTAACTGCCCTCTAGAATGAAACATAAGCATTTTCTAGTCTGACAGCTAGGTCAGGGCATTGACCTATCAAGCAACTCTATAACATGCCAATTCCTCTGGTGGTTACTGATATGACTATTACATGTAAAATATGATGTAAATCTGCAGATGAATTAATTTGAGTGCTGTCAGCGTTAATCTCGTCAGTTATGGCGTTAACATCAGTTAACGTCATTTTGACGAGATTAATGCTGACATCACTAATTAATTTTCTTTCTTTTACTTTAGGAATAGCTCCAAAACATGCAGACTTTTATTTCTTTCTTTAAACACAATGTTACTGTTATATCTACAGCTGCGGTGAAATACATCACAGAGAAGCCAGATGGCTTTTAGACGACATTTTCATTCACCGTTACAGGCTGAATCATTTGAATTTCAACTGAGAAATTATGGGAAAAAAGTGCATTGTTTAGCTAGGCATTCACATTATATTCTATATTTTCTGATTGATGTGTCACTCTTGATTGGCTGTCATACAACTTTGGATAGACAAAAACTTATTTTTCTCTCTTTTAAAAAAAATAATTAATAAAAAACTTGCAGTTAAATGCCTCCAATGATTCCTATAAATGCTAAAATGTCAAAAGGACACACCTTGCAGAGGTCAGTCTATGTGGGGATTTTAGATTAATGATGTCAAAGGTTGGGCCAAAGCCTGATGAAATACCAAAGTCTCATGGAGATATTCTGAATTCCTAAGCTTAAATTCTAGAACATAATAACACACACATACTGTCACACACGGTGTCCTTGTGTGGAAGGGTATGGCAGCCACCCTGCTGTGTGTATGAAAAGTATAAATAATAAACAGGGGATAATGTATGGTAAGCAAACCATCTTCCTGGACTAATGACAGCTTCTCTCATTTTTCTTTTTTCTTTAGCTCTCTCTCTGTTGGACTCTTCCTCATGACCTTTGTCGCTCCTTATATATATTTTTTCGTTCCTTTATCTTTAACTATTCCTCACCCGTCCTCACTCCTCACCATCTTGGTGTGAGGGTAGAGGGTGAATGTAGTGACATCACCTTCTTCAACCCCTCAGCAACCCCATGTTGCCTCCTTATCTTGCATACAACACACGCTGCATTATTCATTATACTGCAGACACACACACACACACACACACACACACACTTACAGGTATGACAGAAGCAGATGTTATTAGATAAAAACGAGTAAAGGCAAATGTGGCTTCTGATCAAACATGAAGTGTTCACTTCTTCTGTTGCTTTATTGTGTACGTCAGCTGCACTCTCCTTCGACACACTGGTCACAGAATCTATTCTCCGTGGTCCAGAGCATACATTCAAAATAGGATATAAAAATGCAAAGGGAAGTTAGAAAGGGCTCCTCTTATCCTGAGAGACTGTTACAGTTTTTCTTTAAATCGCATATTTTCAGTACTAGGTGAAAGAAAATACAAATATAAATGCAAATAATTGCTGCAAAAAATATGATTAATTTGAAATGTGCCAAAGACATTTGCAATGCAAAAAATAAATGATCTTCATCTTGTCCTGATTGAGACTTTAGCAGTTTAGAAGTAAATAATTTAGATTTGAAAAATATATTAAATAATATATTTTATTTTTCATCTCTGTCATGTCAGTGACATAGAACTTATTTTTGTCACATTTAATCTTATTTGTTGGGGGATGGTTATTCTAATACATTACTACTTTTTACTATTTTTTGTATTATTTATATTCCTATTTTAATGACAAATATACCAACCAACCAAAGAAAGATTTTTAGTCTGACCACAAATGTTCTTTCTCCAGCTGCTGGGGTGGTTCCTACAGATGCAGTGCAGATGAATACTAGTGTGTATACTCGAGTACAGAGCATACAATTTTGAAATAGCAGAGTACACATGAAACACATACAGCACTTGCTTACGAAACCAAGGCAAGAAAAAAGTTATTATTTTGTTATTAACTTAGCATTAATCTCACATGGGCACACATTTCGTACACAGCTGTTGATCACATATCAGACACTAAATTTATTAGTTGCAGTACAAGAACTCTGTAGTAGATTTTTTTCCACATTATGCAAGTGATTTGCCCTTCCTGGCTTGTCAAAAGCATGAATGCATCCATAAATATTACATTACCAGTTCATACATAATGTGGTTACATAAAATTGTGTGTGAACAGCTCCTATGAGAAATGCAGTGAGAGTGAAGCCTTGATTTTGTAATCTGTTATATTTAAATACACAATCTTTAGCCTGTTTTTTGTGGCGCTCTTCTGTTTTAATCTCGAATGATTATCATTTGGTATTTTTATACCTTCCATGATGAATTGGATTCTTTTCTGCTTTTGTTTATTTCATTACTCTGGACCCAATCAAATCCATGTTTCTTTTTCTGAGGGTGTTATCCCTCTTTTTAGAGGCACTCTGGTGTACAAAATAGCAAACAAACAAGCAAACAATGCAACTCAGATGTTCAAAGACTTCTTGATTGGTTGAGAGAATTGGAAAAAAAATCAATCTGGTTAACACATACAAGAAGAGAGCCTCTCTACTTTCAAAATGACACCAAAAACTCTTCTTTTTGATAAAGCGTATGTTTAGAGCTGGATCAGATGACCCTGAATCCTCCCTTAGTTGTGTGGTAACAGACTTAGACTTCCAGTAATGCACTTCGTGTTTATTTTTCACACACCTTTTGCACTCACTATGAGTTTATACACCACTCTGCATTTAATCATTAGTTATTATTAATCTTTGACTCTCTTCCACAATGTGTCTTTTTGTTCTGTCTTCTTTTTCTCACCTCCAACCAGTTTCGGCAGATGGCCAACCCTCCCTGAGCCTGGTTCTGCTGGAGGTTTCTTCCTGTTAAAAGAAGGTTTTTCCTTTCCACTCTCACCAGGTGTTTATTTAAAGGGGGTTGTTTGATTGTTGGGGTTTTCTCTGAATTATTGCAGGGTCTTAACCTTGGTAAGTATATTGAATTCTGTTTATATTTTTACGGGGTGTATGTACAAAAGTTTTACGGGGCGTATGTACAAAATGATAACACATAAGTACAAATTATGAAATTAAATAATTTTAAAAGGCGATAAAATAAAATGAAAGAACAGATGATTGTCTGCTAAACATATCAGTCTTTGTGGTAGTGGAGTTAAATTAGTCAGATTCTTTATGGAATGTGATGGAAATTTCTAGAAAAAGCTTTGTTGCTCTTCTAGTAAGTGAATAAACTTATCCATAAGTTTATTAAGTCTAATGGTGTCACCAATTCCAATGCTGCACCCCAAGGAGACCACAGCAACTTACTGCAGACTGATGGAAAACTCTCCGACATTTTGCTGCACACACTGAAGGATCTCAGCTTCCTTGGGATATAGAGCCTGCTAACCATTCTGCATACAGTCTCTTTATTGGTATTCATACTCCTCCACTACATTGACACAGTGTAGTGGTCCTTTCGCCTCAAGTCAATCACTCTCGTCTTATTCACATTCAGAAGCAGATGATTTTTTTTCCCAGAACACTCCACACAATCCTCCTCTTGCCCATCGGGGAATCATCAAAGTATTTCTGCTGGTAGCATGACCTGGGATTGTGCTGAAAGTCTGAGATGTACAAAGTGAACAGGAATAAAGACAACACACTCCCCCGAGGACTGTCAACAACTCTCCATGCCACATACTGCAGTTTGAACATCACATAGTCAGTAATCCATGAGCTGGTGGATGTGTTTACTGACATTTCCTGTAGCTTCTCCCTCACTACCAGCTGCTGGATGCTGTTAACTTCACTTGAGAAATCAAAGAAGGCGATCTTCACCATTTACGTCTTACTGTCTAGATGGGAATAAGCCCTTTGGAGGGTAGATGACTGGTTCCTCCACTCCCAGATTTGTTTGATATGTAAACTGCAGAGGGTTGACAGATTTTCTCTTACCGTCTCAGGTGGGCCAAGACTAGTCTCTCAAGCATTTTCGTCACATGTGACCTCACGGATCCACACAGTTCACTTGAGGGAAGATGTGAAGAAGAGTAAAATTACTGATGGTAGAGTTTGAGGGTTTATGGAGGCCACAGCATATGGAGGAGGTAGCAGAGCTCTGTGGACTAAATTTGTTGAAGAAGTTGCTTAACTCATTTGAACTCTCCAAGCTGTCCACTGGTTTTCTGCCTGTCACCCTAAACCCAAACCCTCTTGCTGTTCTTGGCCAGCTTCCTTGTGTATGAGTCCTTGCCTTTTCTTACCCTTAGGTCATGCTGCATCCTACCCGGATCTTCCCTGTCCCCTGACATGAAGTTTTTCTTCTTTCTTTTTTTTTTTTTTTTTTGACACCTTTATTTATGATTTTACAATATGACGAAAGTACAGAAAAATATAACTCGAATTGGAATTGCGATTACAAACACTGCCATTGTGAAACCGGGTTGCGCACACAGTGGCAAACCAGTTGGATGCAGGAAAATGTATAATCTATGGGCACAAACAAAAAATAAAATACTACCATGAGAACAAGGCAAAAAAACCCAAAAGAAAACAACACCCCCAAAAAACAAAGCCCACCAAGAAACAAAACAAACTAAAATAAAATAAAATAAATACATAAATAAAAGGGGGGGCTGCATTGTGCGCAGTTCTTTTGGCTTGCAACAGATAGTAGGTGGCTTTAAAGAAAGAAATAGAAAAAACCCCAAACACAGATGAAAGCAGTAATACATCATACTTCAGTAAATGACAACTTCTCCACATATTCAACAAAGGATGACCAGGTTTTGTAGTATTTGCTTTGAGACCCTCTCAAACTGTATCTCAAATGCTCTATCTGCAGGCACCTCATCACCTCTCTCACCCACTGAATAAACACTGGCGGACCTGAATCCTTCCATTTAAGAAGAATTAGCCTGCGTGCCAGTAGGGATGAGAAAGCCACTGCATTCATTTGATAAGAAGTTATACCGTGTTGGTTTGGGAGTACACCAAAGACTGCTGTCATCGGATTAGGATCAATTGTTTTCCCACACACATATGAAAGAGCTTTAAAACTAATTCCCAAAACCGGTTCAAATCAGAGCAGGTCCAGAACATATGGCTAATATCGGCGGGTGATTGCTTGCACCTCGGACAACTATCATCAGAGGTATTGTATATTTTAGCTAGTTTAGCTTTGGTTACACGCCCGTGAAGAATTTTAAACTGTATTATACAATGCCGTATACAGATTGAGGACTCATGGATCTTGCTAACACTAAGATCCCATAGGTCGTCTGGGATCTGGAGGTTTAAGTCCAGCTCCCAGGCATTTCTGGCTTTGGACACAGAGTCTGCCTTTATATGCTGCAATGTGCTATATATTTGAGAGATGTGGCCTCTAGCAATAGATCGAAATTGCAGACAATCCTCAAGTGGACAGTCAGTAGGTAGACTTGGATAAGAAGTGAAGTGTTTGACTGCATAGCTACGCGCTTGTAAGTATCTAAAGAAGTGAGTCTTTGGGATTCCAAAATCTTTAGATAATGTTTCAAAGGATAAAATGATCCGTTAACAAACAGATCAGAGAAACAGATAATTCCTCTGCTGTACCAAACCTTGAACCCTGCATCGCTCAGAGCTGGTAAAAAAGATGGTTTGACACAATAGGGGAGCAGACAAGTGACCGCCTCAGCCCGAAATGTCGTCGACACTGAAACCAGACATTGAGAGAGTTCTTAACCACAGGATTTTTAAAATTAACATTGCGACTGACTGGTAGACCTGAACACATTATTGCAACAGGGGATATGGTGAGATTACCGTCTAGCTCCATTGTGGACCAAGGCGGCCCTCTGCCCTCCCTAAAAGCCCGCATCCAGGTGGATAATTTCACAATATTGGCAGCCCAGTAATAATACATAAAGTTTGGTAGGGCCAGGCCGCCTTCCGACTTGGAACATTGTAACAGGGATTTACGGATTCTTGGAACTTTTTTATCCCAAATAAAAGATGATATAAGTCCGTCTAACTGGGTGAAAAAGGTTTTAGGAAGAAAAAGGGGTATCATCTGGAAGAGGTACATGAATCGAGGCAAGACTACCATTTTAATCGTGTTGACCCGCCCAGCAAGAGAGATGGGTAATACTGACCAGCGTGCCAAATCTGATTTTTGTTTTCTAATAAAGGGGTAAAATTTTGTTTAAAAGATCCTGATAAGTGTCTGTGATTTGAATACCCAGATAGGTGAATGAGGAGTGTTCCAGTCTAAACTGAAAGGCTGAGTAGTCAGCCTCTTTCGCCAGACTGTTAATAGGAAACAGTGTGCTTTTAGCCAGGTTCAATCTGTAACCAGACAGGCGGCCAAAGGATCCAATGAGGTCCAGAGCTGAAGGAATTGATACCTCCGGATCTGTAATATACAGAAGGAGATCGTCTGCATACAAGGAGCACTTATGAATAGTGTTTCCCTAGTAATCCCCTTATTCTGGGGTCCGCTCTCAGCATGCCGCCAGCGGCTCTATTGACAGATTGAATAGCAGGGGCTTAAGGGGCATCCTGGCGGGTGCCTCTATGTAAGGAAAAGTATTCTGAAATAGTGTTATTGGTGCGGACTGAAGACAGGGGCGCTGAGTACAGAGTCCTGATCCATGAAATAAAATTAGAACCGAAGCCAAATTTTTTCAAAACGGAGAACAGATATTGCCAATCCACACAGTCAAAAGCCTTCTCGGCATCTAGTGAGACTATTATCTCGGGGCGATCAACTGAATGGTCAGAATATAGGATATTTAACAGCCGTCTGATATTGAAATATGACTGGCGGTTCACTATAAAGCCTGTTTGGTCTTCATGTATAATAGAAGGTACTACTTTCTCAATACGAAGTGCAAGAGCTTTTGTGAGGATCTTATAATCCACATTCAGTAGACTAATGGGGCGATAGGATCCACATTTTTGAGGATCCTTGTCCTTTTTGAGTATTACAGAGATTGTGGCTTGGGACAGAGTTTGAGGCAGCATGCTTGTTGCCTGGATTTCTGAAAAAACCTCAGACAGTAAAGAAACTATCTTGCCGGCAAAGCGTTTATAGAAATCACACGAAAAGCCATCTGGGCCCGGTGCCTTGCCATTTCAAGAAAGAATTAACTGCCTGCAATATTTCCGCAGAGGTAATAGGTCTTTCTAGTAGCTCACGTTGGTCTGGGTCAATAGTGGGAGTATCTATGTTCCTCAAGAAGGAATCCAAGTCAGCCTCTGAATAATCAGTGCGGGAAGTATATAGATCCTGATAAAATAGCTTGAAAGCAGCATTAATTCCGTCAGGGTGTGTTACCACCTGACCGGAGTCTAACTGTATGTCGGGTATAGATTGAGCTGTGGCGGATTGACGAAGCTGATGCGAAAGATATCTACTTGCTTTTTCACCATGCTCATATATATGATGTCTTGATCTAAGTAGGAGCTTCTCAGTTTCTTTAATTGAGAGAGTGTCAAATTCAGACTGCAGCAGTACCTTCTGCTTATATGGATCAGCGGTTGGACAGGTAGCATATTGTGTGTCAATGATAGCTATGAGCTCTGTCAGCTCTCGAAGCCGTTCGTTTCGCTTTTTATTCTTGTAAGACGAGAAAGAAATAATTTGGCCCCGCAGATATGCTTTTAGCGACTCCCAAATTATAGATTTTGAAACGTGTTATTTGTTTCTAGAAAAAGCTCAATGTGGTGTTCAATGAACTTGCAAAACTCCTCATCTGACATTAATGCTGAGTCAAATTTCCAGAACCGCTGCCTTGCACATACATTTGGAAATGCGATACCAACCTGCACTGGTGCATGATCAGAAATTACAATTGCATGGTATTTACACATGGTGACCCTCGGGATAAGGAAATTATCCAGAAGAAAATAATCAATCCTGGAATACGAATGATGCACGGGGGAGAAGAAGGAATAGCATTTTGCTAAGGGCTCAGTGACACGCAATGGATCTGAAATGCCATAGTTTTGAAGAAATGTATTCAGAACGGACACTGATCTGGAGATCCCAGTAGACTGACGTGGTTTAGACCTGTCAAGGTTGGGATCGAATACCAGATTCAGATCCCCGCCCATAATCAGGTGATGCGTATTTAAATCTGGCAGCAGGCCAATTAATTTTATAAAGAATTGTGGATTGTCCCAAGTTGGTGCATAAGTATTTACCAAGATAACTGAAGTGTTGTGGAGCTTACCAGTAACTATCAGAAAGCGGCCATTCACATCACATTTTACATTTGAGGTGATGAAGGGAAAATTTTTCCTAACAAGAATGGCAACCCCCCGCGATTTAGAGTTAAATCCAGAATGGTAGATCTGGGAGACCCAACTCTGTGTCAGCCTATTGCTTTGCGTGGAACACAGATGTGTCTCCTGTAGAAAGACAATGTCCGGTTTGAAAGTTGACAGATGAGTAAATATCCTTTTACGTTTTTTAAAATTATTTAGGCCTTTCACATTCCATGTGAAAGGCCACATTCCACTTGTGGGGATAGGTTAATTGGATAAACCAAATTGCCACTAGGTGTGAATGTGCGAGCGAATGTGAGTGTGAATGGTTGTCTGTCCTTGTGTGTTGGCCCTGCGACAGACTGGCGACCTGTCCAGGGTGTACCCCGCCTCTCGCCCCATGACAGCTGGGATAGGCTCCAGCGCCCCCTGCGACCCTGAAAAGGAGAAGCGGAAGCGAATGGATGGATGGATGGATGGATGGATGGACATTCCATGTAATAAATTTAGTAGAATCAGGTGTAGTTGCAGCACTGTTGGTTACATTGTAAGCCATATTCACACTTTCAAGACAATCATGACAGGCAAGCCAAACAATAATCTGAAGTAAGTATACGCACAGAACTGCAGCCAACAAGAGAAAAAAGAAATAAAAAATAAAGAACAAAAGTAAAAACCCCGAGTAATTATAAACGTAACTCCCACAAACCGGGAGCAAACTACGCCCTCCCCCCCAAAAGAGCTTATATCCAACATGTCTCTTCACTCCCCAAAACAAAAGTTGCCCCTAGCAGGGAACGCCAACTATGATATAATGTTTAGACATCTGGCAGATTGGAAGGCCACACGTGACTTTGCTTGGTCGATTACTTCGCTCAGTGATAAACAATTATATGCAGACATATTAAATTATGAAAGCAGCAAAAGTACAAACCTCCATCTAAGGTGCAGTCTGACTCAGTGAACAATAGAGAGTCAAAAAGCAATTGAGGTCCCACAGTCCACTCAGTCCGTGTCTTGATTCCCACACACTGGCAAGATGCGATTCTTGACGTAGTCTTTAGCAGCCGTTGGATTGGTAAATATTTCCTCACCAAGAGGGGAAGAAATCCTCAGCTTCGCTGGGTACAGCATCCCGAATCTCACACCCCGACATCCGCGCAGGAGATCTTTAGCTTCTTTAAAGGCCCCCCGTCTCTTCGCGACTGCAGATGGCAGGTCCGGGAAAATTAGGATTCTGTCTCCATTATGCGTCAGGGGACTGTTTAACGCTGCCCTGCGAAGTACTTCCTCCTTTTCTTGAAAGTAGTGGAATTTGACAATAAATGGCCTGGGTCTCTGGTCTCTCGCAGGGGATGGGCTGAGGCTGCGATGTGCCCGATCCAGTGTCGGAGCGGTATCCAGGGCCAAAACCTCCTTTAGTAGCTGGGCCACAGAGGTGACAGGGCGCGTCCCAGTCTCAAAGTGCTCCCTCACGCCAAGTATTCGAATGTTGCATCTGCGCTGTCTCCCCTCAAGGTCTTCAGTCTTGTCCGAAAGAGCTGACACAGTTTCTTTCAGATCGTGAACTTGCTTCTCCAAGTCCACAACCCGTCCGAATACGTGTTTGCACCTTCTTCCAGGCTAGTTAGCCGGCTATGGTGGTCAGTGCAGGTAGTAGCTAAAGCATCAATCTTAGCACAAAGTTCAGTCCGCACTTCATCTATTTGGTCAGAAACATTGCTGCGAGTTTAATCGATCAGCTCATTGAGAGCTTGGCACTTGGTCTCGACTTTCGCCCAGCGTAGAAATTTTGGCGACTACGTTCTTCTCCGAAAGTTAGCTATGGCAGCCATTAGCGCGGCCGTGTCCGGGGATGTAGCATTGCTATCAGTTGTCTTGGCTCCATCAGTCTTTCTGGTGTTCTTGGACCCTGACATTGTTGCAAAGTTCCCTTGGGTGATGCGCACGCGTTTGCAGTAGTAACTCAGCTGACGACAGATAACGCGTTAGTGCCCAATGTCACAGTATTTATATGAAAAAATAGCGTATCCCCACAGAGCAACTCAGCCACGCGTCTTTACATGTCGCTGCTCCTACGTCACCCATGAAGTTTTTCTTCTTTATATTAGGCAGTTCTTTCAGGTGACTTGTGATCCAGGGCCTGTTCACAGAGTAACATAGGGTATGGGTTGGCAATGTGGCATATTCATAGAAATTAATATATTCTATATTGCAGCCTGTCAAACTGGAAATGTCCTCTGTGCTTCACAAAGTACATTCCAGTCTGTAGGCTCAATGCAGCTCTGCGGTGCCTCTATATCTTCATTTATACACCTCCTAACAAGTCCTGTGGATATAGGTTGCTGTTTAACTAGAGGAACAGTAAATTTTTTACTAATTTGTTAAACACGCTCATTAGTAGTTTGACAACTTTCCTTCTTGTTCTTCAAAACAGAAAGTGAGCTTCTACAAAATAGCCAAAATACAAGCACTCTGACGCTCTTTATGGGGAAATTATGGTTCAGGCGTGGTAGCATGTTGGCAGTCTACAGCTAAGGACCACTTGTCTACTTGCTGCAAGCATTTGTTTTTACATGTATGTGAATGTATGTATGTCAACAGTTTGTGGTACAACCAGTCTGTAGGCTAAACTTGCTTGTGTTGTCATTGGTCTATCAACCAGCCACACACAAGAGCAAAGTTATGCAATACAAAGAGCTAAAGTGAAACAAAAAACAATGGAAATTGTCCACTAAAGCCACTGTTAGTACTTTTCACACCGTATTTTGTATGTGTGTATGTGTGTGTTTTTTCTTTTCTTCTCCCATTCCTGTCCCTATTCTGGCCCGCTTGTCAACCAGTCAGTAGTTGACCACTACACTGCATCATTCACATCAAGCACGTTGTGGTACTTTGGAGGACTGAACAGGATCACATTTATCAGACAAATCTGTGGTAGGGTACTAAGACTTACTCAGTATGCCACACTAACGCTGCAAATCTTCTGTCCAGGGAACATTAAAGTTTCTTGCCTTTGGTGTTCCACAGGGTTCTGTTTCGGGGGCCTTTGTTGTTTCCATTGTATATAATTCAGTACAGTTCTTCAGTACATTCTGAGCAATTTTAAGGACATTTCGCATCACTGCTATACAGATGACATTTAGTTGTATATCTCTCTTAAACCCCAAGATATTTCTAAGCTACAGATTTTGCAGAGTTGCTTGAACTCCATTAAAATGACTCCAATGTAATGAAGAGAAAACTGAAATTCTTGTTTGTGCTCCCAACTAGGGATGCAACGATACCAATTTTTTTCAAACCGATCCGATACCGATACTTGGATCTGAGTACTTGCCGATACCGAGTACAAAAACCGATACTTCTACCACACACAAGTTAAACTTAACCGGTAGTAAAGAAACGACTCCACACAACTCTTTAACACAAACGAAACGTTTACTGAACGTAAGGGCAGAGACAAATACTGTACAACACATCCCTTTTTTATGATATTGATATTCCAATTCCTTAACCAAATGAAATACACTGTATAAATGAAATAATTCCCTTTCAAATTATATTAAACAACCCAACTTATGTTATCACCTTTTGGTAAGTGACTCACTAATATACACTCCAAAACACGTTATATAAATCCACTAAACATACAATATTCACACATGGGCCCCACACACACTCACACTTGTTGCAGGCCTGTTTGCTGCTCACGCTGGACGATGGAGAAAAATCCTCTTCTCCCCAGTAAGAGCACAAAAGTCTGACTTACAGTTCCGTTGCTCGGTAGGTCGCCGCTCACCAGTCCCACACTAAATCCACTCCCCTGCGGACCCGATGCTGTCTCTGCTACAGCGCGTTAGCGAGTCACTGTCCAGCTCTCTGACAGTCCATAGCAGCTGCCTCCGCGGGCGCAGCCAAGCAGTCCGGCTAGCCTTTAGCCTCGGCGGTCATGGCTGGAAACACAGTTTTCCACGGACGGTGGTGCGACCGTTGAAACAAAAAGTCACTTCACCCACACTCTGTTGCGAAGCTCTCACACGGTTAGCTTTCTAGTCACACACTCTTTTGTGCAAGTTAACCTCAGTAAAACTAGCCGAGTCTCTCACTTTGGTTCAGCTAACCTCGTGCATCTCTCCATGCCGTTCTCTTCTGTGAACTGTGAACACCTTATGTGGCGTTCAAGTCCATGGGAATTATGATTATCTACTCCCAAATTCCCATCCGGGCTACATAAGTATCGGTTCATGGCATCGGTTAACTTTTACGAGTACGAGTACGCACACATTTTACAGTATTGGCCCCGATACCCGATACCAGTATCGGGATCGGTGCATCCCTACTCCCAACAGATTTCTACCTTAGATAATGGAATCTCTAGGTCTCCTTGCAACATATCTTCTAGGAAACTAGGGTGACTTTGGATGCAGCTTACAATTTAGGTGTTAAATCTTCACTCTTGAATTAATTGCTTAAGAATTTGAGATGAGATGAGCTCCTGGAAGGTTTTGCTTGACAGGTGAAAAATCACTTACAATGATTCAATATTTTTAGTGTGTAAATAACAATAATTTAATAAAAGCAAGTAAAAGGAATAGATTCTTTAAAGTCAGCTAGTTTATGTAGGTCATCAAAGCTATTACTGCTCAAGAAATGAGGAGTTGTTTTTGAAACACTACAAAA
Organism: Oreochromis aureus; assembly: GCF_013358895.1. Classification (NCBI taxonomy): domain Eukaryota; kingdom Metazoa; phylum Chordata; class Actinopteri; order Cichliformes; family Cichlidae; genus Oreochromis; species Oreochromis aureus. The sequence goes on along the minus strand of NC_052954.1, from coordinate 29,314,335 downwards.
AATATCAGTGTATTTTTGCCCCATAAAATTTTTATATTTCTGTGTGTATGTTCCATTAAATTACAAGCATAATTTTTTGAGTGTAAACATTTGATATGTTGTTTTATACTATAAATGATACTCTTTAAATGATTTCCACGTTACTGTGCTGTCTTTTACATGCTGTCCCATTATTTTGGAAACAATGTTGTTCTAAACTCACACAGCCTAATCTAGAGTGCATGCTTAAATCATGTGCATAGTTATAATTAACATGTTTACACAGAGTTTATGCAGAAACCTGCAATAACCTAGAAGACTATCTGCTAATCGATAGTATGATTCTGCTCAAAGGCCAGTGTTAACGGGTGGTCGATACCAAATAATATGGTCCCTTTGTGTAACTTCTAAATTAAAATCCTCCTACCTCTGCATCTGAATAGGATCCTTTTCAAGTGGTGGATCAGATATGTGATTGCATGTTAGCAGAGGGTGTGTGGTCAGACCTGAGCTTAGGAACTGGTGGTGAATGTTAAGAGTGTCTGTGTGGAGAGTAATCATGGGTGCCCAGCCTTGCTCTGTGTTAAAGTGAATAATACATCATTAAGTTGGATGTGACCAAGGCTATATCCCCATGGGGTGAGTTTAGCATGGCTGCAACTGTGAGATGCTTTGGTGTGTGTTTTTTAATATGTATTGGTTGTAAGATATTAAAGTAGATCTTTTCTTTTGAGCTGTGTAAATCACAGATCAATTTTGTGGCCCAAATTTGAGGTCTTCTGAAAAAGCATGATAATAAAATGTGCTGTGTCACTGATTATCCTACATGTGACTTATATTGAGCTGGCGTATGGAAGACACACAATGTGGATGTACAGTATATGGAATAAAAACTTGTTTTAGAAAAATAAGCTTCAAGGATTCAAGGAGCCATTGCAACATCATCTAGTATTAAGGTTCAGCCTCTATTAAAGTATTACAGACACCAATCCAATCTGGGATTTCATATCAATCAAGCCATGATTGACGATATATGTAAATGCACATTTCTGGTGTGTTATTTGCCATTCATTCATCTACCTGTGTATCTTTAGAATATGATTGTTAAAGTCAAGACAAATAGTTCAGACAGAAAAAAAGAGAAGAAAATGTTGTCAACAAAAATCTGTGGAATGGACAAAAGCAGCAGCACTATTGTTTTTACCAACAGAGAACAAAGCATATTGTAAATGTTGCCATCCTTTTTAAGAGTAAGTGCAAGAACATCAAGCCTAAAGCTGCTTGCTGATCCACATAAAAGAGGCTAAATATACTTTTTTTTCACTGAGATTATTTATGATTTGTAAGCTAAAAGTTACATATTTTAGCTCTAAATGTCTAATTATATGAGTCTATGAGTGATTCTTATGACATTTTCAAAGGTCAATGCTTAAAAGTCAGACTTAGATTCATTTTTAATCTACATACCATATGACAGCACAGATTAGAGCTATAACTTTACAAATATGAACTCAAAGTATGTTGTGTTCACAGTGGTGAAAGTGTGCCTTGGCAAATAACTGTATTACTTGTACATAAATGTGAAACCTGGGATATAGGATCACAGTTATTCTTTTATTCTACTTTTATTCCATTTTTTAATCAATGCTGACATGAAACTGATATTTTAATGGAAAAATCTCAAATTTAGGATACACTGCCTCAACTCCCACAACTGGGACTGAACTTGATACATGTGGAAACAGAGACTAAATCTTCTAAGTTCAGGGGAAGCTTAACATGAGTGCAAATGATTATAAGACATAAGTATTTCAGTTAACTGCAACTTTAGTCAATGTACCAGCAAGTAAGAATTTCACGAATGGAAATAAAAACCTTGGACCTTTACAAAACAGAGTAATGCATAAAACACAACCTGATCATAGATATTTTTGTGTATTTGTTTAAGTTGCAACCTTATCTTTCAGTTTTTTCCTCAGTTTAGTAGAGGCATGGTCAGTTTGGTTAATAGTCAGGCACTTTAAGAACTGGCGGCAAAAAAAGTCAAAATTTTGCAGTATTCATCCACAAATTCATAGGTTTAGAGTTTTCTCGCTTACGTTGTTTCTTCAACTGTAACCAGTTGGGTTGGCTGATACAATCCTACCACAAGGCAGATGAAGCACCTGCTGTCTGAATGGCTATGTAGATCTGGAGATAGCCATTTAGTGGAATCACTGAACTCTCTTCACTTATAGCCGAACAATAGAGCTCACTGAGACAAATGGAGCAAATAGAATCATATTAAACCAAGGTTTTTGTGGATTTTGGTGGTAGCTGATAAACCTCTCAACACTTTTGTCTTAAGAACAGCTTTTAACAGGTCACTAATCAAAAACATCTTGTTACCTATCAAAATGACAGAACAGACAAAAAGAATATTCTTATATTATCACCATGTATAAATAAATATAAATAAAGTATTGTATCTATAACTAGTTAAATCATTTTCTAATAAGTTACATTTAAAGGCATTTTTCCAGCTTGGCTACAGAAACAGTCTCATCATTTGTTTGATTTTTTCAATCATGATAAAGCAGGATACAAGCATATTTGTGCTTTTCCATATGCATTTGTGTGTATGCTCCAGATAATGCCATAGCTGCACTTGTTCAACTTTAAAGTGCTTCAGCTGTCAAACCACAGCAACTACATGCCTGAGCAACACGACCTAACAGTGCATGTGTGTTTATTAAGTGATGATGAGACATGGGAAGGGTGCTGTAGTGGGTTGCACCCTGCCTTTCAAGAACCTAAAAACCCTGCTGTCTTCATGACAAGCTTCGCATGCGTGCGTGCATGCAAACACACACAGCTATCCTAATTGCTGTCTCTCTCCTGCAGGGTGAGAAAATAGGCTACCTGAAGGCATCTCTCACCCACTTGCTTCCTCCCACCTGTTCTGCTGCTGTTTTCCCTCCCTCCTCTCTCTCTCTTCTACTTGACTTCTTGCATCTCATTGCTTGTGTATTCTACTTTGCGATTTTTGTCTTTTATGGACTCTTTTCATACTCTCTCTTCTGTTGGGTCTGTTTGGTTTTCCTCTTGTTCTTTCCCCTCCCTCAGTGCCAGTTGTGTTCTACTAGAAGATGCGTAGAAAACAATGGAAGATAGTGAAGGGAGAACGGTGGCTCTGAGGACAAATAATCTTAAACACCCCACAAACTGCAAGATAAAAGAAGTCACAGAAGTTTTCCGACTCTGAATGGAAAGAAAGCGGTAGGGGAGAACATGGAAATTGAAAAAAAAAAACTAGTCTAGTCTCCCTCGGTGTCATCACATTTCATTACATGTACTTAGGATACGAATATTCCTTGATTAGCTTTTTGTTTTGCCATTAAAAGTCTTGAAGAAGCTGGCAGCTCCTTTGAGATGATTGTACCACCCACTGAACCTTTGCAGTTCGCTGAAGCATTAAGCACCATATGAGCAAACTAAACACAGATGTAGTATAGACATCAGTGTTGATAAGTTGATTAGTTAAGGAGTTAATTTTTATAATTAGTATCATTCATTAGGGATGAGTGTTTCTCATCAACATGCCTCCTTTGAAGCATTGCATGTCTGTTTTTCATTGCTGTCCTTGTTGTAACTTTAGTTATACTGTAATAAGATGTTTTAAAAAATCAGACTTCTGGCTTGACAGGAGAAATGCTGTCATAGCATGCTGCTGTCATAGCATAACCGGAATTAAGTTCAGAATGTGCTGCCAATTATTAAGTTAATCTGAAGATTGTCAAACATCCATGTATCAGTATAGCTATCGCTTAGTTTCGCTTAGTACACTCTGGGTTGTGTACAAGTTAATTTAATTGTTTTGGTCGTTATAAATTACTTTTGAACGCATAAACTTCCAAAATTATGTTCAATGTGGGGTAAATGATACTGGTTGTCTTGTGTCTGGAAAATGTGTTTTCCCAAACAAATTTCTGTTTGAAGAGTAGCTTGAAGGGGGCAGCATGGCTTGCTCAGACTTTAAAATATTTCCCTTTTCTATGTAGAAGTGATCACTTTTCCAGTCCACTGGCCAATATTTGTACACATTTTAGAACTTGCTATAGTTTTAGCCTCAATGGATGGCTTCCAGCTTCAACAGCAGTACAGTTTCACCCACCAAAAGTGGATCCTAATAAAGTGATATGCAGTGTTGGGACTAACGCGTTATTAAGTAACGCGTTACAGTAACTACGTTATTATTGTGGTAACGAGCACGGTAACTAGTTATTATGCCAAAACCAGGAACGCGTTACTCGTTACTGGGATTTAGATAGGCTCGTTACTCGTTACTGCGGTGGTGGATATCGCGGAGCTTCCACAGATTCAATAACATTAGCAAGTGATGGAGGCCAGCAGGTGGATGAAGGAAAAGGGAGGCAAGAGCAGAGACCCGAAGCGGCCGTCGGTCCGCGTGTCAGGTGAACTGAACTTCAGGTAAGAAGTTATGACCTGCAGTCTATCGGAGTCAGATATAAACCAAGTTTAGGTGGAGTTTATTTTCGGTATGCTGACATTTTCGTACTGCGTGCTAGCTAGCATGACGGAGTTTCTATACAGCTGGGTGGGTGCTATGTTACTGATGTTGAACTTTATTTTGTTCATACGGTTAATTATTAGAGTTGCCAACCGCCCCTAAAAACAGAATCGTCTGGTATTCAGAGAAAATATTACGCGTTTCGTATTGAGGTGAAAAGGAACACAGTTTGTCCCGGACTTCAGCTACAATGAAAAAGACACAAAGCTGGAGCTGCACAGCTGCCTCTTCTTCCCTCATTCTCTCCTGTTTCTACTTCAATCACGAAACTGATCAATGATCGGCTGATCAGCTTTTCTCTCTTGTTTATTTATCGCCCACTTTGCGCCAGAAAGAGGAAACCAGCGGATGTCGCGTTAAACAACAGCAGCACGTTTAAGCTTGATCAGCTGTTGTTAGAATTTATTTAATATTAATTTCTAGTATCAGCTGATGTTTGCTGGAGCCACAGCTGTAAAGCTGCTGGTCATGATGTCGGTTTGGTTATCTGGTGAGAGGGAAACATGCAGATGAAACCAGGAGATGTCCTTACTGAATCATCAGAGCTGAACAGGTGATGGAGAAACAGGTTTACCTTTTAGGTGACATGAATGAGTTGAAGGGAAGTTATGAGCTGTTTCTGAGAGACAAATAACACCAGGATCCTTTTCTATGTAGCTGACAGCTGGTAACTGTGCAGGGGCGGGTCTAGCAAAGTGTTGCCAGGGGTCCATGTAGGGCATTAACAGGGAAAGGGGGAGACAAGGAAATACTTTTCTTTATTATTCTCATTTAAAATGTCTCGCTTTTAAAAAAATAATTATCTGAGTCTTACAACAAACAATTGATAGATTGATACATATATACCATCAGAACAGTGTACATCACTGTCACAACAGTGTTTATTTTCATTCAAAGGCTTTATGATTTTTCCTATAATGGTGGGCCAGTCTCTAGTCAAAATGCCCGGGACGATTTTTTTGTCCCAGTCCAGCCCTGTATGCAGCTCATCTGCAGTCTGGTGTTACCTACATCTTCCTATTCAGAAGGCAGAATTTCCAAGTTCTGAGTACAATCAAAAGCACCACGACTACAGTTTTTGTGTTGGATGTAAAAAGCAGGCTAGAATCATGGCGGCGGTCAACGACGGTCCAGGCGTGATTTCTCTCGTGGAAATGTGCACATTATTTTTCCTTTCTATTGGTAGGTGGCACAGTGCACTTGTGGCAAGTAAGCAAGCTAGAAGACTGGCAGTCTGGCTGGGTATCCAGTTACAGAAGCAACACATTAACAAGAGAATTCTGAGTAAAACCAAAGTTACTTTCCCTAGTAACTAGTTACTTTGAAAGTAACGAGTAACTTGAAGTAACTGAGTTACTTTTTTAGAGAAGTAACTAGTAATGTAACTAAGTTACTAATTTAAAGTAACTTACCCAACACTGGTGATAAGTGCCTAAAGTTGGCAAGTGTACTGATACAAGTAGCTGTCTCCTGGGCATCACCTCAATTAATCGTGTTACCTGTCTGACATTTTTGTGTCGCTGGTGTTGACGGCATACAATCACAATTCCAGTAAAGGAAGCATTGATGGTGCTTTTCCAGATGTAAGTTGCCAATTCCATAGGCACCGTTATACAATCAGAGATCCAGGCTTTTGAAATGAGAACTGATAAGAAAACCAGTTGTATCTCTCTTTTTTAAATTTTCTTTGCTTCAGTTCATGCTTCAGTTCATTTCAAATTTGTGTTTTCCAGAGAAGATGGCAGCATTTCTGGATCATGTTCACATATTCTGTCTTCTTTGTATGATAGAGCTTTAACCTGCATTTGTGGATGGCATGATTTTCTGGATGTAATCCTGAGCCTATGCAGTGATTTCCATGAATCATGCTTTTTGTTAATGTAGTGCTGCCTGAGGCCCTGCTTGATGAACCTGTTCCTAAATTCACTTTTGAACATTTCTGCCACTGTAGTCTGCTGTAGTCCAGACAATACTCGGCCCAGATGTTCCTGTATACTATGCTGGCCACTTGGTTATGACGTTCCATGTATATCCTGCCTGCTAGCATCTTGCACCCTGCTGTTATGAGCTGGATTGTCTCAGGGGCATCTTTACACAGCATGCACCTAGTGTTTTGCCTTGTGTGGTAGACCCCAGCTTCTATTGAACTTGTACTGTGGTCATGAATAGTGCCTCTGTGCTGTCTTTCACTCGTTGACCAGCTTTCTCCAGTCACTGGTAGGTTTTCTGGATGCCACTGTCAGGGTTCCTGGGTCGTTGACCCAGTGTTTTCAGTTTGTTCCTGTTCAGTTTATTTTGTCACTCGTTCTCATTTCCTGTTTTGCTGTTCCAGTTACTTCCATGTGTCATTATTCATTATTCTCATCATTCAGCCTGTGTATTTACATTCCTCAGTTTCATCAGTTCATGGTCTTGTCATTGCCATCGTCTCTCCCGCATGTGTGCTCTCAGTTAAGTCAGTCAGTCTTCCAGTCAGTCGTTTCATGTTCTTTTCATCCATTCTGAAAAGAACAACCGTCTTCATTCGACACTAACCCATGAGTCTTGCGTTTGGGTCCTCTCCTTTCCACATCCACACTGCGAACGCTGACAGTCATCCACTTCCTCTGCCATCTGCCAGTGGTACATAGTTGGCGTGGGCCTGTCCTTCCATCATGGTTCCTCTTCTTGCTCCTCTTCTTTCTTGGGTTTCTGCTGTCTGAGGCATTCACTCAGCACACTATCAGTTGCAGCCATCTTCCTGATGTACTCATGGATGTTGTCTCATACTGGATAGTGACGGTCACTACCCTTTAAAGAGACCTACAACAACTTCACCTGGGCCAGCATCTCGTTCCAGGTCCAGCCAAAACTGCTCTTTCTAACTTTTAAAGTGGAAACAAAAATAATCAATAACTAAAATCCTGCTGTTTATATTAGTATAAAAATTTAAAATGTAAGATCATTTGTTGTATCTTCTTAACAATTGTTCTCCACTTCTTCAATAGACAACTGTGGTACAAAGTGATGAAAGACACTGCATTCAACAGACAAAAACACAGCTCATCATCTGCTAATTGGGTATTTATCGTGAACATGTTAACAAATGGGTATTTTCTTATGCACCCAGCGTGGATATCTGCCCACCTGATGAAAAAGAGTTACCATTATTCTATGTGTAGTGCTGGTTTCCTCTCCTTCTTATTTTCAGATCACGTGAACCCTAAAATGTGGTGTACACAAAACTGCCATGATGCTGCTGATTATAATTATAATAATTAAAACTGCTACACCACCAACAATTAACAAGGCCACCACTAAGGGATGATTGCAGTAAATCCAGTATGCAGTGATGTTAGCGTCTCTTTCTGCTTTCTATTCAGCTCACACTGGCTGTAAACTCAGAGAATCACTTTCTCTCCTGTCCCACTCTGCTTTACGTTCTTTTTTCTACTCTGTGAAAGAAAAAGAAAGGGGAAGATAGAGGGTTCAGGGGGCTGGCCTCAGGCACGCACACACACGCACACACGCACACACACACACGTTATCTCCTCTCTTGTGCTGGTTTATTTGCTTCATTCACACACTAAGCTAAGTTGCTTGACTGATGCAACAAGCGAGCAGAAAGAAAGGCAACTTTTCAACTTTTTTTGTAATACATCACAAAAAAAGAAATAATGATTATGTTTGTGAAAGCAATGTGAGCATAAGGAAATAGCATTTGCAGACTGATTACTGCGAGATGCAGCATATTATCAGTTGAACATCTGAGGCAAGTTATTTAATTTTTAGGATAAGTTAGGATGTAATTTCTTGGAAGGTCTCTTGTGCATAAAATTCTGATAAATGATTTCAAAGCTGTTCAAATTAATAATTCATGTTATACAGATGGGAGACAAATTAAAGGAAATACCTGAAGTCTTCATCCCAGCTGTGCATTTTGCTGGGGTCTATTTGTCCTCATCTTTTTTCTACAGGCGTGGTGCCGTTGATGATGCAAAACCAGTCCTGCTTCCTGCCCTGTGAGAATCAGCACATGTTTAGGGTTAGGGTAGTTAAATAATACTGAACAGAATCTGTAACCACACTGCTACGTTGATCATTGGTGAAAATCTTGAGGTTGCCACAACAACCACTGATGTCACTGGTTGCAACTTTGAGCCCAGTGGTTTTGTGGTGCCATATCAGCTGGTTTGTGCACTGGCACATATTTCAGTGGAAATACCATTAAACTGACCACTTTTATATATTCTTTTTGGACACGTTACACAGCACTATGCTTCACATTATCAGCGAGGAAAAAAGAATGGCGAAAATGGCCTCCAATGCTTTCTTTAGAGGTTTGTCTTTTTTTTTTTAAATTGTTGTGATGTTAGAGTCTTTCACTTTTTTTTCAAGAACCCCTTTGTCGTTCAGAAATGTTTGTTGGGTGTAAGTTAATGACGTGTTGCTCAGTGACTGATACCTGTTATAGCTACTCAGGGTCATGACAGGGTGGGCTCAGGCTCTCACAGATGTAACGGATATGTGTCTTTCTGATGTGTATCTCTTTTTCAGATCACAACAACAGCATTGCAAAAAACATTTCTGTGTTTTGTTCTTACATTTTGGCAGTTAATCGCATTCTCTACGCTGTTCCTTTCTCTGACTTCCCACCTGTCGCTTCAGCATTTCCAAAATTTATTTTTTGCATCTGATTAAATTACAACAATTGCCTTTTGCCAGAGCAAGTAGTACCAGCAGCCATGTCAGAGCCAGAAAGCGATGCAGTCTCACCCATTATATCCCCAGGGTTAAGTAAACTCCACCTGTGTTTGCCTCAAATTTAATTAAAGTGACACACACTTAAATTTCAGACAATTTATTCACTATGACTTTTGGACCACCAGCACAAAGAGACTTTTGTAAACTAGTTATGACTAATATAGTACACAGACAGTGTGTACACACATCCACACAGTCTGAAAATAAACACTTAAATGCTCATGACTAATTCATTGCAATGTATTCATCCACTATTTCTTTCTTGTATCTCATAGAGATATAAAACTAATTAGGTTTATCTATTAAAGGTGAGTGTCCTACTCTAGGTAAATATTTTCAGTATTCATCCAGGCATGCTCTGTGGCTACACATACAATTTTAAAGAAAGTGTCAATGTAACAGAAACAAAGACCTGCTGAATTTGTCACTTATACTAAGAGTAGCCGTGTCTAAACATTAATTAGCTTTAAAAGACTTCCATGAATGCTGTGAGCATCATATTAGTGTTCGTTTTTGTTTTTTTCAAAAGTACCAAGTGCCAGAAATTGTTGAACACTTGCGTGATGTATGATAGAGGCAGATCAGTGCTTCCATTTATTCATTTGATATATTTATACATACAGGAATCCCCAATCCCAGGGTAGCAGTGATGCATCTATCCATTTTAACAGGAATAAACTCTCAGCAGGATTATCGTTAGTACCTGAGTAACTCCTCAGCTGCTGCATGATCAAAATATTTGGGGAAAAAGAGACTGAGAGACATGTAGATGTGCAGGGACTTCTCCTCCTGAGTTCACTTCAAACCTTGTCAGGATGCATTACTGAGAATGGAAGAGAGGAACATTCCACACGTACACACTGGCATTCCCACACAGAATTTACACTAAATGTGAATGTAAGTTAATAGCACTAAACCCTTGAGAAGAGGAGTGGGAGGAAGTAAGAGAAAAGGAGAAATAATAAGGCGGAGTGCACAAGAAATAAAAGACAAAGACTGTCTCAGTGTGCTCACTGTATGAATCATCACACTGGATGACAGTTCTGCTGTGGGATCCAATCAAAGGCTGCAAGACCAAAATAAGCTAAGTTGTCACAGGAAAAAAAGAAAGAAGCCAAATCAGTGCTCCATGACAGCTGTCAATATCACGGATAAGGAAGAGGAGGATGAGGAGGAGAGAAGGTGTAGGATTGGGTAAAGGGAGGAAAGGACAGATGGTTGGAGACTGTTGCATCACTGATGCTATGGGACAGCTGTCAATAACAAGAGGGGAGAAGAAGAAATAGGGGCGACTGTAGGGAAGGAAGCCAGGGGAGAGTGGTAAGGTGACAAAGATAAAGTGTCAGTTACTGAGAGGCAGGAAAGAAAGTGGTGAAAGACAAAGGGGAAAGGAGAAAGAAAATGACAAAGTAGAGAAAGTCAGTGAAACATTGTGATGTTATTGTCACTGTCAGCAAGAGAGACGTGAGGAAGACAGAGAGGGAGTGACAGATTTGTCAGACACTGCCAGTTTTCTGCTCTAACTGCAGCAAACACACTTGTTCTCCTCTGCAAACAGACAGTAACAGGGGGGAGTACACTCCAGCAAAGTCAAGTTTTTTTGTTTTTTCCTTAACTGGTTTGCCCTCTGAAAAAACATTTCATTTTGTGAGCTGCACCCAGAAGTTTACTATCCATATCCATTTTAATATCCATGGATAAGGTTGCAGTTACCAGGAATATCTGAATAAGCTTCATTTTGATGTTAAGCCACAATTGTGTGATGCTTTTCTTTCATTAATGGTCATATAACGGACATAAAAGCGACATTAAAAGAACTCTATTACAGGCAAAGTTCTGGCAGCTTGTAATGCATTCACATTTGCTTTTCTTTCTTTTTCATGTCTAGTATAATTAAATAGTGGTTTTCTAGTCTTAAACAACACTCAACCTCATTTTAACTGTATATTTCTAGAGGACTTCAATCTATACACTTCAAACACCTTATATATCTCATAAAAGTGGCTAATTTAATCACTAATCAACCTAACCTGCACAGTATTTGGACTGTGAGAGGAAGCCACAGCGCTGGCATGAGGACTGCTATCATTGAAACAGGTTGCTCTAATTCTCCAAGCCAGAGACAGCCCAGATTAGTTTGATGGATCAAGTGAGTTCATTAGGTATTGTCTTATGGAGGCTTTAACTGAATATATATTTTTCAGCCTTTTTTATTTTCTGTTCCTCTACCCCCTCAAAGTTTAATTAGTTTATTAATAATAAAGTTACTTTGAGGGCAAAGTATGTTTATTATGAGTTTTGTTTGTTTTTCTTGTAGTAAATGCTGCTTTTTATTAAAAATATTGATTACAATATTTTTTGTTTTGATATATATGCAAGGTCATAGCATAGCACTAAGCCTAAGCAAATGGGTTTTTTTTTACCTTGTTTGTTAATACATTTTTTTCCTCTATGCCACTGGTGAAATAATTAATTTACTCTTGCTAATTACCCAGTGTTTTGTATTGATTCCAGAATAATTGCTGGTATACATACGATAGCTTGTTACAACAAACACCAACACATTGGCTGTTTTTATATTGAATCACAATGAAGCTTTTTAAACTTTGAATATTGATCCAGAAAATAATGTAGACTGATCTAGAGATCAGTCACAGAATAATATCCACATAAATGTACTTCTATCTGGTGGTATGTCCCACTTTCAACCCCCATTCTGCACCCTCCAGTCCCTTAACATCTACTGTCTCAGTCGAGGGCCTTAATTTAAATAAAAGCTACTCGGATCTTTCTGGTTACCAGAAAAGGAAAGAAAGGGAAAATGGCTTTAATGGAGATGGGATGAACCTACAGTAAATGGGTTACCTCCCATGATCCTCTATATACACACTTACCAACAAAAACAGACTTACAGAAAGCGTGAGTCCTTCATTCATTCTGATGTTTTCTGTGTTTTCACTTTGATGTGCGATGTGTATAAAATAATCACCCACCACGCATCAAGTTGCTATTATCAGCTAATGCATTTGAATGTCACCATTAAGCATCACAGAGCATAATGGGAAATGAGGATGAAAAGTAAGTATTCAGTGGCTTATGTGATGACTGTCAACCACATACTACAATATGTTTGTGTTTAGAGGTAGAGAATCAATAAATGTGTTTCTATGGCTGCATATGATGCACGAGTGTCCCTGCTAAATCAATGTCAACAGAGTAAAACATTAGACCCAGTTAAACTGATCCAGTTATAGACCCACATGTTTTTGATTGTAATAAAGAAACTGAGTCAGTCAGCACACGTCACCTTTGTAAGCAGACATATCAGTCGCTTATTGGATTGGATTTTTAAGTTTATTTGATTTTCATATTCATTTCCAATAAAACTATTGTTCCAAGTGATATCAATACTCAAAAGAGCAGTTAATGCAAACACTAAGATCACTGGCTAACTGGAATATTTGTGGCAGCCACATAATCATATAAACATAGTAACGTCTTTCCCATTTACTCTAGAAATCTAGTAAAAGTTGATCATGTAAGAGTGGAAACTATGAGTTTAAAGGAGTGATAAACTTGATGAATACAGACCACAATAATAAGGTACATTGTAATATAATGTGTGCAAATGTGCTTATAAACAATTTGTCTAACCAATAATCGAAATACTTATTTAATGCTTTGCTCTGCAGCATTTAGTTCAACACTATAGGCTGTGTTTACATCCACATTAAATAATCAGAGAAAACAGATTCCACAGATAATAAGAGAAGGTGCAATAGTAATTTTGAGAGTGTAAATCACAAACTAAATTCATATGTTCTATGGGCCTTACTTTGGTAGCCTTTTGCTAGGAAAAATCAGGTATGATAACTCAGGTTTCTTTATTGCTGTCCCCAATTCCCCCAGCCTTCTAATAAAAAAAACAAACAAACCAAAAAAACAAAAACTGTGGCATCAAACCAGTAGTCCTCAGTCCCCAAATAGTCCTCTTATTCCTCTCAAATTACTTTGTTTTCTAATGTTCTTTATACACTCTATACATATCAGCACAAACAACAGACAAGCACGGTGGTGGAGAGTTGATGATTTAGGCATCTTTTGCAGCCACTGGATGTAAGCGCCTTGCAGCCATTGATTAAACAAAGTATTCTAGATTGGAATGCAAGGCCATCTGTCTGAGAGATAAAGCTTGGCCAGCATTGTAGGTCATGAAACAGGACAATCACCATTTTGTTGCAGATTTGCTGGTGTGTTTGAGTCCAAACCACATCCCAATTGAGATGCTACAAAAGGACCTTTTCTACCTCAGTTCATTCAGGTTTGTAGCCATACTTACTTTTTCACAGGACTCCCTGTGGTTTTTGGCATAAATGCCCCAAAATCTCAATCAACTGAAGTGTTTCTAAAGCTACTGAATCATTTGGTGTCTTGTGAAACTCTATGTGGTGCTCACATAAAACAGACTTTCAACAGAAAAGAGGTACAATAATACACTTTTACAATTTTGCTGACTTTTTGGAAAAAAAAAACTAAATGGGGCAATCAGTGTTATTGTAGCCAAATAGATTTTGGGGGTATTACATGTTTTGCTTTGACACCACCTCATGTGCCTTGACTTGGACTTTCCTCAAACAACTGTATTTACCGTGAAGTGTACTTTGTAGAAATTGGAAACTTGACTTTCTCAATGACATATGAGTTGACCCCAACTTACCTCAACACAACTCTGGTTGCTAGTTGAACAGCTCAACTACTTGCTTTCTTCCTTTTAGGTAAATTTGCATCACAAGATTCTTATAATTGAAAAATCCTAATTCAAATTTCTTGGTTTCCCTGAATAAAACATTTTATTAACATATATTTTGCAGCTTGTGCCTTATGTTGGTTTGGCACAAAGGAATGCATTTATGGAGACAAGTTCAATGTATGAAGTATGAATGTGTGATCTGTCATAGTCTCGAGGTTTTGTGGTGTAAAAGTGATTATAAGAGACAACAGATGGGTTTTCCGTCTTTATTTCCACTTCCTATTACACAAGCTGTGTTGAAACCCTCCAGACACTTTTCATTCCATGTCAAATTTCACAGGGAACAGACCGAGGGGATCGAGCACACACACCATGTGCATGCACATGTGTCTGTGTGTATAAAACAAAGACAGAGGTAATTTGTGCATGTGAGACACACAACACTGTAGGTTAGAAATAGCAAAGTATGCCTCCAGAGTTCTTTCATCTTCAGGCACTTGTCTTGTTAGGACAATTCCTCTTCTGATTGACTCTTGAGGTGTTGGGTGTGTGTGTGTGTGTGTGTGCACATTTATTTATTCCAACCTTCTTCAATTGACTCCTTAGGTGATGGCACGTACTTTGAGTATGAATATCACTCTGTGTTAAATTTGACCTATTTTCTAGCCATTTGCCTGTTTTTGAGTCTTCTGTCAGGTGCCGGAGGAGCAATATAAAGTGCTTGAATAGCAACTGATGAAATGAACACCCGTTTCCTACCATTGGGTGTCTCCCTTTCTCTCTCAGTCTCTCACTATTTCTTTGTCTCTCCTGTTTGTCCCCACCTGCCTGTCACACCATGTAGGCATATATCAGTCTTTCCCTTCTGACTTGCTGCCTCTCACTCTGTTTCATTTTAAATAGGTTCCTTGCAGTAACTGTCAGACACAAGGAGTTTTGCTAAAGGAGTTTGCAGAATGCTGCATTTCCAGACATCAAATCAGGTTAATTTCAGCATGAATACATTTACTTTAAACCTTACATAGATGTTCTATAATCCAATGAGTTATAATCTCTAGAATAATCCAGAATGCAATAAATGCTATCTCATGGCCGGCTTACATCAAGAGTGTCAAACACATGGCCGGGGGCCAGAATTGGTTAAGAATTGTCTCTGCAAAAACCCCTGTATTTTCATAGGTTTTACAGCTTGTCCTAATGATAAAGACCTTCACCATTGCCATTCATACTCCACTAGTTAACTAATAGATACAATGACAAATAAAACACAGAAAAGTTCTTGTTTTTTACATTGGGTCCACGGGGGGAACAACGGACATTAATGGGCAGAACAGATCAGGAAGTCAAATTTTATAAGCAGCAAGTTTAGATCATGCATGAAAAGTCCTTACATTGTAGGTATTAGATCTAAACATGATATGTTGCTGATTTAAATTTGTGTAATATTTCTTGCAAAAGAAACCATTATAACTTTATGTTATTGACTTGACTTGAACTAAACTGTGGGCTCTTTTTTCTTTTTGGCTTTCTGCAAAGGAAAGGCTTGTGTGTGGAAGATGCAACATTTATTTGGGTTTGTCACATTGTTTGTCGGAGGCTCTGATTTGACGTTACGAAAAGATTTCAGGATAAAAAATGTTCTCAGCTCATCTTTGTGATCATGTGGTTCAGGTGGGAAGGTCTGTAAGGGAACAGAGGAAAGAGAAGGATGGGAAAATCAGCTGGAATTTTCTTTTTATAGATAAAAGAAGCAGTTTTTGTACTGGGCAGCTTTCAGGTGTGAATATGCACCTTAAGTGTAGAGCAGTGCTACAGAAACAGCACATGCAAGCTCAGCAAAGACTCCCCATGTGAATAAAGTTTACAAAGGAGAACTTAAGATGCTGATTTTCTTAAAGTAGGTTACGGACTCAAAATGCACCATGTCTTTTGACTTGTGTTGGCATAAATAGGACCTACGATAAATCCATTTCAGCTAAATCTCGTGAGATAATTATGTCCTCCGCTTCTCATTTCTCACGTATGACGTCTTTTACTTATAAATGAATAAACAACACTTCTATTTGGGGCAATAATTATTCGTTTCCGCACATTGTCAGTTGCAGCAAAATGTCGTGCTGCCCTGTGGAAATTCTAAATAGGTTTTAGAACAGCCGTCAGCTAGATGGAGGTGAAAAATGTGTCCAGACAAGAGCTAAATTAGCTAATCTAATTTTGTGTGTGTGCATGTGCTTGCATATGTGTACCTTGTCTATGTGCATTTGCTGTGTATATTTGCTTGTGTGTCAGCCATTGTGTGCTTGTGCCTTGGTGTAAGCCGGCTTGTGCACTTTGTGTGTTGTAATTGAACCGTTGCTTGGTGGATGTTGCTTGAGCACACAACAGCTTTCTAGCAAGCTAAACAGCCAGTATAATTGAAATTAAAAGGTAACCACATTCATCATACTGAGCCAAGGCTTAATTGAAATATATGTTTGTTTGTGTGTGTCTTTGTGAGTGTGTGTGTGTGTGTGTGTGTGTGTGTGTGTGTGCAGGCCCACTCATCTGAGAGTTAGGAAGGAGAGGGTTAGAAAGAAACAGTGGAAAGCTAAAGCGATAAAGTGAAAGATGGAAGGAGACAAAGTTTGCGTCAGTGTGTATAGAAGTGTGTGTTTGTGTTTGAAAAGGAAAGTGAATGTGTAATGAGGCTGGGAAGCTAAGACTCCATATCTGTACCTGTCTTGGTGATAAATAACACAGGAGACAGATAGCATCCACAAACACCTTACCTCCCCTTTGAAAGTCTCTACCACCCTCTCTTTCATTCTTCACTCACACACAAACATCACCTTTACGTTCAGACTTTTTCCTTTTGAATATTCACACACCGTCCAATGCTGCAAATACCTGTTATTATGTTAAGATGGAGTTCAGTATTTGGGGAAATCTGCTATTAATCTCCCCAAGGCAGAAGTAATATCTCCCAGATAGACAGCTTGGCCTGTCATAAGACCACAGGTATGCCAACCAATACCTGTCAGGCAATTATATATGCGATTTATCTTGTCTAATATTCGATATATAGACATATTACTTGGGACTAGCAAACAGTTGTTGTAGAACTGAAGAACCTTCTCTTAGATACCAGGCAAAACTGTCCAATTGCCTTCTCTTCAAGCTCAAGACTACAATCAGTGTTTGAATATTTTGGAGGGTACTGGAACTGGAGGGTATTCTGATAGTAAAATAATAATAAAAATTCATTTTCTCAGGTCAAGTAAAAATGGTTGTCTTCAAATTAAGTGCTTGATTAAAAACAGAAAAATAATGACAAGGTACAGTTTTAGTTTTCTCCTTTTTTCCTTAACTGCATTTCACATGTAAATCATCTCAGGTCATCTATTTCTCTCCATTTCCCTGACTTACTTCTTCAGACTTCTGCATCTCATCTCCATGTAGAGCTTTTTCTTTTCTATGCACTCTGAATGAATGATTTAATTGGCTGAGTAGCATGTGATAGGTCTGCGTGTCTCCTGTGAACATATTTTTCCTAAGCTCTATTCCTTGACCTGAATGATGTTTCATTGAGGTCAGTAGGAGAATCAAAAAGATGTTATGTGCTGTCAGATGTGTGCTGTCCTGAAACTACTTGTGCAGAAGACTAACTATAAAATGTGCATCTTACTTTGCCACATGTTCTAACCCTGTTGTTTTATGCAATGACGACGTCTTTTCATGGTAAAATGCTGCTGGATTTATTAAAGAGGCTTAATGTTATTCAACTGAAAGTTGTGAACAGAAGTATTTTTGCAGCTGGCTTTATGCCATATGTATTTGTAAGAGTTTTACATTCAGGAAGAGAATTTTTAAATGAGTCACGAGAATGCGAATTAAAAGAAACCGTGGCACACAGTTTACTTTGCACATTGCATGAAATCTAATGCCAAAAAATCATGTCTAAGGCAGGTTGTGGTCATGATAGTTGCTTCTAAGAGTGTTTGATTTTAGGAGGGGGGGGTCAGTTTTGAGCACAGTGCCATAATGTCCTTAAAGTCTTCACGCATTTCTCATGCTGAGTGCTTAAAGGCAAGCCCCCATTCGCACCTCAATAGTTCTGGGACTGTACTGAAACAGCAGAAATGAACTTAAGGAAGCTGTCTTTTTCTCAGCAGTGTGCACAGTGAGCAACTTCTTGCTATCCAATCTATAACGAATATAAGTGAAATGCCTGCTATTAATGAATTAGTGTTTATGTCAGATTAATGCTAAATGAGCGAGATATAAAAAAGATGCAAACATTTACGCACATGGCACACTAACATAGTAACTCATGATCTGATTGGAAATAATGTTTTGTGTTCTTCTGCACATCGTACAGGTTAGCTGTTCCACACAGATTTCAGGTTTATATGGTTGAACAGCAGTACTATAGCGAGAGTCATTTGAGCTGCTCTTGGCAAAATACTGTTTTTTACTGAAGTGACCAGGCTGCATCACTGTAAATAAACTAGAGCACATTGTAAAATGATCACCCTGCGATTGCAGCATTACAATATTTTGCCCTGCTTAATAAATCTGTCCCATTGCCTATAAAATGAAATCCATCTTATTTTCTTATTTTTTACCTGCTTTGATCCAGTGGAACTCTTCTCCTGGCCCGTTTAGGATTTCTACGACTGCAGTAAAATTTCCCCCATCCATCACTTATCCCAGCTGACCTGAAGTAAACATTAATTTATGATAATCCTAAAGGCTGCAATACAACAAGGACAATTCTGATGGAAACTGATGATATAGAACCATAACACTAGAACTAGGTCATTTTGACCCTGTCCTGCATCAACAGCAGTAATAGCAAACAAATTACATCAAGTTGTTAATTTTCCTCTCTGTCTCAAAACGATATTTAAGATGACTTTTTATGAGTTTTTTTGTTAGTTATATAAATGATTTGGGTAATTTTATTATAGATCCTAAATAGGACACTATAAAACTAATAAATAATGGGTATAACAAATAATGCAATAACTAACACATGAAAATAATTTAATTATTACAGAAGACCCTTCTGAGTGTTTACTGTGAAACAGACTGAGCAGCTTCTGGTCACAAAAAATGTAAGAAAGACATTTTAAATAATAATTGTAAAAGCAGAACAGTAAAAGTTTATCATCTTGTCCACATTTGCCTCACCAACTAACCGCAATAGTGGTTTTACATTCATTTCTATGGGGTCAAAATGACATCGTCGGCAGTTCTAGATAAAAGTTGTTGTTTTTAATACACACCCAAATATTCTGAATGTGATGAATAGCTGTAGAGCAGCACCTACAATATTTCTAAAGAGTAGCTCCACTGCTGTGTTTCACATACATTTTTTTTCCTTTTTCGGAATCATTCAACATGTAACGTGTGTGTTTTCTTGTCTCTGTGTTTACTTTATTTCTTTGAGGTTGTTTCCAAGTTTTTCTCTGAAACCATGTTTTGGTTTTGACTGATTGGCTTGTTTTCACCCTTTGTTCATTATTTTCACCTGTGTCTCCTTCCCCTCCAGAGATTAATCTCAATTAGTCCTCAGTATTTATAGCCCTATCCTTTCCCTTAGTCTTTGACATATCTGCATCTGTTTATCCTGCTTGCCGTGATGTGCACTCGATGTTTCTCGCTCTCTGAGATGATTTAGATTTTTATTTGTTTTCTTCTGGGATTTGTCATTATACTTTTGCTGTCAATCTAATAAAATATGAAGTTTGTAATATTTTGCTTCCTGGCATCTTACATTTGAATTTCTTTTCTCTTTACCCTTTATGATATTATCAAACAGATCAATTTTAGTTGACTATAATTTGTGATATTTAAATGTAGAGAATAGAAATAAGTTTTTCTTAAATTAGAAGCAGAAACAGTTTTGTGAGACTGTATGATAGTGCTATCATGCATATGCATTAAAGTGATTCAGTTTAATGTGTTTCTGTACATGAATTACATTTAACTGCTGGAACTTTAAGATTTGATCTTGCAAGGTGCTTCTGAGTGCAGTGATGTTCAATTTATCACTCACTGTCACAGCACTGTCCCAGTTCAGGGCTGCAGGTGCTATTTGACAGGACGTCAAACTAAACTTATTGACCTTACTTCTACTTTCCATGGCCTCAGCTTCTGACAGCTGTCAGTTAATTTACTGCTTTTCTTTCCAGACCCTTGCTATTATATAACCACAATTTTATGGTCTCGTATATGGAAAGAATATTCATGTGAAATATTGTGGACAACTAAGCCATGGTTGGCTCAATATCACAGAAACAGATACTGTAAGTGGGACACTCTACCAAATTTTAATATTAAAGTCAATTTGTTAGAAATATAAGGCACTACTGAGCCAGTGAAAACAGATCTAATAGTAACATCCTTTCTGTCTTTGTCATCTTTATATAATCTCAGAAAAATTTTTTACCACAAGGGCTGGTGAATACAAATTTATAACATAAAGCAGGGAAACAGAGAGTCTTGGGTTTTAAGAATGGTAAAAGATGTCTGAGTCCAGATGTTCTGAATGTGTCCAATACACTAAGATAAGGAATTTATCAGGAAAGGTTCTGTGTAGAGATTCCATGTGTTCCCTGTGCTTGTGTGGACTCTCTTTCTAGATACTCTAGTTAACTAATTGACAGGCACATCTTTGGATCTTTGTGAGGGAAAACCAGAGATACCAAACTGAGCATAGATGTGAATGTGAGAGTGAAGAGTTGTCTGTCATTGTAGGTTAAACCTGTCACAGCTATTTAAGCATTTTACACTTTGAATCCTATCGAATCTTACATGTTGACATTGTAGCCGTCCGTCCTGACTTGCCTCAGCTGAACATCCATATTTAACTATTTAAATTATGTGTTATTACTATTAAAGAGGTGCCATGTTTGAAGAGTGTTTGGTACAAAAATCTTAAACTGTCTAGACTCACATTTGCACTAGTAAATGAAACAGTGGCTGAAGAGACTAACCACAGGGCACATGGACATGTCTGGTAGGCTACGTGTCCATTTCATTTCCTGCGTGAATCACACCACTGACCTGATCGCTATCATACTTCTCCTGCCTCCTCAGCTCCGTAGTGAATATATTTCACTAGATCAAGAAGGTGTCGGTCTGATTTTATTTGATATGAAGAGAGAGTGGTTAGGTCGGACAAGGACCCACCCACCCCTCCACGCCACATCTTAATGCTGAATCACTCTTCACACCCTCTGGCAAACCTCAAAATCTGCAATAACACACGAGAAGTTTCCAGAATGGCACTAAATATTATTAAACTGTTAAGCCACTTCATACTTAGTCTGTTGCATTTCCAAACAAATAGAAACGTTAATGTTTAAACTCTGCTGTTTTGACATTTGTATTGTCCTTATCTCTTTGTAAACTGCTGGGATGTAATGAAGAACAGGAAGGAATCGAATTTTTTAGATTAAATTATATTCCTTCTAAATACGTTCACCTTCTAAGCTGAATTACTTTTCTTTCATTTACAGTCTCATGAATATTGATGAGAAGAAAAGTCATCAAGCAAAATTATTTAGGAGGAACTTGTTCTTCGCAGCCTCGACAAATTAGAAATGCAACATAAACACTGACATTTAGCTTTGCACTTACTTTGGCGTCTCTTATTTTTATTTTTTAATTCAGTGTTTTCAGACTCTGATTGTTTCTGTTTTACATTCACTTTGGCAATGTATCTGTACTGAATGCCTGAAAAAGGACAAAATGGTAAATTACAAAGAAGTAATCATTCAAAAAATAATAGAGAATCACTATTATAAAGAACAGCAGATACTAGTGACATTTATACCTGTTTGGTTTAAAAGGGTACAAAGTAGGCAAGCAACCGTTCAACATCCAACCAATGTGTAGAGGAGGAGGTGTCTGAGAGGAGAATGCTAAAAAAGCTTCTTTCTATCATGGACAACCCCTCCCACCCCATGCACGCCCCCATAATGGACCATCGGAGCAAACGCAGCAAAAGACTCATTGCCCCGAAATGCAGAACTGACCGCCACAGTAAATCCTTTGTACCGGTGGCTATAAGACTGTTTAACTCTTCCTCACTCTGTAGGTGATTCTCCTGAGACGATTACCAATGTTATTCTGTTCCCCCCCAGACCGTGCAATATTACCCAAGAGTAGTTATTGAATATTTGTTTCATCCCCCCATCATACGCTGCTACTCCCTTTATTCTATTGCACAAAACTTTGTCACTTTCTAGAATCGCCTGCACTGATAGTTAAGTTATTTATTCACCAGGATATAGTTATATATATTACTTCGTTAGAGTTATCCGATACTATGACTTGCACTATCCTACTGTATATTGCTGTACACTACTATTCTTATTGTATATATTGTATATCTTATATCTTATTCATCTGTTCCTCTGTCTCTCCTGCTGCTTTGAGCATGTACATGACAAAAGAATTTCCCTCAGGATAAATAAAGTTGTTCTTATTCTTATTATTCTTATTCTTAGAAAACAGCTGATTGATACAGAATTCAGATTTCAGTGACCAACCAGCTACAAAGCAACGGGCAATAGGGAGTGAACTGCTTTATATGTCAATTTAAAGCTTAAGTTGTGCCTTTGATGTCTAACATCAGCCATCTTACCTGACTATATAGGCTTCAATGTAACTACTGTATGTATCTTGAACCTCATACCCAAGATGAAATTTGGTGCTGAAGTGCAAATGTCAGGGTATATTTGCCTGCTTGCACAGGGAAATAACCCTCTCATCTACCAGGAAAAATCCCAATCGACATGCAGCAAACTGAGGTAATACTAATATACCGACTCCTGCTCACCGTCTCTCACTGAGTGCAACTCCAGCGTGGAACAGGGTTCAGCCCCTTTCAGGGAGATTGGTTCCAGCACTTGAGCTGTGTGATGAGGTGAGCCCTGGCTATATCTAGACAGTATCTCTCAACTTCACGGAAAATTGTGAGCTGCTTCCTCACCAGACAGGTGATGTTCTGTGTCCCTAAAACCAGTCTGAGAAGCTGGGAATTGGACTGGCAAGGCATCTTCTTTTGGCCACTACCTGATCCACAAAGCACTGGAGTCATATGGCTTCGCCTGTGTGTGCTTGACCCACAGGAGGATAGACCTATGTGACTCATTCCAGCTGAGCCCTGCCAGTGCCACTGAGGCACTCACAAAAAAGCCTGTTTCAGGGTTTGGCATGGTATCCCTCGACTGATGATTCATGGTAGGTGAATTAAAGTAGATAGTAAATAAGTTTATCATTAGGCTAAGTAGATAATTGAAGCGCAGTGTAGTCTTCTCAGTTGCTGTAGGCATCACCTTTACATAAAATATTTTCAGCTTTAACCCTTAATTTTAAGCTTTAAGCAAACTTAAAATACTTGACATTATTCACATACTAATATTTTTGTTTAAAACCTTTATTTATTTATTTTAAGGTGCATGACTGAATATGTGCAATGCATCTAAAATGAATAACAAATAGACCACTGTTCTGTGGTCAGTTTAGTAAATGTAATAAAGCCAAATGTGACAATATACCTGACCGATATTCTAAAGCATCACGAAATGATACAAAGGCAGTGCACGTTTGCATATGCAATCATCGACTCAGACTAATACTCTGACACCCGAAGGCTAATATCAAATTCTGCTGGTGAGTTGAAGGTTAAATCAGAAACTAATGGCTGATGCCTTTTGTAGTTTTAATAATGCTCAGTGGTTTGCAGATAACAATATTAACAAAGTTGTTTCTCCATAATTGTATTTAATTGGTGAAGTGAAACACAAAAATCATATCATAATGACATAGAGGGTCAGCTTTATATATGTGCATGCATGTAAGAATTGGTGATAAAATAGACAAACACACACACACACACACACACACACACACACAAGGTGCTATATGAAGTAACATTAACTTGTTTGACTCTGAGAATCACAGAGTAGCAAAAAAAGGATTGAATTCAATAAGAAATAAAAGCATTACTGACAGACAGTGCCCCAGAACACTTCACAGCCATTTGTCAATAAAGAAGCGATTACTAAAATGTAGCAGCCATTTGTATGCTGCCTGGAGATGGGAGGGTTGGGTCTCTGTGGATTTGCGGTGCTCGTCATAGAGAAAACACACAAATTCACATAAATGAACATCAAAGAAAGCAGATGCATTTATATGTACAAAGATACTATCAAAGAGAATTCAATTCAATTCAATTCAATTTTATTTATATAGCGCCAAATCACAACAAAAGTCGCCTCAAGGCGCTTGACAGGCAACCAAAAATTATGCAGGACACAAAGGTTTGGTAACATAGCTGCAAACACATGCAAATAAAAACACAGCCACACCAAACTCTGTGTTTTTTGTCTGCATTTGTATCTTCAAGGGCATCAAATGCTGTTATGTATAAAATGAAAGAACTAAAAAATGCTGTCACATTCCCAAATGGGTTTTCTTGAGATGGTTTATATTACAATGTGATTTTTGCTTCCAATTAAAAGAATGATCTGTTTATAATCAATATGAGTTCTTACTTTTAAAAGTTTTTTAAAGGTATGTATTCTTTTGTCTGTTAAGTAATGTGATACCTTTATGTAAACATACGCAAACATGTTGCCGATCAAACAAAGTAATTTCCAACCAATTACAAGAGTCAAACAGAAATCAAAACTCATTTGGACTCACTGTTGTACAGAGCTGTTATTTGCCTGTCTGCTGTGCCATACTTTCCTGTTTACTAGTATACACTGACAGCTGAGGTGTGTGCGAGTGTGTGTGTTTTGCTGTTTTTGTTTTCCCACATCATTCTCATTAAACCCACTCAATGTTCCGCGTGAACAACTCAGGACAGCAGTTATTTAAGAATACCTGGACCTGACGTGGTGGCCACTGGAGCTTGGGACAGGATTATTTTTTATTTTCTTTTTACCCTTGACATGATATTAATTTTAACTGAATCTCATGATGCCTGTTTACTTGTTTCATATAGCACATCATCAACACATCACTCACTGTCACCATGAAGGATTTCTCCTCTCCAACAGTATAAAACAGTCTAATAAAAGCTGTTGTGATGCATAGGTTGATTCACTCAGTGGTGTAATAATCTACTCCCAGAACATTTGCTTTGTGTTCTTGAGCTGGGGACTCGTATAATTTCAGTGGCTATTTGGAAAGTATGTGTAGTTCATCTCAAATTTGCAATTAGATGCTGGGTACGGTACCTATATTGCAACACATTTCTTCTGACTCCTTTTGAGTCAGTGTGTGACAGTGGGAGAGAGGAGATCCTCAAAGTGTTCCTTCCACCATGCAACTATATCCTCATTTGAGGTCAGTAGCATCCCACCCTGTTCTATACAATGTGAGTAAAGCACTGCTTCCCTTTCCTGAGTCGTCTGAATCATTTTGAACCAAAAGTCTTGATCCTTGGTCTCACCTGATTTTTTACTTCAGCTGCTACCAGAGCAGCAGAGTGGCCTGCTGGTACCTGTCACCTGCTGTCGCACGAACCTTTGCTTTCCCCTCCTCTCCTTCCCCACTTTCCTGTCTAATCTTCCCTGCTCCACTATAAAATAAAAGCAAAAATGCCCTAAAAAATAATCGTTAAAAAATGTGTTGCATACAAGGTCAGAAAGTTTGATGTTACCTTTAAAGTTGTCTCCTTCTGCACTGTAGGAGCCATATGTGAGTTTTTCCTTTTTTGGGTTAAGAGGGTTGGTTTATTGCACACACTGTATTGGTGCACGGCTGTGGGGTGTGACTCATGGGTGTGTATTACATAATAAATGTGGTTGCACTCACCTGTTCACCACACCTGCTGTTTGATGAGCGGAAAGGTAGGGTGAGCATGGGGTGAAACTTTCTGTTGATTGCAGCTTGATGCACAGTGTGATACACCATTTGATGCTGTAGTTTGATTCTGCACATGGATATCTCAGTTTGACGTAATAATTCTTGTAACACTTTGTGAGTTGCAGTCCTGTTTCTCTGTGCAGTCTGTGCATTTGTTTTATATTGGATCCCATGTACTGATGTGTGGTTTTGGACAGTATAATGATTGAATAAAAAGAAGTACATTTCATGTGTTTATTATTGCGCATGGTCAGTATCCCCGTGTTTAGCCTGCCGCAGCCATTGGTTTTGGAAGAGCCACAGTATCCACCTTCATGCTACTTCCAGCACTGCCGTTTGTTCTGCATCCCTCTTTACCAATCATCTTTTTTTTGAACAAATGGAACCAACAATAACAACATTCTTGCGAAATGTAGAAGATAAGGTTGCAAGCAGCAAAATCAAGCACCCCTCACCTTTTTTTAATGCATTGCCAGTGCATGACATACACAAGTGACTGTACTCATTCCGGATGTTACAGTACAATTCCTCTTTGTCCGCCTGATTAGCTGCAATATTTACTCTGACTCACTGCCTTCACACTTTTACACTGTGGGCTTTTCAAATCCAGACCAGTCAGAAAAGGATTTCCAGAGATCAACAACATGGAAACCAGTCTGGAGGTGCACAAAGAGATGATCTCTAGGGGAAGATCACCCATAAAGATCAGGATATGCTTTTTGCTTCTTATAGGTAAAGCTGATAAATGAAAGGTAAATGAGCAATTAACACAGCAAGGAAATAAAAATAAAGCATGATAATTCAAATTTTACAGTTTCAGGGAACAACAGTAAAAAGATCATGGAGTGGATCCGATGCTCATCATCATCACAATAATAATACTAATAAATATTATTCTACTTACAAAAAAAGACAAAATTGTCAGCATCCACTCTTTTGTCATTTGCTTTTCTCCGTTTAAATTAAAATTAAATTACAAAGACTGTATCAGCTTTTCAATTTCAAAAACATAAAAAAATCAATTCATAATTCATCCCAGTTTTACCACAAATATCAAAAGTAATACGGCTATTAAAGTAGAAGTAGCTAGTTGCACAAATAACATTCGATGATTGCGCACAGTGGTTCACAGAATAATCTGGCCCCAAGTGATACACTAAAACACTAAAGTCCTGTCTCCTGCAAGGGAATCTGTACAGAAAAATTTTCCATGCCCCACTTGAGTGACAGATGTCATGTTTGTCCCCGTGTGCATATGTGGTGGTGGATTGATATATGTGAGTTTACTGTTTGATGCCTCATTGACATCGTTTATGGGAGCTCTCTGGCTGATTGGACGCAATCAGACGCACAACATAGACACACACACATGCCCACAACTGGGTCCGTGGGGGTTCTCCGGATGATTAGAGACAAAGACAACCTCGACTGATTGCTCCTTTCTTGATGATTACCCCCCTCAAACACCTTGTGCAGATGGAAACATACACAGGTACACACACACACACACACACACACACACTATGGCTAAGGCAAGTGTCAATCAAGCTGCAGTGTTTTGGCAGGTTGCAGTTTACGTCATGTGGAGTCTTTTGATTGTATTAAGTGTTGCAGATAACCATTCTTTATGTTAAATTATTAAGTTGTTGTGAATTATTTTTCAGTTCATCTTCTTATCTTTGGTTTTAAATGTTTGATTAATACACAGCCTTTAGTGTGTAAGAGTAATGAATTAAAAATTAGCTGCAGGCTTTAGGCTCCATGCTGGACTCAACCAGCCAGCATGTCACAGGACATTAGCTACATGAACATGACATTTCGTAGTTACACAACATCAACTCAGACACAGCGTTGCTGTGGTATGACTACTTTGCAAACACAAACACACACACAGAGTATTCCTGAGACAAATGCCTTGTGTTCGCTAGTAAAGAGTCGCCAGCTTATGAGACACAATAAACATGTCAGGCTCACCAGATGGTCGAATAAAGCAGTTTTACAGCTGCTTTGTTAGTGAGTGTTGACGTGTTTACCTCTTTGGGTGTTGGTAGGTGTATATTTATCGGATGCTATTTCATAAACAAACCCCAACTTTTCTTCAGGTGTCTGTAGTGCATGCAGGCGTGAAGATGAATGCTGTCTGACCTCCAGTTACTCAAAAGAAATATGGAAATATGGGAACATCTTCTTTAGTCCTTTTTAAACACTTTTATGCACTGCTCTCTGGTTTAACTGCTGATTAATGACTAGGTTCAAATATCTTTTTTTTTTTATTATTTTCTAACAAATTAAAAGTATGGCAAAATTATGATATTCTTGAAAAAAAAAGTGTGTGCCAAAAAAGGCAATAAATAAGTAGATGCAAACTATTTTTAGGAGGTTTCATGATAAACTACCTTTGCTTAGATCTTTAGAATATGCACAATGTGGACTGAGGGGAGGGCTGAATTGAAATGCATGCTTTGTGATATATTTACAAACTTTATTTACTTATGTTGCTAGAAACAAATTTTTATGTTCTAACCAGCTTTAGTGAAAAAACAGTATTTTGGTATGAAATACTCACCAATCCTGTTCTTTTCAACTGTATACCTTACCTTAATATATACTTAAAAGCTGAGTAAGGTATCCTTTTACTGAATCACATTGTAGCAAACATTTATGGACATGCACTATAACTCTGATGTCAACATTGTGTGTAGCTTTTCACGCTTTTCTGTGTATTTTTAGACATTTCTGTATTTGGCAAATTGCCTGTATGCAGTTGTGGAATATTTTATGTGAAATTTGTCATTTATAATTTAGTAAGACACATTCACAACATGTAGTTCTACATGAAGAGTCCTGAAATCTCTCACTTTAAACGTTTTCTGTTTGATGGCTCGTAGCACACTGATTAAAGAAGTGATATGAGACCAAATAGCAAATGGTAAAAATGGCTCAGACCCCCATGAAGATTTTTTTTTGATTGTTTTTGTTTGTTATGGTTTGCTTTTGTTTTTCTCCCATCTACCTGCCATCTGCAAAATTATTTTTTCTGCACCATTTAATATCAGCCGAGACCTGCTGGTCTTTTATTTTGCACTTTTACCTACCCCACTAAAGAGCACCTGTCAAATCAGCCATCGCAAACATGTTACACGGAAAGCTTCTTTCCTATAAAAAGAATCTTTCCA
Source organism: Oreochromis aureus (assembly GCF_013358895.1). Lineage (NCBI taxonomy): Eukaryota > Metazoa > Chordata > Actinopteri > Cichliformes > Cichlidae > Oreochromis > Oreochromis aureus. The sequence continues at coordinate 29,285,246 of NC_052954.1, read as the reverse complement.
TGTAGGCATCATTTAAAAACAAAACAAAACAAACAAACAAACAAAACGCAATACATAAAGCTGCTCCCTTTTTAACAAGGTGTCACCACAACAGGCAACACAACATATTTAGATTTTGGCAGATGACTGATGCAACTCCACAGGGTTTTGTGTCTCCTCACAGGAATGAGCCAGGAATCTGTAAACCACTACACTATGGAGTCACTAACAATAAATACTACATATAGATAGTAAAATGTATTTTCAAGTAAAAAAACACTCAAAATAAATCAGTAATAGCTTTTTGACATTGCTTGTATTCATGCCAGTTATAGTCAGCAACGTCGTTTATGCACACATTTATATATTGAGACTTGAGCTTTGTGTGCAGTTGTTTTACATTCTTCCACAAGGGCAGAAAGAAAAAGAAGAAAATAGTGATGGAGATAAACAAAGAGAAAATAAACACAGAGGGAAAGCGAAATAGAATAATACCAACAAGAAAAAATCGTGGTATAGAGAATGCAAAAGCGGTAAGGAAGCAGAAGAGGAAATAGTGACCGTGTGAATGAACTCTGTATGGAAAGCTGCCCTGAGATGCACTCATGGTTAAAAGAAAATTCATCCTCTTTAAGGGTTTATATAAAAGGACATAATAAAAATAATCTGGCTCTTAAGATTTCATAAAATTAGATAAATGCAACCTATGATGACCTACAAAACTATGTAATTATTTATTTTACAAAAATTAAGCCAAAATGCATAGGCAGTATGTGAAAAGCTTAACTAAAGGGCTAAAATGCCCTTGATGAATGGAAGACAGTTGTCAGTCTTTTCAGGAGTGTATATCTTAGCAAATGATGATGTGGGCTGATTCTTTTGCAGTCACAGGACCTGGGCACCTTGCAGTCATTGGGTGGACCATGAAGTATTCAAGAGTCAGTTGTGAGGCCATTGTGCTAAAGCGTGGCCAAAACTGGGCCATCTAACAGGACAATGGCACCAGGAACTACCAACAAATTTACAACAGAATGCCTGAAAAAGAATGAAGGCGTAGCATTGAAATGCTGTGACACCACTTTAAGCGAGCTGGCAAATGAATGCTGTTAAATCTTAGTGAACTAAAGTCATGTTGTAAAGAAGCATGGGTCAAATTTCCTTCACAATACTGTGAGAGACTGTTAAATCACACAGAAAGGTATTTCAGGGTATTCCTGCTCTATTCTACAAGCTATTGAATCAGGGCACGTACCTGGCTTTTCATACAAAGCTTCTGCATTTTGGCTTATTCTCAGTTACGTAAATAATAACATAGTGTAATATGTTTTGTTGCACACCTGAAGTTGTATTTACCTCAATTTAAGACCTGGTAATGACTGCATAAGTTTATTAAGGAGGGGGGTGAGGTGGAAATCAAAGGGGAAGTGTATAAGAAAGAGAACAAGAAAGGAAGGAGACAAGAAGAAGAAGAGGGCGATAACTAGAGGTCAGTGTTAGCACTTTTGCACACACAACTGCAAAAGGTGGATAGAGGGATGAAGTACCAGTGATAAGAGCGGACGGAGTGATGAATAGCCACAGGATGTTGAGAGGGGGATAAACAAATACAGTAGGGATATGATGACAGGAAAAAAGTGTTAATAAATGACTTTAAGTCACTAACAAATGAGTCACGGGCAGCAATTAGATTAAATCTAACTGACTGAGTACATCAGCAGGAGCACAAACTGTCCCATTGATTTTGCGCTAATCAATGTCTCTGAAAGACATGGGATGAGCAAGAACAGCAGTGTTATGCTACCCTTACACAAAGCAAGCCCTTAATTCACCTAAAGTAATGCAATTGTAATTCATTTAAGTGATAAACGCTTCATTTTGGTTAATTTAGCTGCACTGACAGAACTGACAGGCTCCCATTAAGCAGCATCATTTTAATTAGAATTTGGTCTAATTTTAATTGTGCTGTTTTGGGTGAATGAGGGCTCATGCAAACAGCCTCACTGAGCATTGATAGTGGGAGAAATGGCATTGATTAAAGACAATGAATGATAAAATGTGGTGGAAATGATCTGTTCAGAAGACTTTGATTAAATATGAATACTGGAGCACACACTTGCAAAGCATATAAAGACCTTTACTGTCATTCGGATGGGTGGAATACAAATGACGCTCAACCACTGGAAATTTGCTCCAACTTTTCACCCATTAGCGATCTACATTAATAGCTGTTCTGTAATTAAGACAGCTGCTTCAAAACTTTTAATAATATGAATTGATCATGGAAATTGTTTTGCTGCTTAACCCATCAAGCAGTAATGCTCAGTGGAAGAGGAAAAAAATATCTCTTGATAAATCTAGGAGCAAAAAATCTGAACCACTATGGATTTTAAACCAGGCACAATGAAGATTTGATAAGTCCTCAAAACATAAAAATGTAACGGGCAAGTTTACCTAAAATTTTAATTAGAGAAAGAAAATCTCAGCCTACACAAAAACCTCTCACATGTAAATAAAAGTGGAGAATCACAGAGGACAAAGACATGACATTAGTACAAGTGATGTGCTACTTAGATCAAACTACTTTCTCTATGTCCCATCCAAAGACTTCTAAAACTGGAATTCTGACATCTCATGCTGTGACATAATTGGCTTTAAGATTCTTGGTTATTGCATGTATATGCCAGATTAGAAACGGACTGGATATACAGATAACACAGAAGATAAAAAGAGAGACAACTGCTGAAAAGTGAAAACGGTAGTTATGATCATGACAGCAGTGTAGCCTAATATCTGGCAAAATTTCCAGTATTTACCTCAAGGCCTTTCTTGCATTAGCTCCACACTTAAAAGATGAGGTTCACTTTTAAACATTGTGGAAATATGAAAAATAATGGTCCAAATTTAAATATGGCAATCCAGGACGGGAGAATACAAAACAGAACAGAACTGTGTGTGATTTTGTGTATTTGACATATCCTTGTGCACTTATTAGTTTCCCTGCATCTCACCTAACTCATCCCACTTTCACATGAAACGTAGTTCCATACTGTGTTACAGGAAATCCTATATTTTGGGACACAAACATGATCAAACTTGGTTAATATAGATATTATTAATTCCTTAGATCGCAAGGGCACAGTAGATCCTCTCATTTTATGCAGGAATTTATGCCATCTGGTGGATTTACAACCCTTGAAAAGGAAATTGAAAAGTTTGCCTATTTTGAGGAAATGTTTCATTACACATATAAAAATCTGCATTTCTTTTTGTAAGATAAATGTAAATACATAGATTAAAAAATCCTAATGTCAAAAAAATTGTGTTCTGTAGTTTTTTTGTTTGTTTTTCATTTCTTTCATTTATCCTTGCTTCTCTGCTATGCTCAGAAACAACCAACTAAAAGAAATTAAATTTGCTATCTGGATTACAATTGATGCTTTTAGCATTACACATTAAATTTTACTCTTTGCCAGTATTAACAAGCTATCGAGTCATGTTTCTAGGTGTTTAATTGCTTCATTGCTATAGAAATTTTCAAACCCTCTGTAAGTCTCCGTTCCACCTGCGCTCTTTAATTCAGTCTGCTGTTATTTTCTTCATTTTTCTTTGGATGCATGCGGAGGAGCTGATTGATGGAAAGCCCTTTCCAAATAACACAACTTAGCAGGTTTTCTGTCAATTTATTTGATACTTTCTTGATCTTTTCCCCTTTTTCCTCACTCAACCTCCTCATTTTCCCACATCTCATCAGAAAAAAAGCATGCACATATCTTGCTGGAATCTTTGACATTTTTATCAGGTGTGTATTAATGTGTATGTGTTTATGATTCAGCCTTGTACCTACAGGCACTGTTGATGTGTATATATGTGACAGAGATCTAGATATAGCACCGTGAAAAAGGCAACACTTTTCTACTTTGTTCCATTATTGCAGAAACACATATGGCCATTTAATAATACATTGCAGTTACCGCCAACTCTCTCATTCTTTTAGAGCGAAGTAACAAATGACAAAACAGGGATGAAAGGGTCGACTAAGGAAGAAGTTCCACTCAGAGAAAACTGCTGACACTCCAGATTGGCATATGAAACAAAAGTGGGCATTTTACTGTCCTTTTTGTGTCCTTTTTTAAAAGGATTTTTTTTTAAACCCTCCATATAGTATCAACCCACTTTCTTTAAAATATATAGCCAAATGGGTATGAAGTTACAGGGGGACTGAACAGGTGGGGGAAATCCTAAGATCTGGTCCAGCACTAGAGCAGGGAAAAATGATTCAGCTAAAAATAACGAAATGTCTTTGTACTGTGAGCTCCGGTAGATGTGTTCCTTACGAAGAGTCATGTAATCGCTTAACATTTGGTTGTGCTTCATCTGTTGGGTTTACTGCTCTTTGCATATATTGCACAACTGCATTGTGCAATATATGCAAAAATGTTACTTCAGCTATCATTTTGTTTATGTTGCAGTTAGTCATAGTAAAAGTGGAGTTTGTAAAAATGTTACTAAAAGAGTGGTGGGTTTGAAAACAAAAGAAACAACAAACTAAAAGTAAACAAAAAAACAAACAAACTGTGATGAGCTCAGTCTTAGTCTTGGAAATGTCTACTTGAGTGCAATACGACATGATACCTTGAAGCACAGTGCAACCGTCTAAACTCCAAAACTATCAAATTTCCTTTACCGTTCATATTTAGGGGAAGTTTTTATAATATTAATAATTGCTATGTTTTCTTGCTTCTCAGAAGTCCCTAAACATCCACTCGGATTGTGCACTCTGTGATCTCACTGTTGATGCCAGATTGGTGTAGACATCAGGGGTTTTCCGTCAGGGTGTCACCTCTGCTTGCCTTTCTGTAAAAGTCACCACAAGCCACTGGTAGACACAAAACTCTCTTTCGAACAGACAGGGGCTGTTTTTGTGGATTGTCATCGCAACCCAGCCCAGGGGTGATGCATCAGGTCAGCAGTGGGACTGGTTTAATGCTCACTGTTTTCTTTCTTTTTTCACTTTTGTTTTTAATATGCATGGGGTTGTTTACTGTGAATCTGTACCCAAGGGAGTTTTGTCATAAAGGAGTTTTATTGTAACATGCTGAGCGGTCTGACACAGAACATTTATCTGAAATGATGATAGCCGTCACTGCCATTGTGTGCTGACAAACAGCACATTGAAACCAGTGTTTTCTGGCCACACCAAAACAGCTTTTGCTCCCCACCTTCCACTCACCAGATTTGGCTCCCTGTCAGTTTGTCCACATCAACAAAATGAAAAGATGCCAACTTGCAGCCTGACCACACTGGAAAATAGCCAGTGGACATTGCAGAGGCATGAGTGGCACAGTAGGATGTTCACTCAGCAATCTAAAAGTCGCAAACCCACTGGAAGGGATGTGGAGGTACACAGGAGGATGCACTTGAAGGGAAGATGTTTAAATAAGGTATTTTTTTCCAGCAAATATCAGGTGTATTCAGCGACAGTCAGTTGGGTAATATAGCTTGACAATACAGAGATTCATGAATTTAGTTTCAGTTCAGCTAATTTAATGACTTGGTGATGCACACTTGTGGCTAACGTCACAAAGGCAAACACCACATGTAATGCCCAGCAGTTTGCTTTCACAGCTATAAGAGTGGACAGGCGTCTTTCTTAATTCCCCAGTGGTCCACAGATGAGACAATGCGTAAGTGGTGGAGAGAAAAGAGAGGGGCCACACATTCATATTTCATCAGGGAGACACTTAGCTACAACTGGTAAGTACTAAAAAGAAGGGCACAAAAAGAGAAAGGACATGCATTTATATTTCATCACATAGAAATACACATAGTTAAAAAAAAATCTGAAAAACAGTGGTGGAAAGGGACAGCCACGGACTGATAACTCTTGGGAACATCAATAAATAGGCATGAGGGACATTTTCAGAGGAGGAGAAGTGACAGTGCGAGGCATGCATCCATATTTCATCAGAGAGAGGCGACTGAAATGGCTCCAAACAGGTGGGTATCAATATAGACACATCAGGACCACTTACGGCAGAGAGAGAGAGAAAAGCAGAGAGTGCTTCGGGGAGGCAGAGCACATCTAAAAGCTGATAACTGCCTCTATGAATATAGACACATCCACAGTGACATTTATAGACAGCCATTAGTCTTTAGGTTGTTACTTAGTTGGAGGTTTAAGACACACGTTTCCTCAACTTGTTGTGGAACTTTAAATGTACATTGACCATCGACACTGAGTGGAAAAAAGGATTTGAAGGAAACCAACTCATCAACAAACTAAAGACTAATTAGACTATTTTTTTTTTTTTGTAATTTTGAGTTTAAGCAGGTCAGAATTTTTGCTTTTTAAATGTGATTTTTTACCTGTGATAATTAAATTGATATAAAAGGTTTCTTTTAATTCATTTTTATTCTATTTTTTTTAAATTAAGACTTTAGCACAGAAAATTGCACAGTTACATGACATGTAAAGGCCCCATTTCGAAATTTGATTAGTTGGTATTCCCATTCCAGAGTGTTCATAAGCTTGATGTTGTACTGTAGCTACAAGGGCAATGCATTTTATTTGACTTCTCAAAGCATGCCATTTCCAGAATAACACATTAAAGGGTTGCTTTGGGGAGGTGGGACATATAAAAAAATTCCAGGGAGCTCAAGAAACAGTTAAGTTTGTATTATGCACCTGTTGATAAGTGGGTTTCTGTCAGGGGCTGGGTCTGTGACCCAGTGTTTTCAGCTTGTTTTGAGTTCTTATGTTATATCCTGAGATAATGTTGAGTTATAGGACTATTTGTTTGCCTTGAGTTTAGTTTAGGATGTTTCACTAAGGTCATCTGTGTTAATTTCATGCATTTGTTGTCTGCGTGTTTCATTTTGTCAAGCGTGTGTTGTCATGTCTACGTCTCTCCATGTTTCCTGTTTTATTTAGAAACTCTTGTGTTTCTTTGTTCAGTTTTACTCTTTTCCAGTGATGTCATTATGTTCATTTGTGTAAGCTGTTTCCCCATGTGTTTCCACTTCCCCAGATCACCTCCTGTGTGTGTGTGTGTGTGTGTGTGTGTGTGCGCGTGTCTTTAAGTCCTCTGTCTTCCTTTGTTCAGTGTCAGGTTGTCTGTTTTCCTTCCCACCATGTCATGTCTAGTTCCTCGTTCTTCATGATTCAGCTCAGGTCGTGTTCATGTTCACGTACCTGGTCTGAATCAGTTATCACAGTCATAGTTATCATTGTTTAGTTTTCCCAGTGCAGGTTTTAGTTTAGTTTTGCCCATTTGCCCTTTGCTTTATTTTTCTTCTCATGTTATCAGCCACAATAAAAGGCTCGCTTTTTGTTTAAAACTGCAGGTCCTCTCTCTAGTGTCTGCTTTTGGGTTTGTTTCCTCCGGCTGCTCAGCCGTGACAGGTTTCTATGACTTGCTTTTACTAAGGTTACTATGAATACCATTCATTTGACAAGAAAATCATTCAGCAGAAAAACAAACAAAATGATCAAATTCTGACATTTTCTTACAGGACCTTTGATAGATTTGCATTTTTAACATGTTATAGTAGTTTCTCCCACACAAGTACGAGCCAGTACTGTAAAATCCAGTACATTTTTTTTTTTTTTAGTGATACAGATTACAAAACATACAGAAGAATGAAAGTACAAATGATCATCCGGTCTTCCTGTCTCTCTCTCCTTCTCTCTTTTTTAATAAAAAATCCACACACAAACAAGCCCCAATCCCCTGGAACTTGAGATTGCCTTTGCCACTTCAGTGCATTGTGGGTACAGGATTGAGTAATGGTTGTGTCACATGTATACCATGCTGAATCTCTCTCCACTAATGTAATGGCTCAGCACTTGTGTGTGTGTGTGTGTGTGTGTGTGTGTGTGTGTGTCTTTGTTTGTGTGTTCAGCAGCTCTCCTCATTGTCCACATGTAATCTTTCTTATTGTGCATGAGTCTGTGTGCGTGTCAGTATTTGTTTGTTTCTATGCTTCAGTATATAGGTGTGTGTGTGTGTGTGTGTGTGTGTGTGCGCATCACTGAGGGGAAATGAGGGCTCCTTATTTGGCCTGACAGGGCAATGAGCCGCTGAGACGAGATGAGCCTTATTTATCGGGCTGTGGGCCGCTGTGTGTGCACGCTTGTGTGTGTCTGTGCGTTTGCGTCCTTCCGTGCCCCTCAGACTAAAATGATCACAGTGGTGCAGTAGTGCACTCTCATCACTGTGTGTGCTGACAACATAATTGGTTGGCCTGGCATTTCAATTCAACACCACCAGACTGCTGTGGGCTACTCCATTCTCTGCTCTGTTAGCCACTGCTGCTAATAATCCAAGAAAGACGGAGGCCATGGCAGTATCCTCCCCGTTACAGTCTAGAAACACCATTGAAGCTGATTTAATATGAAGGATGTGAAATTTACATCTAATTAAGTTTTTCAGATCAAAACTTTCCTTCTTTAAGATTTCTTTTTTTTTTTTTTTCATTTTTGCTTGTTTGTTCCTAGCTGTTGTTTTCAGTTTTCGAACCATACAATTTCATAACAGTACAATCAATAAAGTGTAAAAAAATTTAAATGCTGTCAATCTAAGACCCTATTAGTAGGTTTTCCTGGCAAGCTACCTCATCTTTAAGTAAATAATGGTAGACTAGGTAAACTAGTAACAGAACCAGTAATTCAGGGGAAAACGGGAACACTAAAACTAAAAAATCAGTTAAAGGGGGCAGAGTGTGCTGCCTCTGGCTGTAACAATGAACTTCATGTTCAAGGATATACTGTCCACTCTTACTGTCTGTCTGGAGTAAGTGGTTCCTAGTTGTGTGACTAGCTGCACTGACATGGGAAAATCCACCTGTTACTGTAGCTGTAGTTTGAGTTTGTTTGAGTCAGGTGACGGGTGATTTCTTTCCTCCCCTGGCCGAGTATACCGAGCGGCACAGTCAGCTGATGCGATCAGCGCTGTTTAATACAATAAAATAATCTTTTTCTTCCCAAGCACATCCAAACATTTTACAACATCACAGGTTAGTACATGGTGATGACACCCCACACAACTTTTTCTTACCGAAGAGAATCACATCCGCAGGTCTGCAGGGAAAGTAGGTAAATGTGTGCAAAGGAAAAGAGGGGGAAAAGCCCGGAGACTTCCAGAGATGCCACACTTTTTGGAGACAGTTTTTCCCCTGAACATCATCTCACTGACTGGATTACTTCATTTTAAAAGTGAGGAAAGGAAGTGAAGGAGACTGTAACTTGGATGCTTTTTTTTCTTTCCCTGCAAACATGCTGATGGATGTTAGGATTTTCCATCGTGTTGTGGTAAGTTATGCGCGTGTAGTAAGCTGTGATGTTGCAAACTGTTTGGTTGTGCTTAGGGTTTGTTGCATTAAATAGCACTGATCACATTTTGTGAACATCTGCTGTGCCAGCTGATTGCGTGCCTGTTTGCACCCAGCCTGGTGAGGAAAAGCTCACCGGGTAAAGTGTGTTGGTCTGGTGATTCAGACAAACTCTTCTCCACACAGTCATTCATAAATTCTTTTACAAATCTGAACATTGTGGCTAACAGGTAGATTTCCCTGTGTCAGTGCAGCTAGCCAAA